>NC_083396.1:2400000-3097500 GCF_030864355.1 Cutaneotrichosporon cavernicola | reverse complement strand
ACTTTGCCTTCCACACCATACGGAAGCCGATGCTCATTGTTGCGCTGTCCTCGATGAGGACATATCATTACCCGTCTTGCCATCCAGCTCAGTAACAGTGCAGTACGGCTCAGATCTTGAAAGAAGGGCGTCGCGGGAATGCGCCTTAAGAGCTTCAGCACGAGGAACTGCGGGGCCAGTGTGTTAGGTGGCGAGGTCGCGACTGACTTTCTAAACACAACCTGGAGGATTACATGTCTTGTATTGTTATTTGAGCTAATCCCTTCTAATGATTGGGTAAGAGTGGGGCGGAGTAGAGAGTAAGGGATAGGGCACACCCTGACCTTATCGTCAAGAAAGCTCAGATTGATTCCTGAGGTAATTAGCAGAATTAGCCAGATCTAATACCTTTTGGAGGGGCAAGTTGTAATTGAATGCTAATGATATTTCATAATTCAAGCAAGCTATGAAGAGTGGGGCTGGCAAGTTGGGGACCTCGATGCGCACTTGTCTTGTTGACATCCTAGGTCATGTGTACTCTCCTTTTCCTCCTGGTCATTCGCCTTGTCCTCATATCTATGTGCTTGTACAGCCCCGAGCCGCACTTTGCATAGTAAGCGCTCAAGAGGTCGCCACAGGAGGCATTAACAGCTTCCCATCACCCGCAGGACTGATCTCCACAACCTCGCCCGGCCTTTCCCAACACCCCAGTGATCCTGGAGCGCGAGCTGACGCAGAACAACGTACGCGCATGTTACCTGCTAATGTGGGAGAGTAATACATGACGAAACAACAAAAAGATAGGTAGGATTTCGAGGAAGAGATGTAAAGACGAGACAGCTTGATCATGCAGTCGACTTTCACGCCATCTGAGATCAACAATGCCCGTGGATACACTCACCTGAAGCACACACATCGCGAGCGCCACAAGGCCTGCAACTCCAACCCCCGCGCCGAGCTTTGAAGCCCCGCTCTTCGCGAGCTTGGGACTGTCGCACGCGAGACCAACAGCCTGGCCGCCAGTCTCGGCCATGAGCTGGTTGATGCAGATACCCCAGTCGTCGATTCCGCGGTCGTTCAACGCACACTGGACCCGACCACACCACGTGCGTGCCGTACCCCCCAACTGCTCGCAGCAGGGATACGTGTATGACGTGTTGTACGTTGTGCAGATGATGCCGCTGTACGCACCATCCCACTCCGGCCTCACGGGGTCAGCCGTGTACGGGGGAGGGTAAGATGAGCAGCGGGGGTCCTCGATGTCGACCATTGGTAGGAGGGGGGGTGTGGGCATCCAAGTGGCGGCGGGGGCGGGGGCGGTGGACATGATGATGAGTCGTTGGGCAGTTTGCAGCTGCGGGAACGCAAAGGTCTAGAGCCGGAGTATGAGATGATAAGAGTGATCAGGTTTAAGAGAACGCGAGAGACCAAATAGAGGGATGGTGGATGAGTAGAGGATGGTGGATGAGTAGAGGATGGTGGATGAGTAGATGAGTCCAGATCAGTCTCTCATCCGGAGCGGGACGGCGACTCTGGGCACCCCATCTCGATCCAGAAAGTCGGAGACGAACTCTCCGCCTGCGCAACCTGGCGCGTAGCTGCGCGTGAGGATTGAGAAGGTTTGAAGGTTTGAAGGTTTGAAGGGTTGCTTAAGGAGATGGATTGAATCTGCAAAGCAAAGACTGAATTGATTCTCCCACCAATCCCTTATCAACCCTAAACAACCTCCACTCACGCGTCAACTCTTTACCCACCATCCATCCGCCAAGACGCATCTCGCAGCACGGCCAAGACTGACGCTTTGGGGGTTCCGCACTCGGCACTGGCTCGGTATCGTTTGGGGGTTCAATCTTGCAACATAGCATTACTTTTCATCAATCGAGACCCCAGCTTGAGCGATTACAATCCGAAACTCAAACATATCAGCACCTTCCCCAACACCACTCACCTAGACAGCAGCCAGGACGCCGAACAGAAGCAGCACGCCCGCCGCGAGCGTCACACGCGCACGCCGAGCCGACGACTTGGCCGCGGCCGCATCCTTGCTCGACACGCCTTGCGGGGTGCACGTCTGGCCGAGGTGGGACCCGTGCTTAGCGGCGCCAAGCTCGCCGTCGAGGAGGTTCATACACGAGACCCAGTTGCTGAGCGTGCTGTTGACAAGACACTGGGTGCGGCCGCAGTAGGTGCGCGCCTCACCGCCGAGCCACTGGCAACACGGATACGTGAACGCCTGGTTGTACGACGTGCACACGATGGTGGTCGCTGCGTTGTACGTTTCGTTCCACATGGGTGGGGCCGACTCGGAGTTGACATCGGCGCCGGGGAAGGCAACACAGCGCGTGTCGTTCAAGCCCGTCATGCTGGGCAGCTCGGGCGGTTCAAGCCATTTGGGGGCGGGTGTTTGCGGCATGGTGAAAGAAGGGTGTTGGGTGCTCTTGGCATCGAGGAGTGGGACCTATATTGACTAGAGATCGGATCACGAAGAGGGGGCGACGTGTGCTCCGACATGAGGGCGACAGGCACTGCGATGGGCCCGTGCTTGCGTCCCGTGCCACTGAATCCGCCCAAAAGAGCCCTCGCTTCGGCTGGAGTGGGAGGCTCCCGAGTGGGGTTCGGAAGAGCACTGACGATGCATGGGGCTACAGCTTTGACAGACTACTTTCACCCGACACCACATCTTCTTCCTCAACTCGTGTCCCTCCATACGAAAGCGTAATGCCACCAACGCCTGAACTTTGAATCAATGCCCCCGATCCCCCGCTCGCCAGGGCCCTCAAGCGTCCCCCCCCCCCCCCCCCCCCCCCAATCGAGAGCTCAAAGTGCTGCTCACAGTTGGGGTTGACGCTTAGGGAGGACGGTCCATCGCAACGCTTCCTGACCCGGGATGCCTCCCACTACGTCATCTCATCCCCATTCCGCAAAGTCTAGGACCGCTCAGCAAGTACGCGCGGTCCATACATGGCCTGCAACTCGAAGGTCTTGAACGTGAGTCCGGCGGCAGCAGTGAAGATGAGTCTGGAGTCGGCGATGTACGCAACAAGATGCCAGAGCCCAGGCACGCGGTCGTTGAGCGGCCGAGCGGTCAACGATTTGGGCCACGGTTACCCAGTCTCGATCAGATGGTCTGAACCTACAATGCTCATCCCAAACAGCCTGGTCCCAGGTTAATGGCTCCTCCACCACTCGATGGTGATGGAGGGAAGTAGGTGCGAGAACAGCCTTTGGGAGGTTGGGAGGTTGTCGGTGGGGTCCGCGAGGTAGGGGTAGATCGACGACTCGACGAGCCATGGACTCGGGCTCTTGGGCGTCAGTGCTGACACCAACCCTGGGAAGGGAGACTTTGGCTCCAGCTGCACGTTTTATAGTTCGTCTAAATTGGGTAAGCCAGGGACGGGGCAACATCTCGCGGCCCACTCAGCCAACTGTTTGGCGCCGTTCGGAGATGCGTACGATGTCGTAGGTCTTCTCCTACACGAGCTGTTCAAGGGCAATGATCCCCGCTGGGCCAGTTCCAACCAATGACTGCCTCACGCGTAGTTCCGGGCAAGGCTAAGAGCAGGCGGCAGGATGGGGGAAGTCTGTAGCCATTTATGAGGGCTTCACCTGGACGCCTTGCTGATAACCCAATCTGCACAGTCCCCATCTGGGACGTAAGTCAACTCCTCTCGAGAACGGGCGGGCCGTCGCCCGGCCATGCCCGACCATCTTGAGCAAGTGGCCGCGCATGGCCGCCTCTACTCTACCTCAGTTATTTGTCTCGCGGCAGCCGGACTGATCAGGGATATGGCTGGGCGGGGGTTATCAATTACCCGAGATTGGGTTCTCGCTACAGATGTTCAAACACCAAACAGAATGCATGCAAGAGTCAGCAGTGGTATACATCTCATCGATCCCATCGTCGCGCACGACCCTTGGAATGTGTAGATCTAGTATGTGTAATATCAACCAGTACCGTGCACGCACAGACATCGTGGCGTAGGGATGTGTGTTTTAACGAGATACCTATGGATCTGGAAGAGTACTGGAGCTGCTGGGGCCTCTGGGGCTTACACGTTGCAAGCTTGCAAGACTGTCACAGCATTCGCTTGCATGTCGCACAGCTGGTGTACAGCCCGCCTTTGCATCCAGTTCGTAGCATTCCGCGGAGCCACTTTGTTCCATACCTAATGTGACCTCCACCTGAGTGACCTCTCTCAGACACTTTCTCTCTCCCACTCTCTCAACGTTGCCATGATCGACCACACTGCTTATCCAGACATCATTGACGCCATATTCAGCTATGCGGACACCTCTGCACTCCTCGCGCTGCGCGGTGCCTCGTCTGGATTCTGCGACAGGGTGGATGTAGCGTTGGCCAAGCACCTTGTTTTGCGGGAAGACCGGGTCTCCCCTGCTGGCAGCAAGGGATGGCACCCCGCCTTCCTCCCGCTTGCATCAATAGCCCCACTCGACCGTATCCTCCCCCTCCTCTTGCGCATCCGATCCATCGTCGCCGACACGGTCAGCCTTGACATCGACGGGCGCCCCGACTTCCTAGCATACCCGCGCCTGGTCGCCCTAAAAGGTGCGTTCTCAGCTCTGCGTACACTCCGGCTACGCCCTGGATCGCGGGACGACGAGTCCATCGCTCTCTCCCTCGCTCCGGACACGGTGGTCGTGCGCACACCTTGGCCGCCGCACCCCTCTTCGGGCTTCCCGATTTCGGAGCCCGCTCCGCTCATCGCTTCCGCACGCCGGGTAGTGTACAACATCGACCCCAGCCAGCCGCTCTTTCCCTCGCTTCTGCATCGAGCTCTCACAACTCGCGATCTGGAGGAGCTCGTCATCGTCTTTCTCCCACCCGCGTCGCCGATTGTCGACGCCCGCGACCGTGCCCTCCTTCGCACCATCATAACGAAAGCGCTCGAGGCCGCAGACCCCGACCCCGACCTCGACGAGCGTGAACCAGTCCGCGTCACCCTCGTCAACATCGCCGAGGTGCCACCCGACTGCATCCCTGTCCCTTCATCTGAGTTT
The DNA here is from genome assembly GCF_030864355.1 of Cutaneotrichosporon cavernicola. Taxonomy (NCBI): domain Eukaryota; kingdom Fungi; phylum Basidiomycota; class Tremellomycetes; order Trichosporonales; family Trichosporonaceae; genus Cutaneotrichosporon; species Cutaneotrichosporon cavernicola. The sequence goes on along the minus strand of NC_083396.1, from coordinate 3,092,502 downwards.
GACAACTACATCACCGTGGATGCGGACGGGGTCCTCGCTGCCGGCTTCGGCATCACGCTTCCTCCGCTTGACTTTCTTAGCTGGAAACGCGCTGAGCCCAACCACTTGCACCCCCTCGAACGCTATGTGCGCGCTACTCTGGGGCATGATCTGGGCACGGACGTTTACGACCGCATCCGCTTCATCAGCATGGATGAGTATCAATCCAAAGTAGGTCGTGAGGTGTTTGACAGGGAGGTAGAATGGAGGTGGCGGTGACTGAGCACCGCTCTGGTCAGTGTTGGAGGTCAGCTGTGGTAGCTTGGGGTACCGTGACTTTGCCTTGATATACATTCCTCATATCCATCCTTCATCGTTCACAGGATTTGCCACCCGTCACTCCATCTCCCACACCATGAGCACCTCCAGCCTGCCTAAGTACCAGGCCACCTCTAGCTCAACGGTACGTCTCAAATCTGGGTCTATTACCGCAAGAGCTGATCTCTAGGCGTTCTCCGTCGAGCTGCACTATGACAGTTACCCCCATATAGTGGAGAACATCATCTCTCATCTTCCACGCACGACACTTATTCCTCTGCGCCTCTCTTGCCGAGGGATACGTGACCGTGTCGATAGTGTACTTAGTAGGGGCGTCAGCGCCTGGCCCGCCCCCCCGGATCGACTTTCCATCGGTGACATCGACGGAGAACGTCTGCCTGCCCTCTTTCCCCTCTGCGGCCTCCCCACGCTCCCCCAGCCTCACATCTTGGACAACCCGAACGTACACTTCCCTTGCGGTAAACGCGAGCAAATCCAGGCGGCGAACCGTGCCCTGATGCGAGTCGCCGCGGCTGTTCGCTGTCTGCGACTCAGCACCGATGAGCTCTGGTGCCGTCTGCTTGTTCCGTTCCTGCGGCAGGTGCCGCCACTCGACGTTCTTCAAGTCTCCCACATTACGGTACAGGTTCTCTGGCAGCCACAAGCAATTCCCTCCGACACTGTCGTTCTCGGAACAGTGGGCGGTAATGTATTCAACAAGCATGTCCCGTTCCGTGATCCAGGAGTCCGCTACACTCCAAACCTCCGCAAGGTCGTCTTCAACTGTGACGCCGAAACGGTGCTTCACTTTGACCGGGTCCTTGAACCACTTTATCCAAGCCGCGAGAACGAACTCATCCGCGACTGTCAGGCAGTCCGTATGATGGTCCAACTGGCGCATCCAGTTCAGTTTGTCCTCATCTTTCATCCAGTACCCGAAATCGCCCGTAATCGGCTGCGCGCAATCGTCTGCAAAGCGTTGTATCTCGCCATTATTCACGACGTACGCGTGCTCTTCGTCAACACCGTTGTGCTCCCTTCCTCAATGTTCCCGTTCAAGCCATCTGATCCGGTTTTGGGAGTTGACAGCGTGTCCTCATTCCCCGAGGAAGCCAGGCGCGTCGGCTCGGCGCCCCAGAGTCTGCAGACATTTGCCCAAACTTGCGCCATCGAAAGCGACCGCATCACGTTTTGCACAATGGACGAGTACCGCGAGCGGGTTGGTAAGATGCGCTTCGAGGAGGAAACCTATGCCGACAGCAACCTAAGTCTCCAGCGGAACAAGTATCAAAAACTGTGGGAGAAGGCCAGGAGGAACCGGAGAGACACCTTTGAAGACGAGGGGGAAAGTCAGATTCGTAACGGAGTCTCTGGGCTGGGGTTCTCAGGACTTTTGGCGGCGCCAGCTCCTGCGCAGGCGAACCCAGCACCTACGCAGACGAATCCGACATCTGCGTTCGGGAACCGACGGATGTGGGGAACGCTTCGCTTTCGGTTCCCAGGACTTTCGGCGGCAGCCCCCGCAGCTGTGCAGGCGGCGCCAGCACCTCTACCGGCGGCGCCAGCCCCTCTACCGGCGGCGCCAGCTCCTGCGCAGGCGAACCCAGCACCTACGCAGACGAATCCGACATCTGCGGTGGGGAACCGCCGCCCCGTTCCCGTTCCGGCGAATGCGGCAGCTTCATCTTTGGACTCGACATCTCAACGGCGATGGGGAACGCTTCGCTTTCGGTCCGCTTTTCTCGAGAACATAGCGCATGGGCCAGGGAACGCGCATGGGAACATAGCACATGGGCCAGGGAACGCCGTTCCAGGCTGTTCCCTTGAACCTCCCAGCTATTCACGCGCCCTTGAACCTCCCAGCTATACACGCGCCCTTGAACCTCCCAGCTATTCACACGGACCAGCGACGTCAGTTTCTGGATCCTTGAAAATGCGCCTGCGCCGACGAACACGGTACCTGCCCCAGCGAGCGTGACACAGCCATCCCCGCAGTTATCTTCGGCGGCCGTGATGGCGTCTGTGAATCTGGACCAGGCCCTTGTGCAAGCACTGGCGTCTTTGGTGCAATCGCAATCGACGGCACGAGAGGCTAGAGGCAACAAGGGTAGCAGCGGTAGTAGGGATGATGAGCAGCAGTAGCCCCGAGTAACTGTGTAAGTATGTAGGGGTTGTATCATGCTTGAGACCCATGTATCCGTGTAAAGGCGAAGAAGCTTGCGCAGGCTGCTCTGCATGCTCTGCCAGATATTACCAAGTGACTGATCGACCGACTTGCCACCAGGATTTTGAGCCTCTTGACTGATGGGCAACCATCAGCCGATAGCGGCTATATCCGCCGCACAACTTACTCTTTACAATCATCCACTCTCTCAATAAACATGATCAAGATCGACCGTCTGACATCAACCACCTCTCCGGCATTCACACAGGCTGCAAGAGTCGTCCACGACGCCTTTGAGCCCGGCTACATTGCGCAGGCAATCAGCCCGCGGGGCGAGCACCCCAACTTTCATTCGACGCGGTACACCAACATCCTCCGCCATGGGGTTCTAGACCTTGAGGCGTACACGGCAACTACCGAGGAGGGGGTGGTGCAGGCCATTATGATCGTCGCGCCGCCAGGGACGCCGGACCTTACGTGAGTGAGGGTTGTCGACGGCGCAGATCTGGAGGAGGAAGAGGGGCGTGGATGGAGTCGTCAGATCTGGAGGAGGAAGAGGGGTGGGGGAGTGTCGCAACCCAGCCGATTCAACCGACAGCCACTAACGCACAGACCAAACCAGGAGACGGAGGCGACGCGAGGTTTCCGCGCGTCGCTCCCATCCGCCATCCGAGAAGCGCATGATGCAATGCACGCGTCCGAGCACGATCTACAGCAGCGCTCATTCCCCGACAACAGTGACCAGTACTTTATCGCGTTCCTCGCGACCTCGCCCAAGGCGCAGGGCCGCGGACTGGGTAAGGCTCTGCTTGCGCAACTGCGGCAGCGTGCGACGACCGAGGGACGGATCGTGACGCTGCTCACGCAGACCCAGGAGAATGTGTGTGCGGGAGATCTCATCTGACCTGCCCATGCTCACGCCAGGTTGTGTTCTATGAGAAACTCGGGTTTGTGGTCAAGGATACAGTGTCTGGACCTGTCCGCGGTACCATGATTCAGTACTGGTCTTTGATGTGGACGCCGCCTGTCAAGTAGGTTGTATCAAAGCTAGAGTTTAGATTGAAGAATCACTTGTTGCCCACTTTGTACCTTGCCTTGACAATCCCCAAGCGTTTCACACAGTGCCTCTGACGTCATTGCGATCGACCAACGACCCAACTCCCCCCGATGTGACAACAACCGACTCTCACTTTCTCATCAACTCATCACTCATCTACTCCCCTCTCATTGACTACATAACTTCATCAACTCATCTACCCCCCTCCCACTGATTACATCCATTCACCATGTCCGACTACGAAGAGGTTGACGCCCCCGTCAAAATGCAGAAGCTCTTAGCAATCCCAAAGTACCCCGACCAGGTCATCCTCCCGCGGCCGCCGATCCCGCCGCCGCCCATGAGTCACAAAACTCTTCGTCAAGTGTGCGACAAACTCCTCACTGTTGAACCATTTAGCGTCACAAAGAGCCCAGCCGTGTGTCCCGTCGGTGCTGGTCCGAATGAACTCTACACCGTCAAGCCATACTGGTGGAACGAAGGAGGGAAGTGGGTCCGCAAGGACGGGCACAAGAACCCTGGTGAGTCTCTTTTCCATCCATACTTTCTGCCAACTGACACGGTGCCAGACTCCAAACTCCCCCAGGCGCAAAATCAGTTACACGAGGCCTCAAGGGCGATCCAGGCGCTCGCGTTCGGCGCAACTTGCCTCCCTCAAGCCGAAGCGTACACCGCCAAGGCCAACCAGCTGCTTCAAGTCTTCTTCCTTGACCCGGCCACCAGAATGGTCCCAGAGGTCAACTACTCGCAGTGTATCCCCGGCCAGGGCGGAGACAAGGCGTTTGCCATTGCACTCCGATACATCGTCCTCGTCGACCAGGCACTCAGTGTGCTCCAGATGCCAAACGAGATCGCCGACGGTATGCGCCAGTGGCTCACCGCCCAGGCCAAGTGGATGGCCGAGGGCGAGCAGGGCAAGAGCGCCCGTGAGAGCGCCAATAACATCACCCTGTGGTACCACGCCATTGTCAGTATACGAAAACTCTACCCTCTAACCCCAGTACGCCTCCCACCTCTCCATCATCGACCCCGGTAACGCTGCGGCCTACGTCCAACAGACGCTTGCGGCCGAACACAAGGACCCCGCAAAATTCTTCGCCCCAGAACTCGAGCGTACCCGCAGGCGACACTACACTCTCTTCTCCCTTGAAGCTGTGTTCTTGATTGCTGCAGCGGCTGGTGTCCCCGACGCCGGCGTTCAGCAATGGCTCGCAACACTAGTTGCGTTTGCCAAGACGGTGACGTGCGGCCAAATCGAGGTCGACATTGATGCCGACCAGCGCTTCAATGCCAAGGTCGCGTACTTTGACCGCCAGCTGTTGCGTTGGGGAGGCCAGCCTGTTCCGGAGTGTGACCCCGACGGGTCAGGTTGGATCGGCGGCTGGAACCAGCGCTCCAAGCTGGTGTGGCAGATGGTGTAGAAAGCTGGCAGCGGAGGGGGATATAGATCTGGACACACGATTGCATACCCATGATGAACTGAGCAGTTGGGATGGAGCGCGTGTGACTCCAATGGCGTGCATCACCCCATCAATGCATGTGCAACTCACACATGGAGGAGATTCCGAGCTGCTGATAGTCAGCTAGTCAGTACCCGCGTCTTGTTTATCAGCAAGCTGCAGTCGTTCCCACTGCTGTTTGAATGGTGACACAGCAAGATGCCAGATGCCGCAGAAATACAATGAGATTACTAAGATTCCTAAATTGGTCGGGCCGGGAAATAGCCGAAACCCGTCACCTCATCTCGGTCTCCTCCGTCACCTTGCCACTTAATCTCCCACACCACACTTGAACACTCTCTCCATCAACATCCAAACAACAATGCCGCGCGAACTCGTCATTGAGAAGATTCCTGGCAAGCCGGGCCAGGTATACTACCCGTGAGTCGGACTCGGCACTGTTGGCCTGGAGCTGGTACAGTTGCTGGCTGCTGGCTCTCGCCGTCTTGAGAAGTCGCCGTGCACTCCATGCCCTCCCACACTCTCCTCCTACCCTGCTCACCCCAGGCTCAAGGTCAAGCAAGTCCCGATCCCCAAGCCCGGACCTGGCGAGGTGTTGGTTCAGTTCAAGGCCGCCGCCCTCAACCACCGCGACCTCTTCATCCGGCAACACCTTTACCCCGGTCTTGCATTCAACACAGCCCTCCTCGGCGACGGCTACGGAACCGTTCTCGAACAAGGTCCGAACTGTCAGCGTGGGCTGGTTGGAGCCAATGTCATCGCCGCCCCAATGCGGGGATGGGAGGACGACCCACAAGGCCCCCCTCCCACCGACAACTTTCACGTTGCTGGCGGCACCGAGCACTCGGACTCGGGCTGTGCTCGCGACTACGCCGTCTTCCCTGAATCCGAAGTTGAGCGCTCCCCAGCCCACCTGAATGCCATTGAGGCCGCTGCCCTCCCCCTCGCTGGCCTGACTGCTTGGCGCGCATTCGTGACTAAATCAGGAGCGGCCGACAAGGGCAAGAACATTCTCATTACGGGTATTGGTGGTGGTGTCGCCCTTCATGTCCTCCAGTTCGCCGTAGCTATGGGCGTTAACGCCTACGTCTCGTCGGGAAGCGACGAGAAGATTGCTCGCGCAATCACGCTCGGCGCAAAGGGCGGTATTAATTACAAAAAGGACGGATGGGAGAAAGAGCTCAAGAAGATGCTCCCCGCCAACAGACCTTATCTCGATGCGGTCATCGATGGCGCTGGTGGACCAATCGTTCAAAAGGCTGTGAGGCTGCTACGTACCGGCGGCGTCATCTCGCAGTATGGCATGACTGTCGGTCCAAAGATGGATTGGCTCATGACTGCCGTCCTCGCCAACGTCGAGCTCAAGGGCTCGACTATGGGGTCGCACAAGGAGTTCCGCGACATGCTTGCGTTTGTGGAGCAGCACAAGATCACCCCCATTATCAGTAAGAGCATCAACGGGCTCGATAACATGGCCGGCCTTGAGGAGCTGTTTTCCGACATGCGTGACGGAAAGAACTTTGGCAAGCTCGTCGTAGAGATTGACTCGCCCCGCGCCGGCTCGCCGTCCAAGCTCTGTGAGTAGCTGCTGGACCTGTAACTGATCCCTAGAGACCCCGAATGAGTTGATAGTCAACCATGCGCGGTACGAGTATGGAGATGGAGCAGACCGTACATGGATGCTCTCAGTCGTATGAATGTTGGGCACTTGCGCCAGAGTACACTTGAACCTCTCCACACATCCGCACACATCCGCGTCTACTGAATACATCTGAAGCTTCTAACTATATCCCCTACTTGGCCTCCCCCTCGACAGGCTCAAGAGCCACGAGCATGGCGCCCTCCTCGACAGCCTGGCCCTTTTCGGCGGTAACAGCGGCAATGACACCGTCACGCTCGGCACGGATGTTGATCTCCATCTTCATCGACTCGAGGACTGCGCACACCTGTCCCTCCGTGACCTTGTCTCCGGGCTTGACGCGAACGTCAATAACAGTCGCGGGCATGGGCGAGATGAGCGCGTCAGCCGCAGCCCCGTCCTCGCCCTCGGCCTCGACCTCGGCACCACGACGGCGGAGGGTGTGCGACCCCTCGGGAGTGAAGACGACAAGCTTGGGTCCGTGGGGAATGATGGTCGCCTCGGCGCGCGACTTGTCGAACTGAACAACGAGGTCGTTGGGACCAGTGCGCGTAGCACGAGCGTGCAGGCGCACGGCGTTGCCCTTGTCCTCGGCCTGGTGTGCGTCGGCGTGGTCACCAGCCACAACGCTCAGGTCGTAGCTTCCGTCGGGGTTCTGGCGAACGACAACCTCGCCCTCGTCAAAGTGGTACGTGTGCTCGCTCACGTCCGAGAAACGACGACCAGGGAGGGCAGCCCATGCGCCACTCCCCGGCTCGTGGTGCGCAATGCTGAGTGCCGCCTGGGCGAGAATCTCGGCGGGAACCACCTTGGGCGGGAAGAGCTCGTCGTGGTGCTGCTCGATAAAGTTGGTCTCGACGGGGCCGGCAACAAAAGTGGGGTGCGAGGCGACGGCGCGCAGGAACTCGACGTTGGTGCTAGGTCCGACGACCTGGTACTGGTCAAGAGCGGAACGGAGGAGGGCAAGCGCCTCGTTGCGGTCACGACCGTGGACGATAAGCTTGGCAATCATGGGGTCGTAGTAGGACGAGACGTCGTCACCCTCACGGAAGCCGGTGTCGAGGCGGTGAGGAGCGTCGCGGGGGGCAGCGGTGTGGATGAGTCGCCCAGCGTCGGGGAGGAAGTTTGCCTCGGGACGCTCGGCGTAGATGCGCGCCTCGAACGCGTGTCCGATGCAAGGGATGTCGTCCTGGGTCACGGGGAGAGGGTTGCCAGCGGCGACCGAGAGCTGCCACTTGACGAGGTCAACACCAGTGACCTCCTCGGTGACGGGGTGCTCGACCTGCAGACGCGTGTTCATCTCCATGAAGAAGAACTCGCCCGAGTCGGCGTCCATGATAAACTCGACAGTGCCGGCGCCGACGTAGTTGACGGCCTTTGCAGCAGCGACGGCCTTGTCAGCAAGATCCTTCTTGATTGCGGCCGAGATGCCTGGGGCAGGCGCCTCCTCGATGATCTCTACGTCGTCAGCTTGTGCCAGCCAGCCAAAAAAAAATTACTCACTCTGGTGACGACGCTGCACCGAGCAGTCACGCTCCCACAGGCTCACACAGTTGCCCTGCGAGTCGGCAAACACCTGCACCTCAACGTGACGGGGACGCTCGAGCCAGCGCTCCATCAGGACCTCGTCATTACCAAACGACTTGGCGGCCTCACGCTGGGCCGAGCGCAGCTCCTCGACAAAGTCCTCGATCTTGCGAACAACGCGCATACCCTTACCACCACCGCCGTGAGTCGGCTTGATGAGGAGGGGGAATCCGACCTCGCTAGCAGCCTTGACGAGCACGTCCTCGTCCTGGTTGGCGCCGTGGTAACCGGGAACGCATGGCACACCCGCGGCAATCATAATCTCCTTTGACTCGCGCTTGGAACCCATCGCGCGGATCGCCTCGGCAGGAGGACCGATAAACGCGATGCCAGCCTTGCCGACAGCCGCAGCAAACTCGGGCGACTCGGACAGGAAGCCGTAACCGGGGTGAATGCCGTCGGCGCCCGTCGCCGCCGCCACGGCAAGCAGCTTGTCGGCAACGAGGTACGACTCGGCAGCGGGAGCAGGGCCGATGTGGTATGCCTCGTCGGCCATCTCGACGTGCAGGCAGTCCTTGTCGGCGTCAGAGTAGACGGCAACCGTCTTGACACCGAGCTGGCGCGCCGTCTTGATCACACGGCAGGCGATCTCACCACTTTGCGTCAGCGCGGCTTCCAGAACGCGAAGGCAGGCACGGCGGAGAGAACATCCGCACCATCACGCTCGAGGCTCGAGCATGCCCAGTTGCAGGGCTTGTACATCAAGCGCCGCATCACAACCCTCCTCCTCTACTCACCGGTTAGCAATGAGGACCTTGTTGAGCTTCTTTGCGTCGGTGCGGGGCTCGAAGCCCTGTGCGTTGGGCGAGAGCGTCGACGGCTGCGCCGTCGCCGTCGCCATCTGGCGCTTGGCGAACGACGTCACTGGCACGACGCGCGAGGTGGAAGCGGCGGTCAGCGCGCGAGCGGGCGCGGCGCGAGCCACGGGCTTGGGAAGGCGAGTACGCGCGATACGGCGCAACATGGTCGATGATGTGGGGGGGAGAGTAAGAGTGACAGACTTTTGCTAGTATTTGTCTTTACTAGGTCTTTGCGAGAGGCGGGCTCAAGTGGATGACCCGAGAAGACTACGCGTGGTAGACCCGGTATCACCTGCCAGGCTCAACTAGAGTAAGTTAACTAACTCCGGAACAGTCGCACCGAGCGGCCGGAACATATGTAACATAGCCGATGCCTAAACTTGCCTCAGCCCTTAACATTGCGGGGGCCCTTGGGCGGGGTCTCATTAGGACTCGAAACTGTACACTCGGCAAACTGCTCTGCCCACCATACTCGCTTCGCTTCGGCGTACTGGTCCACCATACACTCCGCCCTGTTCCGCGGCCCTGCAACGGACATGCACGGCCAACGCAAAGCGCCTCGCCGACCATGAGATGCATGAGATTCCACGCACCACGGCTCAGCTTTTAGTCACGTGCAACTTGCTCCACGTGGACTTTGGATCAACACGTCGACGTCAAGGTGGAGGCAATGACCACTCTCTGACGTCACCCCCTTTTTGATATGACCAGTGCGGGATCCTCTTAACTTGTTGTTACAAGCGCGCCAACTTGTCTCACTCCACTTCAACTCGTCTCACTCCACTACTCCAACACAATGACCGAGATCAGACCCGCTGACGCCCCCGCTGCCGCCGCGCCGCCTGCCTACGAGGAACCTGCTCAGCCGATCCAGTCCTCGCCAGAAGCCACTCGCGTGCGACAGCGCCATACCGAGGCATCTGCCGTCCCAGATGGCGACAAGGCCATCACAGGCCGTGCGACAGGTACTGTGGCCCAAAGCGCTGGACGGCAGGTGCGCGGTGTCGCGAGTCTGGCAGCCGACGCTGTGGCTAGCGGCGCTTGGGCGTACCCTCTCCGTGGCGCGCTTTACATCCTCACCCGTGAGTGGTGCGAGCTCAGCTCTGCTCGGCTGTGCCACACTGACGCCAGATCCCACCCTCATTGGCCCCGTCCTCCCTCTTCTACTCCGAGCGCTGCTCATGTCGGCCGGCGTCGTCGCCGCATGCTTCTTCTTCCTCTACCTCCCTCAAGTCGCGTGGCTCGCCTTCTTCACCGGACCACTCGGTATGTTCTCAATGTCCAAGTCCAAGTCCAAGTCATCAATGTCGTCGAAACTAGGTACAGCGCAGTCGTGATCACTTACCTGTGCATATACTATACCGTCCCATGACTTGAGTCACCCAAGCCGCTAACCTCAGCGTTCATGGGCGCCGTGCCTCTGGTCCTCGGCGAGGCGTACATCATCCTCATGTTCCTCGGAAAGAGTTTCCTCCTTGGTCAGCTCAACGTCGACCTCTTCGACGCTGTCTTGGTACAGAAGGGCAACGCGGCCCTCGTCCAGCAGCAGCGCCCAGTCACGACCAAGAGCTCTGGTGCGCGCCAGCTCGGCAAACTCCTCTCTCGCCCCCTCTCCAAACTCAGCACCGACAACCTCATCCGCTATCTCCTCACTCTCCCGCTCAATTTCATCCCCCTCATAGGTCCCGTCTTCTTCCTCGGCTACAACGGTTACAAGTCGGGTCCTTCGGCTCACGCCCGCTACTTCCAGCTCAAGGGATGGGACAAGAGCCGCCGTGCCAACTTTATCGACCGCCGTCGCGGTGCTTACACTGCGTTTGGCATGGTTTCCCTGCTTTTCAACATGGTGCCAGTCGTCGGCGTCATCCTCGGCCTCTCCAGCACTGTCGGCGCTGCACTTTGGGCTTCTGAGCTGGAGGGCAGCGCGCCTACTCAGGACGAAGTCGTCGTCAGCATCCCTGCGCGGTAAGCCGCCAGCACCCTTCCAGACTATCCCACGCCCCTAGTATTACATGAGATGAATACAACGATGACTATATGATGAAACTCTATTGCAGCAAAACATCACTCACAAGCCCCAGCACGTCCGCCCACCACCCCTCAACCGCGCCGTTGACGTCGTAGGCAAGCGAGAGCGTAAGCTTTCCACCCGCGACATATGCGTGCACGCCAACCTCGCCAGGCGGCATCCGCGCGCCGACCAACACGCTGTCCACGTCGGAAGAGTACGTTGGCTCAGACACGGTGAGCGTAAGTAGACAGCGCGGAGCAGCGGGTGGTGCAGGCGCGTCGGGGTCGAGCACGCCTAGCGGAACGGGAGCTGCACGGTGAGGGATCACGATACCGAGTCCCAGACCAGGGTTATTAGCCGCGACTCGTGCGTCCTCGACCCGCGCGGCACAAAGCGCTCTCCGTGCCGCCAGCGCTGTGGCACCACGCAATCGCGCGACATGTAGACAACTCTTGTGCTCTCGGCCGAGTTGGCTGAGTCGGCTGAGTTTTCGGTCAAGTGCGGAAGCGCGATACCACACCAGTCCAGCGACATCTGCGGCGAGAGACGAGACACCTGGCGCGAGAGACGAGATGACAACCGGCACTGCGACAGACGCCAAGCACGTCTCCGATCCCTCAAGGTCATGGTTGAGCGCTATGGAACTGGGTCAGCCCATTCTACTAAAAACGTACATTGGTAACCGTGGATCCTGCGTCCTTCTCGCCCATGCAACTGCACATAGTGCAGTCACCACAGCGCGGAGACTGACCCCTCGCTCGATACACCGGTGTAACACTCTCTCACTCTGTTCGACCGAGTATGTACGAGTAGGAACCGCCACGCGCGCCGCCTGTGTCCGCGGAAACGTGTGGCTTTGTACTTGGGCCCGAAGAGCTGCTGTCACTCCCACAGCCTTTTGGAGAGAGGTGAGGGTGAATCGGTTTTCCAAAGCAGGCGGGAGGGGCCGGGTACGCGCAACTTCATCCTGGATCATGATTTGTAGTTGTGTCGCCGGAATAGAAAAAAGGCCCAACACCTCGTCCAGTAGTCGATGGACCGCGGTCGCGTCGGCGACATGCCCCGCCACCGAAATAAGGATCTCACACCCTCGTTGTGTTGGAACCCCTGCCCCATTCTCGGCAGGTAGTCCACGTACCGAGAGGTGCGACGGTGAATCGGACGCAAGTACCCTTCGCCCATTCAATTGCGCGTCGAGCAAGTTCGCATTGTGGACGGTGAGACGCCCGTCAGCGGCCGCAAGCGCCGCGCACACACTTTCCGGACGCGTGTAGAGGATATGTGAAGCGACGACGCACGAGGCGAGCAGCGGGTGTCGGAGGAGTACCAGCGCCCATGCCATACACGCTTGTGTATGCGGGACGGACGTGTTGGCGTGGGCGTACCTTTGGTCAGATAAAATTATCCCAAGGACTGAGAGTAACATGTCACTCACAAATCACCAGTCCCATCACGGGACACAACGTACGCCGCGACCTCGGCGTCGCCCATTGCGCGCCTCAACGTTCCGGGACGACTTGGTTCCGCTCGGCTCACCCCTACAAGTGCAGCCACGCCATCGCCCTGGTCCGGGGCAGCGGCTGGCGGTGACGCGCTCTTGGGCGATAACGGTGGGGTGGGCAGCATCAGTGGTGAGTAGAAAGAAGAAGAACACAACAACTGCATGGTCGTTGAAGGTACGGATGAGGCATATGAAACGCAGAGGGGAATGTCAGGCAGACGCGACTGCGGGTGCTTTACCTCGACAACAGGGATTTTCGCATCTAGAACAAAGTGATCCAGTGTTCTATGAAATAAGCTTCTGCCGTCCTGCACAGGGCAAACTGCGTGCTGCGTGCCTTGAAGCGGCAATTGGCTCTGGCCCAAGGCGGTCGAGCTAACCAACTCGTACGAGTTGTCGTCACAGACTACCCGCCATCCCAGCCCTCTCTACACACTAGAAACGGAAAAAAATCACGGGCGAAGTGGCGGAGTGGTTAACGCGATTGACTAGAACGTGCCAGTGTGCAGGTCATCAATTTCCTTCGGGAGCGCCTGTTCGAATCAGGTCTTCGTCGATCTTTTGGTCCGGCAACGTGACAGCAGTGTTTTGGACCAGGACAGGAGGAGAGCCGGTTTGTGCATCCGCACTCTGACGCCGCCGACTTCAGCGTATCACGCGCGGTCGCTATCACCGACTCGAGGCCATCTACTGGCAAGCGACATGCCAAGCACGGGCGCACGGAGAAGCCACTGCTGTCATTCCATCCGACATGCCATCCCTTGATGAAATGCATTACACTCTTGCTATCCTTAACCCCCCTGCTGCCTCCCCACTCCCGCCTGAACGCCCAGCTGCTCACATGAACTGTAGCCAAACTCGCCATACCCTACGCCTCCGAGATCGACTCCTTGCGCGCGACCTCCGACTGGTCGACAAAACCCTCAGGCTCCTCGGGAGGGTACTTGCGGAGCAGGAGAGTGAACACAACTGCAAGGACACCAATGAGGGCCATGAAGATTGTAGTCGCGCTCCAACCGGGAATGTACCTCGGCGCATCCGACTTGGGCCACAGGAACACGCCGTAGATGGATGCGCTGTTTCCCATCGCGTTGACGAGGGCGATCGCGACCGCGCGTTTCTCGGCCGGGAAAGCAACCACATTCGGCACCCATGTGAGGATGAGAGGACAAGCCGCGTACACGCTCCCAAAGCCGAGGATCAGGAAGACGTACTGAACCATCTTGTTGGTATTGGCCACGGTGATGATGAAGCAAATAACACCGATCGCACTTGCAATGCAAATGAACAACGGCTTGTTGCGCTTCCAATCGGCGCACATGCAGAACACGAGGATGTAGACCAACGCACTGGCGTACACGGGGATAGTGTGGTACTGGGCGTCGTAACCCTTGTATCCCATACCGGCGACGAGGGTGGGGATAAAGTACTGGATGGTTTGGGCGCCTGTTGAGAGCATGTAGAGAACGACGAGGAATCCAACGCGCCAGTCCTTGAATACCATCTTGAGCGCCTTGCCTTCTGAAACCTTTTCGCCATCACCAGTCGCACCGAGACCGTCGTATGCCAAGCGCTGGGCGGCGAGAATCTTCTCCTCCTCGGTAAGGAACTTTGTGGTGGCAGGCCAGTCGGGCATGATCATCCAGGTAAAGCAGCCGACAAAGCTGGATCCAACGCCTTCAATGATGAACAGCCACTGCCATCCGCGAAGACCCTTTGCGCCGTCGAGGTGTTGTGTGATGAGGCCAGCCAGGAGACCCGAAAAGGCGCCAGAGATAGCCGTTGCAGTGTAGTAGAGCGAGTAACGGGTCGACAGCTCGTACCGCCTGTACCATGACGAGAGGTAGAATGCGACACCAGGTGCAAAGCCGGCCTCGACGACACCGAGGGCGAAGCGCACACCAGCAAGCTGCTTCCAGTTGCTAGTGGCCGCCATGGACGCGCTCACGCCGCCCCAAAGGATGCAAAGACCAGAGAGGTACAGCGAGGGGCGGACGCGCGGGAGGATGAGGTTGGACGGGATCTCGAAGACCACGTATGAGATGAAGAAGACGAGCAAGCACACACTGTACTGCGTTGAGGTGAGGTTGAAGTCCTCTTCAAGGCCGCCGGTCTTGGCATTACCAATGTTCGCACGGTCAAGGTACGACAGTGTGTACAAGGCCCAGATACACGGCTGGAGTCAGCGTGGCCAAGTGCAAGAGACCGTGCGTAAGCTACTCACCACAATCCGCATGTCAATCTTGCGCAGAAACTTCTTCTCTGCCTCCGAGCCGGGGACGTACGATGCCGCAAGCGCCGCCTGCTGCTCGGCGACTTGGCTCGGTCCCAAATGCTCGTTCTCAAACTTGTCGGACATTTGAGGTGTGGAGCGGGGGTGTAGTGGTAGTGGTAGTGGTAGTGTTGGCCAGGTTTGGCTGCTTGCTCAAGTGGCAATGACAAGTCACGGCGGTATCGAGTAACGACGCCCCGACATGTACACTAATATAGGTGGTGCTCCGTGGAGAATGCGGAACGATGTGGTCGCGTCCGGGCCAATCTCCCCGACTCACATCTCCCTCTTGCGGGGTTGGGTTAAGGATTGTACGAACCGGACATAGCTCGCAGGCTCCGCAGCGGGGTGGCGTCTGTGTTGTTGTTGGAGCTCCATTCCGGAATTGTGGAGCTATCCTCGCGTGGTCGCATCGGGCCGAAGATCACGTGGTGCGTGTTTTACAATGCCTTTGAGCAGTCACACTACACGTCGGGATGAAAAGGAACAAGACAAGAACAAGTCTCGTGACACAACATCCGACACATCGACCCGTAGCGTCCTTGGCTGCCGGTTCACCTCGCCAAGGTGCCGCAGTCGAGCGCCCCCAGCGCTCCGGAAGATCGATACGCTGTCATTGTGGAGGTCAAAAGGTAGTCTGAAGTTGTCATGGATCTATGCCGGTATGGAGGCATGGGGACGCGGTACGAGTTGCGGCTCTTCTTGGACCTTGGACCCTCCGGTGAGGTGAGCCGTGTCTACTCGGCCGAATGCATCAGTCGCTCGTTCCTATCCATTCGCGGCGCCCACCGCCACAAACAATCAACGGCGACTTTTGGACTTTGGTCGAGTTGCAAGGCGGACCGGGCCGATAGCCGGGATTTACCGTCCCCTATCCCCGTCACGGCACGTCACCACAGCACTGCACACCATCCCGCAACAAGCCCACCCACAAGCCCCAACAGTCATGTATGTACATGTACATGGACACCTATCTCCTTGTCTCCAACTCTCTTTCACTCTCTCTCTCACTCTCACTCACTCACAATGTCGGGGCTCAAGAACAACCGCACCCTCCAGATCCTCAAGGCCGCCGAAGAGGGCCGATACGGCATCATCGCCCAGGTCGTCTACGACACCAACCAGGCTCTCGCCTTTGTTCGCGGCTGTGAAGCCAAGCGCTCGCCTGGCATTCTCCAAATGTTTCCCGTCACAGTCATGCACGGTGGCGGCGCGTTCCTGCGCTACTGTCTCGACATTGCCCATAACGCATCCGTGCCAATCTCGGTCCACCTCGACCATGCGACCGATGAGGAACAGCTCGAATATGTGCTCCAGCTAGCTGAGAATGGGACCAAGTTTGACAGTATCATGGTGGACGCTAGCCATGCCGATACCGACGATGAGAATATCGCCATTGCCCGCCCGTGGATCGAGCGGTGTAACCGCAACGGCATCGCGACCGAGGTCGAACTCGGTCGTCTCGAGGGAGGCGAGGCGGGTCTTCGTGAGATCTCGGGCGCGATGCTCACGGACCCGGAGAAGGCCGAGGCATTCATGAAGGGGTGAGTCAAGGCCGTCGTATGGGGGTGGGGAGGGGGTGGGGAGGGGGTGGGGAGGAAGCCGGCGATGGTGGAGATGAGGGCAGACCAGTGGGGACACAGCCGACGTTCCCGTCGAGAGGTTTTGCCGGTTCCACCTCGCCCCCCTCGCCCTCGCTCACTCATGGCTGACATCTCGCTAACCCCAGCACCGGCGCCGACATCCTCGCCCCCTCCATCGGCAACCTCCACGGCAGCTACAAGTTTGTCAAGGGTGGGCCCCAGTTCAGCCAGGAGATCCTCAAGGACCTGCAGGCGCGCTTTGCCGGCCGCGTCCCCTACCTGTGCCTTCACGGTACCGACGAGATCAGTGATGACCTCTTCCGCGAGTGCATCAAGAACGGCGTGACAAAGGTCAACGTCAACTCTTGGCTGCGTGACCCCTACTGCGCTGCACTGAGCAAGGGACTCGCAGACAAGACCATGCCCGAGGCCATCGACGACGCAATGGCCGCGTACGAGAGCGAGTGCAGGCGCTTCTGTGACCTTCTGGGGTCGACCGGCAAGGCCTAGATACTAGTAGATGGGAGACGCGATGCATCCCAGCACAACACAGTCTAAAGATACAAGGTCAAAAAACAGCTTCTTCTACTCACTCCGTCAGCCCCTGCACTGTGCCGTTGTTCTCCATGTTTGCGCTGTGCGCGCGGTCGATCGCGGCAAAGTACCCATCCCTGTTGTCAATTTCGACCCAATTCGCATGCTTACCACGCCGCCCAGTCATAGTGCGAGTTGGGGAGGTTGTCGAGGAACAGCAGCGCGTCGTCAAAGGGCTCGTCAAACGTCACAAGCTCAGCGCCCGTGTTCGCCTCATTAGGGTAGTTGACGACATGCGGACCTTCGCCCTCGAGTCGCTCAAGGTATCTCGTCTGCTGTGCCCGCAATGAATGAGCCGTCGGTCTACTCGGAAACGCCGGTGCGTGTTGTCCGGCCTCTGTCCCAGAGCGCGACGCGCTGCTCCCTGGTGTACCCTCCGAACGCTCATACCGATCATCGTCGGGGACAGTCTTGAGTGCCGCCTCGTACAGGAGCATCATTGTCTCGCAGCTCTTCTTGCGCGTGCTCATCTGGTCCGGCTGCAGCGCCTCTTCCCAGCGCTTGACAACGTCGTGAACAAGCTTGAGTGTCTCGAGGATCACGGGGTCCCTCTTGCGAGCCCAGCTGTGGTACTGGATCAGCGCACACGAGGTGGCCGTGTACGGGAACACATAGTACGTGTCGAGCGCGTGGTCGTGTTCGTTCAGCCATTCAATGTTCTCTCTCGACCACTGTACGAGCTGGTTCCAGCGCGCCACGTGGAGTACGATCGTGATATGCGGCGGCGGTGGGTGCGTAATGCGTAACCAGCAGCGCCAGAACAGAAACTGCACGGCCGTGAACTGCATTTGCAGCATGCCGGCAAGCGTTGAGCTATCTGGCCCCTTGAAGCGCAATGGCTCTGGAACATTGTCGTGCCAGGCGGACATCTCGTCGAGAATCCCCTGCAAGTCGGCGTCGGTGTTCTGGTTGATCCCCGACGGGCCGTACATGGTGCGTAGGATGCGTGCGGCGATGATCGCCAGCTTGACGTTCTCAATCAGTGCCGCGTAACTCTCCTCGAACACGGGACCTTCCGGTGTGATGCGGTACGGAGAGGGCAGCGGGACGTCACAGTCGGCCACATTCGTCATGACGGGCAGGCCGAGCACGCATCCGTACCATGCGTCGAACACCATGAGCGACGCCCAGATGCGGCGCTTCAGCTGCTGTGCCTCCTGCTCCTCAACCGTGAGGGGTTTCCCGCCCTTGACATAATCCTCGCGATGGAGCTTGAGGTCCTGGCCCATGCGGCACGCTACGCTAAGGCGGAGATTAGCCGCACTGGCCGTCGGCGCGGCGGGCTGGGCATTCAGGTCGCCGTTGGTGCAGCACAACAATATCGACTGCACATGTTCCATCTTGGTATGACTCAGGATCTCGTTGGCACGCAGGAGGCCGTTGACCAGCCCGCGCATCCGCGAGAAGGCTTCACGCGGAAACTCGCGGCGCGTGGCCGTCACCGCACACATTGAGTAGAGCAGTAACGGGTACGGTTTTCGTTGCCGCAAGAACTCGGCTCGGTCGACGATGGGACAGCGCTTCCAGTCGTGATCAAAGTAAGAGTTGACAAGAGCACTCATCATACTCGGAGGAAGCACGTACTTGGCGAGGCGCTGGGCGCTGGTACCGTCGGCATCGTCTGGATGTTCTGCGAATGCCTCGACCTTGATGCGCCCATCCTCGTCCTCGAACACTTCCCAGTGCTCGTGGTTGGCCATATCGAATCGCTCAAACGTGCTCGTTGGCATCTGCGAGTGTAGAAGCGACGATATCGACGCCCGGCCGCCGGGAGTTTGTCCCTCGGGACCGTTGGTCGCGGGCTTGTTTGCCGGTGATGATGCAGCCTCTGTGAGGCGCTTCTTCTTGAATCGGGTCTCTGTGATCGGCAGGAAGAAGGTGCACTCGATGCTATACTGCTTGCAGTGTGCGCAGATCGGCTGGCTTTCGTCGCCTGCGGCGAGAATGTCGCAACGAATCTTCTTGGTGCGCTAGTGTAAGCAGAGGCGGCTTCCAAGGAGCTAACATACACATGCGTCGCACGCGCGCCCAGTCTTGGTGCGCTTCTCATCTGGAGCTACGCTGGGGCTGCTGCGCTTCTTCTTCTTGTTCTGTCCGTTGTCGGGGGTACCCATACCAAAATCGAATAACCGCTGCGCGTTCACCATCGGTGTTCTTAGCGGGCCACTTTGATGAGGAAGTGGCTGTGTACCCTCGGGGCCAGGTCCAGCCGCTATAAAGGGGTTGAACTGCATAAAGTCTCGCTCGTTGGCGTCCATGGCGCGGGCATCAGGCGGTCGTTTCCCATTGAGGTTGGTTTGGGAGTTGAGGGCCACGTCCGGCGGAGGGAGGGAGAATGGGTTTGCCAAGTACACCCCCTGCTGCTGGTGATGCTGTTGTCGGTCTTGGGCTGGCTGGTTGGACTGCTTTCCATTGCCATTCATGTTGAACATTGTGGGAGAGATGCGCCGGCGCTGAGCGGATGCAAGTCGTCAGCGCCCAGACGGAGTGAATGAAGGTGCTGGCGAAAGAGAATCAAGGGATGTAGGTGCTCTCTGGGCGACAAGACTGGATTTGGGCGGATGTTGGATGGGCGTATACCGGGGGAAGGGGGGGCGGTCGAACACTTGTAGGGCGGGGGGCGGAGGGCTGAGGGCTGGGGGCGGGGAGGCGGGGTCAAGGGCTTGCGGGGACGCAATGTACCTGAATCGCTGTAGGAGTCTCGGCGTTTGAGAATGAGCGAGAGGATGCGGGGGAATGAAGGTCTCAAAGAGTAAAATGATACTGTAGGTAGAGTAAGCTGGAAGTGGGAGTGAGACAGATATCGAGATGGCTAAATGATACTACTATGTGTGGTAAGAGTAACGACAATCAGACTATAGATAGTTGTCCAGGCCCCCACCTAGTAAATCATCATACATAGCTTTCCATCATCTGTATGGACAGCTGGGCCAGCTGGGGAGTAGGCCATTAAGCTTGAGGGTATGTGGGGTTATTTAGGTAAGTGAAATGACGACCAGACTCGGCAGCTCGGCAGATCGGAACCTGGCCATGAGCCATGAGGATTGGGCAACTCAATTGTCTTTGGTGAACGGCATATGAACGGCATTAGGGGGGTATTAGCCCATTTCTGCCGTCTGCCGTCTGCGGTCTGCCTTTTGCCCACACGAGTCGTCATCTCATAGTCTTTTATGATCTCACTTCTAAATCAATTGGCTTCTTGCTTGCCGATCCAACTGCCGAAACCGTGCCGACACACTAATCCATCCAACTCTGTGGCCCCCAGCCCATAACCCAATTGACAAACCTAGCAGCTCTAGTGCTCTTCGAAACATTCGGACTCGTGCCTTCGTGACTGCAGTACACAGTACAGTACAGTTACCCACTCCCACCTCCTCTGCTTGACCATTGACAACTAGTACTTTGACGAGTCAAGACTGGTAACGGCCTAACAGTCCTACGTGGATTCAATAATCTCATGTCTGCATATGTCTTAATCATGTCTGATCGAATGGCCACCATCGCAACCACTCATGCTATCCACACAACCCACAGTACTCAATGGACAATGGACAATGGACAATGTCCGTCAGTCAGCCGATCAGGACATTCAACCTGACTCCCATCTCACTCAACCTCACGTATCAGCCTCACGCGGCTTTTGCATTGTCATTTGTCTACATGGCTGAACGCTGATGGCCTCGCCCCATTGTGTAACTTGTGTAACATCTAGAGGTACAGACATGGCCGACACGGGACGAACCTCCCCTAGTTCAGTGAGAAAATGTATCAGCTCAAGTTACTATTGTTCAGGGTGACGTGTATTCTGTGAGTGGTAATGTGTTGATGGTTGAGTCAACTAAGCAGTATGCATTCACTTGCCAAGAGTTTGATCCCGCTCTTTCGAAGTTACCGTTGGGTGCATGGGTGAGGCTGTGTGTAATGTGAGGGTAACGTATAGACAATACGCGTGTGTGGTTGGGTTCCGATGGATTCAAATGGGGGATGGGGGAAAGGGTATGCGTGTCATCTTTGGGCCTGAAAGAGGCCAAGGGGGGAGGTTGAGTATAAGGAGAGGGAGAGACCTTCCTTCCCACCTAATCCGTAATCTCACTTTGTATAACAATTCCTGTTGCAATTCCTAGATCCAATTCAATACACGACTGTAGCTGCTGTCTCATTGTGTCAGACTAGTCGTCCTCATCACCCATTCATCATTCTACATTCTACATTCAGTCTACATCAACACTCTATTCACTTCAAGTAAACTCTTCTTCCTCCTTAATCTCCCATTTGCCACTCATCAACAACCAAACACCAAACTCATCCATCTCCCTTCCTCTCTCTCTTCAACACCCACCTCACCTTTTCCCAACAACAATGTCTACCGAGATCAAGGAGCAGGTTACCCTCGTCACCTCTGACGAGGAGTCATTCAAGGTCGAGAAGAAGGTCGCCGAGCGCTCTCAGCTCATCAAGTCGATGATGGAGGGTAAGTCTTACACATTGTAGCTCGTATCACACGCGACGCGTCACCCGCGATTCCCTCCACCTCGCCTCCCCTCCTATATCGTGGGACACGCTAACCAACCAGACCTCCCCGGCCAGAGCGACGAGCCCATCCCTCTCCCCAACGTCTCGTCGGCTGTCCTCGTCAAGGTCCTCGAGTACTGCGACCACCACAAGGACGAGCCCCTGCCCGCCGCCGACGCAAACGATGCCGACGAGTCGCGCCGCAAGGCCTCTGACATCAGCGAGTGGGATGCCAAGTTTATCCAGGTGAGTCGAGTCACGCAGCTCACACGCTCGCATCCGCATGATACCCAAGGACCAAGGACGTGCGCTGATTCACCTCAGGTCGACCAGGAGATGCTCTTTGAGATCATCCTCGCCGCCAACTACCTCGACATTAAGCCCCTCCTCGACGTCGGCTGCAAGACTGTCGCCAACATGATCAAGGGCAAGACCCCTGAGGAGATCCGCAAGCTCTTCAACATTGTCAACGACTTCACCCCCGAGGAGGAGGAGCAGATTCGCAAGGAGAACGAGTGGGCCGAGGAGTGAGTATAACCTTAAGTGCTATGCTGACATTCAGCCGCTAGACGTCGCGTGCTATCTAGCTGCTCGCGGCTTGATGGTCTCGTTTCGTTGTAATCCATGTCATTGGCTGAGAGTGCGTGTGTAGGGTGACAATGTATAGCTTCGACGTGACGGGCGGCAAGGACAAGGGTGTGTATACGACAGAGTCGCAAGCGCGGCAGACAACACCACAGACTGACCAGAGGAGGTGATGGGCTCGCACAGTAGAGGAACCACGACATGGCTGGGAAGGGTGGGCCTGTGCGTTGCTGTGCAGGGCCCACTGTTCGGGTACAAGGGGCTTACAACTCTACTAGATCCTCATTGATCATTCTTGCCCAATTGCCCAGATGCCCATTGCCCATTGCCCATTGCCCATTAGCTGATGCTCTCTCCACCAATCTACCAGCCACGGCGAACAAACAATGCAACTGAACAGTTGTGCAGTCAGTTAATTGTACAGGTCTGCTGGCTAGTGCGAAAGACGGAGCCGAACAACTCGACGGCTGGCGCCACCCACATCACTCTCAACTCCACCACCGCCCTCCCTCGGACAAGTTACCCCCCTGTCAACCTCTCCCATCCCTCATCCCAAGAAAGGGTGCATGATAAGCTACAGTCTATGCTCGTTCCAACCTCCACCGCCTGCCATCACGAGGCGTCTCTAGCATCGCGCCTACGCAGCTCAGCCTAGGCCTCGTACTCGTGAATCGCCTTGACCTTGGCCGCGCTCGCACTCGCCTCGTCAAACACGTATCCCAGCCACTCGCGGGCGAGGCGGCGTGCAAGCTCGATACCAATCACGCGCTGGCCCATACACAGAACCTGGGCGTTGTTGGAGAGGATGGCGCGCTCGACCGAGAAGCTGTCGTGGGCCGTGACGGCTCGGATGCCAGGGACCTTGTTGGCCGAGATGGCGACGCCGAGGCCTGGAGTCAGAATGGGGGCCATCGAGACGGGAGTGAGATTGTGTCGCCAACCGTCACAACTCACCAGTGCCACAAATCAACAGCGCCCGGTCCGCCTCCCCCGACGCAACCTTGCGCGCAGCGTCAACTGCAATGTGGGGATACGCCGTCTTGTCATCCCCGGTAATCCCCACATCAATGACGGCCTTTACGCGCGGGTCCTTCTCGAGATCAGCCTTGATCTGGTCCTTGTACTGCAGGCCGGCGTCGTCGCATCCCACGACAATGGTGTACTGCGGCGTGGTCATCGTGGGGGTGGGTTCGGGGGGTGGGGTGGGGTTGTCTTGGTAGGCTGGGGCCTGGGTGGAGTTGGGCTGATGGAGAGTGAGCTGGTGGAGAGAGGAGAGTAAGAAGAAGAGTGAGCAGTCGATGAGTATCTGCTCTTAGCATTCATGTTACTTTACTAGCACCACTGAGCAAGATGGCATAAAGCCGGATCGGCGGGAACTGGCGGCAATCCGCCCCAGTCTCCTGGTCACCTAACCTTAGACCCGTGTCCGGAGTTTTGGTTCCCGCCACCACAAATTGTTCCATCGTTCCGGCTGCGAGTTGAGAGATTGGACGCGATTGACTTTTGGTGACTACGTGTTGGACGTGGAGAGACAGATAACCTCCCACCCAACTCACAGAAGAGTACATCTATGGCCTGTTCGGACGCTCTCAAGTGCTGTCTCGAGAGGATCTGCATCTAATGGGACTAGGTCAGACGACATCGTGGACGTGTTCAGAGTTGCATGTCGGTACTTGAAGACATGCCTGCTCACTGAGGTATCTAAAGAATGCTCGCACGCCAATGTCAGCCCAGACTCTACTGGATCCACGACGCTCTTCGCCCACTCAACCCGCAACGGACAAGTAAATGCAACATATGACACATCTCCACTGTTTCTACTGACTTGCTCACTTGCTCACTTGCTGGCACCTGTATCCGTCAGCACTAGCCACGAAACAGAAAAAAGAGACAAGAGTGTCAGGTACAATGTAAAGTAGCTTCTTGTGCCGGTGTCAAGCCGGCTCAGGCTCATTAAATCAGGTTTGTAGAGCATCATCCAAGAGAAGAAGAAACAAGACTCACTCTCACTACATGCCGACCATGAGCTCGCCCTCGACGGCTCCAACCTCAAGGCCACAGTCGAGCAACGTCTGCGCATACTTGAGCGGCTCCGAGCGCTTCAGGTACTTGAACACGCGTGCGCGCTTGTGAATGGCCATACGAAGGCGACGGCGATTATGAAGATCGCGCGGGTTGTCCTCGACATGGCGCCACATCTCGCGAATCTGGTGCGTCAAAAGAGCTGCCTGAACAATCGTGTTGCCAGTATCCTTGTCGTTCTTGCCAAACTCATTGACGATACGCGCACGGTTGACTACTTCGATACCGCCCTTGTCGGCATTACGCAGGTCGAGGATACGCCGCATGACTTCGCTCTGCTGGCCCTGTTCGACGGCCTGCGCCTCGCTCTGGTGTGGACGCTCAGGGTCAAACGAGAGAGCACTTGTCGCAAGTGGAAGCGCACCAAACAGCAGTTCACGGTCGGCCGCATTTAACCCGTACACGTAGTGTTTTGGCTCTTCACCAGCAGCGTAATTTGGCGGAGGAGTGTACCACACATCGTCGGCCTTGATGACCGTCTTCTCAAGGCGCGAGCCAGAGTATAGTGCCGACGGGCCACTGGGGTCGTTTTTCCTCGACCCAAGAGCAAGGTGAACCGCACCCTCCGTGTCGGCGATAGCCTGCTTCTCACGACCCGCATAGACCTTTTTACGCTTCCGACGAGCCTGCGCCTTGTGTGCAGACTCGCGGCTCACCACGGCCGAGGCATGAAGCGCGCGCGACGTCGAGGGGCCGGCCGCACATACGACTGGCGTCAGTTGTAGAAGGACGAAAAGGACGAGCTCAACTCACGCTGAGAGAGTGATGCTCGTGTTGCCGAGTAAAAGGAGAGGGACATGGTTTGAAGCAAGAGATGGTTCAGACAACTGTCTTCCAGACTTTTGCTGTCTAAATCTCTGGCGACACTTTCCGAAACAAAGATCCTCCTACCAGAGCAAGCCAAATGCCACGTGGCATTATCTCCGCTCCCTACATCTCGGAAACACGGATTGTGGCAGTTGGACCTCCACTTGAACAAGAGATCACCATGAGCATCTCCCATGACATGCAGTCTAACTATACTATCAACGTCTACACCCAGCTCAGGACCGCCATCCACACCACCTGTGCAGCAGCCACTATGAACAGGAATAGCACGCGCCGGCTCCGCTGACCGTGGGAAAGTGTTGCAGCTGACGCGCTCACGCTAGAATCGGGAAGCAGCACATACTTGAGAGAGCGGAGCTGATGTCAGCTTAGTGCAGAAAATCCTAAGCTGTACTCACAAGGAAGAAGGCGTTGGCGCACGCGACGTAGAGGAAGACTGTCGCAGTGGCCACGCGACCGAAGGAGAGAAGCGATGCAAGGACCGTGATGATGATTCTGCGAGTTAGATTTCATCAGTCTCACTAGGACTCACCCCACAAACTTGTACCCCCCATACGCGAGGAGCTCGACGCCGCTCGCACCGCCGCCACGCACGTCGAGGAAGTAACATCCGAGCTTGATCGCAAAGAATTCCGTGACGACAACGGCGATCGCCTTGCTCGCCGCGTAGCCGAGGACCTCGGGGTGGAAGCGCTTGCCGAGGCCGGCCGCCAGTGCGGAAAGGAGCGTGTATGTCACGAGCGCCATTGCTCCTTGTCAGCTCAATCGCATGATCAGCGGAGCGGACGTACTTGGAATGTACAGGTCAGGCGCGTTAATGTCATCTCTGGGCGGCTGCCAGGACTCGACATGGGCACCTGCCTCGCCTGTCCGACGTGGCTGGCGTGCCCACGGGCGGTGGCGCCAGGGGAAGAGCACAATGCGGAGCTTGCGGAGCACGTAGCCGTTCGTGACGGCAAAGCACGTCTTGACTAGTGGAAGAGGAAGGTACCGCGAGAACTCATGTCAGCTTGTCCTGAAAGCGCATGAGCTCACATTCTTCTCAACGTAATCCTGGCCAGCTGCCACTGCGCTCTTGCCAAACTGCATACCCATCTGCGCCGTCGCGTCGTTGACAGGCCACCCGAACCCGGCCGGCTGCCCATATCCCATCGGCGCGTGCGGCTGCTGCCCATAGCTCCGACTGTGCATTTCGCCTTGCGGAGGGGCGTAGGCGCTCGTCGAAGCGTGTGGAGCCTGGTGATGCCCAGGCCCAGGCGCCTCGGCTTGCTGATGTATGCTGCCAACGGGTGGGGATGAGTAGCGGACGTAGCCTTCGCCCATCTCGAGCGACGTGCGGCCATACGATGAGGTCGAACTGCGCCCTGGGGTTTGAGGCGGTTCTGGGGGTGGGTACGCCGGATGCGTAGGCTTTGGGTGCTGAAGAGGAGGTGGTGAGCGGGACGACATGTAGGGCGGAGATGCCATGTTTGTCGTGAGAGCTAGATGAGAGGAGGGGGATGTTGTCGTGTTGGCTTATTACTGTTCAATCTCCGCACGCTTGCAAACACACCTCCACGCGTTCATCGTCATCGAGGCAACCCAACTAACCCATTTAACAATATTTGACCCTGTTTGTTTTCGATTTAATCCAAAAATGTCTGAACGTCGGGTGGCAATTCTAGGCTAGACCTCCACCCAATAGCTCCCACAACCACCACCAACACTATGAGCGACGCCCAGCCAAAGCGCAAGTCGGGACGGACAGCAGAGCAGCAGGCAGCGCGGGATGCTCGCAAGGCTGCCAAGAAGGCTGCGGCTGAGGCAGCAGCCGCTGACAACGGTGCTGCGAACGGCGAGACCAACGACGAACACACCGATGAGGGCGGCGAGAAGCGCAAGCGACCCGTGTACGAGGACGCCGAGATGCTCGAGGTCGACCTCAAGGCTGGCGTGCCGCTGTCCAAGGCCGAGATGCGCGCGGCTAAGAAGCGTGTCAAGCTCGGACAGGCGCCCGTGGAGAAGAAGGCAGACTACATGAAGAAGGCCAAGAAGCTGGCTGGGGATGAGGAGGAGGAGGGAGAAGGAGAGGAGGGTGCTGAGGGCCACGCCCGAAGGAAGGAGAAGGCCGCTCCCAAGGAGGAGAAGAGCCAGTTCAGTGTTTGGATCGGTAACATGTCGTTCCGCACACAGCCAGACGCGCTCAAGACCTGGATGCAGACCGGTATTACCGAGAGTGGTGGTGAGGACGACTGCATCACCCGCGTCTACCTTCCCAAGAAGGCCGCACGTGGCGAGTTCTCGGAGAACAAGGGGTGAGCTAGCAATGCCTGACTCTGAGCTGACAACAGCTTTGCATATATCGACTTTAAGACTGAGGAGCAAATGCTGTTGGCGATGGGGCTGAGCGAGCGCCCGCTCGACGGACGTCGACTGCTCATCAAGGCCGGGAACGACCACAAGGCAAACCCGAACGCGCGGACGCCCAAGACGATCCCCAGTGGACCCGGAACTGCAGCCGTTGGCAAGCAGAAGCACGCCGAGAGCAGCACCCTCTTTATCGGCAACCTGCCATTCGATGTGACCGAGGAAGAGCTGCGCGAGCTCATCGAGGACAACTGTGCCGAACTGATCGCCGAGCAAGAGGAGGCCGAGCCCAAGCAGGAGGAGGCTGACCCCGAGCAGGAGGAGGGGGAGGGGGAGGGCGACGAGGAGATGGACGAGGAGGCGCGCGAGGCCGCCCGCGAGAAGCGTGCCAAGGAGACTCTCACGAAGGGGAAGCGCGGGTCTGCTAAGGCGGGACTCATCAAGACCCGCGTGGCGCAGTTCGAAGACACTGGGCGGTGCAAGGGGTGAGCACTCTGACGTACGTACGTCGCTGACATCAGATTCGCGTTCTGGGACTTCAAGTCGCCGGTGCACGCGCGTGCGGCGCTCATGAACAAGAAGAACCACTTCCTGCGTGGCAGCAAGCTCACGCTGCAATACGCGAGTCAGGAAGCGACCAAGCGTGCCGGCGGCAAGCGCAAGCGTGACGACGACTCGCGCCCCGCCAAGTTCCAGCGTCGTGAGCGGCCGCAGAGGTACTTTGAGGGCAACGGTGATGCCGAGAGCGCGCCTGCGTCTGCGCACGCACCAGCCAGGACCGACTTCAAGTCGGAGGCCGCAGCGCAGGCACGTATCGCGGCCATGGTGTCTGGTGGTGGAGAGGAGGAGCGCACCGATAAGCGCGATAAGCGCGGCAAGAAGTGGGAGTCGGCTGGTCGGCCACGACCCGGTGCGGCGCTGATGATGGCCCAGCGTGAGAAGGTGGGGATTGTGGAGAGCGCTGGGTCCAAGATTACATTCGACTAGAGATGGTGTACGTGACATGCATGCAGTGGGCGTGGTTGGGTGGTTTGTGCGTGTTTAGTTTACAGAGTTGGTGAGATTGAGTGACTGCCCATGTGTGTGGTGTGCACGAGTCATTGAAATTTGGTTCCGTTGTCCCGAGTTGCTCCTCTGGCTCTCTGGCTGACCACCCTGTTCCCCTCTCTTCCGCTCAACTCACCACTCATCTTCCTTCAACCCCCATCACCTCGCCGCCGCAGCGCGCCGCCTTTTTGTTCTACCCCGCGCCGCGCTGCGAGCTACACGCTCCCCCGCATTTTCTTCTCTAGCCGCGCGGCCTCCAACCGTCCACTTCGGCCACTTCGGCCACTAGCCGATCCATCCCGGGGTCCAGTCACACAAGCTACCACCCCGAGGCGCGGACCGTCCTGCGTACGCATCCTTTTTTTGGATGTCAACTGACGCCAGACCCAGCGCCGGGATGGCGCTGTCGCGTGATGGGCGTGAGAGCGCGAGCGCGAGCGCGAATGTGAACGCGGCCAGTACGAGTGTCGACGCGCCAGCACCGAACCCCAACGGCATCGCGATGTGCGGCCCGCCGATCGCCATCTTCCAGCTCATCCACGTGCCCCCCAGCTTACACTCGATGGTCGCGGGTGCAGGTGCCGGCCTTGTCAGCTCGATCGCGACGTGCCCGCTCGACGTAGTCAAGACGACCCTCCAGGCGCAGAGCGTTCCACGAGGTGCAAAGGGCTACGAGGGCGTGTCCAAGACCATTGTCCGCATCTACCGCCAGAACGGGTTGCGAGGCTTTTACCGCGGTCTCGGCCCAACAATAGGTGGATATCTACCGACATGGGGCATCTATTTCACCGTGTACGACTTTATCAAGGACCGTTTGCGACGCGTGCCGCTCGCTGTCGCGCATCCAGACACGTCGCATGTCGCTGCAGCCATGGCTGCAGGCGCAACCGGGACGATACTCACAAACCCCCTGTGGGTTGTCAAGACGCGGTTTATGGTAGGCACAAGACTGCTACAAAAGCAAGCGACTAACCTCTAGGCCCAGGCGACATTGCCTCCATCAGCCCCGAGATACCGCAACACGGTGCAGGCGTTCTACAGCATCTACAAAACCGAGGGTATCCGCGCGTTCTACAAGGGCTTGGTTCCGAGTCTGTTCGGCGTGACGCACGTCGCCGTCCAGTTCGGGTTGTATGAGAAGAGCAAGTCGTGGGCGAGTGAGTTTCCTTCTCTCCCGACTCGGGTGCTCAGTTACGCGCCAAAGCACTTGCCAACTCCGTTACGGACCAAGCCAGAGCCAAAACTAACGCCAGGCCGCGACGGGCGACAGCTTACGCCTACGGCGATTCTTGGTTGCTCGTCCGTGTCCAAGATGATCGCCTCGCTCGCGACGTACCCGCACGAGGTCTTGCGCACACGCATCCAGGTACAGCGCAACCGGCCAGCTGGTCCTCCCCAGCCTCCACGGCCACCAGAAGGCGCCGTTATGTCTTCCGGGCCGGGTCCCATCGGTGCGCCTGTGGGCTCGTCAACAAGAGTGCCCCCGGCCGCGCTCTACTCGCCGCTCGTGACCGGCTCGGAGCCACCATACCCTCAGAAGCCCGATCAGCCCATGTCGGGCAATGGGAGATTACGAAGATGGCAACCCAAGCGCGGTGGCATCATCGACGTCTGCCGCCTCATATACCGCCAGGACGGGTGGCGCGGGTTCTACCGCGGCCTCAGCATCAACCTCGTCCGCACCGTGCCCAGCTCGGCCGTCACCATGCTGTCGTACGAGCTCATTATGCGCAATCTAGCATTGTCCTCTTCATGAATGCATCGTGTTACGTATCGACTGTCCATCCCCGTCTAATCTAATGTGCACACTACTTGTTGGCCGCCTTTACAATGCCCTCGGCGACAGCCACCATTGCCATGGCTCCTGGGTCGGGGGGCATCTGCTGGTCCTTGCGGTCGCCGACGTAGGCTGCACGCCCAAGCTTGGCCTTGAGGGTCGATGTGCTCTCTCCTCCTGCACGGCACGCCGCCGCGGCCTTTGCGATATCGCCAGTCTTGGCCAACTCGTCAGCAAAGGGGATGAGGGCGTCCATGACCGTCCTGTGACCAACACGCGCCGCCGTTCGCTGCTTGAGCGTCTCGAGACCCTCGAGTGCCATCTTGCCAAACCACTCGCCATTAATCTCGGGCTGCGGGCTGCTCTTTGCGGCGGCAAGGATGCTTGTCGTCATGCCCGCGAGGAAGATGGAGAAGATGGCGCCCAGGGTTCCTCCGCAAGCTTCGTCGATGATCTCAGTCAGGTCACGGAACAGAGTGACGAGGTCGCCATCCTTGCCCAACCCCTCCTTGACCGCCTTGAGGACCGCCAATCCGCCCATCTCGCAAGTCTCGCCGCAGTCGCCATCGCCAACAATCGTGTCCCACTTGGTAAGCTGGGGCTCGAGAGCCACAACGTCCTCGGCAGCGTACTTGAGCGCGGCCTGGATCACCTCGGGGTTAACCTTGAGCGCCGGCCCCGTCGGTTTCGCCTCCTTCTTCTCCTCGGGCAGCTCAAAGTATGCGTCGGCGCGCTTACGCTCCGCCAAGTCCTTGGGCACGTCGCGGTACGTCCTGTATGCGGCGGGCCAAGCAACGGAATTATGCTCGGCATCGGTAAACTCCAACAGCCTTTCGACTGTGATACCTTCTGCCGAGCACTCGCGCGCAACATTGGTGAGGTTGAGCAGCGACAAGCTCACGCCAGGCATGTTCATCGAGCCCATGAACACACCGCTGAACACTCTTTTCGGGACGATGCCACGCTCCTCGAGCTGGCGCAGTGTCTCGTCAACAACAGCACCCATCTCGAGCGGGCTCAACCCGCCCTGGTTGTTGACGAGGAGAATGAGCTCGTCGCCGTCGGCAAACTTGACAAAGCTACGCTCGGGGTCGTCCTGCTTCAACATCATGTCGAGCATCATCTTGAACAGCTCCTCGGGCTCTGGCTGGGGGATGTTGAACACGCCCGTCTCGTTGTGCAGACCCAATCCGATCTCGCAGCGGCCCGCGCCAATCTGCGCCCACTCGCCACTGCGTCCAGGAACGTGACAGTGCTCGAGAGCCATACACACCGACGCCGTGTTGGATGCCATCGAACGCCCCAGCTTGACCATGGGCTGGAAGTCCATGTCCGCCTCGGACGCCGCTCCCATGATCTTGGAGACTGGTGTGAGCTTGTGCAAAATAAAGGGAGCTCAACGTGCAGCACTGCTGCATGCCGCCTCAAAAACTCACTCAGAATGATACCTGCCAAGCAACGGCGCCCGACCATCTTTCCCTGGCTGTGCGGGACGGACACGTCGTCGCCAACCACAACAAGCTCGACATTCTCAATACCCTGTCCCTGCGCCATGAGGCGCGCCAGGCCGAAATGGAGGTTGTCGCCGGTGTCTGGAGTCAGCCAAATGAATCCCAGGGTACTGCCGCGAGTTGCCGTCGCGAGAAACAAGAAACCAAAAACTCACAGTTCGTGATGATCAGGATCGTCCCCTTGTCGCTCGGCACGGCCTTGATGGCACCAAGCACCTGGCGTGCACTAGGCGACGCGAACACGTCACCGGCGACAGCGGCAGTGAGAAGGCCCTGGCCTACAAAGCCTGGTGTTCCCGGCTCGTGCCCGCTGCCACCGCCGCAGATTGTCGTGACCTTTGACCGGTCAGCGTCGGCGCGGTACACGACCTTGAGGGCTGGAATCAGGTTGAGGCGAGGGTTGTGGGCGACGAGGCCGCGCAGAGAGCGCGCCACCAGCGTAGTGTGGTCGTTGAAAATGTGGCGGTCGGTCATTGCCAGTGAGGTGGATGAGAGATGGGAAGAAGGATGGGAATGGGAGATGGCCAGGATATGAATGCTTGGTTTGGCCGTAGCGGTCTTGTGAGCTTGGCTACTGGCAGGGCAGCTAGCAGGTGGCAGCTAGCAGGTAGCCATCTGACCGGAGACATCTGCCTGGCTCAGTTACTATGAGGTCACCCAACTAGCAACCCGTGCCTCCTACCTCCGGACCGGCCTCCACTCGACAGCTTAATTCCGCCCGGAGACATGGGATATCAACCAACAACATCGGCCCGATATCTCGTCGGGATCATACATGCTGCCCAGTCTTGCACAATTTCTACTCCATGTCCATGCCGGCTCTAAGTACACCTTACAGGGCGCGTTTGATCATTGTCGCCATAGAGCCTAGACAATCTACGGCCGCAAGTCTCACCGACTCAGCGATGCGATGTGTGGACCGGCCCTCTACTCGTATACCTAGCGCCGCTTCGCTTCTTCTTTATAAAAGTTGCCGCCGGCACAGGGTCTCCAAACCCAATCGGATTATGAGACGTCATTTGACATATGCGGGGCCCAAGGTGGGTGGCAACAAGAAGCCAAGAAGCAGCTGACCATATCTGACAAAGACTAAAAGAATTCCAAGATCTGCACAGGACCTCTACTCATCGTTCGACAGTTCTACAGCCCAGGCAGAGGGCACAAGGCAGAAGGCAGGGCAAAAGCTTATTCCCCGCCCGGTGCTCGGCCACGCGTCGCGTGACTCGGCGCCAAGCAAGCCACCACCCACAAAGGCTGACGTCGCGCCTAACATTTCTTCGCTACGCTTGAGTGTTCTTGATCCGTGGAGCGACGGACTCTAGTCATCTTTCCTCATTCACCTCAGCGTCAACCTGGGGTATAAAACTCTTCTTCGGCGCAGCACACACCGCGAGCTTGCCCACGCCGACACCAAACACATTCCCTCGCACAGACCACCACGCCATCCAAGCCACCGTCCACGCCACCAAGCTCCGATTCACTCACAAACACTTTGAAACTGGCGCCCCACGCCCACCTCCCTCGCGCTCGCGCCTCTCATGCTCGCCCCCCTCGACCCCACAACCAAAGGCAAACAAGCGCGTCTGTGCACCATGCGATGCGATGACAGAGGCATCCCGCGCCGCTCCCACGTCCGCGTCCTTTATAACCCACCTCCCGACCTCCTCATTCCCTGCCTCACTCTCCCTCTACCTATTCCTCCCAACACCATGAACGCCATCCCCAACTACATTGACCACTGCGCGTTTCCCCACATCAACTACATTGACCACTGCGCGTTTCCCCACATCATCGATGCCGTGTTCGCGTACGCCGACCGCACTTCACTCTTAGCCCTGCGCGGCGCGTCGCGCACATTCCGCACCACGGCCGACGCCCACCTTGCCGCCCACCTCGTCTGTGGCTGGGCGAGTATCGAGACGCCCTCTGGCCGGCACCCAGCTATGGCAGATATTCACGCTCGTGTATGCGAGCTCCCCGCAGACGCGGCGGTCCGTGGCGCCCCCGTCCCGTGGGCCTCCTCACCAACCCCTCCAACCCCTCCCGCTTCAGCTTCAGCTTCAACTTCGGCCCCTGCCGTCGTCGACTTTAGCGACATGTTTACCCCACGCTCCCTCTCCCTCCTCCCAACACATACCGGGACGCTTCGCGTCTGGCTTTCGGGCTTCATGCACAATCCGGCCATCACGACGTCTTCCAACACCGTCATCGTCTTCGGGTGGCCGCGCGCACCAGCCATCGGACCAGTATACGAACCATGGGTAGCTCTACGACCAACCACCAAACGTGTAGTGTACCACATCAGTACGCGGTACCGCGCACACAGTGAGCTTCTCGCACAACTCCGCTCCTCCGATGGCGGAGTCGAGGAACTTACCGTCATTGTCAGTGGCGTCCACCCAGCCCCCAAGACATGGGAGTGCGCTCCTCTTCTCCACTTCCTTCGCTGCGTGGTTGCCGCCGCTCGCCGCCGTCCGCGCATGCGTATCTCGATCGTCAACGCCGCCGCACTCCCCCAACTCTTCCCGTCCGAAGGGAGCGTCGTGTTTGGCGACGACTGCGTCGCTCCCTTTGTCAGCACGTTCAACGAGTACGTTGTGAAGATGATGGGCGATGAGGTGGACGGGAACGAGCCTGAGCAATGGCGCTTCGCCAGCCTCGACGAGCACCGCATGCGCGTGGGTCAACGGCAATTCGCGCTCGAGATGGGCATGGCGTAAGAACGAAGACTTGTAGCATAGTTGTAGTGATCTGTTGACATCTATCACCCTTCCCGAGTAGGATGAACCCGGTGGTCATATCACGCACGACGGCCACCACCAAAACAATGTCCGTTCTCGTCTCTGGCAGCAGTGAGCTGCGATTATCTCACAGGAGTGGTGAGATTTCCCCTTGTGTTTCGCCCGAAAATCATCCCGCACCAAGCCTCGTTATATCAGTCGGTAGATTAAATGACTCTTAATGCGGATCTCATGATTCCGGTTGATCATTCGGTCGTGGGTTCGAGCCCCACACGAGGCTAGCAGTTCGCGCGGACTGCGCCACGTTTTTGGTTTCCCTGCTATTTTTGACCTCGTTCATCGCGCCCACCTATTTCAAGTAG
The DNA here is from genome assembly GCF_030864355.1 of Cutaneotrichosporon cavernicola. NCBI lineage: Eukaryota > Fungi > Basidiomycota > Tremellomycetes > Trichosporonales > Trichosporonaceae > Cutaneotrichosporon > Cutaneotrichosporon cavernicola. The sequence continues at coordinate 3,057,746 of NC_083396.1, read as the reverse complement.
AACGGAACAGGGCCCAACAGACTACAGACGAGGTGCATGTACAATGCGAGATACTCAATTACAGCTGCCTGACACTGCATTGCCGCCACATCAGCTGCGCTCGCCACTGTGGCGGTCTGTTTATAACTCTAGTTGTATCCACATCCGCCTTTCAAATAACGAACCAGACCGTCTGCCACCAATGACAGTTGCCCAATCAGAGTAATTGAAATGCGGATGCTTGTCGGATGGGTAGTCCTGGGTTGAGAACCCGCCTCCGAACTATCCGTGGTCGTGATGCTGCTCGGGTTGGAGTTCGCTCTGGAGCCCTGAGGCAGTACTTGTTGGAATAGCTTCCCCGACGCTGGACAAGATCGAGTTGCTGGTCTGCCAGTCGTCCAAGAAGTGGTATGCCGCGAAAGCGGATAGTGGAGACCCTTGGGCCGACGGGGATACATGTCCCCGCGAGGTCGCGGGAGGCGTTATCGATAGTCAGAGGGACCCATCGCTGTTTGCGGTACTCACGATTAAGGGGGAGCAGTTGCCGAGGTAACTGATAACAGCTGGGTTATTTTACACCGCAGGTGGATCATGCTGATACGCTCACCCCAGCCCCCGAAGGTTTGTACTTGCCGGGGGTTTCAACGAACAAACTGACCGCAAACGGAGGCGAGGACAACAGTTTCTGCAGATGATGCCATCACTGACATGACTCTGGCACCTCTGAAGGCCAATGCGCCTCAGCTAATTTCTGCGCAACGCTCAACGAAGAGAACATCTATCCCAACACCTGTAGCGCAAACGAACAGGGAGTGACGGCTAGTTCTTGGTCTGTGTGAAGAACATCCCTCATGTGCCACATGGGTGAAAGGGTAGCGGACTCGGTCATCTTGGCACCAAGCCATGTGTAGATCCACCACTGTGCCACGGGTTAATGGGATAGCGTCGACTGCGACTCACAGCCTCCCTCCTCTCTTATGTGTAGAAAGAACGTCGCTTGACCGAGAATCATGGACTTGTGTAGAAAGGACGTCGCTTCACCGAGCATCATGGACTTGATTGTTGTATAACTCTTCGTAGTTGACATGTACAATTGTGCTGTAATTCTGCCCAGCAGAGAAAATAGGGCCTTGAAGCTCTGGCCAGACGTGCGTGTGTCACTTTCTCAGAGTTTTCAGCCACCCTCCTCGCACTGCAATTAAGAACAGAAACCGACGTGGAGTGTAACGCCTCGCACTCATCCTAGAAACTCGTTCTTTCCTTTTGCGGGACTGTAGCGAGCACAATGTACATTTGACTTTCGTTGACGAAACCACCTTCTCCTTCTCACCATCCACATCATTTCTAGTTACCCATCACAGAGCGACCTTTCCCCCCCCCACCTCTTGATCCTGCGACCATCAATGTCTCACAACCACAACCACAACCACCACCACCCCCGCGCTTACAATATGGCCGCTGTCCCGCACTATCGGCTCATGCCAGCCATGCCAATTCCCAACATGGCCAATCCCTGCCCCCTCGCTGGCGAAATCACGAACGCCGAGTCCATCCTCTGGCACCGCTGGAAGCACTTCCACTCCGTCTCGGTCGCCCACGGCAACTCGATAGCCCAGTTACATGCCCTCCAACAAAGCAATATGGGCGGCCTTGCCCGCCCAATCCTCCTCCTCCACGCCGAGAACTACGTCAACGAAATGTCCCAGGCCGTGACTCGCGCCCACCAGACGTTCCAGGAACAGCTTGATGCCGTGGAGGGGATGTACGGCGCACACAGCATGTGCCCTTGTCACCAGGTCCTGTACCAGTGAGTGTTTCTGCTCTGGAGACGCTAATTGCAGACGTGGCCCCCCTCGCTCAAACTCTCCGTCGTTGTAGTTTGCATTAATGGTATTGGTCTAGCCCTTCTGATGCATAGTTTACCTCGTCTTGGCCGGGTACGCATGGTCCAAATGCCAGGTGGCTACCGTGGTGTGGCAAGGAACTTTGCGTCTCGCCCCTGCTGTCGATATGCTTCCGACAGTGGCACATTCATCACCAACTCGCAACCCGCCACAGTGCCTGACATTACCAGTTGCCGCAGCTTGGATTCGCAGCGCTGATACGGGTCGCACCCCGATCCGTCATCCCTTTGACATGCAACGACAGACGGGGCTGCGATCGATGGCAGAGGATGCACCTGTCCCATCAACGGTGGCAGATAACCATCAGGGTTGCGAAAAATGAACGTGATTGCCACGGCCGCTCGTGCTCGGCTTTCATCGCAGGCAAGTCTAAAATCCATCGCCAGCACCTCTCTGTCGTCTACCAGGGCTCTGGCTGCTTCCTTTGCCCCAACCCTAGAGCCAGATCGTTCTGCGATGTACAACATTGCATCACCGGTTCGCTCCGTCCATCACGTTGTTGATCGCCTTAGTCCCTGCACATACCGCATCGTCTCCATTCTAGCCCCCAATCATCCAGCTTCAGTACAAGATAAGAAGCGACCAACGAGAAAACCCACCGACCATCCGCCACTACCCCACTCCTTTTCCCTCCTCCAACATGGCCAACTGCACCTTCTGCATCATCACCGCGTCCCTCACCGAGGCCCAAACCGAGTTCCACGCCGCGGTCGCCAGCTTGGCCCGTTTCGACCAGGAATGCGTCACAGCCATCCAGAGGCGCCACTGGCACCGCGAGGACCTTGCCGAGCTCCGTGCAAAGTACTTTGCTAGCTTTATTGACTATGTCGAGTCCAAGGAGTCAGACAAGATCCAGACCAAGATCAACTCTCTTGAAACTAGGCTCAACGCCGACAAGGAGGAGATCCGCAAGACTGAGGGATACGCGACGACCGCCATCAAGGCCGTGTACGGCCTGCGTAACAAGATCTACAACATCCGCAAAGACCTCATCAAGTGCAAGGGATGCACTTGCCTCGTCAAGAGCATCATCAAGGGAAAGCCTAGCCGCCAGGTGAGAATTGATATTGAACGAGGATTGAAAATAGCCTCGCTTTTAGGCTCCATCGTAATCGATCGACATTCATCGTCTGGTTCAAGTGATTGGTGAGTCGTCACACTTGTCTACACTCACGAAGAGCCATACACGTCCGGACACTCGTATTTCTTTCGTTTAGCTTGCCTCTTTATGCATAAATTGTCGATCGACTCAGCCCAGACCCAAGCCAGACCAGACCACTGGCTGTTCAACTCAACTGACCACACCTCCTTCCTTCCGTCACGCGGCCCGCACAGTCCATATGTCACATTGGCGGCGCTCTAAAAAGGCTTGGTTGCGCTTAACACACTACCAGCCGGTCCCTGCCGCGAGTCGAACGCGGGACCGCTCCCATTGCAACCCAAAGAGAGCATGATAAACCACTACACCACAAGGACGGCTGCTCGTTGGTGGTGCCAAGGCGTTGATGGCCAGCGGCGATCAGTTACAAGAGTAGCAGGCAAACCTGGTTCGAGTTTGCGAGCCTCGGAGAAGGTTGTTGCTCGTCGAGAGGGATACCAGGGGTTGTGGAGTACGGTGGTAATCTGGTGACGGGAGCGTCGTCACGCCTATCCCAACCCCGACGTAGGGAAAAGTCCAAGGCTGCAGGCGCCTCTGATTACGAGCAGTGACGTCGGCACGCAGTCTATACAGCCAAACCGGTCGAAGGTATGGGTGTGGGACAGAAGGAACCGAACAGGGTGGATTTCCAAGGAGTGTTCCCATGCCTGCCTGGGATTGATCAGGTGCGGATACCAGTTCCTTTGGCCATCAGAGCCCACACTCGTTGGACGGTTTCCTTTCCAGGCCATCCCCGTTTAGACTCGGTTTCATATCTCTCAAAGGTCATAGACCCAGCGGCATCGGTACCCCATTCGCAATTCAGCTCGTGTAACACACTCGGATTCACGAGCAGTCGACAGGATCTTGTCCGTTCGCGCGAGTCGACTCAGACTCTGACGCGAAGACAACAGCGACACATCACGTCAATGTGCTCGGTCCTCTTGGACGTCACCCCCTCAGGCCATCCAAAAACGAACGTTCGCGCGCTTCTCTCTGACGGAGAATTGAACTCCGGTCTCCCGCGGTCATTCATGACAAGCGAGCATACTAGCCACTATACGATCAGAGACTGTTTTTTTCCTGTACTAGCCACTAGACGATCAGAGACTGTTTTTCCCGTACTAGCCACTATACGATCAGAGGCTGTTTTTCCCATACTAGCCGCTATAAGATCAGAGACTGTTTTTCACTATGTTACGATGTCGCCTGCCTTGGTGGACACATCTCACGGCGCGGATGTCTTGGATGAATGCACAGCGCGTTTCCCCGGCTAGCACCAGTGTGGCAGCCACAGCTCGAAGTGAATTCTTCCCTGCAGCCTGCTGGAGATCTGGATACCCGGGTACCGGATTCTTGTGCGTGGCTGACGGAAACTGAATCTTAATCACAGATAACGTGAACCTCGAATGTTCTGGCCACCGGGAGCCGTCTACAATCGAGTCACCGTCTACAACACTATCCCCGAAAACGCATATGACGGATGAGAGATGCCGAAACCAGGCCGGGTTACATGTTAGAAACTTGTTTCAGGGCAGGTGAGATGCAGCGGGAAGGGAGGTCGAGTTCTGGTAGACTCAGGCATCCACCTACCAGCACCCCGCCGCAGACAGAGATAGATCATGCATGACATTACCTGATGCGAGCGCGGGCGTTTCTATCTAGGGTATTCACAGCGGACGTGCATCCACCTTTTCGTCTTAGAGACCGGCAACGCCCTGCCCCGAAAGGTAGCGCTTGAGGTCGTCGAGGAGCTCGAGCTGCTCGGTGGTGGTGAGCGAAACGACAACGGTCTGCAGGATGCCACCGACGGTCACGTTCTGGACGCGGATGAGAGACGAGTAGTACACGTAGGCAAAGATGCCCATCATGAACTGACAGTCCATGCGGTCGGTCATGCCGCCGTGACCGGGAATCGAGTGGCCAAAGTCCTTGATGTTGAACGCGCGCTTGAAGCCCGACGCGAAGAAGCCACCAAAGGGCGCGACGAGCGAGGCGAAGGTGGCCATTGCGATCACGTGCAGCTGGTACGGCTTGTACCAGACCGGGGCTGGCGCGTGTCCGAGCTGCGGTCAGCAGGAGCGGCGGATGGAAACTCACAATGGCAGTCAGGATGGTGCGCACGGCGCCAGTCCACTCAAACTCCTTCCAGAGGAAGACAGGGTTGGGCTTGCACTGGATGTCGGAGAAGATGGTGACACTGAGGTCCTTGGCCGGGCAGATGAAGTAGTTGAACTGCTGGAAGAAGGTGCCCCACCCGATGCCGAAGATGAGGGTGCAGATGAACGCGCCGACAAAGCCCTCGACCGTCTTCTTGGGAGACAGCTTGATGAGCGGCGTGCGGCCGAACAACTTGCCACAGATATAGGCGAAGATGTCGTTGCAGATGACGAGCGAGGCTGGTACGAAGAACCAGATCATACCCTCGAGAATGTTGTTGACGATAAAGTGCGACGACACGACAATGAGAAGGAGCGTGATGTGCACCCAGCAGAACAGGGCGAACTGCTGGCGCAGGTACTGGCGCTGGAGGTTGGCGACGAACGCGACGAAGCCTGGGGTTAGTCAGTGCCAAGAGCGGAAGGCTCAAAGGGGCTTGTGCGAGGAGAACCGCGACCGAAGACCGGCGGCGACACTACACCGCTGGCGTACTCACCTAAGATGTACAGCATGAAGCTGATGAAGCGGTGGTTCTTGGCAAAGGGCACAAAGTACGCGTCAACAAACACAATGTGCTTGAAGTAGTAGATGATGCTTTCGCCGTAGAGGAAGTAGTTGGTGACGACAAAGAAGTACCAGTTGAGCGACTTGCTCCAGTCGCCGACTTGCTTGAGAGACTTGGAGCCCTCTGAGTGTCAGCGGATTCGGTGGCAGACAACGCACGGTCACGCAGATCAAAGAGCGCAGAAATCTCCTTGTACACGATCGCCTGGCAGACCATGACGAGGATGATCATGCATGGGTGACCCATTAAGAGGAGAGCTGGGGTCAGTGACGAACAAAGCAGGCGGGTCCAGCACTCCGCTGCCAAAGCCAGCCGAGCGCCCGGCGTTGAACCCACTAATGAAGCCGAAGATCATGATGAGCGTCCACACCGTCCGCTCGATGGCGTTCTGGTTCTTCTTGGGCGGCGGAGCCTGCACCGGCTGGGGGGCACGGGGGATCGTTGTCTCGCCGTCGCGGCCCTCGCCAGCGAGTACGCCGTCCTCAAACTTGACATAGTTCTTGGGGACCCCGGGGACCGGGTCCTCAAACTTGACGCTGTTCTTGGACGGCGAGGTCGGCGTGAACGCGGCTCCGGGGCCAGCGGGTGTAAAGTCCGCAGGCGCCTTGCGCTTGCGGTTCGCGGGGGATGCATCCCTGACAGGATGAGGAAGAGACTCGGGGAGCGACGGGGCGAACGTCGGCGACGTGGGCGGCGAAGCCTCGCGCGGCTGCTTGGCGACCGTGGTAGCGGCCGGTGGCGCAGCCGGGGCGGGGGCGGGAGTGGAGAATGGGGGTTGGGATACCTGCGGTGCAGGCTGTGCGACCTCGGGCTCGGGCTTGGGCTCCGACACCTGCTTCGCCGTTGAGGCGGCTGGAGGCTCCTGAGCGTCGGCGCTCTTGCCGTTCGCCCCGTTCGCCTTGGCAGCCGCAGCAGCCCTAGCGCGAGCGCGTTTCTTGGCAGATTTGGTGAGCGGCGCGGTGGGTGCACTGGGTGTCACCGCGGACGGCTCAGGCTCGGGTCTTCTGTCAGATTAGTCAGAAGCGGACGCACTCTTCAAGGTCCGACTCTTCATCCTCGACGTGCTGGTGCACGTCAAGCACGTCGAACATGTTACGTTGGGAGAATGAGGACATGGTGGCGATGGCCTCGGTAAGGATTGTGAGGGTTACTGTGATGGACAAGAAGCGGACGAGTGGTTCGAGAGTGTAGTTGAGTTTGAGTTGAGACAGAAACCGAGGAGTTGTTGCGTGTCTTTCTCCTAATTCTCCTTAATAGTAGAGAATTAGCCATTGATACTAGGGCGGCCGGCTAATTCAAAGTTCAAGGTGACGTCTTCGTGAATGCACGACACCAAGCACGACGGAAGCATTCGTATCATTCGACCACCTCTTTTCCCCACGTCATATAACACGTGGCTCTCCCATCCTCTGGGTCCTACATTTTGCTCAACAGCATCTCCAACTTTGACATTCACTCTCATCTCAACGCGCATGTCTTCCACCATGTCTTGACTTTCTCCCCACTCCATCCATATTCCTGCTCACAGTAAGTCGTCCACACTCTTCCTGCTTGATGAACACTACAATCCAACTCCTAAGCGGTGGAACCTCTCGAGGTTAGCCGTGGCGCCGGGTAGGACCGGTCTGCGTGCGGACTCTCTACACATGACCTGACGCCCTCTTTTTCTTCCGTCTGCGAGTGACGCTAACGGCAGATACTAACATGTCGATCCAACTGACGGCGCCGATATCGGAAACATTCTGAGTGAGTAGTCAACGTGCGCTGTGACGAACAACCACAACCATACTTTACCTCATTCGTAACCGGCTCTGCCGCGATTGACGAGACACTTTCAGCCTTGGCTGAGCGCACCTTGAGCTTTTTATTGCTTTGAATCAAACTGACAGACAGCCACAGCTAGTTGCAGATCGTCAATCTTCTTCCGGGGCTGATATCTTATTATGGTGAGTCCATCCCCCACACACGGATGAAAACTTTCGATGGGCGGACAGAAATCCAAGTCCTGCGCTTGCGCAACGCCCCACTGTACAAACCGGGGCGGGGAGGCGGAGTTGGTGATTCATCGTTTTCTGATCTCTATCCCTACGCGCGAGGACGCCGCTGACTTTAAGCTGTGATGGGTTTTCAATCGATGATGATGGTGGACATCGAGCTAGAGGCTCGGTGTTGACTGTCACACATCCGGTGTCTCTGGCGTTGTCGCCGCCCCGTCGCGGGGGAGGGGAGTGCTTGCACTCCTTCATGATGCAAAGACCAACTTTGTTGGAAACACGGCTAGCTTCGGCAATGCTGTCGAAAATTAACCATCTTTCGGGGCTGATCTCCCACCGCGACGTTTTGTAGTCTATCTCCCTCTATGTCATCTTGTGTTGTTCTACTCTCAATTAGGCGTGGGTGTGTGGCAGCAATGGATGTACATGTCTATGTGTATGTTCGTGGCAGTGGACACGTGCATGGTTCATGGTTCATGGTCGTGCTCTAGATCTGAATGTCGCACACCATCTCGATCTCAATGTCGCGCACCGTCGCTAGATCTCAATGTCGCGCACCATGAGCTGGTGCGGCTCGCCCTCTTCGTCAAAGCGCGGCCCTTCCTCCAAGTATCCGAGCTTTGCGTAGAACTTGATAACGGGGATCTGCCATGAGCGCAGCGCCGAGCATTCCGAGTTGTCTCAGCACTCTCATCTCCGCCTCATCCTCATCATCAACATACCTGCGAGTGGATCTTGACATGCACGGCCTTACCCGCGCGGCCCTCTTTGACGAGATGCTGAAGACGCCCAGCGCGGGCCTCACTCATGAGCCACTCTTCCATGGCATGCACGAGCGCCCGCCCGGCCCCAGTAGACCGATACGACGCCAGCACGGCCAAGCGGGTCAACTTGCCCTTGGAGGGGACGAGGCGCACTGTGCCTGCGGGTGTTGCGTCAACCTTTGCGAGAAAGTGGACGCAGTCGCCCGTGTGGTCGTAGCTGCATCAGCCAAGCCTCAAGCCTAAGAAACCAGGCAAACACACTCGTCAAACTCGGTGTCGAGGGGGAAACCCTGGCGTCAGTGCGAGTGCGAGAGCAGGAGAGCACGCTATCACGCTATCACGCGAAACCGTACCTGTTCGTGGGCGAAGACTGGGGTCAGTGTGCGTAAGGAATGTGTGATGTGATGCCGGAATGGTGCCGGTGTCAACTTGACTAGGAGCTCGGTAGCACTCACCATCTACGCGGATCTTGTGGCACGCGGCCAAGTCTTCGGGGCTCTGGACGACGTGTACGCTGACGGAGCTGACGGGCATGGTGGCGATCTCGACGATTGTGAAGTGGAGGCAGTGGAGGCTTTTGACCTTCAAAGAGGTCAGTCCGGCCCGAGCGCGAGCCATGAGCCGGATTCGTTGCTTCCGCTCGACCCATTCCGGGATTCCCCCTACAGTTGGCTATCAACAATGATTCACAAGTCATCAACTCTGCCTCTATCACCATTTCCAGCGCCCCGTACACGACACGCGTCGTTCGCTTGCCGTTGTCGCTCGGCTCGGTCAGTTACTACCATGCGATGAGGCACATCTTGCCAAGTTTCAAGCGAGAAACGCCCCAAGGCTCAAAGGGCCCTTGTTATCCTAAACTTCCCTTGGAGGACCGTGCGCAGCTTGAACTTTTGTCGTGGTGATTCCCTCTCAACTCCAGTCCGAGCATCAGGGAAGATGATCCGTGCGTCGAGCTAGGTAGCCCGCTAGCCCGCTACCAGCAACACTTGGACCGTCTCTTCAAACTGTACACTCACCATTCCCCCATCCCCCCGGGGAGATATCCGGGGGAGGCTTGATCGCACACCTGAGGTGGCATGAGGGCGTTGCTGGCGGCTTTGGGCTTTAGCTTGAGCTTGAGCTTTGGTGACACCGTGCGCTCGCCCACTTGGCAGCACTACTCTCACCCACCCTCTTAACATCTGCTCTACCTCTGCTCTAGACTTTTGTCTTCCCCTATCTCCGTCTCGTCTCCCTTGGTCTCGTTCAGTCTCGCTTCAGTCTCAGTCTCGTGTACTCGCTTGGTCTCTTCCGTTCCCTTCTCCCTCTCGACCACGACCACCCACCCACCCACCATGCCCCTCCCGTTCCGCCGCGAGCTGCCCCAACAATCTGCCAGCTCAGGCATCAGCGCCTCGTCCCGCCCCGACGACCGGAACCTCCCCAAGAGCGCAACTGAGAAACACGGTTCCGACTTGTACCCCGAGCTTGTGCGTCCTCCTTTCTCCTTTGGCAGGAGCTGACAACAGAAAGAGCTCATGCTCCGCAACCAGCGCTGGGCGAAACGTGTGGGCTCGGCCGACCCAGGGTATGACGGCGCTTGACGAGTTGACCAAGACTTACACCAGCTTTTTTCCCCGTCACTATCCTGGCCAGCGGCCCGAGATTCTTTGGATCGGCTGTGAGTCTGTACCGGTTGCGGATTCAGGGAAGAGTGAGCTGACAAGGAGGCTCGGATGCGCGTGTGCCCGAGACTACTATCATGGGGTCGCAGCCAGGCGATATCTTTGTGCACCGCGGTATTGCAAAGTGAGTTGGAGTTGAGGGAGAGCAGGCGTCGGGCCGCGGTGTTCAGAGGGCAGCTGGTAGTGCCAGAGTGAGGTTGGTTACATCTACCGCAGCATTGTGATGATGTTGCGCGCGCAAGCTACCAACCAGCAACCCATTGATTTCAGGTTGATCGCCAACTTGGTGATCGCCATCATGATGTCCGCGATCGCTTCAGTGTCGTTTCGATGACGAAAGACTAACGGCCCAGCCTGTACTCTCCCTCAGATGACTCGCTCAACGCCGTCCTCATGATCGCCCTGATCAACTTCAAGGTCAAGCACATCATCGTGGCGGTGAGTAGCCTGTGGCATTGGCGCGCGCAAGAGCGTGATGTGGCGCCCTCAAGTTGCTTGGCGTGCTCGAGTCGCTTGTCTTGGCGTGCTCGAGGCGCTTGGCTTGACGAATAATCGCGTCGCCCCAACCATCGCACACCCACCCACCTCCCTACCCCCACCCCTACCCCCACACCCACTAACCCCAGGGCCACTCGAACTGTGTCGGTTGCCAGACTGCGCTGCGTGCGTCAAATCTCCCCCCGGTTCCCGAAACCCAGGCGATCCAGCGCTACCTCAAGCCCTTGACGGTCCTCGCGCGCGCCATGGCAACCGAGGACGGGCCTCCTTCGCTCGACCTGCTGGTCGAGGAGAACGTGCAGCAGCAGGTGCGCAATCTCCTCGCCAGTCAGGTTGTGCAGGACGACTGGAAGCGCCGTGCCGAATATGGCGTGACCGTGCATGGCTGGGTGTACCAGCTTGAAAATGTGAGTTGCAATTTCTCGGTAGTCTGATGGCAGGGAACTGTGCGCGACCTTGGTGTATCGCAGGGGCCGCCTGGGGCCAAGCCCGGTGGCTCGCGGATGGGTCCTCGACTCTTCTAGGAGTGTGTTTGGTGAGCATGTACAGATAGAAAATGGTATTGCTCTCATGAGCTGGTAATGGAGTGAACCAAATAACCCAAGTGCCACTTTCGGAAGTAGATATATCACCGACTGACTTGCTACTATGGAGATTTGGGGTTCGGTGCCGGGTAATCCGGAAGGTAGGATATGGGATCCCTGATGTAGCCCTCAATCGGTCGAGCCCGGACCCAAGTCTATCAGGAAAGCAAAGGGGTTGTTCAGGATCCATTGCCGAGTCATAACTAACTGGTCAACTGGGCTGCAGTGAGGTCTGACCCTGGCGTGAGGTTTTCCCTTGGCCCTTGGTCGTGTTCTGCAGCCCTTGAGCTTGCAGCTCTCTGGGCATACCACACGAATGCCTTGTCTTGGCATGTTGGCGACTTTCAGGCCCAAAGTATCGGGTCACGGTCCCAACAGACCATGAACCATACCAACAAACTGTCACAGACCTCCATCAGCACAGCCCATAACCAACCACCCAGCAGCTCAGCGCTCAACAGCTCACAGCTCACAGCCCACAATTCATGCATACAGCTCCATTTGTCATCTCCATCTCCATCTCATTCTCTTCTCAAATCGTGTTTTCAGACTCTCACTCTCAGACTCGCCCCGAAATCCCCTTGAACGTGATCGTTGATCGCTGGTAGCTGAGTAAACCCTCGCCACTCACCGTACGGCTACCACGCCTGTTCGCCACTTGGCTACCCATTATCCAACTTGTAAACCCCCCACTCCCCACTCCCCCTCTCCCTCTCCCTCTCCCTCTCCCTCTCCCTCTCCCTCTCCCTCTCCCTCTCCCTCTCCCTCTCCCTCTCCCACCCACACTCGCTCGTCACTAGGAACCAAACATGAGCTGTGAGTTGCTTCTGGATTCAAGCATCAATGAGTGGCCCGAGAACTTGATTGAGTTGCGGACAAGGTCGGGTCTGGGTTGCTTTGCCGTTGCCCTGGACGGAACAGAACAAGCTCCCGGTAGTCAAGGCATGTGCCGTTGTGCCGCCCTACGCCACTTGATAAATTCGCGACTCGCGCTTCGCGTCGCATTGTCGCGCGATCATGCCACACACGCTCCACACGGATCTGCGATTGTGATCCGTGTGGATTGTGATTGATGCATGCTGACAAGGTTGAAGATGGGGATGAGATTATTAGGATTACATTTGAGGGTAGTGTCAATTGTTCAAATGAGGGTTAGACCCTTTGAATATCCCAAGTCGCGGGTTATCCCGCACTCTATTGCCGCTTTGGGTGAAATGTCCATGTGGTAGCATTCAATCCCCCTCTTTTGATCACATCGCACACACACAGCATTCAAATCTCTCCCCCTCGTTACCACCCCTTCCCCCCCTCAACGGCACTCTCCTTCCTCATTGTCACACTCTCCTGTTCTACTACTCACACATTCATTTCATCTTTACCTTTTACTCCATCAAACTACATTGTTACTCGTTATCCCTCTGTCATCATCATCGACACAACCTTACTCGCAAACGGCACTTGATCCTCGCCATGTCAATCTCTGCTGTTCCACCAACGGATATTGTCTCAAACCCAGCTCCCGAGCCATCCTCGCCATCCGTCGAGCCCTCTCAGCCCACTTCCCAGGAGCCGACCTCTGAACCACCCACCTCGAACCCACCCGAGCCCACGACTACATCGCCGGAACCTTCCCAGCCGCCCACTTCCAACCCGCCTACATCCGAGCCCCCTCCCAGCTCTAACCCTCCAGACCCGCCTTCCACCTCAAACCCACCCCCACCAAGTAGCGATCCAACATCGTCCCCCCCCACGGTCGACACCTCCTCTACAAACCCCACTCCCTCAAACCCAGCCCCCAACCCCTCGTCAACCGTCGCTCCCCCTCCAGCGTCGTCCAACAGACCCACGGTTCTGCCCTCCCTGATCCTCCCAGGGGGCACCACGCAACTGACCTCGGGCGTGCTCATCACGACCACGGATGCAAATGGCAATACTATCACCACTGCACCTTCAGTTTTGACGACGGGGATCCTCAAGACGGATGCGTCTGGCCGCGTATACACCGTCACGGCGATTGTGCACAACACGGCCAGCATCAATGGGAGCTCATCACGAGGAGGCGGCAGTGACTTTTTCCAGAACACTGGAGCTGTCGCCGGCGTGTTTGTGGTCGTTGGTCTCGTGGTTGCAGCGGGCATTGGCGCCTTCACGTTCTTCACGCTCCGCCGCCGTCGTCGCCAGCGTCTCGACCGGGATGTGGCTGCTGCTGCTGTGGCCGCCGCTGCTGCTCAGCAACCGCGCTTTGATGACGACGACGACCACTCGCCAGCCATGACTCAGTACGGCGCGTACTATGCGTCCAACACAAGCCATGACTTTGAGAACTCGACACCGCAGTCGACGAGAGGCTACGACTACGAGGCCGCGGGTGGCTACGACCCGTACGCTGCCAACCTGGTTGACGTTAGCAACCTGCCCGGTGACACCAACTACCACAATGCAGGGACCACCTACCCTCCCAATGGGCAGTACTATGTGGACCCGAATGGGAACGGCGCCCCTGACTTTTCGCGCGGAGGTGCAGACTACCACCACTCGTACGGAGACCCACAGTACGACGTGGCCCACGTCTACGCAGGCCACGATGAGACGCTCCCCACTGTCCCGGAGCACCAGGAGGACCAGTACCGGATGTCTTACTACAACTACCCGGACGACGCAGCATACAACTACAACGAATTTGACGAGGCGCCTCCAGCCGCGTCTCTCGAGCGCCAACAGAGCGTCGGAAGCGTCAACTCTGGCGCAGTCCACCGCGACTTGACCGTCACCAACGTCTAGGCTGCAGTTGTACCTGTATCTCATCCCTCGGCACTAGCTCGTACCACATTCGACCCGATCCCAACCTCACCATCACCTGTCTAGTGTTTCTCCCTCTCCTCTCTCGACCCACCCTCTCTCGGTTGGCTGTAACGGACATTTTTTTTTTTTCATTTTCCTATTCTGTCTGGCTTGTAGGGTAGCCCAGTGATGCAGCTGTGCTCTTAGCGGTGCCGGGGTTGGTTAGCGGTGCCGGGGTTGGTGGGTGGACTGCCCGGCGGCAGAGGTCTGGACACCAGTGGGCTGGACGATGGATGACGCAGATTCGACAGGGCCGATCAGGACGTACCCAACCCCCCGCCAGCAACAGCACTCGACAACGCTCCCTCATCTTCACCATTTATATATTGGTCATTGGTAGATGTAGATACAAGCCAACTACTCTCAGCACCTATGCCTTCATCCACTGACTGTGCTACGGGGCAGTGTGATTTGCCCTAAGAATCCGATTCCACCTCCCACCCCCCAAAACGCCCTCGCACCGAAAAAACAACGAGCCACCATTCCAGGCCCTCTTGCACACTATACACTAGGAGGGAGTCGAACCCCCGCCGAACGCATGGCAAGCGTCCATGATACCGTTTCACCACTAGTGTTTGGATGTTCGTTATGCAACACCACACTGTGTATATCTGTTTTCGGGGTTATGAAACACCACACTCTGTATATCTGTTTTCGGGGTTGTATTTTGGGGTCAAACGGGATGTACTCGCAAGGCCGATGCTGGCGAGCTGCCGCGATGTGTCATGCGAGCGGCGCGTAGGAGGATGCCGCACCAAACGATCGGTGTATGGCGGACTCATGGCGAATGGGAACTAAATGTTACACCAGCATTCCGCCACTTCCGCCACAACCATCCGGTGGAGGTGGAGATCAGTTTGCCACCCGGAATCAAATCCTGTGGACCCACGTCATGGGTTATGAGTTGAAGTGGAGGTATACTGACACCGACCTAGACCACTCATCTCGCGCGCTCTCGCCATCTGACGTCTTGCATCTACATCGTCCTCCCGTCACCGACGCTGAGACATCGCCCTACCCGCAGCGACCACATTTACTGCCCACATCAGCCTCATCTATTCTCGCACCTCAACAACTGCGTGTCTGCACCCCGCACTGCACCTCGCTCCATCCCACGAATGCCGCCCGTCACCCACGCCCAAGTCAAGGCTCTGTATGAGGCCACCCGCGCCGCCGCAAGCACCTTCTCCTCCTACAACTTCCGGATGTACTTCCTCCGGCGTACGGACGAGGTGTTCGCCCCCGCCCTCGCCGCACTGGGCGACACTCCGCCCGCAGCTGCACTCGCTGCTGCCAAGGCGGCCGGCAACGCACCAAACAACATGACGCGCGAGCGCCTCGAGGCGTTCATGGGTGAACGGGAGGCAGCCTTGGCGGCTCTGAAGCGATCGGGAATCACCAACGCAATGTACGGAAGCGGATTCAAACTCGTCGTTGAGATGCCTGAGGACTCGCACGGCAAATGAAGGATCGGAGGGATATGTGAGTTGGGACTTGTAACAGAGTCGGTGCTGACGAAAGCAGCGCACGATGGGTCACAGCCGGAAGAGTTTAAGAAGATCATTAGTATCGTCGACGACAAGATGGACGCAGTCTACACTCTAAAACCGCAGAATCAAACAATCACATTGCACAAACTAATACCTAACACGATCTGATGCTTGTAACCTCCATTCACCTTTGGATTCCAGAAATGGATCCAAATCCTCACCAGCCCATCTCTAACATGTACCGGTCGACACCGATCTCAGCCAAAAACTGGCGATGTGTGAGGTAGCGAAAGACCGACTTGAATCGACTGTCGTCGATGTACAGCTTGAGGATCTCTCCCAGCTCATGACACTGGAAAGGGATGTCAGGAAACCCAGGGTTAGACCTCCCCGTTATCTGCCGAGAGATTGTAGCGCGAGGGTTTACCAGAGTGTACTTGTCGAAAGGGTGATGTTCGCCGTAGAGCAGCAGGCCTTCGAGGAGGTACACAGCTTGACAAGAATAGCCGACCCAGTGATTCGACAGGTCCTGCAAAACGACTACCAATTCGCTCCCAGGTAGCCAGGCAGTGCTGGATATGAGCGACAGGTAGTCGATGGCTTTCACCTGCCCGGTGAGGTGGATGACGACGCGACGGGGCGGGTTGGTGTTGATGTCGAAAGGGAGGTTGTACGTGTACTTCATGTACGGAGGGGGAAGGGCGAAAGTACTGCAAGCACCCAGTACGAGTGTGTCGACGCTGTCGATCGTGTACAACGGGGCATGGTGTTCGTGCTCTTCAATGTCCACGGCCAAACCAGATAAACGTAACACCGAAATATGAGCTGGGAAAAATGCGATACTACCAGTTGTGGGAAGATAGTCCAGAACCTCAATGTGCGCCAGTGCACGACGCAGTTGAACCACGCCCGGCGCCTCGAAGATGTTGTGGACCCAGACATCGTAGGCGATGGGGTGGACGGGACGGCCTAGAACAAAGCCATTGGGTCCGGGAGACGAGTTCCGCGCGACCACCTGTAGAGCCTGGTTCATGGGGCTATCGTGCAGACCTGGAGGGTATCGTCGTATCCCATTCTCTGTTATGGCGCAGATATGGTCGCCGTGCAGCACAAGGTGGCGGGCGAGGTTCTCGTCGATGCGCTGCTTGAGCTGCCGGTTCACGGCGCGGAGGGCGATGCCCGTCTCGTAGTCTGCCGCGTCGGCGATCGCATCGAGAATGTGCGGGTACGCGTTGCTGAAGGGCATGGCTGGGTTGCTGGGGTCGGAAGAGCGGCGGCTAAGCTTAGATATCCAGGAGCGCATCCGCTTGCGCAGCGCCTTGGGGCGTGACATGGTGGAGAGTGAGAGTGAGTTGGGATGAGAGGGGTGGATGATCTGAACCAGTGTGGCAGGCCCGAAACGGTTTATATCTCATTTCTCGAGAAACTGTCGGGATGATCACTGGGTCATTGCAGGCGAGGCGTTGCTGTGTTTTTCAGGTGTTGTCGTTGACGGTGTCACTTGATGTTTATTCCCTAGAGAACGCTGCCTCGATTGTACGTTATGCGGGCGGTGCATCAGGATGGTGTGATGATGAATTGCTGGGTTGTTGTTTCCCCAGGAGTGAAAGTGAAGACTCACTTTGATGTTCCCTCTCCTCTCCCGAATTGCCCGAACTGCCTGGCGTACCAGATGTTAATACTGTGGTTTTGTGCATCCTACTTGTTGTTCACCAGTGGCGAAGAACTACAGTCAATAGGGCTTTAGGGGATGACAGCGACCAATCAACAAGAACGCTGGCGCGACTTAGCGGGTTGCAACTGCCCCAATCGTCAAACTTCCAATATGCGGGGGCATAACAGTACCAGGTTCAATGCCACACTCTTCTTGTCCGAGGAGATAGTGGCATCCTGTGTTTCTCTAGCGAAGATCCATCACACTTCAATTCAGAGTTTTTGGTGCATCTAAGCATCTACTGTACCTGGAGATCTATGTATCCTGCACTCTAGTTCCATCTACCTGGAGATCTATGTATCATGCACTCTAGTTTCCCATCTCGAGGGCGAAGCGCTCCTCGCCCAGCTCCGCCTCATATTCAGCCACAGAGACCGCGCGGAACTTAGGCACCGACCTGGAGGTAATGCTGTCCAAAACGTCCTTGAAAATGTCCGCAAGCACAGTCGACTCAAGGCCGGGCACCCCGGTCTTCTGGCGGAGGGTCTTTAGCGTCCGCTTGGAAACCTGTACCTGGTCGTCAACAAGGGTGATAGACTGTTTGTCGTTCATGCTATCAACAATCATCCAGAGCAGGTAGGCGAACCCATTGAAGGTGGTGATTCCGCCCATCTTCCAGCCGCTAGCGATCAGCACAATGTCTGTGCCCTCAATGGCGGAAGTTCCCAGCACGTCCCCGAGAAGGTGGAGCGAGTTATCGCGGAGGTGGAGCACGATGCGGTTGGCCGATATGACGCTAATAAACGGCGTGACCTCGTCAATTCCAAGGCAAAGAGTATAGCGGGGTGCCTTGACAGGAGACTTGGGAGTGACACGGGCGGGGAGGATGACGAGCGTGTCAATTTGGCCAACGTTATAGGTCGTAGCGCGCCAGGCGATGTTGCGGACCACAGGCCAGAAGCGGAGTACAGACGGCTTGATGGGAAAGCTGATGAGACAGTCGTCCTCCCCGTTCCGCTTTTCGTAGATGTCGAAAACCTGGTTGATGGCCAGTAGGTTCTGGAGCTGGGGCGATGGAGGCAGCTGCTTAAAGGGAGGGCCAACCCGACTACTGCGCGGGGGCTTCAACCTGAACATAATGTGGGTAATTCGGAACAGGTCGAGATGAGCGCGCTGCTCCGAAAGGAGTTCATTGATAGTCAGAGCCGCGGGCAGGCGTGCGGCCAGGAGGGGGTTGAGGGGTCGGACGTATTGGCCGTCGAGGGTCTTGGTGAAGAGCCCATCGTCCCAGACTAGGTGCTTGGCCTGGTGAGTGTCGATCCGGTTGCGACAGTAGTGGTTGACATTGTAGAGCGGGATATGGGCCGCGTACTCGCTGTAGTCGACAATATCGTCAAGGATGTGAGGGTAGCATTCGTCGAGGGCGTCCTTGAAGGGCATGTTGGACAGTGAATGTGGTTGTGGCGATGGAGGAAGAGGTGTTGTGAAGATGGGCGATTGAGAGTTGCGTGAGAGCGTGGTAGCTGTGGTCTTGGGTTGAGAGTTGCGAGACGAGAGACGAGGCGGTGAGGAGATTTGGTCGTCTCAAGCGAAGCATATATACCGTTTCGTTCCAGGTTGGAGAGGACAGACACGAGGCCTGTGAACATGTTAACCAAGCCGTGTGGGAAATACCCATTGGCCGAGTCGCCGTCATCAAGAGTTAGGGGAAAGTCAGCCACATTGTCGAGTGTGGATTTACCGAATCAACAATGGAGATTGATAGACTGGGTCCTGTCGTCTCATCAGAGAACCTTTTCACTGCCCGCATCATATCAATTGGGGTGACTACCATGCGTTCCAGTGTTTCGATGCCAGTTCCGTAACCCCATCACCTCCAGTTGGCCCGTGATCAATGATCCTCGTCAAGCCACGCTCTGTCATAAACAGAAATGTCTTTCCCAAGGAGCTGATCTCTAAGATCTGAGGTCCCACAGATTGATTGGTCCAAAAGTGGTCCATAGATGATCTCTTGCCTCAACGGAGGGTTTTGAACCGGTACTGTTCAGTGCTCAGTGCTCAGAGCGGCTCACGTGACACTGTCATGTCCAGAGGTCTGTGCCGCCGTGGCGACAACACTCACTCATCCCTCGCTCTGACACTCTAATCCATGGTATGTCTAAGGGTTGGGGTCGTTGGGGTTATGGCTTACGGCAGGTAAGCTGAGTCGAGCCGAGCCGTCACCTCACAGTGCATATTCAGCACTCTGAGCGGGTGAAACATCTCCAGCCCAAGTACGGTTCAAGTTGGACCTCCTAGAGCGTGAAGAAACGGTTGCTCTATTTGGCACTGAGAGTATCCAAATACTGTTTGGCGACATGATTGAGGAGGCCTTGTTGGATTAGACTGGGGCAGCCACTGCCAGACGTATTTGATGAGCATCTGGAAACGCAGTGGTTTGTACAGTGTATCATTATGGAAGTGGAAGTGGAAGTGGAGGTAGATATGGAGGTGGAGGTTGTACGTGAATGAGTCTGTTTGTGAGAATGTCTCAGTTGCCTTCAAGTATCGCACGGTCACAACACCTTGTTTTATAAAAGCGACGACTAAAAGACAAACACTAACTTTCTCATCCTCTCTCATCTCCATCCAACTTTTCTTACTGTCCAGGTATCATCCAGACTCGAAATATTCCCGGCCATGCCCGTAGTCATCGACGTTGCCTTCTTCCCTCACATCCTCGACGAGATCATCGCCAGCGCAGACACATCAGCGCTCATCAGTCTCCGTGCGACTTCATCAACTCTGCGCACGCGCTGCGATGCAAAGCTCGCAAGACATTTAGTTTGGATGGACGGTGACCTCGTTATCGCACCCTCACGTCATTCCCGCACTCTCGCGGCTGAAGCTCTCTCTTCTCTCAAGAAGGAATGTGTCAAGATCCCCGTTCTCCGCCACGGAACAGTCCCCATCTTCGAGAAATCGGCCTTCCTCGTACAAAAGACCAACATCCCGTACCGATTCAACATGGGCCACGAGAACTACCTCAATTATCTCGAATCCCTCACTCCAGGGGGGGTCAAAGACATACGGGAGGATCATGTCCGGCGCAGTCCCTTCAACCACTCCCTCACATTTACCGAGTGCGAAGACTACTACGCCGCATTCCAGTCCCTGATCGAGAAGACTCAGGTTCTCGACATACGCCACTCCATCCTGGTTCGTCGGCAAAGCACCACCCTTCCCGGGATCCTCTACGTGGACAAGCGCCTCCCAGTGCTGCGAATATGGACTGTACCTCGCTTGTCCCCAGAACGATCGTACATCCGCCGCAACGGGAAGCTGGAGATGAGCGCCGACACCATTGTCCTGTGTTGCAGCACCCCGCTCCTCCAGCCGCTAGGCTCCCCACTCCTGCCAATCAGTCCCTGTCGGTCCACACTCGCCCACCGTCCACCCTTATGCTACGAACCAGCCGCTCTGCCAACTCTCGACTTTGCACCTCCGAAACGTCTCATCATCCACATCGGCAACACGATTGAGAGCGGGATCCATTTCCACCACTTCTCCAGTCTCTGTTCTGAACCCAATCTTCCTGCCACTGAGGAAATCGTCTACGTCGCCCACTCGTTCAAGACCTTTATACCTAGCGACTTGCTCTGCCTCTTTCCCTTCTGGTACGACGGTGACATGGACGGAGGCCACCTCAAAATTACAGTCGTCAACCCCACATCGTCAATACCCACGACCGTGTTGGAGAGGCTTCGGATTCCCTTCGGATGGATGATCGACCCGCTCCCTGTGGGCGAGCTCCTCAAGCGTTTCATCAACAGGATGGGGGTCCCGGGAATCATTGAGAAGCACTACCGCTTCATCTCCTTCGAGGAGTGGGAGGAGGAGCTTGGGCCCGAGCGGTTTGCGATCGAGATGGGAGAGCCGCTGTGAAAGTCTGGCGTGCAAGTCTGAGTTTGGCGGTATAAATAGGTTCAAAAGGTGGGCATGTTATAGGACTGCATGCGTATGTATCAGTTAGAGCCATTAGGCCGAGTGTGATCCGGGTCCAACACTGCCTTACAATTACCCACGGGGTGTATGACGTGCTCCCTGCCGTACACGTGCTTTGCAATTTACTGACATGGAAACTGTCGGAGAAATGCACATTTGCTTCGTGTTCCCACACACGGAAAATGCCATCAAGGATTGTTTTCCGGATGAGAAAATACACGTAAAATCCATGTTTTCATCATGTTTTCGCTTCGGGTAAACGATGATCCCGACGCTGTGAGCTGCCGTGTGAGATGGGCTTTGGTTAAACACATTTTAATCCTGGGCCACACATTCCCCAGCCCTCTCTGCCTCCACAACCATGCTACCACAACCATTATTCCTCCTCCTCAAATCTAGTCCTTACCGGATCTCCTCTGTGCCGCCAACCTCATCACTAGAAAGGGAACGCGGACAAAATCGCAGTGTCACCACCCCTGATACGAGCGTTCCAAGAGGCAAACGTCAGCCAAACCCAGAATCCAGGACCTGATCTTGAACCAGGCGTCATACTCTCGGGCCGATTCACAACGACTCATTAGAAGGCATCTCTTGGGCACGGACCGCGAGTTGCTCACCCATGAGTTGCCTTGAAATCTCAAGTGACACACCAGGGCCTGCGCCAGCCACAGGCTCTTGACCTTATCGCTGCGCATAAGTTACATGGCATACTCCTACTCCCCCCGCCTTGACAACTCGTGCTATCCCAAAGTCTCCACCCGGAACATCTCTGGCCCGATATCGGCTCGGTACTCGTCCAGGGTCATGAACATCACCTTCTCCATAAACTCCTCACTACCTCGCACCGATATGTAGTACGCCGTCACGTACTCGATGAGGGAGCTGCACTCGGAGAAACTGGGGTATTTGGTGTTGTGACTTGGGATGGGGAATGTGGCGGGGAAGATGGCTTCGGCGTTGACAAAGATGATCTGCAGCCGCCGCTGCCGTGCCTCCGTGAGTAGCTGGAGGATCCGCGGGATGGCGGCTTGCAGCGGCTCGAGCGCGGAAGGGCGATCGTCGGATGCCCAGTTTGCGTGGAAGACGAACACGACTTTCTCCAGGCTTGCGGGAGGAGTGCGCTTGACAAAGAGGCCGTGGAACATGAAAGGAACCTTGGTCTGGGAGACTTGAAGGTTGAAAACCGCTTTGCGGATTCCCCAGGGCGGGAGCCTGAATCGTTCGCAACGGTAACCGTTCGTCGGCTCCCACACGCCGGCCCAGCCGAAGACGATGAGAGTCGAGGCGGATATGGGGAGGGCGCCGGGCTGGGGTTTGGTGCACCACATCCAGAGCCGGACGATTGGGACGGGTGAACACCTGTCGGCCAGAAGGTTCTTGAGTACTCGAAGATTGTGGGTGGTCATATAGCGCAAGTCGAGAATGCGAGCGTCGAGGAGAGTTGTCCGGACGCGATCGCGCTCAATCTTGCTGGGGTGACGGCGACAGTAGGTGCACCAGCAGCGCCTGGGACCCAAGACCTCGTCCGCATTCGTATGCCGAAACGTTGGGAGGGGGCCAGTGATGCCGTCGAGATGGTTTCCCGGCTTCAGGACCAGATGGCCGCGGAGGATGTGGTCCACATGATCTCGCAACGCACGCGAAGCAAGACGCAGGTGCAAGAGCGACCGGAGAGGAAGGTACGTGACGATCATCTTGACGACTGTGGGATGTTGGGTAAAGTCGAGATGCTGAAGGGTCGGGAGGCCCGGCTTGAGGAACCCGCGAATGTCCGTCTGCCGCAGCACCCGCTGCTTCTTGCGGGGCGGTGGGCGGCTCATGGCAGTGCGAGAGAAAGTGCGAGGAGCGAAGATGATGTGAGGGAAGGTTGCGTGAGGAGTGCGAGGAAAGTGGAGTGAGCGCTAGTGGCGAGCGTCGCAGTTGTGGTGGTGATTGGGGAAGCGATGCTAGCGCGGAAAAGTATTGTGATGTTTGGAATCAGCAGCATGAGGGAGTTGGTGGAAGGAAAGAGTGAGGGAGTGGTTGCAACTTGCAAGAGAGTGTGTAGATGGCGTATCGCCTCCACTTTACACTTCTCTTCCGCACTGTCAACACCTTCACCTCAACTGCGCACCTTTGCCTCCTCACATCTCCTTCAACCCTACCATTCAACACTCTCTACTCTTCATCTTTGGCCACTCGTCAGGCTTGATGGGCGCACAGCCGCCCACTGCGCGTGCGGTGCCCGCCCTTGGGCGTAGTCTCCTGGCTCATTGATACCTTCCTTCGCCACTTCTCTCGACCACTTGCCATTGACACGCGGTGCCGGCGTCAAGTGTATCAAGCCACCTTCAATGTCGACCCCCGCCTCCCGCCGCCATCGAGTCCATCCAAGTTCACCAGCTGTGGAGGAACGACCTCCGCGACCGCGACTGGTCGCCTTCCACATGTTGTTCGGCGGGCGTTCGGCACGAGGGGTTGGTGCCGGAGACGGGACCTCACGCTCAACCCACAGTCTCCAGTACAACCAAGTGAGGACTCGCTAAGCGAGCCCTAGCCCGCTTCGCGAACTGTTGGGTCACGCAGCAGCGGCTACCCCTCGTTTCACAACGCGACACGAGTGGCCGACTTTGGCGAACCGTCACAGCGGTGGCGGCGGAAGGGAAGGGGAGGGGGACACGGAGCGGAGGCTGGGCGAATGCTCAGGTGATGTGGGCATTCGCCCCGCCTGGCATGGGCATGTCGCACCCATGTGAGTGTTCCGGCTCTACATCGCAGCAGATTCTTCAAGCGCGCCCTTGCTAACCTCCTCGCTAACCTTGGAGCGAGATCAACGGCATTTGGACTGTGCCGATGCACGCGGCGGGGACCCCGTCGACAAGGACGAGGTGGTCCTCATCAACCTGGCAGCGGATTGGCGGGCAGGCGGGCGACGTCGTCGCCGCCGTTGTCGAGTCGGCGTCGATAAACGCTGATCATCGACAGACCGACGCTGGAGGACACGTGCCAAAGGGCAGCCGCGGCCATAGTCTACGACCAGCCGCACTAGGGACTGTCATTGTGAGTCGCACCGCGGATAGAGCATGGCGTTTGCGAAGGGGAGACTCATGCTCTCATCGCCGAGAACAAAGTTATACTTCATAAGGGCGCGCTTCGATCAGGGCTTATCTGATAATTGAAAACCCCGACTCACATGGATATCGGCCTTGGCGCGTACGTTTCTGGGCTGCGAGTGGACGAAACCAAACTGCGCGGACAACGTTTTGGTGTTGAGGTAGATTGGAGGCTGGCCGACCGATAATCATCAGCCTGACACGAGCAGGTTTTGAGAGTCAGGTTGATCCCGCGTGCTATTTGGTTCCTGGTGGGGATGTGCACTGCTACTGTATCATCGGCCAAAACCAGGACTGACCACGTCAGATTGTCAACAGCTCTACACAAGCTGACCTTTAAAGGATGCAAGACCAAACACCTATACCAACCGCCTCATCGGCCAAGCGCGCCCTTCCTGAGGCCAACATGACCATTTCGTGGCCGCCAGAACCCGCGAAGCGACAGTTCAAGAGAACCCTCTCCGCGCCACCGCGTGTCACCATCGACCACCTCGCCTTTCCGCACATTGTCGAGCGGATCCTTCGTCATGCCGACACAGACGCCCTCCTAGCGATGCGCGGAGCATCGCGCGCGTATCGCGAGGAAGTGGATGCCCGGCTGTTCCGACACGTTGTAGTCGGCTCGGACATGACAACCTCCGACCAAGGGCTCTACGTCACCGTACCGGGTCCGCGAGGTCCAGCAAAACCGCTGCTGCGCTGGCGTGCGCGAGAGGCTCCACCTCCACGGATCGCGGGGGCGCGCACACTGTCTCTCACCAACATTGAGGCATGGGAGTCCAACCTTTACTCCACCAAAACCGCTGACCTCGTATCTACCCTCGCGACCCATGCACCGAATCTCGATCTCATCCGCATCTCCAACACCCAACTGCACCTCCGGTACTCCAAGTTTCTGGCGAGCGCGCCCGGCGCACGGACCCTCGTGTGCATCGGCGCAATAGCCCACGACGACCCCTGCTCGGTTAATCGTTGCGGAAGCGGCATCTGGGTTGAGGCGCCAACGTTGCCTCTCGGCCTGCGCCGCTTCGTCCTCACCATACCCTACGAGCCCGACTTTGCGTACCGACAGGACCTCGTCGGATTATTCGGGACACACGTCCCGGGTCTGCGCGAGGCCGTCATCATCCTCGCCAACGCCAACGCCCCGCACTTCAAACAACCCCCCGGCCGCCGGCGCTCGCGCCGCCTGACGCCCGCCGCAGCGTACGCGAACCGCCTGCCCAACTTCAGCTTCTTGCGCACGATCATCAACGAGGTCCGCCGCGCTGACCGCGGTGTACAGTGGACGCTTGTCGGCGTCGCTGCCTTCCTTGACGAGATGGACTGCACCCCGACGCCCACGGTCGACGAGTTCGAGGCATACATCGACACGAAGCTCGAGGAGACGTGGCGCACGCGCGTCACGCTCGTCGACCCCGCGGAGTATGCGCTGCGTGTAGGACACCGTCAGTTCGAGCTCGAGGCCCGCCATCCTGAGGATGGGGGTGTGCGAGGGCGGTGCAGCCAGTCGAGCTGGTAGAGAGTTAGGTTTACGTCAACCGACTGCCTACCCAAGCACCTTGTCCTGTTCTCAACGACAGTGACGGCGACACCGCGAAGGCTGGCGTTCAGGCGAGGATGGACGGAGAATGGAACTACAAGACTTAACTGGCTAGTGATCATCCAAGTCCCATCCTGCAAAGATCACCACGCGCCGTTTGCCATCGTCCCCAGCCCCGCGCATGTGGGCGCTTCTGGCCTTGGCCCCGATGCCTATCCTCAAGGCCTTGATGTCGTGCTGCAGCCCTCTCTTGTGCCAACTCGTCGGGTCTGCACGGCGTGTCGCTCAATCGCTGGGGAGCACCTCGCTGCTCGCTACTGGTCATCGACGATCAACGAGCTCGGTTTTCTCGTGCCGTGGCGCGCCGCTCAGACGTCCAGCCGAAGGCGAACTTGTCTCGTGTCAAGGCAAGGAGTCGTGCTGGGCAGTCAAGGCGCGCATGGCGGATATAGTCAGCTCGTGCACGGCTATCAATCTCCCTCCATCCTGGACCGATACACGTTCGCCCGGGAGGAGGACACGTGCAGCCACGTCCGCAGGTTAGACCTTGTACCAGAGATATGCATACATCAGCATCTCCCATGAGCTGCAATATACAGTCTCGGCTACTGTTCCACGTCGTCGCGATGGCGGTTCACGAGGTTTGATTGGTCTCACCGTCTTGTTGCGCAGCTCGCAGCTGGATCGTGAGGCAGAGGGCGACGCGCCGCCGACGCGACGCGTGGGACTAGATGACGTCGCAATGAACCAGCGTGGAGCCGTTAACGCCCACGAGTGTGCGCGCCTGCCGCGCCGCATTGCCCACTTCCTTACTCGACCGTGTGCAGCTCGAACGCAGCCTCGCCAACCTCGGCGCGATACTCGGCGCGCGTGCGGAACGCAATGGCACCCGCGGCCTCTGCCGCCACTTGATCACTCCACCTCTCCCACTTCTTGAGCCCGGCCACAACGCTATCCTTGACTGCGCCCTCAATTGCGCCCTCCTCCCTCCCGACAATTGTGCCTGTTCCGTCATTCCCGAGCCATTCGGGGCGCAGCGTCTCGGCGTCCACCAACGTATACTCGACGCCCTTCGGAATCGCCATAGTCATACCAAGGACGATCGAGTTAAGTAAGCCCATCGGCTTACTTGCGCGCCTGAACCACACCTCTTCTTCTTGATGGGTCGTCTTCTCGGTAAACACGATCACGACATATTTGAGCGACTTGGGCCGTGAGAACGGCGGTATATGAGCCTGCGACATCCAGCTCCGTCCAGGGTCGTACCGGAGGTTGAGGACGAACCTCTCCACCCCATCCGGCACGGGACCGACCTCTGCAACTGCCGGGTGGTCCCAGCTTCCCACCTCGGTCAACGTCGTAAATGTCACCAGAAGCGGTGCGGACAGGGGACAGATCATGCTCAGTGGCCCGGCCGGGTGATGCCGCAGGCGCACCGCTTCCAGGCGATTGAGGGTGGAGGAGAGTTGGGAGGCGCGAGCGTCGGGCGCACCAAAGGGCCCGATTATGTCGGCTACACGGGCATGAGAGAGGACTCGCACCTCACCCTCCTCCTTCCAGTCACAGGCTGGCCATAGGCCAGGTATGCCCCCGGTCTTGCCGAAGATCTCGTTGGGTGAATAACTTGTAAATAGGATGTGGCGGCAGAGGACGGCGTCGACCCGGTCTCGGAGGTTGGTTGACACCCCGCGAAGGGCAATTAGGGCTTCCTTTGGCGCGTAGGCGAGTACGGATTCCAGGATGTGAGGGTAGGCGGACGAGTCGAGGGATATGGAGGCCATGGACGGCGTGAGAGTGCTTGGATCGTCGGCGGACTGGGTGGCAACGGTCATGATCAAGTGCTGAGAAGGGAGATTGGATGCAAGTTAAAAAGGCCAAAGATCAGCCGACCTCCACTTGCGAAATTAGTTGGCCGGTCACCACAACAAAACAACCCCGAATGTCCTTCCAAACAACATTGCATGTGTTGGTACGTACCGGACGCAAAACAAGGGACGCTACAAGAACCTGAATCTACATGTATACGAGCTAGCTGCCGTCCTGCTCAACTAATAGTTCTTCTCTCCATTGAGCGTCGGACTTGAAGGAGAGGAGGCTGATGGCCTCCTCGGCAACCCCCTCCCAACGGCGAGTGTTCAGACTGTCCCGGACCTCCTCATGCAACCAGCGTGCGACTGCGGCATCGTGGGGTAGGCCGAACCACTCGGGATCGACAGTGTCGAGGTCGACGATCGTGCACCTGATCCCGCCTGTTTCTATCCCGGAATGACCGAGAAACTTGGTGATGATGTGCTCAACTGCGTAATGCAGGTTTTGGAAGCGCTCGCGTGCGGCATGCGATTTACTCTGGGTGCTCGAGCAGCTACGAGGCCGGGTCTTGGGCTTGTACGGCCTCTTCCAGCCCGTGAAGACGATGACGATCTCCTCGGCGCCATAGGGGAACAGCAGTTGGTGGTACCACAGGCTGTTGGCGTTGCTGAAGGCATCGACGTGGATGACGACGCGGAGCAAGGGCGTCGCCATGGGGATACAGCTCTCGCCGGGATCTTTCCTTGGTACCTTCGGCTCACCGACGATGACGAGGTTCTTGGTCACAGTTGGGCATTTGTCGATGCACCTGCCAGCGTCGTCAGGGAAGAGCCGCACCGTTTCGAGGTTCGGGAGCCGGTTGGTGAAGAAGACCAAGGAATGGAATGGCAGCTCGCCATGCAAGTCGACAACCCGAGTCTGCTCCAGACACGCTCCGTTTCTGGTAGCCCAGTCCAGCTGGGTCTTACCGCCGTGCGGGGTGACCGACAGGGACCCAAGCAGAGTGCCATTGCCATCGTGCGAGACCTCAAGGTGTCGATACACGCTGCCGCCAACAAAGGTTTGGTCGGAACGGTGCGTAGCGCGCAGCCAGGAGAGGAGGGTGTCGTGCCTCCGTAGAACGAGATCGAAATGGGTAGAGGACAGGATGCTCCTGGGATCGGTCACGGATGTCGCCAGCGTGCCCGACGAAGGCGCGATCAGATCGGTCTGGCTGCCGCAACCTTGATTGGAATTGTTCTCGTCTTCACTACTGTGACCAAGCTGGGGAGTCTGTGGGTCGAACGGAAACGCTGGCGAGAATGGCGTCACAGGAGTTGACCATGGCGAGCCTGAAGTAGTAGACTGGGCCGATCCACTTGCACCGAGGGAAGGTACGTCGAGCAACACTGGCGGTAGCCCACGCGAAGGAATAGCGAAGGTAGCCGCTGGGGCTACGGCTGCTACGGGGAACTCTGATGACCTTGATGCCGAGTTCGAACCCGACGAGCACATGGAGATGATGGGTGGATGAGTAGACTGGTCGAAAGAAGATTGGGTGATGGAATGAAGAGATGTGAGGAGGGAAGGTTAGACGGCCGGAATTTCCTTCAAGTACCCAGTCTTGTTGACCGCAGCGATCATCATCGCTATACACACAACCCGCCATTCGCGCAAGCGGGCAGACTCTCAATTACCAACAAACCCCATGATCTCGTTCTTCGGCCACTTCTCCCTGAGAGGCGGATCGCGCTTGTCGCTCTCGAGCACCTCGGCCGTCTCTAGAAGGTGCTCGTACGGGTCAAGTGTTGCAGCGTATGCCTCACGCGTGCTGAACACGATGTTCTGTACAGCCGTGGAGGCGTCAGGGAACGGCCACTCGCGAAGATCTTTCGCGTCGTCTCGCGCGTTTCCTTCCGAAGATCGCTCCACGCCAGCATCATGACCGCGACGGCGGCGGAGTTCCTCTCGCAGCGAGGTTTCGACGTCGTGGAGCAGCCGGCCCTCGAGCTGGGACACGCTATCCACGTGATGTTCCACCCAGCCAGGGTGGACGCTGCGTAACCCGACGATGGTGACGCGCAGATCGCGCCGGCGCGTGCGCAGGAGCATGCCCGCGAGGCTGGACGACATCGAATTCCAGCGCTGGCGCTGCAAACGCTCGCGGTCCCATGGTGGATGCGTGTTGATCCATCGTGGTTCGACGATATACACCACCACCTCCGGGAGATCAGGCGGGAACAGCTCAATGATAACGGGGAACCGCACCTCGCCGTCCTGCGCAGGATGATATCGGATGTTGATGACAAGTTTATTCACGCCGGCCGGGACGACTGTGCGGAAGTCGCCAAACAAAACAGGTGATGCGCCAACATCGCCAAACACGACCATCTTCGCAGCCATGATGTGTGTCTTGTACACCTGGACGTTATCCTGGTCCGGCCGGACGCGGAGGACGCGGACACCCGTAAGCGAGTTCGAGATGGGTATCAGCGACAGGTCCCCAGTACCGATGAGGTCGACGACGCGCGTGTGCTTCATCAGCTGCTTCGAGCGCTCCAGAGCCGACCCGTTGCGCTTTCCACCCGGCTTCGCCCAGTCCATGTAGTGTCTGTCGCGCATTCCGGGGATACGTCCATATGGCGACGTCACGTTCATTCGCGGCGGCGTGTCGCATGCCAGGACGACATGCTCCCCCATGAGTGCATCGACGCGTGCGAGGTGGGATTCGGATGCGCACCGGAAGGCACAAAGTGTCTCCCACGAAGACCAACGCAGGACATTGTCGGTGATGTGAGGGTAGACGCTATCGTCGATCCAGAATTCGGGAAGTGGAGCTGAGCGTCAGCTGTGAAACCGGCGCTAGCCAGCTCTTACGCTTCTCTTTGTCGATGTCCATATCGTGGGCTGATTTGGAGGAGCCGATGGTGGAATCAGGAAATGATGAGAGGGGTGTC
Source organism: Cutaneotrichosporon cavernicola (assembly GCF_030864355.1). NCBI lineage: Eukaryota > Fungi > Basidiomycota > Tremellomycetes > Trichosporonales > Trichosporonaceae > Cutaneotrichosporon > Cutaneotrichosporon cavernicola. Next base: position 3,027,144 of record NC_083396.1, on the reverse strand, counting down.
AAGTCGAGAGATGTAGCGACAAGGACCGCTGGTGGATGTTGTGGATGAATGTGTGTTATCGGGAGGTCCTGTTTATCAGGTTAGTTGCCGATCGGGCACCCACATTTGTTCCCGTCCCGAAAGTGGCCGTTCTCCCTCCCTCAACCGCCACTTGCCCCCTAAACCCCCCATTGCTCACCACAACTCCTCACAAGTCTCGATCTCAAAAGTCTCGCGCCCAACTTCAGCGCAGTACTCCTCAGCCGTCATGAACAAGATGCGGTTGGCTACGTTATCGAGTTGACTGTGAGCCAACTGGGTCCTCTCCTCGGTGCTCTCTGCATACGAGTTGACAAAGCTGACGTTTTCGAGGGAGAGGGTCTCAAAGCCCACGAGCTTGAACTGTAGCGGATTCGGGTGACTCACCGAGCGCTGGAGAACGGGAATCAACGTCTCAGTAATCGACATTAAGAGGCAGTTCTTGACGCGGGCGTTCGGGGAAATGTTGAAGTAGATGACGAACTCCTTGACGCGCCACAGGTCTACAAGTCGGCTGGTTCGAAGCTCGGGGCAGTAAAAGTCAGTGACGTTCCACACAACCTTGTCCTTGAGATAGATTGTGGGCCCGTACCAGACGACGTTATCGGACCAAACCGTGTCGTGGAAGGGATACACGCCAAAGAGGACGATCGAGGTGTTGGCGAGGTGAGGGAGGGCTTTGCGGAAGCCACTTGGGTTGAGGAAGAGCCGGAGAGTCTTGAGTTGTGGGAGAACAAGGGTGAACTGCAGGTAGGAAGCGAGGTCGTCCTTGACGTCCAGCGTCGTGCAGTGTTTGAAGAACTCGGCTTTGCGCTTCATGAGGGCCTTGATCTTTAACATTGGCAGGGTGGGGATCGAGACTGGCCCACGGTGGGAGGTGATAACGATGCATGGTGTCTTGCCGCTGAGCATGACCAAGTGTCGGGCAACGTTCTTGGAATAGACGTTGCGATATGCCTTGGCTGAGAGGCTAAAGGCGAGCAAGACCCCCGCGTCCGCATGCCTGATGACGCGCTCGATAATGTGAGGATACACCTGCGAGTCGATGAGGACATGGTCTGCAGTCAGTGCGCAGAGGGACGAGGCTCCGTCGCTGGTGACACACCTTTGGGTGTAGTGTGAGAGTCGACCATAATGTGCAGATGCGATGGAGGAGGTAAGGGGTGTGAACTGTGGTAAATCGTGTTTTGGAGGCGGGGCGGTGTAGAACATCCCATGTCTCTATATACGCTTCGGTTTAACACAGTTCGACTCGCAATTGATGCGGGCGGCGTCAGCGTGGTTTGATGCAAAAAGAAGGTACGATAGTACGTAGTGGCGAGATTGTGTCATCCGTGAAGGCGCTTGGGGCGCAATATTGGATGAATGAATGTCCTGCGCCGCTCTGCAAGATCTGATGACTGATACTGTAGTACACATGGTGGACATATGGAGGGTCTGAAAACACAATCGCTCTGATGGCCGTCAGTGGAATATGGCGGACGAGAAGAAAGGCGCTGGGTTTTCGTGTATATCGTGCGCTTCGCCACAAGCCCGCCGATCAGCAGAATTATTCTTAGGACAATGTACCAACAGGATGCGCCTGCTGACGTCTCTATGCTTCACTCACGCCACACTGTCCCTGTCAGGAACTAGGGCGTCACAACTAATCTTCTCAATACGGTACGCCTCCACCCCATACCAGTGACAATATCGTTGGCAGAAATGAACAAAGGCGGTCCGCATTGCCCTCGAGCTGGGCGAGGATACGAGACTCGGCTCCCTCGAGTCACAATTCTGAGAATGCGAGAATCGGACTTTCTCAAGATCTACAATCTTGACAAGAAGGCTGCAGCGACTATAAGCACTAGAGGACACTTGGGACCGGTCTGTCCGCAGATGTCTAGGATGTGTGAAATCCGCTGCGTTGGTTTCGGTCATGGAGCTTGTCGAAACCCAGCCGGAATCCCGTGAACCGGAGGAGGTTGGCCCGGTCCGATGCGAACTGGAGGGGATACCGGTCCAGTACTGATGCAGCATGTTGGACGAGATTGGTGGTGGACTGGCGAGTGGCATGAGTTCTCAAGAATATTAAAGATGGTGATGCAGATGACAACTTCCGCGTCTCCACCCAGTGACGTATCATGGCGTCCGCATCTGCTGCTAGGGGCAATACAGGCGTCACAGCGAACCAAGAAGGTGTGCAGCTTGTCTATCAAACCGCCGAGTATCGTCACAGATGCGCCGTCCTGCGCCAGCGTCAAGCGGGTCCCCCATTTCCTGCCCCACTCTTTTCACCTAATCTGCCACATTCCTCCATTTGAGGTACCGCTCAGCGCTGCTCGCAGAAAGACACAAGTTGGAATACTCATAACTCGCATAGGTATACAATGCAAGCTCCTTGCAAGAACGCCGACGTGTCTGTCGCTCTCCGCTACTCCCGCAACTACGTCGGTCCGAATACCATCGCGTTCGATCTGTTTTAGGCTGGGCGTGAGCCACCCTGATTGGGACTAGGATCGCATCTCACTCACGTTACGCTCTCACCAGACCTTCTCACAAGTCTCAATACGGTATTGCCCAGCTCCGTATGCAGCACAGTACTGTTCGCCATTCATGAACGTCACCCGCGCAGCCCGATCTCCGAGATTTGCAACGAGGGTACTCACGAGCTGGCTCATGCGCTCCATACACTCGGGATGTACCTGGTCCAGATCGACAATGATGACGCGTGTAAACGGCCCAATCGTTACGATATAACTGACGATTCGAGCCAGCCGAGCCAACATTGTTTCTACGTCCTCGGTGTGACAGAATCAGAAATGCAAAACGGCCCGTTCAACTCGATGAGGCGAATAGAAGACGTAATTCCCCGAATTCCTGGATACCGAGGGAGTGATACGCGATACCGCCCACACAACCTTCCTGGTGGCGGGCAGAGTCGTCCCAGCCCAAACGTAGAAACCGTGGTTCGAGTGGTTATAGTCTGGCAGATCTCCGAACACCACCACAGAGCGTGGAGTGTAGTGGATAAGGTCGAGGCGATATCTCCCGGTTTTCACACTGTTGACGCTGGATAAGATTCGGAGAGTGTCGAGGTTCTTGAGTGACGGCGCCAGAAGTTCAGAAGCGAGGGGTCCGATCGTATCGTGAATATCTACAATGCGGGAGTGGTGGAAGAACCACGGTCTGCTCTTGATTCGGTGGCCTACGCCCCAGTATCCCGAAAAGCGGGGTAGGTCTCCGTGAGACGATTTGACCACCAGCGGTCCAGTCTGCGAGACGATAACATGGTGCGCGAGGATATTCAAACACCGTTCAGCGTAGGGTTTGGATGTTCGGCGGAAGGTGAGCAGTAGTTGTGAGTTGGCATGGTACAGGATCTCATCGATGATGTGTGGGTAGCTCAGGTGATCGATGAGGCCCCGGCCTACATCGTTAGACAAGTCCTAGCAGGAACATACCTTCAGTTGACGGTGAGGTGGTACCACAGTGAGCGAGTGGTTTGAATTGAGACATGGTGGGATGGAGACATTCTGGAGGATGCTAGCAGACCTCTTGAAGGCTCCGCTATGGAGAAGAGGATCTTCTCTCTAAACCTTGTGTTCCTTCTGACGCCGTGTCGCTTCGTGACGTCTGCCCATCGAGGGCGCTTCGCTGATCGCCTATGAGCCTGTGAGCGGCAAACGGATCCCATGCAGCCCATGTTCACACACGTCATCATTCGTTCAACATCCCGCCAGCCATGTTCCTTGAACAGAACTCAACGTTCTCGACGGTCGATACAAGCCTGGTCGCCGCAGGAGCCTCTGGACCCTTTCAATACTAGACTCCCCTTGGGAAGTCAAGGTCGGGAGAAGCGAAGAGGAGGACCGCATTCGTGGGAGACCTGACGTACAGTAGATACTTCCACACGGGTGATCCAAGACCCGTGATAAGCTGGGAAAAGGAATCAATCGCTCTACATTCAGAGCTACTCGGATGCATAATCAGATGCAAATTGTCTATAGACATATGTTAAGCTATCGACACTCGAGATGTAGATCCTAGACAGTCCCAACGTACATAGGCATCCACGCTCACACTACTTCTGGCTATCCTATCCTATCCGCAAGCTGTAATAGCGACCAGCGCCTTATATCAGCGTCTGCTGAAAGGTAGACAGCCGCGACTCACTGTGTTGCTCATCTTGACTTCACCACAGCTTCTTGCATGTCTCGATGTGGTATTGCTCGGCTCCGTACTCGGCGATATACTCCTCTCGGGTCAGACAGGCGACACCTGCACCGGTCGGTCCGAGCTCTTTCGCGAGGTAGCTCTGACAGTCCTGAATGACTTCGCAGCGTTTGGCAGCCAGAAGATCAGAGTAGTCGGCCTGGTCCAAGTCGACAATCTTGATTGTCGTGAAGCTTGAGTGCTCAAGAATGTATTTGATATTGGCCAAGAGAGAGGAGAAGGTTGCCGCAAGAGAAGATGCCTTGAAGTGGCAGAAATGCAGGACAACGAGGCCCGGCACCTCCTCCGGGAAGATTAAACTTCGGTAGCGCAGCGAGACCGGAAACGACTCCAACGTCCATGCGCACTTTGCAGCGCGAGGAAAATTTGGGCCTTCCCAATAGTAATCGGGTTCCGAGAGCCAGTCGGGCTCTGGGAGTATCCCGAAGATGACCAACGTTGGGACGGAGCAGTAGGGAAGGTCGTGCTCCAGGTAGTCGGGGGACTTGATGATGCGCAAGTGCTCCAGACCGAGGATGGAAACGGTGATAGGCCGGGGCCATTCGGGACCCCCCCCCCGACGAAGTCCAGTGCACGACAATTTTTAAACAAGTGCCAGGTCCTCGAGTCCCAGTTGTGCCAGTCAAGATAAAAGAGATTGAAGTCGTATAAGGGCCCCGCCAGACGATTTACCGTTCCGCGGGAGGAAGCGATGATGAGGCTCTTCCAGGTAGACTTGACAACTAGGTGCTGATAAACGATTTTAAGACAGCGGTCCGCGTAGGCTTTGGCAGTACGGCGGAAGGCGAGGAGGGTTTCAGCGTTGGCGTGGTCGAGGATCAGGTCAATCAGATGAGGATAGTCCAGGTGGTCGATGACACTCCGCGGAGCAGTCACGTCTGCGTTATCAGATTGAACTGCTGCACGACTTACCGTCCTCGGCATCACTTCGACCGGGGTTGATGTTGGTGCACGAAGACATTAGGGATGAGGTAGTGGAAGAAGTTGGATTGTGCTAGTGGAAGAACAGTTATATGGCTGAAAGGTGGCAGTATGTCGTCGACGTGGAGGGGCTGGTTGAGGGCGCACGATGTCAATCCATGCCTGCGCGGTGAGGTTCTGAGAGTTGGATCAGACCTGGTGTCAAGTCCACCACACAGCAACCATTTCACACCAACATCCCTTTTGCGCCTTCCGAAATCGTCGAGAACAGCGCTTCGACAAGCGGCGGATACCCGTCCATCGACCTACACAATTACCACAGCTCCTCACACGTCTCCAGCTCGTATTGCTCCCTCCCCACCTCCAACTCATACGCCTCCGCCGAGATGAACGATGCGCGCTTGCCCAACTTGCCTCGTGCCAAGATCCAGATGCTCGTGGGTGGCATGTCGAGCCGCTCAAGCAGCTCGTCCAAGCCAACGAACCGCATCTTAATCTCCTCTAGATTGGACAAGATCATAATCCACTTTGAGAGTAAATCGAACCATTCCGGCTGCAGTTTGCAGATTGAATCAATAGAAAAGTGGAGCACCATCTCACGCAGCCCCTTGTCCGTGAGCTTGTTGGTCACCGGCGACCCGGACCGAATGCCCTTGATGTTCCACACGAGCCTCGTATTTGGGGGCACTCCCGGTCCAGACCAGTACGCCGAGACGTGCGCATCAGACCGTAGGACGAGGTCGCCAAACACGATGGTGGTTGTTGATTTGAACGCGACAAAGTTATGCCTCGCTATCCCGTCGCGCTGGATTACGCGAACGATATCGGCGGGAATGGATTGGAGAAGGCGAGGGGCATTGCGGCCAACGGGACCGATAAAGTCTAGGACTCGGGTGTGGGTCAGACTCGCCATGGGGATGTGCGCGTGTGCCGGGATGTGGTGGGCTTGCGGTTCGACCTCGATGCCTAGTGAACCGCGCGAGCTGCGTAGAGCGAGAGAGCGGCCGCATGGCTCGACGACAATGTGGCGCGTCGCGACGGCTGCACAGGGCCGATACGCTTGGGCAGTGCGGCTGAAGGCTAGCAGAGTGCGCGCGTCCGCGAACTGCAGGACGCGCTCGATGACGTGCGGGTACGCGAGGTGATCGATGGCTGCGGTCAGCGAGGCAAGGAGAGGGACCTACTAGGACCATTGGTCGCATCGTTCGTGTCGGCCATGGTGTCGTGTCAGCGAAGGGACGAGATGTGAGACGAGAGATGAACTGGAAACCGTGCGGGGCCCAAACGGTCGATTGGAATGTGTTTCGGATCCGGCAGCCTTGGCACCCGGCCATCGGGTGGGTTTCGGCTTCACCACAGAGTCGAGTCGAGGAGCGCTCCAGCAGTTATTGCGAGAAGGTGAACAGAAGAGAGGCAGTGGCTGGGGAGAGGCAAGAGGGGTTATGAGCATAGTGTCAGAGTGTCAGCAGAACGAGAGGCAAGCAACGTGCATAGCAGATCAAACAGATATTCAAGTGAGCCTTACAACGGACAGATTATACGAGAAAGGGAGCGGCAGCAGCGCAGACGCCAAGGGGAGTCGAGCACAGGATATGCCTCGCTTCGTTGAGAGTTCGAATCGTCACAAAGCTACGGTCAGTTCACCACATGCGCCGACTTACGCTCGCCCATCTCCAGGGCAAGCTCCTCCGCACTCCTCGTCGCCGCATACTCCTCAAGTGACAGGAATTGGAGCCCCAGCACGTCGACCTCGCCAAGCTGCCGAACAACATGAACGCGCACGCGCTCAGCAAACACCTCCTGTACGCGTTTCCCTGCCATCTCCACCGGCGCAATCCCCAGAGCCATGGGACTCAACGCGTCTAGGTTCACGAGCGTGACCCGCATCCGCGGAGACGCAACAAGAATCCCCGCGACAGAGTACACGAGCGCCTGATGCTGCTGCTTGAGCGCAAAGTCGGGATCTGCCCAATCCAGGCCATCGCGCGCGTCGAAGAGGAACACGGCCTCGGACAAATCAGTTGGTCTGCCCACGTTGTCCACCTGGATCATCGGGCTGTGGAGGGGCGAGTTGATGACGAGCCGCCGCACACCATGCGGAATCCGCAGGCCAGGCATCGTGCTCCAGCTCGTCGGGCCTAATAGGATGACCTCTGGCGCGGTGAGAGGTCCAGTGAGGTCGGGTGGTCGCGGCGCCTCACTCCACCCATCTCTGCTCACTGCAATGCGTAGCGTCTCCACATTGGTCAGGAAGGATGGGAGAGGATGCAGACCAGTGGGCGGGAACACCTCGGCCAAGTCCACAGTCGTGGTGTGCGCGAGTACGCTGGCGAAGAGCCTAGTGGCGGAGGAGGGCCACTCGGCCGCTTGTGTTCGCCGTAAGACGGGCGTGGGAAAGTGCGGCGTAAAGCCCGTGGACGAGCGCGCTCTCACTCCGCGCACGGAGGATACATACGCGATCGCCAGGTCTGGGGCCAGGCGAGCATCAGCCCAACCCCGCAGTCGGCGACAAGTGAGGCGTAGCCGGAGGATGGAAGCCGCGGGCGCGTATGAGAGGATCGCCTCGAAGATGTCTGGGAACGCCTTGTGGTCGAGTGCTGCGCCATTGTCGGGGCCGGACATGTGGAGGTGGAGGTTGGTTAGCGCAGGCACGGGTGTTGGAGTGAGCGGCCGCGCAAGCACGAGATGGGCGCAGCGAGACGGGAGTCCAAGCTGTGAGTTATGAGTCGAGTGACTAGATGAAAGAGGAGCAGCGAAGCGAGGCATGGACCAGCTTTGTCAGCCCCTCACTTGGAACGATGACGATACCGGAAGCACTTTGGTGACGTTGGCTTCATCACATTCCAACGTCGCCCAGTGCGCCTCGGCCGTTAATGCACCTGGCGCCGGGCGTCACCCGACACCAGGCCGGGGAGCGGTTTGAAGAACATTGAGCAGCAGACAGTGACAAAGCGGCCATGAGGAGATGAGAGGTCTGCCAATCGGCATTCGCCATCTCCATCCCTCCACCCTCCCTCCCGGCTTATGAATAGTGCATGCAAGTTGTAGTGTACAGACGCGACGTCGATGCGACTAGCCGCGCCCGAAGGGGCGGCGCTTGGGGATCTTCTTCGTGCGGCCGGACCGGATGACGAGGCCGAGCATGACAGTCGTCACGGCGCACAGCGAGAACCATGTGATGACGTACGTCAAGTGCTGGTTACGCAGCTCGATTGTAGGAGGCCTGCCAACGGGCACGCCCTTGGCCATGCGCATGGAAGCGGGCACGCCGCTGTCTCCGTCTGCTGTTAGCTAGCCCAAATGCAGACTCACGATCAATCACATCGACGAGCACAGGCTGCACGCCCGCCGCCTCACCGCCAACCCACTCGACCATTTCGGGAATGTCCTTCCAGAACCATTGGTTGTCGTGCGGCTGGTTTGGGGGGACAAAGTAGGATTTGGCGTCATTGTCGACCTTGGTGAGCATCGCCTCGATGACCACCTCCTCTCCCGGCCCACCGTCGGCCGCCAGACCAGGGACGGGCTTGCGTCCCTCGCGGATAGCGTCGCCCTCCGCCGTCAGGATGAAACCCTGGTTCACGAGTACTGTGCTTCCGCCCTCGGCGCTGCGGTCGAACGGCACGATCAGATGGTAACCAGCAGTGCCGTCGCGCGTCTGGGGGCCCTGGAGGATGGGTGGGCCGCGGAAGTGGCCCTTGAGCAGGACACGGCGGAAGGCAAAGTCAGGAAGAGCGGACATGCTGCTGTCAGCAAGGAAAGGCTAACGCATCTGGACCCCAGAGGGGCCAATGGGACTCACTTGACGTGGTCGGGGAGTGCGATCGGCGCCTTGGTGAGGTTGTGGTCGATCTCCTCGATGAGTGCAAGCTTCCACTTGAGCCGCTGTACCTGCCACACGCCGAGGTACCCGCACAAGATAGGAGCGAACGCAAGAATGATTGTGATGGGGCGGAAGAGGGTCGAGCGCGTCGACGTGCTGACCACAGTCGACGACGCACGGCGCGCACCGAACGTGAAGCCAGCGCCGGCACCGAGCCCGGCCGTAAAGTTGAAGGCGGACCGCGGCGCAGCACGCGAACCGAAGGGCGCCCCGCCGGAGCGGAAGGCCGCTCGGAACGCGGAGAAGAGGGGGCGGGACATGTTGCGACAGTGAGGGAGCCGTCATCTCGAGCATCCAGTTGAGTTGGTCGCTGAGCACTGAGGTTGGCGGCATACGAATCCAATATTTGCTTCCGTCTCCGAATCGGTTGACGGTGTTTGTTGACACATTCGTCTTGCCGTCATCAACAACTCTAGCATGGACGCGTCCAGCTCGGGGCGGGTCTTCGAGGCGCCTCCAAGCCTCGCGGCACTGCAGAGCTGGGTGCACCGTCCACAAGCGCTCGCATTGTGCTTTGTGAGCGACGTGTACGCTCTGCGGGCGCTCCGAGAGGAGACCAACCTCGTCACACGCACCACCAGGGGTGAGCTGCCGAGCTCTCAGATTAGCTGACACCAGACGTCTTCCTTTTGGACCACTTCCCGTGCAAGTTCGTTCAACTTGTGGGCTGGGTCGCCGGTGTCGACCACAAGGACACGTCCATGACCATCACCTGTGCGCCTTCCTCAGCCGGGACCCGCTCGATGTTAAGCTGACTTCAGTGGATGACGGGGACGGCGATTGTGTGCTGAACGTCTCGGTCAAGCTCGCGCAGGTCGAACTCAAGGTCGAGAAGGAGAAGGAGAAGAAGGAGGCGAGGACCACATTCCGTTCGGTGAGGGAACGTGTCGCGCGACCACCCCCACCACAGCCCAAGAACTACTACGTCCGGCCCGACATCATCGTGGGCGACACGGTGCGCCTCTCTGGCTACGTGGAGGAGTGGATGCGCAAGAGCGACACGGTGCGGCAGGTCGTGGTTGACGAGGAGTCAGGATCGGGCTACGTTCGTGAGCTCCACATGTACACGTGCAGCTGACAGCAGGTGTTGTTGACCCAGATGAGCAGTACGCGCATGCCGAGAACGTGATCCGCCTCCACCGCGAGGTGTATTCCTGCCCATTCCAGATGCCAGCAACAGCACCACCTGCGTCCGTGCTGTCGTCTCCCACAAAGAGCATTCTGTCGACATGGGACATGACAAGCGAAGCCGACGAGGTAGAGGATGACCTAAGCCCCGACCTTCCTCACCCCTCCAAGCTCCCCTCCAAGCTCCTGAACGAGAGGACCTTCAAGTACTACCTGACCGACCACCTCGTTCGCGAAACGAGGCGCGCAATGTCCTCTGCTACGCACATACTTCTCGCTGACCCTACCGCGCAAGTGCCAGAACTCGCAGCCCTCTTCCCCGAGTATGCTGAGTGCACTGTTCCCCTGAGGCGAGGGCGAGTGGCCTCTTCATCCCGCGCGTCCCCGTCCCCCACACCACCGGTGCGTGCACGCAGAGCGTCTCCCACGCCCAAGCCTCGGCGGACCGCGACACCTGAGATATTCGCACCCAGTCGTGCGGAGAACAGCCCTTCTTGCGTGACACCTCGCCCTCGATCAACTTTCCGTTCCAAGGCTGAGCGCGAAGCCGCCAAGGCCCAGGGGAGTGGGGCCCACGTCTCCCACATCGCCGAGTCCGCGCCAATAGCCCGGGACTCACGCTCGACTTTCCGATCCAAGGCCGAGCGAGAACGGGATGCAAGAGCGAGTCCAAGCCCGTTCCTCGTTGAGGCTACGCCCCGGCCCCTCCTAACAGACACGTCGTTCCTTTCCACGCTCTCAACGCTCTCAACCCTCTCCTTCGAGCCGTTCACAGTCACAGCCCTCCTTGCTGTTGACCGGTTAGAGACGCTGGCGGCGCTCGTCGTCGACACCAGGGCGCGACGAGAAGAGAACGAGCGCCGGAAACGGGTCAAGGAAGGTCGCATCACGCAAGAGGATGAGAGAGTCGTTGCTGGCCGCCGGGCGCGCGGCCTCCGCAGCAGCGACTACAAGCTCAATGACGACGAGCGGCAACGAAAGATGATCAGACTGGTCACCTGGGCGATACGCGTCGCAGCTTGCGAGGGCGAGGTAGTGCAGGTCAACGGGCAAATGCACTCGATGCGGACGATGGCTAGCTTTGACTCTTGTGTGTCACTGTCCGGCCTCACACAGGAGGCAGGATATGTCCCCGTCACACCGGAACTACTCGGAGCGCTCCTCATCCCATTGGCAGTGGCTGCGCGTGCTGAGCGCCGGCCCACCTTCCGGAGCAAGGCGGAACGTGAAGCTGGGGTGAGGCACCAGGAACCCGGCATCACCGTCCAAGTCCTGCTCGCGCGACTACGACAATGGGGTACAGATGGGCGATGGGAGCGCATTGCGGAGAAGCCCGTCCGAGAGGCTGCTGAGTGGGCGGAGGCGTCCGGCCTGCTCCGTCTAGGCGTATGACGCAGGGCGTTCTGGTCGTCTTGGGATCTATGGTGGCAACGGCGTGAAATGCGCCGGAGTAGCCGAGGCGTTGTGGAAGGAACGACTGAAGCCTTGCGAGTCGGCTAAGGACGGCGGCAGCAAATCATCAGATCTGGATTCAGATTCTCCGTTGACCCGTTTCGCTTGTTGTCGTTACCAAAATACCCGTTATGCGACTGCAAACGGTCAAACCCAGACGCACAGGTGGCAGAGGTGAAGCATTGTACATGGGACTAGTACAACTGTAAATGTATAGCTCGACCAAACGCTGTTCAGGAGCATGTATTAATATATGCAAGTATCCGATGTCTAGGTCGAGATCGAGATCTGGGTCCACTGTTCTTATGGCCCCTTGTGTGCCTTTGAAGAGGATGAGTGCGACGACGAGTGGTGTCTCGTTTCCAGGGCGCACCACAGACCGCCGATGCTAGGGAGGGGATCGCAGATTCGCTTCGGAGAGTCCTGGTCTGGAGAGTCCTGGTCTGCAGCTCGGCCATGTTCGGCGTCGGCCCTCGCTGTGGTATTGGTCGCAGGTTGTGAGCGGGCATTGTCATGAGGCGAATTGGGATGCGTGGGATGCGAGGAATGAGGGCGGACGCGCTCCTGGCCATGGCGCCCGTGCACATGCCGAGGCGCGCTCTCGCGTGATCGGTTCAGACGCACCGTGCGACGATCGTGACTGTGGCTCGGCACAGCCGGCACGGAGCTTAACGGCGGCGAGAGAGGCTCGAGTTTGACCCGCTGGGCGACTGGCGCCGCAGCATGTAGCGAACGGCGACGCTTCCGCAAAGCCGAGCCCTCCAAGTGCGGCTCGACATACAGCCGCTGTGGCTTGTCATCCAGCACCTCGACACGAGCGTAGTGGTAGTCGGGAATTTCGTCTTGAGGCCGGTAATGCTGGAATCCAAGTGTCAAGCCGAGTCCTATTCCTAATCCTATAGGCTCGTCCTCGTCGTCCTCGTCGTCCTCTTCGTCCTCGTCGTCATCCTCCTCACTGTAGTCCTCCTCCTCCTCCTCGACCTTGATGCTAGGCCATTTCGCACGGGGTTTCACGTCGGTTTTGTTCGGGGGGCAGTCCGCGTCATAGTAGAACGCGGGGAGGCTGCGTTGACCGCTCGAATACGGCGATTCATGTTCGACGACATTAAAGTGGACTGCGTCGCGTGCTGCGCCCGAGACGACTAGGGTCAGTGACGGTGGTGGCAAAAGGGGAATGGGGAATTATAGTCGAATTCCGTCCGGTATGCTTCCGACATGAAGAGAAAGAGAGACTCACCAGACGCCCAGTCACGACACTGATTGTGACGGCGGCGGGCCTCGGAAGCCTCGGCGAAGAGGCGGGACCGTTCGGCTGGGCTACACGTCGCTGGGATCGGGGAGGATGGGGTCGACGTGGGCTGGGCGCGGTGGTGCACACAGCCGCAAGCAGTATAAGCAGCCTTGGCGACCTCGGGGCGCGCCGGGGCCAGTGGTTCGAGCAAGAGTGGGAACATGGTGGGGGGGGGGGGGAAGGAGTGGTGGTAGGTAATAGGAGGTAGGAGGTGGGCGGTGATGGTTGGCAGTGGCGATCGGAGACGGGATGATGGCCGTTCAGAGCAATGGCATGTTAAGAAGAGACGAGTTTGCGGGATTCGCTTCGGCCTGTCGTCTCTCAAGCTCTGGACAAGAAATGTTTGTGCGTGCGGCAATGTAGGGAGCGACCTAGCTAGGAGTAGGAGTGAATGAAGAGGTGTGAGCGTTTGATTGTTAGGATGTTGGCGTTCAAAGTTCGAATAAGTGACAAACTGTTCGAAATCATGAGCAAGGAAAGAGGTCCGTCCGTCGTTCGTCCGCCGTCCGCCGCTTACGCCTAAGCCTAGATTAACCCCCTTTTGCGCGAGAGCTGCTGTGCATGGTGTAGAGACGAGGGGATATTGGCCGCATCTGTACAGGCGTTACTACCACGTTTAGCAGAATTGCATTGTCCCGGTCCCCGCTATTGTTTGCTTTATTTGCTTCTACTTTGTTACCGATAACAAAACAGCCGAACTATCATCATCCTCGAAACAGCCGAACCCTTGACAACTACCGACCCGACACGGAAAGACCGGGCTTCAACTCCGCTTGGCACGAGCCTATACATCCCTCACGCACGCCTAATGTTATGGTTTGAAATAGGCACCCCCTACCCGCACAAACCTGCCGGCCTACCGGCGCCGGCGGCACGGTGGCACGCGACATGTTCCTGAGTGACGTAGATTGCTGTGATACACGACACGTCCTTGACTTTCATCTCACTCACCGCACCGCTTGCCACTCGCCACTCGCCACTCATCGTCCTCAAACATATACCCATCTAACAAGCATGGACTACTCGACCCTGCGCGAGACATTCAAGCGCGACGCATGGACGGAATCGCAGGAGCGGGTACGTAAGCGTGAGCGTGAGCGTGAGCGTTGGCGGTATCCCACGGGTTCGGCTAGTTTGCGAGGCGAGCGAGCGCCTCCGCCCATCTTCCTATCCTACCCACCGCCCACCTGCGCGCAAGCAACGCAAGCAGCGCCACACCGCAGCACCGGAGCCTCCGCGCATTCAACCTAATAGCAGCAGCTGACGGCAGATCCTCCTCGAACCGTTTACATACCTCAACTCGGTGGCCGGCAAGGAGGTACGGTCGCAGTTGATTGCCGCGTTCAACCTGTGGCTCAATGTTCCTGAGCCGGACCTCGAGGTTATCCGGCACATTGTGTCCATGCTGCACAACGCGAGTCTACTGTGAGTAGACGAGGCCGGGGATGTAAGCTGTGAAACCAGACCTTCCTGGGTCAAGTGACTGGACTGGCCTATGCTCACTCGCTCTATAGACGACAGCTCACACCAGCATGGACGATGTCGAGGATGACTCGGAGCTGCGCCGCGGTGTACCCGTCGCGCACATGATCTACGGTGTACCCCAGACCATCAACACGGCCAACTATGTCTACTTCCTAGCGTTCCAGGAGCTTCTACAGCTCCGCGAAAGCAAAGGACAGGCGGCCGCGCCCGACCTTGTCGCTATGGTCACTGGTGAGCTCGGGCCGTTTCCAGCTAGCTGACATCAGAGGAGCTCTTAAACCTCCACCGCGGGCAAGGCCTAGACCTCTTCTGGCGTGACAGCTTGACGTGTCCGACCGAGGAAGAGTATGTCCAGATGGTGCTTGGGAGTGAGTGCTGGAGTCTCAGAAGACAACACTGATGGCCCAGAGACTGGGGGCCTGTTCCGCATCGCCGTAAAGCTCATGATGGCACGGTCCGAGTCCACAATGTATGTTCTCCCACATGTTCCGCAAGCACTGACGCCAGTGACTTTGTCCCCCTCGTCAACCTCATCTCGATTTGGTTCCAGATCCGTGACGACTACATGAATCTGGCCTCGGGCACTGTGAGCTGCGGGGAGAAAACGCCAACTGACACCAGTACGCCGACAACAAGGGCTTTGCAGAAGATCTGACAGAGGGCAAGTTCTCGTTTCCCGTCGTGCACGGCGTCCGCGCGGACACGACCAACCGCCAGATACTCAGTCAGTTGGGCAGTGAACAATGAACTGACACCAGACGTAATGCAGAAGCGCACAACGTCACACGCGCTCAAGGCGCACACTGTCGACTACCTCGCCAAGGAGACCAAGTCGTTCGAGTATACACGCGGCGTGCTCGACACGCTCCTGAAGCAGATCAAGGACGAGGTAGCCGAATTGGGAGGGAACCGCGCGCTGGAGAAGATTATCGAGGCGCTCGAGAAGACGCCGACTGAGCATTAGCAGTGTACAATAGCAACCCGGACAACACAACTACTCTTGTACCATAGCCCATCTACATGTTTATACTGTACAGATAATGGACACGTTGCATATGTGCAGCACCAGTCTCTGTCAGAACGAGCCTCGAGGCGCCTGCGGCAGTGCTGCGATGGGTCAACTTGGTGCCCTGCCAACATGGAACAAGGATACCCACTCTTGGACACCTCCTTGGCTCTGGCGGTTTGAGCCTTGCGCGCGAGCTCCCCCTGTCGGCTGGAGAAGATGGCGCGGTGCAGCGCAAACTTGCGATGTGCCGGCGGGGCAGGGGACGACGGGACATTGACGGGAGTAACGGGGGCAGGCGAACGAGGAGACTTGGGCGACGAGCTCTCCTTCTCCTCGTGCCCAAACCCGGGCAGGGAGGGGAGGTACGACAACAACCCGCCGCTCTCTTTCTCTTTCTTCTCCTTGTCCTTGTCCTTGTCGTCCTTGTCGTCCTTCTCAGCCTTGGTCTCAGTCCGCCTGGTCTCTCGCGCACGGTACTCGTCCACAACTTTACGAATATCGTCGGCGCTCGGTCCCGATGGCGCCGCGATTAGCGTTGCGCTGGTGTCAGCGGCAGTGTCACGCGCGTCACGGCGCACTCACAACCCTCTGTTTGTCAAGGTATGTACCGTGAATCCAGTGGAGGCATCGGCGGTGTCAGCAGCTAGACGGTAGGCTAACGGGACAGCTTAACGGCCCACACCAAAACCAAGACCAAACACCCACACATCAGTCAAATGCCCTTGGCAAGTATACAGAAAGTCTTCCGTCTTGAGCGTGGCCAACACGGTGGTAGTGGGTCGGCGACAGACATAACACGGTTGCGAGGTGCCGACTTTCTGTCGTCAGCATGTCTATTCGACCCAGCTCACTCGTTCGTAGTAGACGTTCTGGAACATGGCGAGAGACTCGGCGATGGAGAAATGGGTGGAGGACGGTGGAAGGGAACTAAGCCGGTGGAGGGTCAACAAATGACGATCAGTTGCCACCACAACACGAATTCGATTCAACAACTCCATTATCCTTCAACCCCCTCACCCCCTCCCCCTCCTCCTCTACTCCCACCTCCCACCACCCACCCACTTCCCCCCCTCCTCTTCCCCCACGACCCCCCCCCCACCCCCGCGCCGCAATGCCGCGTGGTACAAAAACGCCCACGGCGCGTCTCAAACTCGTCATCCGCCGCCTTCCCCCAACCTTGCCGGAAGAGACGTTCTGGCGCGTCGTCGAGCCCTTCGTCGAGGGAAAGTACGCTTGGCGGCGTTATGTCAAGGGCCGACCCGGAGACGCGTGAGTGTCGAACCACTCGCTATCCTCCTCACCTCCTTCCTCACCTCCTTCCTCACCTCCCTCCTCACCTCCCTCCTCACCTCCCTCCTCACCTCCCTCCTCACCTCCCTCCTCACCTCCCTCCTCACCTCCCTCCTCACCTCCCTCGCTCGTGAGATCACCAAGCTGACCGCAGTTACGGCGTGCATCCACAACACTCACGCGCTTACGTGCTCATGAACGACACCGAGTCGCTCATTGCATTCCATGCAGGCTTTGACGGACATATCTTCCGCGCCAAGACTGGTGAGCTACTAAATTGCCGGGGTAGCTGACATCAGGCGCCGAGTTCCAGGCCGTCGTCGAGTATGCGGCGATCGAGAAGACACCGTACAAGGCCAAGGCGAAGAAGGACGCACGTGAAGGGACCATCGACGACGGTGAACTATCTGGATGTCTTGTAGCTAACAACAGACCCAGACTTTCTCGCCTTTCTCGAGAACAGAGGCGTGGTTGAGACCAAGCCACCCCTCGAGATTGCCCGTGAGCTCCACCAAGTTCGTACTAGCTGACACCAGCCCCTCCTCCCCAACCAACCTCGACACCCCTGTTAGACGCATTACGCGCGTCGGCGAGTAAGAGCAGAGCCAAAGCGGCGAAGAAGAAGGAGAAGGCGGCAGCCAAGAAGGACGACAAGGGCACGAATGCGGAAGCGAAGAGCGACAAGGCGCGCGCGGCCGCACTCGCCTCCATATCCGAGGCGGCAAACAAGCGTGCGCCCAAGGCTGGTGGCGGCGCGGTGGTCATGGTCGCCGGCAAGGGGCGCGAGGTGTTCGTCGCGCCCGCTGACACGGTGCAGGACGGCGATCCACGCGTCAGCACGAAGAGCGACAAGGAGAAGAAGAAGAGAAAACCGCGGAAGAAGAAGGAGGCGGCAGATGAGGGCGGCGAGCCACCGAGCGCAGCCGGTGGAGTCGGGGCCGGGCCAGGGCCAGCAAAAGAGGCGGCCGGGAAGAAGGACGCGCGGGCAGAGGGTGGCGTCGCGGTGGTGGACGAGGCGAGCACCGACAGCAAGCGCCGGAATCGCAATCGCAAACGCGGGGGAGGTGGTGGCGGGGCTGGGGCTGGGGTTGGGGCTGGGGGCGGTGAGAGTCGACCTGCACCGGTTGACGGGGGTGGGGTGGAGGAGACGGCGTCTGGACTGTCGCGGCGCCAGAAGGCCCGCGCTGCTCGCGAGCAGGGTGGCGGTGCCGGGGGACCGCCTTCGGCCCCGCGTGGGCGCGGTCGCGGTGGAATACTGCCGACTGAGGCGCGTATTGACATGTAATGTTTGCATAGTCCATGGTGCATAAGGTGGTGACTGACGGTTACTACCTACATGTGTGCGAGCGGTTGTGGTGGGCGCACCGCAGCCTCAGCAGCGCGTAACGTGTCCCACCGCCAGTCGCGTCGCCAGCTCACCCCGCTCTCGTCTAGAGTAAGCACCTGGTCCTCTGGCTTCTGGACAAAGGCGCTCCCGTCACCTTGGAGTGCAGGCTGCGTGGCGGCGCTGATGGCCGCGTGCCACTCGAGCGCTAATCGTGCCTCGTCCTCGGTCATGGCGGATAATCTGAGGTGCTGGATGGGCAAGTCACTGCCATGCGGTATGCTCCCCCTGGTACCGAGCGCCTGCACAACCATCTCTATGGTATACCGCACGACCGGGAGGCCAGTGGCAGCGAGGTCGCGCGCAAGCAGCCTCACAGGGAGGTGTACCTGTCCGTCCGCTAACACCCGTCCCATACGCGCCTGACACGCGTCCTCGGACATGGACGTGAGGGGCGGATAAGACGCGAGTAGCGCAGTAGTAGTTGGGAGTGGGTAATACCGCGCCACGTTTGGGACGAGGTCAGCTGGGGATGGGCATGGATGACACTGGGCGTAGAAGTGTGCTTCGTCGCGCACATCTCCTAAAACGACCACACGCACACCAGCAGCGGCGAGGCCACGCGCCAATTCCCCAGAAGCTTGGAAAGCCATCTGGTCTCGACCGTGCAGGTCGTCCGCGACGCCACGGAACGTGCTCTCGGTTCCCATGCCCTCTATCGCCGCGATCAGGCGCCCAGTCGGGATTTGTTCCCGATCACGCATCCTCTCCACGACTAGTGGATCATTGGGATCGAGCCCGAGAGCAGAGGCGAGTTGGGCGAACTGGTCCTCTCGTGCGTGTCGTGATAACGGATCCGTGAGGATGGCATTACTCTGCAGCGTCGCGCTGACGAACGCCGCGTCCTGGCCCCGCGCCGCCCGATGTAGTAGCTGGTGGACAATGTGCGCGCCGCCGCTCAAGCCCGAGAGGTGGATCTGGGTTGGATCGCCCCCGAAAGCAGCAATGTTGGACTGGACCCACTCGATGCCGAGCCAGACATCCTTGAATCCCCAATTACCTTCTAGACGCGGCGAGGCGAGAAATCCCAGCGCCGAAACACTGGCTTTTAGCCTTACTATATCCTTACTAGATGGATACGTACCGATGTCCCAGCAACACGCGGACCTCGCCAAAATGCTCCGCAGCAAAGAATTGCTGGTTGTACGTCGACCCGCTCGTGCTCCCAAACTGCAAGAACCCACCATGCACAAAAACACGGACAGGCCTCAACCCCGTCCTTTCGAGGCTTTCGAGGGGTGGACATTCCAACTCGGCGTCCGAGGGCACGTATATATCCGCGAAGAACGGGTTCTCGGTCGGCTGACCCAGGCCCAGACGTTGGCGTACAGGAACTTGGGTTTAGCTTGACTTGGGTGTAGCTTGACAACACCAGACGTACTGTGTGCAGTATATGCCCGGCCGGGCTGGGCGCAGTACGCGCCATCGACGGTATATTCGCGTTCGGGATAGCGATATGTGGGAGGGAGAGGGGCCGCGTCTGTCCATCGCGACACGGGAAGCGCGTACGGTACGTCTGGTTTCAGCTGGGATGGGAAGGAGACATACTGAGAAATACCTGCACTCCATTCCGCACCCTCCCCCCGACAATCGGGCCGTGGCGCGTATATGCGCGGACGCGGTCGGAGGGCAGGGCGAGCTGTTCGCCGGTCATGTCGTCCATTGCTATTGACATGTTGAGATGGGAGGGGGGTTATGGGAGCAAGGAGAGGAGTTATGGGAGCAAGGAGAGGAGTTATGGGAGCAAGCAGAGGAGAGTGGAGAGGAGAGCGGAAGAAAATACTTGCCGCACCAGTGATGGCACAAGACACCGAGTGACCGATGTCATGTGACGAACAGTATGCAGCGCCGAGTGGATGTTTCTGGGTGGAGAGATGATTCGCCGAGCATGCCGTCCCGTTGGCTGCTAGTCACCGCAGGCCAACGCCAATACCATCCAAGCATCCAGTGATTCCCAATCATCAAGCACCATTCAGACCACCTGTATTTCGCCGTGACGATGTTGCAGCAAGTATCGCGTTGTACAACGGCATGACCCATCCTCGCCTGGGGCGAGGCTGCCGAGTGGGCGCCCCTATCTCCTAGACACGGTACTCACCCAACGCGCCGCATTGGAGAGGGTAGCTCTAGTCTCTAGTCTCTAGTCTCTAGTCTCTAGTCTCTAGTCTCTAGTCTCTAGTCTCTAGTCTCTAGTCTCTAGTCTCTAGTCTCTAGTCTCTGTCTCTAGTCTCCACTCGCACTTCGTTCCTAATACAAAGGCCAAAAACATCACCACCCTAATGGCATTAGAATGTGGAGACCCCACCTCCACCTGCCCCTCCACCCCTCCACTACATACTGGTCGCCGATCTTGCGCCCCTCGCCATGCGACACGACGAGCAAAGCAAACGACAAAAGAGACGCACTCGCCAGCCGAGACAGTGATTCGAACACTGGAACCTTTCGGTAGCTAGTCTACTAGATAGTAGCCAGCCGCAATGACCACTATGCGACCTCGGCCGTGCTGTTGTGGGTATGGGATTTTGGCCCATTTGAGGCTGCAGCCGTGTCGTGGTGGGGGCAGCGGTGTCGTGGGCTGGGGCAGCTTGTGAGCTAGGTGGTAGGCCATAGATCCTGGACCGGGAAGAGTGTGTCGACCCGACCCCCAGCCAGATCAAGTCCCTCATCCCAACAACCTTGGTGACTCGGGTAGCACACGTAGCTATCTCCCCAGTGCCCATCTTGAGTCGGACGGGCCAGTGGTCGCCCAAACAGGAGTTGACGCGCTCATGACCTCTCACCCCTCACCTCTCACGCTTCATGCCTCGTGGATGTTGGCAGTTGACAACCCCAATTGAGTTGGTGGCGAGAAGCGAGGGGCGCAGGAGGAGGATGTGCGCTTGTGTGTGTTGCAAAGTGGGAAGTGTGCGACGATCTGTGGATCCATGAAAGCCCTTGATCGATTAGCCCTGACCAATCATCCGTCTGCGGCCAGACCCCCAATCTCCTCTACATCCTCAGAAACGGCAAACATCATTACATTACAGCATCGCATGGTGTACGGCTTATGGATATTCGTTAGGACGTCCTACCCCAGCCTCTCAACCTCTACGGCTCAACCTCTACGCCTCAACCTCTACGCCTCAACCTCTACGCCTCACGCCTGCCCAACACGAGTCGTGCGCACACCACGCCCGCGCCCCCTCTCGTCGTCCTCTCGCCTTGGCGTGCGCACACTCCAAACCGTCACCTGACCCACAACCATAAGGCTCGCTGCGACGAGGAAGATTGTCGGCGCATACGTCGCCACCGTCGCAGAATAGACGGAGAAGAAGACGATTGGGGCAACGAGATTCGTCCCGATCGCATGCAGGACCCCCATCGCCCCAAATAACCGCCCAACATCGTGCTTGTTAGGAAGGAAACTCAGAGCAAGCGAGTTGGCTACCGGCGCAGCCGGAGTGCCTAGCGCCGCAACAGTGCTGCCGGCCAGGAAGAGGTATACGCTGTCTGTTGTGTTTGCGCCCATCATTAGGTAGCCAGTCATGTCGAGGAAAAGGCAGAGGCGGACGATCCAGAGGTCGAGGCGGACAGAGCGTTTGGGTTTCGACGGGGCTTCCGCGTCGGCGTCGGCGTCGGCGTCGGCATCTGATAGGAGCGGGGTGCGTTCCGTGCTTTCGGACGACGACGGATTATCAACAAATGCCGGTTCGCGGAAATACGGCTTGACTTTGCGTAGGATGACTGGGGTCAGCGTAATACCATTTGAAAACTCACGTGGAAGGAGAACTAGGAGCACGATGAGACGACACATGCTCATGTAGCTCAGGTACGGGCCGAGCTCGGCTGGCGACCACCCGAATGCCCAGAATGTGTAGTTTGCCTTTGCGACGACAGCGCCCATCATGTTGGCCATGATAAAGTTGAGGATGGCGATCAGGATGAGGTTGTATTCCCTGCGCCCGTCTTCTCCCCTTTGTGGCCAGAAAATACCCAGTGGTTTGAGGGGGAGAATGGCCCTGCGGCCAATACGGCGTGCGAACCCCATGGTCCGCCTGGCATTGCGGGAACCGCGCACGCCGCCCGCGAGCCGGGCAAAGCTCGATTCCGATTCATGCGGTTGGTCTTGGTCGTCGCCGTCAAACTCCCATGCACGTTCGGCGGCGTCACGTTCGCGCGCGGCGGCAGCGGCAGCCTTGGCGCGCTGCTTGAGGATGGCGCGCGAGTCCGACGACAGACTCTCGGGGAGGAGGAAACGGATAAGTACGACCCACATTGCATGGACGCATACGCTGATGTAGAAAGGGAAGAGAAGTGATCCAGTGGCCTTGATGATGGCCGAGCCGAGAACTGGACCAATAGCCATGCCGGCCATAATCGCCGCTCCTAGACGTGAGAAGGCGGTCGCGCGAGATCCGTCAGGCGTCACATCAGAGATGTAAGCGTGCATCGCCGCCACGATTGTCGAGAAGCCGCCTAGGAGGCCGTCTAGTGCTGGGCCAAGGAGGAGGATCCACAGGCGGGTCTGGACTACTAGTCGGGGATATGATGCGATGGTGAGCATGCACAGGTCGTTGATGAGTAGTCCGACTTCGACGACAGCCAGGACGATACGCCGTCCCCGCCGGTCAGAGTAGGCTGCCCACCAGCCCGTCGTCATTGCCGAGAGGAGGCCCGCGACGACCGCGATGACTTATGTCAGCCAGAAAGAGGAGGGACGTACTCTGTGTAAGGCGGGCTGAGGTTTGTTGCACGCCTGCGTCGCGCTTGCAGTGCGACGGGTCGATCTCAGGGTATGGGTTAGGGCTGTTGGGTTCAGACGGGGTCGATCCCTCACGTCTCTCGAGGTAGGATAAGATATCGCGCTGGGCCCATTGGAACCAGCGCTCAGCGGGGGTGAGGGTACCCGGTACAGGTTCAGACACAGTCTGGGCCACGGACCAGTTACCGTGAGCGTGGGCTGAAATATCAATGGGCCAGAGAGGCGTAGCGTCGGCTGCGCTGCTGACGCTTAGCAAGCTATTGGTGACGGGGTATGTGGACACCGGCGCGCTTGGGGGGTGAACGAGACATGCTAGGTCGAGATACAACTCGGCACGCACAGGGATAGTCATCCCGAGACTTAATGTGATGCCCAAAACAAAAGGCAGGACCCATCGTGGACTGGGTCGCCGCCACGCCGGACGGCGGGAGATGGACCCATCGCGCACGTTATCCCAGCTCTGCCCCCGTGCTTCGCCGGCATTATCTGGCTTGGCGGGGCTGCGTGATCCCGGAGATGTCTCGCCCTCGGTCTCGGTCTCGGTCTCGGTCTCGGTCGCATCGAATTGCACTTCGCGGGCAGCGAGGCCGCCGGCCAACCGCGGAGCGAGGGGGCTGCCGCTGTTCACAAACGTGGCTTGTTGCGGGCGCACGCGGGACGAGGTGGACATGTTCGAGTCGCTGCGGACATGGGCTGGACGAGCCCGGGAGGAGGAGGGGGACGAGGGCGGTGACATAGTGGTTGACGATCAAATTGTTACTTGATTTTGTATGGGGGAAGACCGGCTGCGCCGCGGTCTTCGGTGAGGGGGTGGGGGAGCTGACGGGTGGGCGATCACCGACGTAATGGTCGATAGAGAGCGTTCAGGTCGGGGGTCAGATCGCAGGTCGAGTTTGAGCGACAGCAATGTGTGATGGTGAGGTGGTAAAATTGCGGCGTTGACACCACGACACTTGATGCCAAGGCGGAGTCAAGAGGTAACATGTAAACCATGGTGTCGCTGCGTCAGCAAACCAAGACGGGTACACCGAGTGAAGGCCGACGGTCTTTTCCGATCAAGCCGCATCGGCCGCCCCACATTCTCCACGCCATTTGATCGGGCCCGACGACACCACTTAGTTTCAAAGTGACGTCGCATATATGACGTAACTGCCCAACCTACATTAGCATCGTGACGCGCGCTATGGGCCTGGACAACAGCGTCTCGGCCGGTATCCCGCGTATATGTATTCATGTCGTCGTATCTATCGTTATAGCTATTCATTCTTCATAGTAACACGTCGTGCAGTTCCTGCCCATCGCTGTCCCGCGCGCATCGCATGCCCGCAATCCTCTACACGTTGCACTCCAAAGTCCCCCCACGAGGCGGGGGTTACCAGCCAGGCTGAGGACCTCGATCGGCGCTCCGGGCGGCGGTATGAATCGCTCCAAGTCGTTGTGTTGGAGATACAAGGTGTTGAGGTAGGGTAGGGCCATGAGCGGGCTAAGACTTACGTTGAGAGAGTTGTGGCTGAGGTCCAAGACCCGGAGAGAGGACGGGAGGGAGGGGAGGGAGGTGAGGTTCTGGTCGGCTAGGACAAGCGCGTCGAGCGGGATGGAGCTCAAGTTCATCGGCGGCTTGAGGGCCGGATTAGACACCATTGTTAGGTTGCGCATCGACGCCGAAACATTCGTCACCGTTCCTCCTAGCCCAGTGTATTGGAGGTCCAAGGTGGTCATGTTTGGCAATACGGCAATGTTGGGTGGGAGGAAACCTTGTGGTCGTTGTCCGTCGCCAACGACCCGGAAGGTCTGAAGCGATACTAGGTCTTGGAAGGATGCGGGGAGTCGTGCCGGTACGCCGGGATAAACCAGTTCGAGAGTGGTGATGCGTTTGCGAGCGTCGCATTGGATGCCTTGCCATCCGCCACACGGTTCCATGTCCGCACCCCACTTGCCTTGGTGAAGGCTGGACACGCTCGAGTCGAAGAACACGTCCATCAGCGCACAGTACTGCCTCACCGCACCGATACCCGTGTACGTCGTGTTCATGTCGTTGAGAAAGTCGTTCGTGTGGTTGGCCAAGAGGGTTCGACACGCTCCGCAGGGATACAGAGGACCAATGCTGTTCACCGCCATCAGGAAGGGGAGGAGACATTCGCTGACGTCGCCTGTGAAGTTTTCCGGCGCGACTGGAGACGGGGCTATTATGCTCGGTGGCGGCTCCTCCTTCCTCTTGAGCTTGAACGGGACGACAATGACGACAATGATGATGCTCAGCAGCACCAAACCCACAATCCACTATTGTTAGCAAGCTCAACTGCCAACCCACGCTTGGCCGGATGCGGCTGCGACAGCTCCGTCGCGCCTTGGGCTCCTGGTACCTTCCGACGTTGTACTCGAACCTGCCTGGCGACTGTGCTTGCTGTGCGAGAATGGTTTTTTCCCAAGCGCTCGCCTTTGGCGAAGCAAGACGGACCCTCTTGGGCTCGCACTTACTCGCCCGCTTGGTCTTGAGGATGCCCACAAGGCCCGACTTGCGTCCCGTAGTCGAGTACGATGCCTCCCTCGCAAACGGGGTGAGTGCGACATTGTGCATCTCGGGTCTCTTTTCTGCGTCCCCGTCCCTGTCCCACGCCGAGTCCGAGTGTTTGTCGTTCCAAACAGGCCCCGCGTGCTTGGGCCTATGCGCTTCAATCACGACGCCAAGCGAGTCGTCCGAGTTACGTCGTGAGGTAATGCTAGGCGTGGATTCGCGTCCAAGCGAGCTGTTGCTCTTCGCGAGCTTGAGCGGCGGCGGAGGGGCTCGGCGTGGAGTCGTTCGTGGTGGCCCTGTACTTGAGTCGGAACGAGATATCGAACCGGGCAAGGGCAAGTTTGTGTCACTGCAGTGTGCGCCAAAGCCGGATGTGATGGTGAAGCTCTCGGGGGGTGAGGTTGACGACGAGGCCTGGTGCGAGGGAGAGCCAAAGCTGTCGCGACTGGCACTCGGATCGGGCGAGAGAGGTGCGGCCCACTGGTCAATGTTGATGGGATACGACCCATATGCCACATGCCCAGAGTGGAATGGCACAACAGGCACAGAGAGGTTGTCGCGTCTCGCCCTCGTGTTCTCAAGTCCAGGCGAGAGGGGCGCACACCTCCATTCATCAATGTTGACAGCGTACGCGCCCACGTGTCGGGAGCCGTGATCGTGATCGTGATCGTGATCGTGGTCGCGCTCGTGATCGTGACCATGCTCGTCGACCGCTCGGCCCTTACCCTTGTCCAGCACGGTATGTTTCGCGTCGTCCGACTCGACCGACCGGCGGTCCGACACGATACTCGCACGCGCCAGCACGGCAAACTGCGCCACCTCCTCCGCACTCGGCTCATATGCGGACGGCGAGCCGATATCCGAGCACTCGGACGAGTACTGGCTATCGCGGAGGATCTCGAGATCGTCGTATGGAACGGGCTTGCGGTGGGTGGTTGGGCGGGATGCGTGTGGGCGGGGTGGTGGTAGGAGGCAAGGTGCGTGTGGGCGGGGTGGTGGTATGTGGCAAGGTACGTGTGGGCGGGGTGGTGCTAAGTGGCAAGGTACGTGTTTAGGTGGTGGTATGTGGCAAGGTACGTGTTTAGGCGGAGCAAAGTCGGACGGTTGGGTCATAGACGAGTCTGAGGGTAGCATGTGGTCCTGTGGTGGGGTTGGAGACAATGGCACTACGCTGGCATGGTGGCTCCGGATCGCGGGCGGGGAGAACATGGCGTCCGCGACGCGGTGCGCGACTTGGACTGCCTCGGTGGGGGCTGAGATGGTGGGCGCGCGCGTGAACGGGTTGAAGCGTCTCGGTGTCATGGTGGGGGGGGGGGGGGGGGATGAGTGGTAGGTGTAGGTGGTCGGGGAGGCAAAGGAGGTGGGGGAGGACGGGTTCAAGACGGGACAGTGGCCAAGGTAGAATAACGAGTTAAGAGGGAATAGGCAAGGCTGAGCCTCGCTGACCCCCGCTGACCCCTGTTGTACGAGTGATGGTTCCCAGTCGTTCTGTCGACTGGGTTCTGTCGTGAACAAGAGGAAGAGGAAGATGCAAGACGGAAAGCATGACTGTAGATCAGTGATCAAGGCCACAATGAGTCAGTCGAGACGGCGTGAGGAGCCATTGTCCGGTCAGAATGTAAGCACAAGCCCGCGCGGGGCGGCGGTTCGTCCGTTTCAGTGTGTGCTGTGGGAGGGTCGTGCCACGCCGACAACTGGGATGCGATCGTGGCAAAGGACAATGGTGTAGTGATGATGATTGCCCCGTTCTGTGATTGTTCCGATGGATGCGGAGTCAAAAGGTTGGCAAAGCCCATGTGCACTACTTGGCTTTGTCCGTCTTGGTCTACCGCCTCCTGCGAGCCTGCATGCACTATTATTACTCTACATGTATAATGACATTAGGGACATGGGACATTACGGGCGCCAGCTCTTGCCGTCCCGCACACTCGGCTTACTCCCCATACTCTTGCTGCTAAAGCGCTTCTTCTTCTTCTTGCTAAAGTCGCCCGTCTGCGACATCAGGCTCCGGCGCGCCTTGACGTATCGCGGGTCGTCGTCGTCCTCCTCGCTCGTGTCATCCCGCACACGCCCAATCCGCGAGTCCCAGTTACTGCTGCGCTGGGTTGGGAGCGAGTCGTCCGAGTCGTTGGCCGCCGCCATGTACATCCGCGCGCGCTCCAAATCCATCTCGCGCTCGTGCCCCACACGGCGCTCCTCCTCCTCACGCGCCGCCTCGGCCTTGTAGTACTCGGCGACGTTCTCTTCAGGCACCTCTAATCTCACGCTCTTGCGTCGCTGCAACCCGTCGTCGGGGAGGGCCGTGAGGGAAGCGTTCGGGCCCGCCTTGTCCTCGGGCGCCTTGTGCTCATTGTTAATGATCTGGAATGCAGATGCGTCTACGCTCTCGTCATCGCTGCTGTCGTCCAGTGTCATCGATGCACGCGGCGTCGCCGCGTCCTCGTTCGCCGACTCGTAGATCGAAACCTCCTCTGCAGAGAGCCTTCTCTTGCCGCTGTGGACCGATGGTGCCGGCTCAGGCTCCGGGTCAGGAGGAAGCTGCACAGGACCAGGCGCGTGCACATCGTACAGTGTCGTAATCTGAGGCGCAGGACCAAGTGGCTGCGAGGGGTAGGACGACGGAGAGCTCGGCCGAAGCGCGCTCTTCAGCGGTGGCGAGCGCAGCTTGGATGGCGGGAGGGGCGAGATTGACCGTCTGGGCTGCTTCTCTGACACCCCGATCTTCTCCGTCTTATCCTTCTTGTCTGTCAGGGACTTGCTGCGCCGTAACGGCTTGGAATCCCGCGCAGGCTTCTTCTTCGTCGAGTTGACGCGGGAGATTGAGTCGTTGGGTCCGAGCTCGTCGTCCGCTACGCGGTGTTGCAGACTCTGCCGCGGCTGATGCATCACCTGTGTGGGGAGAACGAGGCCGGGCGCGAGGGACGAGCCGGGCGCCCTAACGAGCGGAATCGGCCCCTGCTGCGACTGCGGTGCCTTCGGCACGTCGGGCATTGCGGGAGGCTGGGCATCGACGATGGACATGAGGGACTGTCCGGGGTGCGACGAGCGGGAACGCGTAGACATGGTGGAAGCGCGTTTGCTCGCGTCTGGCGCCGACTTGGCGGTGTTGGACCGGGTGATGGTCACGACAGTCGGAGCCGTGGTCTGCGCCCGACCCGCAGCCGAAGCAGGGCGCGGGCGGGGCTTTGACGCCGCAGCCGCACGGGGCGTGGAATGCGGCGCAGCCGACGCTGGGCGGGGCTTTGACGCCGCAGCTGCACGGGGCGTGGAATGCGGCGCAGCCGACGCTGGGCGGGCACGCGGAGTGGTGACGCCTGACCCCCGCTTCGCCGACGCTGACGACTGCGACCGCTTCACGGGCACTTTGCCGACGTCGGCTGCATTCCAGCCCGCGAAGCTGGTGCTGTCAGTGCCTCTAAGCGTATTTGATACGCTGACGAGGTTGCCCGGTTCGTCCTCCGAGCTCGAATCGGAGCGCACGCGTCTACCGTACTGCGGTGCGGCGCGCGAGTCCTTGCCCCAGGTACCACCTGATGCGGGGCGCCCGTGGCGATTGTGATGTTCGTGGTGCTTCGGGCCCTTGAAGAACCTCGCTATCGATGCGAAGAACCCCCTGCGCTTCGTGACAGTACGCTCCGATGACGAGGCTGAACCAGCGCGGTATGGCGGGCGCATCACTTCGCTAGATATGGCGCGACGTAACGGAGGTGACTGTTGGCGACTGTACCGCGAGGGCTGGCCGAGCTCGGACGTCGCTCGTCGCCTGTCAGGTGGGTTGAAGTCCTTCATCGGCAGTGCGGGTGCGGGGGGCTGCGCTTGTGATACCGGTCGGCGGACGTTTTCGTGCATGACCAACGTGCCCTGTCCGTGTTCGTCGTCTGAGCTGCCCTCGTTCTCCTCCTGCACCGACGTGATGCTTCCGTGGCCTATCATCGGCTGCATCTGGCGCTGCTGCATCTGTCGTCTCGGGGAGAGGTTGGCCACGGGACCAAGCGACTGGCCCGACTCGTCATGGCCAACCTGTGACGCAGATTGGGAGGGCGCAAGAGAGCCGTTGGACTCGAGCTCAAAGTTGTTGGCATTGGCGACGCCGTTTGAACGCCCTGGGAGGTTCTCGAGGTCCTCGAGGCCCTGACGTGCTTGGCTGAGCCACATCTGGGACACGACCTCCATCGCGCGGAAGCGCTCCTCGAGCCCGCGGTACATGACGTTGTTGCGCTCGTCCTCGATCTTGACCTCGAGGGCGCGCAGGTGCTCCTCGCACCCGAGCAGCTCGACCTGCGCATCCTTGAGCTTGGTTGCGCGGCGGCTCTCCTTGCCACCCGGTCCTGTTGTGACGCCCGTGACCTCCGACGAAAGCGAAATGCTGGACACGCGCGACGACATGGTCTCGAGATCTCTCAGCTGGTCGGCGTTGAGGTGCTTGGCCATCTCCTTGAGGTCAGATTTTGTCGGTTTGGCCTTGGTCTGTCGTATGAGGCGGCTGACGAGGATCTCTTTGTCCCGCTTGACGCGCGTCATCTCCTCCTCGAGCAGGTGGATCTGCTTGAGGTCTTTGCGGAAGTCGTCGAGGACGCGGATGTAACCCGCCCAACCGGGAGTTGGTGGTTCATGTTCTACGCCCAGCATGTGTGCTTCTGGGTTCTCGAGCATGGATGGGGACAGCGGGCCCTCGAATGCCGAGTGCCTGACCGCGCGGCGAACCGAGAGAAGCACGCCTGGAGAGGAAGTCACATAGGCAAGGAGGGAGGAAGTGGAAGAGTGCGACTGGGAGAGTAATGCGAGAAGCGAGGTCGTAAACAGCTTCTGTGACTCACTGCGAGTTGTCAGCGGGCAAAACACAAACGACGCACAGATAGTTGCTAAGCAGGCGATCGGAGGACGACCGGTGGGCTCCGTGACTTGGCCGGAGATGGTCCATCTCGACGGGGTATGCTTGGGGCGAGATGGGTGACTGGCGAGTGGAAGCCTATCGAACTTGGAGTGGGTGGATCAACGAGGAGCTGTGGAAGGAGGTTTGAGGATGAAGGAGCGTTGTTGACGATGCCAATGTGAGATAGGGAATGAGTAGATTGCAGTGAAAACTATAGAGGAAGGAAATGAATGACGCGAGCGTTGGAGCGTTGGAGCTTGTTTGTAGGGGGAGAGGATGATCTAATGGGATATAAGATGATGATGATGATGATGATGATTAGACGAGGTTTACGGGCCATGCAGTCGATTGCTTCGGACGCCGCCTCCCCTCAGCCTCAGCCCTCAGCCCCCAGTCCCCAGCTCCCCAAACCCCCTCACTTCGGTCCTAATGACCTACCAGCGCCCTCCCGCGCCCTTCGGTCTTCTCGTCACCCCAGTCGACGCCTGCCGCTCGGACCGGCAGAGTCAGCCCCTCTCAGGGACAAAAGTCTACAATCGACGTCACCAGAGAATCAAACAATCCCGAAATCTAAACTTTTGATCCCGCTTTAGTCAGATGAAGATTACCACCTGCATTAACAAAGTATTCTAATCAGCCTACTGCTCAACACACTTGAAACCATGTGTCAACCACGCGTGCAGGGTGCCATACTCTCACGCGTGTCTCCACGCTGGCGGCTTGCCAGGCAGGAGGATCACTTGTAGCTGGATGGCAGTCACTCGCTCGCGTCCCAACTCGTTCACCTCCATTCTAACCTCCCCCTCCCCCTCACCCTCACCCTCCCCCTCCTCACGCCTCACACTCCTTACACTTACGGAGTCATGCCTTCAAAAAAGGCTGCCTCCAGCGCCGCAGCGCCACCCGCGCAGGCGGCGCCTGCACCAACACACGTCGGATCGACAGCCAGCGCAGAGGTCGTTGTCCACCCCAAGACCGCTTGGCCACTCCCTAACATTCCCGCTCACACTATCGACAACACCCAGAGCCTGCTGCGTTTTGTGATTCTCGCGTTCATCACTGGTGCCGCCGTCGCGAGCCGCCTCTTCGCCGTCATCCGGTTCGAGAGTGTCATTCACGAGTTTGACCCCTGGTTCAACTAGTCCGTTACTGCTCGCATAACCCAACTGATAACAGCCGCGCGACCAAGGTGCTCGTCAACGAGGGCTTCTACGAGTTCTGGAACTGGTTCGACCCCACAGCATGGTACCCCCTCGGCCGCACCGTTGGCGGCACCGTGTACCCCGGCCTGATGGTTACGTCGGGCCTCATCTGGACGTTCCTTCACAAGATCAACATGCCAGTCGACATTCGCAATGTGTGCGTGATGATCGCGCCGGCGTTCTCGGGTCTCACTGCGCTTGCGACGTACGGTTTTACAACAGAGATGGCCGAGCCCTCGACGGGCCTGCTCGCCGCGGCGTTCATAGGCATCGTGCCGGGCTACATCTCGCGTTCGGTCGCTGGCTCGTATGACAACGAGGCTATTGCCATCTTCTTGCTTATGGCCATTTTCTACTTCTGGATCAAGGCGCTCAAGACGGGTTCGGCGCTCTGGGGCACCCTCTGCGCTCTCTTCTACGGCTGGATGGTCGCTGCCTGGGGTGGCTACGTCTTCATCACCAACATGATCCCCCTGCACGTCTTCGTGCTCATCCTCATGGGCCGCTACAACAACCGCGCCTACGTCGCCTACACGAGCTGGTACGTTCTCGGCACAGTTGCGTCGATGCAGGTACCGTTTGTCGAGTTCCTGCCCATCCGCACGTCCGAAGGCATGGCAGCACTCGGCATCTTCGGTCTCCTCCAGCTAATCGCGTTTGTCGAGACGGTGCGCAAGCTTGTTCCCGGCAAGCAGTTTGAGCTACTCCTCCGTGCGTTCGTTGGCCTCGTTGCCGTTGTCGCGTTCGTCGTCCTCGTTGCTCTTACCTTCTCCGGCTGGATCGCCCCTTGGACCGGCCGCTTTTACTCGCTCTGGGACACTGGCTACGCCAAGGTCCACATGCCCATTATCGCGTCGGTGTCGGAGCACCAGCCGACCGCGTGGCCCGCATACTTCTTCGACCTCCAGATGCTCATCTGGCTCTTCCCCGCCGGTCTTTTCTGGATGTTTAAGGAGCTCCGCGACGAGCACGTCTTTGTCATCGTCTACGCGTTCTTCGCATCCTACTTCTCCGGCGTCATGGTCCGCCTCATGCTCGTCCTCACTCTGGTCGTGTGCGTGTCCGCCGCCATTGCACTCTCGCGCCTCCTCCAGGCGTTCATGGACCCCGTACTCCCTGCTGTGGAGGAGGACGAGGCGCCCAAGTCGAAGAAGGCAGCTAAGAAGGCAGCCAACCAGGCACAGCAGCAGGCTCAGACCTTTGAGCTGTCGGGTCTGCTGTCGGGCAAGCGGTCGCGCGGCATCTTCCACCTCGACTCGCGCTTCTCGGTGATCGTCACCATCGGCGTCCTCCTCTTCATGTTTGTCCACCACTGCACGTACGTGACCTCGACGGCGTACTCGTCGCCATCGGTTGTCCTGTCGTCGCGCAACAACGACGGCTCGCAGAACATCATCGACGACTTCCGCGAGGCCTACTACTGGCTCCGCCAGAACACGGACAAGGACACGGTCATTGCGTCGTGGTGGGACTACGGCTACCAGATTGCTGGTATGGCCGACCGCGTCACCCTTGTCGACAACAACACGTGGAACAACACGCACATTGCGACCGTCGGCAAGGCCATGGCCTCGTCCGAGGAGATTGCATACCCGATTCTGCGCAAGCACGACGTCGACTACGTCCTGGTCATCTTTGGCGGCCTGCTGGGATACTCTGGAGACGACATCAACAAGTTCCTCTGGATGGTGCGCATCGCCCAAGGCGAGTGGCCCGACGAGGTGCACGAGCCCAACTACTTTACGCCCCGGGGAGAGTATGCGGTGGACGACCGCGCGTCGCCGACAATGCGCAACTCGCTCATGTACAAGATGTGCTACCACCGGTGAGTTGGCTTGAGCGCTGCTGGCAGTATATATGAATATGATCGCTGACAACAGCTTCCCGGAGCTGTATGGCGGCCACCCGGCGCAGGACCGAGTCCGCCACCAGGTCATCCCGAAGCACGGGACCCACGAGGACCTGAATGTCATCGAGGAGGCATTTACATCCGAGAACTGGATTGTGCGCATCTACGCCGTCAAGAAGGAGGACCCCTTCGGACGTAGCCTGCAGGACGCAACGGCGTTCCAGAAGGGGAGCAGGCCCAAGCCGCGGGCCAAGTCGATGTAGCAAGTAGACGCAGTAAAACGCGCAGCGCGCTAGACGAATGTAGAAGATTTTTTCAGTGGGGTTCCCCTCTGGAGGAGCCGAGAGTAGCAGCATGGCCAGGTTCTCAGACAGGTGCATACGCTACTCGTACTCGATTACACTTGCTGCTACGACTTGGCCTCGTGTCCACGGTGCGGGCCCTCGCGATGATGGTGACCCTGGTGATGCGATCCTGTACCCGGTGCAATCTCGCCACTGACGTTGCCACCGCCATGTCCGTGAGAGTGGTGGTGCTCGTGGCCGTCCGACGCGGCGTGCCCGGAAGTCTGGGTAGGAGCGGAAGTGGAAGTGGTGTTGGTGTTGGTGTTGGTACTTGTGTGAGTCGGGAGGGATAGAGGAGAGGTGAAGGTAGGGAGGGGGTGGAAGGGAGGGCCGTGAAAGGGAGGGAGGGGATGAGAAAGGAAGCGGGGATGAGAAGAGATGTGTGCGTGGACGACGAGCTGATCTGCCGGCGTCCGAGAAGACAAGCAACTCACGCTTGCTGCGACATGTTGCCTGTGGAGATGAGTACAACGACCACAAGGAATAACTCGGTGTCAGCTTATAAGCTCTGTGAGAAGCGAGATGAGGTCGGTTAAGACCCAAAACGTCATCGCTCAATATACACAAGTTGCCACATCCAGGGTAAGTGGGATGCCGATCTGATACTCATCTTGATCTTGTAGAATGAGCCGGTTATCCGGGACCCGGGCAACCGCATTCCGCTAGGCACATCCCTGCGTCTTCCCACGCGTTGTCCATCGCTTGCTGCCACCAAGACACGACACGTACGTCTCCTCGTTCTTGTTTGGCTCGAGCGCACAGACTGCAGACTAGGCAGCGCTCTCATGCCCGCGCGCCGCCACGTCGCTCACGCTGGTATCTCTGGTATCTCTGACCGCGTCGACAGCCCGTCACCCTCTCCGCCGAGTGCTTAATCATTCATTCAATGAGCTCACTCCCCTGCTCACACTTATGCTTGGCTGCGCTCACGCTGCATCTCGTACAACAAGTGCTGCTATCCTGTTCCTCTCTGCTGCCCGTTTATTCGCCCGCCTGCACAACACAACTGCAGGCCAGCCAACTGGACGGTTGCACGCTGGTCCACGCCACGCCACCTAGAGCTTGCCCTTGGACGCCTTGAGCACACCGTCGAGCTTGGTCGCGAGCATAATGTTGCCCTTGACCTTGAGCTGGCCGGTCATGAACGCCTTCTGGGCGTTGAGCTTGCCGTCTGCGAGCGCGACAAAAGTGTCTAACGTTAGCTGTGCCCTACTGGTACCTCTGCGCCCATCGCCACGCCTCGCCACGCCAATCTCTGCCAATACCCACCGTCACCGAGGTTGACAGTCACGTCTGATGTCAGCATCATCCTTCTGCCCACTCAGCCAATAAACTCACCGGGCTTCTTGCCGGCACCCTTGGTGACCGTGCCGTCCTGCTTGAGGTCAATGACCCAAGTCTGGGACTTCTTGTCGCTGGTCTCGACGTTGATCTGGAAGATGCCGTTGGTCTGGTATGAGCTCGTCCATCCTCTTCATCAATGGCAAGGTGTTCCCTAGTCAAGACGCACCTTCTTAATCTGCTTCTGCTTCTCGGCGTCGTCCAGGCCCGCAAACGCTGCGGCGACGGCCTGATGTCAGCTAAGCAGTGATAGCAGCTTACGGCAAAGATGTCGCCAGACTTGAAACCAGTCTCCTTAAGGTCGGACATATTAGTGTGAGTGTAGGGTATGTGGTATATGTGGTGAGAAGAGAAACAAGTGAAGTGATGGGAGATAAGAAGAGTGCTGAGTGTAGAGTGCGGGGCGTCTTAAGAGCTAAAGAGGTTACGGAGGGAATGGACATGTGCCCCGGTTATTCCTGACCGTGGCGCACCCGGGTCTGCAGGTCTCACAGTCTTGCGGTCTCGCGGTCTCCGCGTTATTCGAGGGTTACTAGTAGTAGTAGTAGTCGTGCTAGTACTGCTAGTAGTGACGCAATATCAACGACGCGTCAAAACGCGGGATGCGGTCACCGTCTCTACCAGGGCTCACAAGCCTACTTACCACGTGACTACCGTCAGCAAGCCTACTTGATTGACATCAGAAATATGATAGGTGCGCGGGGACTTAAATTGGGGCCACGTGGGATTGTGGGGTTGTGCATCATTCGAAGACCCATGCCCTGAGGGTGCCATATTGCTGGGTGTGAAAGGGGTAACACTCATTGAACTTCCCTGAAATTGACCCACACTCTTGACCTTGAAACCCCAGAAACTGCGGTGGATTGTAAATGCAATGCAGTGCAATGTAATAGCCCATTTATATAATAATTGTATTGTGTCATTACTGTACTCAAACTACACATGCTACACAGCTGTAACCGAGCAAGAAACGACGCACTGCCTCCTCGTGTTCATCCTTTACTCTCTGGTTATCCTGTCATCCACCACATCCCTCTACCTTGTTCACCATATCTATTCCTGTAGACGAGCTTTGACATCTTCACAACTACATATACATCGCCTTGACGGCCCTCAACCATTCACCATCACCATCACAATCGCCCACATCACCAACTTGCACTCGGACTTTAAGCGTGGCCCAAATTGGTCCTGACCACGACCTCTGCCAAGCAATTGTCTCGTCAGGTTTCGGCCCGGCCCTCGCCGCCATCAGACGACACAAACAATTCCACACCCACATCTTACCATCCTACACTAGCACCAGCCACATATAACACACACACATACCTCCATTATGGAGGCCATGAAAGCAGCGGCGTGGCTCGCTGCGCGCGCTGATCCCACCGCCTCACCGACGGAGAGCGCCGCCGCAGCCTCCAGTTCCGGGCACGGATTGAACGTCGGCTCGAACCCTTCGTTCAAGATTATCGGCGTGTGTCTCGCCGTCGGGTCCGGCTTGTTCATTGGCTCTTCGTGGGTGTAAGAAGGGGCGCACAGCTTACTCTAGGTTCGTCGTCAAGAAGAAGGGACTGATCAAGTCAACCGCAAAAGCAGGGAACGAGGTTGGCGAGGGACACGCGTACCTCAAGAGCCCACTGTGGTGGACGGGCATGACTATGATGGTCATTGGCGAGGTGAGTAGTGTGCCCTGCAATGCGCTGTGCTTCTCCAGAGTGTGTGGCTGACGACAGATTCTCAACTTTGTGGCCTACGCATTCACAGTTGCCATTCTCGTCACGCCCCTTGGTTCCGTCTCAGTCGTCGTTGCGGCCGTCCTCTCCCACTTCTTCCTCAAGGAAACACTCACGTTCTTCGTAAGCTCACAATACCCCTGTACCAGCTCACACACAGGGCTGGATCGGGTGCATATTGTGTATCCTCGGCTCGATCATCCTCGCACTCAACGCGCCACAAGAGCAGAGCGTACGCACAATCAACGAGTTCAAGCATTTGTTCATCTCGCCAGGGTTCCTCGTATGGGCCGGCCTGTGTATTGCCGCCTCTCTCGTAGTCGTGTTCTACGTCGCGCCGCGCTGGGGCAAAACGAACATGATGCCCTACATCTCGGTATGCTCGCTCATTGGCGGCATCTCCGTCTCGTGCACGCAGGGCCTCGGCTCGGCCATCATCACCTCGATCCAAGGTGACAACCAGGTCAAGAACTGGTTCTTCTGGTTCCTCCTCTTCTTCGTGGTCATCACGCTACTGATTGAGTAAGCTCCCCCGCATGGGCATGAGCTGACAGCAGAATCAATTACCTAAATAAGGCACTCGAACTGTTCAACACGTCCATGGTCGTGCCCGTCTACTTCTGTTACTTTACCAGCGCGACAATGGTCACCTCGTTCATCCTCTACAAAGGTCTCAAGGCACCAGCTCTGGACCTCGTGACAATGGTCCTCGCGTTCCTGGTGACGTGTTTCGGGATCACGCTCCTCCAAATGTCAAAGGTGGATCCTAAGCAGCTGAGCGGTCTGGATCGGCGAACGACAATGCTCCTCGCAGCCTCGAAACACGGCACCGAGGCCGAGGAGAAGGGCGACGTGCGAGCAATGGAGGAGCCGGGGATGGACGCGTTACGTGGTGGCTTCGGGGCAGTGGGAAGTATCATCCGCGCCCGTTCCGTCAGTAGGCGGATGAGCAACGCGTCGGCGGGCGGCTTCGGTGCACCTCGACATAACACTGCCGGACTGGCCCATCTGCCGCGCTACCAGCTCAGCGATAACCCGATGCCAGATGAGGAGATCGCCATGTCTCCGCAAACCACGGGACGAACGAGCACACTCAAGTTTGGCGCAGAGGACACGGTGCACCAGTACGCATACACGGAAGGCGGGCAAAGGGGGACGGGACACAGCGACGCGTTCCACTCGACCCGCCAGTCGAGCGGTATCACGGCGTCCAGTTCTGGCTCGGCGTTCTCCCTCCCGATCGTGCAGGAGGGAGTCGTATCGACGACAGAGAAGCGGGACCCGTATGTGGACCCTTATGCCGAAGGATACCTCTCCCCAATCCACCACCAGGCTGAGCGCAAGACGTCATTCTCCCAGCTACTAAAGGGCATGACGGGCACCAGTCCCACCGACGACCAGGTGCGTGGGGGACCACACCGCGGGGTCAGAGATTACCCGCATATCCGGGGTGACGAAGCGACGGAACGCGAGGAACGTGCGGCCCTCGTCGCCGAGCCGGAAGAAATCTATTCCGGTCACGAGAGCGACGGCGACGGCGACATTGGTGCGCCACAGCGGCCAACTCCGCCAGCAGGGCCTAGAAGGCCCATGGGTCCGCGCAAAAGCGTGCCAAGCCTGAGCATTGACACGGGGGGGCCGATGGGGCCGCGCTAGTTGTATGATGGACCTTTGATGCGATTTTGATCTAGAGATGCACTATGTTACATTGATTGACTATCACGCGCGCGCTCTCATTCGCAACCCCTCGTGTGCGCGGGCCATTTCGCCCAGCCGCTCCTCGAACCCAGCCATCAGGCCGGCAAGCACGCTTCGCACGTCGGGCGCAGTGCCGGATACCAGGGCGGCCTCCCACGCGTCGATGCCGCGCTGTGCCGTCTCCTCGGCCTCGATGCCCTGGCGGAGGCTCGCAACGCCTACGCGCAACTTGCGGAGCTGGCGACTCGTCTCGCCGGCCCCTGCGCTGGCCTGTATGGCGGTAGTTGACGCGCCGGCGAGTTTGTTCAGTGCGTCGGCTGCGTCGCCCGTCGCCGAACCGAGCTCGGCCGTCGCTGCCGCCAGAGCCGAGCGGTGCGACGCTAGGCAAGCCTGAGCCTGAGAATGGGCATGTACATGTGTGCCGTTCGGAAACGAAGGCGAGAGGGGTGAAAGAGGCGAGCTAGGCCGCCGGTGTAGCGGCGAGACGGGGGAGCTGGGCCGGCGGTGTAATGGTGACAGCGGCTCGTTCCACGCGTGAGGCGAGGACGAGTTGTGATCGAGCGGCGAGAGGGGCGAACGTTGGTATGGGCGTTGGTGACTTTCATCATCACTCTCAAATTGTAATGGTGGTGGTCTCCTACGCGCGCGTGGCGACTCGTGATCCATTAGCATGTCGACGTACGCGACGTCCTCTTCCGCCACCACGCCTTGTAATCCCTCAAGGTCTCGAACAAGGGCAGCCACCTCACGCGTCTGCTCGTCGCGCACCCGCTCGGCAGCGCCCATGCGGGACACGAAGCCCGCCAGCCGTTCCTCCAGAGGTACTCGATGAGTGGGCGATGGGCCATCGAGCGTCTGTAGGCGGGAGAGCATGCGTTGTCCGGCGGCCTGCGCTGCAAGAAGTGGCGAGAGGTCGAGTTGGTCATTACTCTCGCTCTCGTGCCGCCGCGATACACGGACGCTCGGGCCTGGTGTACGTGCTCCGCCACGGGCTGGACGACGCGGCGAGCGCCCTAGAGAGCCGTACTTGTCAGAACCGGTGAAGGTGTCGAGCCCGCTGTCAAGCCTGCTGTCAAGCCCGAGCGGGCCTGGCTCGAGCTCGGCGTAGTCTGCCAGTGCGAGGTCGTCGACCAGCTCGTCGGCTAGTGTTCCTACAGTCAGCAACTTGGCTGAGGTATATCGAGACTCACCGCCACCCATATCCCCAAATTCGTCGGCTAGGCTTAGTCCAGGTCCAGAGGGGGACATGGGAAACCCCGAGTCGAGGTTGAGCTCGTCCGCGAGCGACGAGAAGGCCATGGTGCGGTGTGGCCTTCAAGGGGGAGCACTGTGTGTATTAGGGAGTGGTAAAGAAGAGGAGAGGGGGAGGGGGAGGGGGGGAGTGCTGTTCCGCAAGATATTGGGAGTGAAGAGGTGGGTGGAGGGTGCCAAGGGAGCGCAGGTGAAGTGATCGCGTGATCCAAAGTCCGCTGATGGCGCAGGTGTCGCAGCCAAACGCGAGGTGCAACGCACTTGGAGCGAGCGATGGCGAGCGGGGAGCGGGGAGGGAGACGGACTGCGACGCCTGTCTCGGGTCGACCGTTTGAACGAGTGCTGAGCGTGCCGCCTGAGAACGCTGTTGATTACAGCGTAGAGCCGCAGGCAAGTACTGTAAGTCGCGAGAGTGTCCAAGTCAAGATGAAGCGACTGTGTGATGGGTTGGGTTGGGGACGCACAGGCCCAGTGGCGAGTGGCGAGTGGGCGAGTGGGCGGGTGGTCGGTGCGTTGACCGTGTCCACTGTTCCCTTGAACTAACTCTTCAACTCAAGTGAGTAGTGGAACAAAGTGTACAGTTAGTTGAATGGTAAGATGCATTTGCTCGATGCTCGATGCCAACGTAATGCAAGTCGGTATCACCCGCTGTCTCGGCCTTCCGTCAGGGTTCAGGAACACAAGTCAAAGGGACTCCAAGACGCGACACGTAACACGCGACACGCGACACGTCAATCAGGCACGGTTGCTCGAGATGTTTCAAATGCAAAATGCAACATGCAAACTGCATAGTCACACTGCAAGCGACGACGGACGGAATGAGATGGAACGCTGCCGCTCGAGGGGTGAGGAACATGAGCCTGTGCCCAATGAGATCCAGAGCGGTGCAGCGAAGTAGTAGCGCACAGAGGTCAAGGACGGGTTGGCAGTGGGGAGTTGAGTGGGGCACACCACAGAAGCACATGTCCACGCGGTAGCACTATCACATAACGTTTTACTAAGCGGACAATATGATATCTTACTCGGCAAAGTCCTCAGCGTACTCCTCGGCGACCTGGCGTCAGCGCGTGCTCCAAGTCCCATGCGCTAGTTCATAGCAAGTCCGAGCGTCCGCATCCGAGCAACGCGAGCGGCTGCACCCCACAGCGCAGCCACCTCCCAGCACCGGAGACCGCTCGAGCGCCGACACAGCCCTCAGAGCGTCACGGTCGCCCGTGCCGTTCCCATGCTCATACTCGCTCGCAGCCTCATTCACGGTCACGTTTCTCCACACCCATGCCACGCAACGCAACGCCATGCCGCACACCATACACTGGACGCTACCCCACACCACAAAATGCGCTCTAGACGCTGCGCGCTTTAAGCAGCACTGGCACTTACCGCCTCGACCTCGTCCTCGTACTCGTCGTCGAGCTGCGCCGACTCGTCTGCATGTCAGCGAGATAGCTTGAAAGCGAAGGCGGCTCGATCGCCACCCGAAACACTTACACTGGTCGTACTCGTCCACAAGATCGGAAAGGTTGGACTGCGATTAGCTTGGTCCTAATCGATATAGGCCAATCAAATAACATCTCAGGCACGATTGTGCCTGCGCTGCACAGTTTGCCGACACCACAACTCACCTCGGCCTCGGTGAACTCCATCTCGTCCATGCCCTCGCCGGTGTACCAGTGCACGTACGCCTTCCTGCGCTGTTCGGGTTAGCTTGGTCCTCAAACGATGCAGGACCCACGAAGAGCTGGCGGAACTGGACGTGCGAGCGCTTGAACACCTCCGAGATGGCAGTAGTGTTGGCAACCAGAGTTGCGGAAGCAACCTGGCCGATAGGGGGGACGGTGCAGAGGGTGGTGAGGGCACCGTTGGGGATCCAGGGAACAAAGTACTCCGAGTTCTTGGACTGGTACTCGTAGACCGAGTTCTCGATGTCGCGCATCGAGAGCTTGCCGCGATACGCGACCGAGACGGTGAGGTACTTGCCCATGGAAGGGTCGATGGCGGCGAGGAGCGAGCGGCGCTGGAAGAGCGCGTTGGTGAGCTCGGGAACGTTCGAAGCCGTGTAAGCACGGTTCGACGTGGCGACGAGCGGGGCGTAGCCCGCAGCGAAGAAGTGGAGACGGGGGAAGGGGACCATGTTGACCGCGAGCTTGCGGAGGTCAGAGTTGAGGACACCGGGGAAGCGGAGAGTCGCTGGGGTCAGCTTGAGCGAAAAGCAGAAAACTCACAGGTGAAGCCAGTCATGACCTTGGCGATGAGCTGGTTCAGGTCCTTGTACTCGGGTGCCTTCTGCTTGAGGTCGTTGACGCAGATCTGGTAGAGGGCCTCGTTGTCGATGCAGCAGGTGATGTCCGAGTTCTCAACGAGGATGTGAGTGGAGAGAATGGCGTTGTAGGGCTCGACGACGGTCTCCGAGACCTTGGGGGAGGGGAAGACTGAGAACGTGCAGAGCATGCGGTCGGGGTACTCCTCGCGGATCTTGCTGAGGAGAAGAGTGCCGAGACCCGAACCGGTACCACCACCGAGCGAGTGGAGGAGCTGGAAGCCCTGGAACGAGTCCGAGCTCTCGACCTGCTGGCGAAGAACGTCGAGGATGGGGTCGACAAGCTCGGCACCTAAAGATCTCAGCCAAATTCAACCGGGAACAGATAAGTGTAACGCAAACGCCAACGGAAATGCGAAACGGAAACGGAAAGTCTAACCCACCCTCAGTGTAGTAGCCCTTGGCCCAGTTGTTGCCGGCGCCGCTCTGGCCGTGGACAAAGGTGTCGGGCCGGAAGAGCGTCGAGAGGGGGCCCGAGCGGACGAGGTCCACGACACCGGGCTCAAGGTCGACCTGGACCGAGCGCGGTACATACTTCTGGTTCGATGCCTCGTTGAAGTAGACCGAGACTGGGGATTAGTACAGGTTCTCGATGGCTGACTCACCCTTGTCGAGCTGCTGCTGGTCGTTACCGACGTACTTGCCGTTGCCTGTGCGTCAGAACAGCGAGGGATGGCGCAGGCGCGCGCGCGGGCCGCCGAGCCCCCGCGCGCTCCAGCCGCTGCGGTCTCTACACCGCGTGATGCTTACGGTCAAGGCCGTGCTCCTACGTCGTCAGCGGGAATCGTCAGCCTACACACCTGGAGGATGTTCTCCCAGAACGCGGTACCGATCTGGTTGCCGGCTGGACGTCAGCGCGCGATCTTGCCTTCTCCATCGTTTCGCTGGCGCCGGCGCGATGGCGCGATGCCATTCCTCACCCTGTCCGACTGTTTGTCAGCGTGTGATCCGTTTAAGATGTGTTGTGCTTACCCGAGACGCTGATGATCTCCCTTCCCATGATTAGATGTGGTAATGAGTGATTGTGATGGTTGAGAACAGGAGTGGTTGAAGGTGAGAAGTGGTTTATCGAGTTCAAAGGTACGGTTGTGTGGCGGGGTTGAGGTTTGGTTGTAGGGGGTGGTGTCTTGTTGACCTGACCTGACCTTTGACCTTGCTGGATGGCTCCTTGACTCTCTTTACCCTTTGATGCGCTTACGCTCACAACTAACAACTAATGGGTCCAAGCGCGCTTTCAGGGAATAAACTCTTGGGCCAAGCGGGGGGTCTGTGCCTTTGCGATCCCCCACTCTTTGACAGCTCTCCACCCAAATTGGGGGGGGACAAGGCATCAGTCAGTCATCGAGCTCAAGGGACGCGCGCCCGCACGCCTATTCCCTGAACAACATGAGGCATTTACTACCGGGAACGTAAATACCACGTGGAACTAATGTTGATGCCTAACATCAGTATTTAGGCCTCCAGTACGACCACGTGGAGGTAACATCTAGTCACGTGATTTGGACTATGACGTTTTCAATGCTGAGTTGCCGAGTGGGGCCATTCAAGGTTGACGACATTTCGACAGATCTGTTTATAGTTTAATGACGGGCCCACTAGATTAGAAAAGCCTTGTCCGCCTCGCCGCCTGGCTGCCTGCCCACCATGATTGTTACTTTTGAGACCTTCAACAACCTACCCCTCACTCCTCTCAGCTCTTTCTGGGAGACCACATGGTGACCAAGGCTAAATCCGGGCCCCGCCCCGTGACAATGACTTACCTCTTCCCAATCCAGCCCGTATCTTCGCTCAAACCGATATCAGACCTGGGCGGGATACGTACACCTGCCGCCATGCCGTCATCCGCACTCAATGTCTAACCGAACTGGGAACTGATTTCTCACCCCCCTACCACCAACATCTTGGCATCACTCTCCTCTCCTCTGAATAATGCGCGCAATAATCCCAGCCGCACTCCTCGCGACCGTGAACGCGGTCCACCTCACTCCAAACCAGCTGAACACGGTATGGGAGCACGCGGTGCGCATGTCCAACTTCTCGTAAGTCTCCTCTCCTCCAACCGATCTAACGGAAGATGGGAGAACGGGACGATCGGCGAGACATGGTTGGAATGGAAGTATCCCCATCTCTCCGTGTTTTCGTCAACCGCCCCGCTTCCCCTGCCCGACCTGACGCCGGACCAAGTGCCCGAAATCATGCAGTTGGCGGAGGATACGCTGGCTAACAGGCCGGTGAATTTCACCAACCCCGCCTTGCCGACCAATATCTCGGCCACGGGGGCGAACGCCTCCTCTACCAGTGAGGGAGGGCTGCGCCGCCGCCAGACGCCCACGTCGGTCCCAGTGCCAACGGCGAGTACATCGACAGCCACCTCCAGCACCCCGCTCCTCGTTCCCCTCGCTGCCAACTCACAGCTACCTCACGGCCAGCCGTTGTTGGAGGACGGCGCAGCGGGCGATCCCGCCTCGCTTGGGGTGACTGTGCTGGTCGCCGACAAGGCGAGCTCGGGAACGCTGATCAAGGGT
Organism: Cutaneotrichosporon cavernicola; assembly: GCF_030864355.1. Classification (NCBI taxonomy): domain Eukaryota; kingdom Fungi; phylum Basidiomycota; class Tremellomycetes; order Trichosporonales; family Trichosporonaceae; genus Cutaneotrichosporon; species Cutaneotrichosporon cavernicola. Next base: position 2,982,679 of record NC_083396.1, on the reverse strand, counting down.
GTGTCGTTCATGCAAGCCGCGCAGAGTCAGGTCGACTACCTTCTGTACGGTGTGCCGCGGGTGAGTAACCGTTGCGCGCCAAGCTGCAGCTATTCAACTCTGTACATGCGTCAGTGCATGCTGTGCAGTGCACAGCGAGCTGGTTGGCTAGCATCACCTTGTTTGGGTGCCAAGCGGCACACTTGGGGTAAAGTTGTGCCAGTAAAGTGGTGCAAAGACGCCAAGCCGCCAAGCCGCCAACGTGCCAAGAGTGCCCTGAAACCACTATCTTTCCACCTCTCCCTCCGCTGACCGCAGAACGAGCAGGGCGCAATCTCGCACCGCGCCGCCACCTTCCAACTCTGGGCCGACAACGTATACATGGTCCCCCCTTTCCTAGCCTACTTTGGCGCGATAACCAACAACCAGACCCTCCTCCAAACCGCGTTCGATCAAATCTCAGCTTACAGACAAGGCCTACAGGACCCGGAAACAAAGTTGTGGCGACATATGAGTCCTGGACCTGAGGCGGAGGATCCGAATCTCTGGGCAACGGGGAACGCTTGGGCCGCCGCTGGGATTCTCAGAGTGCTTGCGACGATTAAACGGTCTCAGTTTGCGGAAGGGATGGGGGATCAGGTTACGCAGTTGCAGGTTTGGGCGGCGGAGATATTGGGGGCGAGTAAGGAGTATATGGTGAGTTGGGATCGCACGAGCCGGAGACCAGGGTGGCGGGGGAGGGAGCGAGGAAGGGAGGTTGTCTTGGATCTTGGACGACCGTTGCATAAGTTGCGGTGTCACAGAGCATGAGTCGGTTGCACGCCTGTTACGTTGTGACAATCCTGCGACACTGTGCCTTGCTAATGTATCTACTGTCATCACTCTGACACCAGACCCACGACGGCCTCTTACGGAACTACATTAACAACGCCTCCGACTTCGTCGACGCCGCCGCCACCGCATTAATGGCGTCCGCCGGTCTTCGCATGGCAACCCTAAACCTAACCAACGACCACGTCGATGCGGCCACCAAAATGCTCGCCGGCGCGTCAAGGAACGTAAACTCTACCGGATACCTGACCAACGTGACGGACCCCTACAGTTTCCACCAGCCAGGCACAGTCAGTCCCGAAGGAAACGCTTTCGTGGTGTTGGGTTATGCGGCGTATAACGACTGGGAAAAGATGGGGAAGCCGGGGAATACGAGGGGGAAAGATCCGTTGTCGGGGGCCGGGCGGGCTGGTGCGAGTTTGGTGGGTGTGCTCCTTGCTGTTGGAGTGGGAGTGGCGGCGATGTGATGTTAGGACACAGCGACTCTTGAAAAGATCGACATTCTCTTGATATTCTGTACAGACGGACAATACTAGATCGATTATACATGTACTGCTTTGACTCGTCAGTTGTGTATTATAGAATGGGTAGCATTGTCCTATAAACCCGGAATTGCCCTACTGTACCAAATAGCCTACGCCTCTACCATCAACCGATATCCTATCGTCCTAAAACTCCCACACCGGCGCAACCCAACTCTCCGGCATCTCGTCCTCCTCTACCGGAACCCCAACCACCGCATCCCACTCCTCATGTTCCCTCTTCAACACCTTCACCGCCTCCGCCCTCTGCTGTTCCCACCAAGCATCCAGAAGAACCGGCGCCATCCGCGCTTCCTTTGCCAGCTCGGCTTCAGGAGTGTTCGGATCCAGACGACCCGATAAACCGAGAATTTCGCACGTCTTCCCCCGGTCCAGCCAATATATCCAGGCTTTTCCGCCCGGGATCTTGCCGACGAAGCGCCACCGGCGAGCGACTCGATCATGGACGCCCAGATGGTACTGATTCAACGCGAGGTCGTTTGCTTTCTTCGATATGTGGGCATCGTAGGACTGCAAGATCTCGTGCGGGGTGGGCGAGGAGATGGACGTGGGTGGTGGGAGAGTGGGGACAGCGGATGACAAGATGGCGGTGATGGTTGGCGGGGTGTTGGGCGGAAGGGTGGCTGGGGTCGGGAGGCTGGGTGCGACCCAGCACCGTTCGAGGTGGTTGACCAGCCCTGCGAGGACGCGAATACCCAGAGCAACAGTCAGGTGAGAGAGACCGTAAGCCGCGTGGCGGGCGAAGCGGGTCATCTCCACCCAATTGTGAAGAGTGTACACTCCCAACATATTCCAGTTGGTTACTGGGACTGGAGGAAGCGTACGTAGCTTATGGCGGCGGGGATAGAACTGGAGCGTCGCCTTCGCCAACGGGGGGATAAAGAAGCCGGCCTTGCAACACGGGTGGAAGGCGAGGAGCCAGTTCGCCCCAATGCAGACGATGGCGATGATGACCGTGGCGTGGCGGATGATCCGGTCGATCGTCCCCCCGACGTTGACAAGAATGGCCTTGATGGGAGGCGGAGAGGTCGGGTGGGCGAGGATTGTGCTGGTGGCCGTGAAGAAGTCCAAACCCGCGTCGATGTATGACGGGAGAATGGAGGTCGCCGCGCAGAGGAGGGCAGGACAGAGCGGCGAAAGGGCATAGGTATACTCTTCCCTTTTCTTTTCGGCCCCGGAAGTCTCTCCCTCGCTCCCACCTACTGGAAGACCGATCGCCGCGGCAGGTCGTCCGGAAATGGACGTAGGTCCGGATGGCGCGCTGGATTCGAGATCCGCTGGGGTAATTGGATCGCGACAGCTCCAGTCGTCGGAGCTGTCCGCGCCGCCCGAAGAAGGGAGTTCCTCACCAGGGATGCAAGTGGGTAGGGAGGACGAGGGGGAGCTCGGGGTAGACTGTGCCGAGGAAGCAGTGGACACTGTGGACACGGTGGAGACGGCGGACACGAACGAGTCGATGGACAAGAAACGGCGTAGGCGGAGGATTCGTGTCGCCGTCGTCGCCATCTCAACCCCAGCCGTAGCCTCCCCCACACCGTCCTCCCTGTCTGGAGGAGGAGAACGGCGTTCACCAAACTTGCCCTTTACAAACTTGCCAAGCATTCTCAAGGAACTGAAGCGATGGAGTCTTGATTGATGAGGAGCAAGAAAACATGCTGACATTGCCTCTTATGTGCTTTTTCCGTTTGCTACATGCTCGGTGCGATTCCCGGGAAAGGACCAACACATCTCGCACTGAATGGTGAACCTGAATGGTGAATGGTGAATGGTGCATGGTGAATGGTGAATGCGACACAAACAGCGCGACCGTGGGACTGTGTGAGGCGTTGTGTTTCTGATCTCAAGACCCTTCCATCGGAATCGGAATGAGGATTCAAATTAGTCGCAGAGGCTGCTTTCAAGGAAGCCGGATGTATACTTCCGGTATCCGAGACATCATCTGGCGTTCCGCGATTGGCCAAGAATTCAGGGTGTGCCCTTTCCAAATAAGTAAACCATCAGATCTGGTGGTGGCAAGTCTTCCCTTTGAGCATGGGAGTAGGTGAATAGGTTGCTCTGGAATCGACGGCGGAGTGTCTAACTATGAACAACCAAGTTATCAGGATCTCAGAAGGCCCAGAAGGCAGGTTAAAGGTGTTTATTCCGTCGTGTTTGGTAGCTTTTGGTAGATCTTCCGATGCCGTTGTTGACATGTCCATTGTACCCAGTGTTTGGTTTGTGCACGCACGTACCCTCTGATCCCCCTGTGATCATTTCATCAACATTCCAGCAACCTACTTCGACTACAAATATCGGTCGACTCCGTCTTTGAATTCCGATTCAATACGTGGTTGAGGTAAGACAGGTAATGCAGGTGAGATGAGACATGAATCGAGAGGCTTGCACGTGGGTCACGTGTCCCCCCACCTGCGGAGCTTTCGCTGCCAAGTCTCAGATTCACTCGCCAGCCATTTCTGTCTTGGAACAGTATTTGTGCCATTGTCTGAAGCTCGCTCGCCACGATATTGATGAAGCCGCCGAGTCTCACTCTCACGCTCACCAACACCGATCTGGTTCATGGCCGAGCTTACCTGCCCAATTCTCATGAGACTCACGGCCAAATTTTCCTTACGTCATCTCGGAAGCAGGGTCTTCTAGTATTTGGCCTGCCCGGAGCACCAGACCCAAAACCCTCACCCCCACCTAGCACCCCCACCTAACAAACATGCACCTGTAGGGGCACAAGACTCTCCTAAGATACTAAGACGACATGCATGGGGTTACAGACAGACACAAGGCTGGGTAGCTGGGTATAGGGTATAGGTAGTTGTAGCGTGATGGGGACCGTTGCGGGCCCGTGCGAAGGGCGCGTCCGTGCGGGGCGAACAATGGGCGTGTGTGGAAGTGGAAGGGCGGGTGTGGATGATGACGCTATGATGTGGTAAAGTCTCGCATGTGGGATGGCGGCTGGGTGTCGCGGCGCGAAAGCTCGCGCATACTTTCCGGACCGACGGATGCATTGCGTGGCGCAGCACTGTTGCCGCGCGTGCTCCGTGCGGATGAGCGCTCGGTCGCGCTTACGACGCGGCGCATTGCGGCAGACGTCTGCTCAACGGGAGAAAGGCTGGCGCTCACACGAGGACTCCTGCGCACACCTGTGTCTGGAAGAGAAGTCTCCGAACCCGTCGGCGAGCTGGTGCCGCGGCGTGGTGTCTCGCCGAGACGCGAGCGCTTGCGAGGGGCCTCGTACTCGGGGGTGGAAGTGTGCTCGTCGGCCGCGGTCACTGTGCGCAGCGGCGAGTTGATGCTGACCGCGGCGGCGCCAGGGGTAATGTTACCGAGGCCCGAGCTGCGGGTGCGCTTGAGTGAGCGACTGACAGGACCCGAGGCGCTGTCCTCCAGCTCGACAGTCGCCAGCGACACGTCCTCCGCCAGGCGGGCTGCAGCGGCGGCAGCCTCGGCGGAGCGCGCGCGCTCACGCCCCACCGCACGCTGGATGGGCGGAATCATGGTAGCGGGAGTGACCGAGGTCGATGGCATGCGCGAGTTGCGGCCGGAACGGAGAGCCTTGCGGCGGCGCATCAGGGCCGCAGCGGCACGGGCAGCGGCGGCGTTCTCCTTCTTCTGGCGAGCCTTCTCCTCCTCTGCGCGCTCGGCACGGGCCAGCTCCTGCGGCGAAGGTACAGCGCTGCGATTGTTGGCGAGGTCGATCGCAGGCGAGTACGGGTTGGAGTTGATCGGACCCGTGGGAGCGGGCGAGGCCGCAGGCGTGTGCTGGGACGAGTTGCGTTTGCCAGGCTTGAGGGGAGGGCTCGGCGGCTGGACGCGGGAGAGGCAGCGGTCGACAATGGACGAGTTCTGGGCGACCATGGTGCGGGACAGGAGCTCCTCGGTCGGCATGGGCATGGAAACGATTTTGCGCTTCTGGTTGGCAGTGAGCGGGCCGGATGCGTGCTTGGGCTGGGGGGCTGATGGGGCGCGCGGCGTGAGGGTGACGGTGGGGGTGCCGAAGCGGGATTTCGGCGCACCAGGGTGGGCTGGTCGGACCGAGATGGTGACACGGGTGGGAGGCATGATGGAGAGAGCTGCTGTGCAGCTAGGATGGAGTGGGAGAAAGTGGGTGGCACTGGAAGAGGTAGTGTGACTGGGTGAAGAGTTTACTGGGGTGGAAGGTGGTGTTGATGGCGGAGGAGGCAGTGGTGTTGGGGGTGCTCTCTAGAGGGGGGAAGATGAAATGGGGAGAGGATGAGGAGAGTTGGAGGAGAGAGCAAGTAAAGTCGAGGTGTGCTTGTGACAAGTTGATACGAGTAGTTGAGTAGATGACAAGATCAAGACAGTAGATGTTGTCGGCCGCGGAGTCCAAGGGGAGAGGGAGGAGAGGGGGGGAGGGGTTCAGCAATCGACAAGGAAGGGGGGAGGGGAGGGAAGGGTGAGTTGAGGCTGGGGTTGGGTGATGGGTCGGGGGGGGGGGGGGGGGGGAGGAAGGGTGAGGGTAGAGAGGGGGATAAGAACAGAGGGCTTAAAGCTAAGGTAAGTTAGAGAGGGATTAGGCACATGACCCCAGGTCATCCTTAGGTAAACGTGCCTCCACCTCCGGACGTGCCTGGACCCATTGTACCAGCCAGCCAATGTAGCGGGATCAAATCATCTACCACTCCAGAGTTTGGTCCACTATCAGTTCAGGCTCCTTCAACTGGTGGTTCGTGACCCTGAATCACCCCACGTCAGACCTCGCAAATCACTCGTCTCGGTTACTCGTCCTCTTTATCCGCAACGTGCACGGTCCTCGGCCTCTCGGCGTTGACCCAAACGTCAGCAAGGAGGTATGTTGACAATAGCTGCGGAGTCTAATTGCTAAGTATGGGGTGGTTGGAGGGAGAGTGCTGGGACCGCCGCAAACAAGTTCTCGGTTCCAGGCCGGACACGCGGTGCAACTGGTGCGAAAGGATCTGTTGGCGTGATGGGCGTTGGGGGGCTGCCACGGCTTGTAAGCAGGGTGGCACGCGGCAATTGATCCACGCGAACCGTGCGCTCCGTCTTGGTTATGATCATGTCGCTCCTGGATGTTACCGTCATCTCCGCAGCTCCGCCGTGCAGTAGACCGTAGCCATAGTGCTAATACCCACTTGAATCCCACTGCCATCATGTTCATTCGGCTGTCACCTGTTCCAGTTGTTCCAGCTCCCCTTGTTCCCAAACATGAGACACTGCTCCGAGCCCTTAGGCCCTAGATTATTTCCACTAGAGTAACTCGACTGAGACCGGAGGTGCATGGTTCACTCATCGACACACTGGTCAGGCGACACAACGTCACGAGGTATTGGAGCTGCGAGATGCGGGTTGGGAGGTGGAACGCGAACGGCGAATTCGAGGCGTGTGTATGCGGGCATCTACTGACAACGGCTAAATGTTGGTAAGCCGCGCGACGCCTGGAATTGGGGGCTGGTGTAGAACTGGATGTCAGCCAGGGCCGCTGAATCGAACCGCATCAGGTTACATGTCTTGCAGCTGGGACGCTCTGAAATTGGAAGCATTGAGAAGAGCAATCTAGCGGCTGCTGCCAAGCAGCCGATCCTCGTCTTTGTGCCCTAGCGTATTGGCGTACACTTGAGGCGCAGGGTATTGGTCGCGGGGTTGGGGCCTGGAGCAATGCAACTCTCGGCCCAAAGATGCGGCGGTGGCGGCATCTGGCACCCGTGGACCATTCATTTCGAATAGGCCGAATGGAGATGCCGCCATCCGCCTATACGCCCTTACATTACTTGATGAGACATCAGCAAGGTGCATATTGTAGTGGTGGCTGGACTGCAATTGCGATTTCCAAGACAACGCAGGCAACGCAAGTTGGGAACCGAAGGGACGATGAGAGCTCCAAGGATGCAAGACCATTCAGGACAACTAGGACTCAAGATGTAACATCCGATGTCCCAGTCAGAGAAGGGTACGAGGCATGTGAGTTGCATGTGGCCCACTCCCTGGCATCGTGGGCAGCGTGAGCAGCTGAGCAACTAAACAGTACAGCGCAAGCAGAGTATGTAGAAGAACCAAGCCGAACAAGCAGAAGAGGATACAGGACACAGGATACAGGATACAGGATACAGGATGCATTTGTTAGTGCAAAGGGTACCCGAAACAATGGGGCTTAGTTGGTATCCGAGACATGACGGATTCATCATCACTCTCTCATTCTACAGACTGCGTACCAAAGTCACCGTCGCCCCCCCTTCTGTCTCCTAATCCCCCCAACCGTCTCCCCACACGCCCCACACACCCCCTCAGACACAAACTCGAGACTGTCTCTGATCGTTACAATTCGCCCCTCATCCCCCATCCTCAATCGACCATCCTTCATCCTCCATCTCTGCCTCTTTCTCTTCCTCTTAACAACCTTCCATATCTCTAAACCCACCTTTCACTCCTCAACACCCGTTGCACCTGCAACCGCAAACCACCTCATCCATCCACCGCAGCCAGCAAAGTCGCACGACCCGCTTGCCCTCCCACGCACACGCACACGCGCACCCCAGGCCCCGATTTGACATCGCCGCCGCTCCGCACCGCTCACCTCGCACCCAACCCCCATACTTCTACCCCTCCACCCTCTCAACTGCTACCCCTCCGGCTCTCTGGCCCTCTGTGTGCCGCACTGCGATTGATCAACGTCGCTGTACTGCAAGTACTGCATTGAGCAGAGCGCTACGCATCCCTTGGTCCCCAATTCGGTACGGCAACCTGGACGGGAGAACCGACTTATCCTTCACCGTACAGTGCTCGGGCTTGGCCGACAAACGCCCTTCTCTTCCAACCCAGCCCCTCCTGGCCTCCTGGTTTGAAACCCTAGACCCAACCCCCTGGACCAAAGTGGTCGCTCCCTTTCGGCCCTCGCCAAGCCATCCATCACTCACCTTCCCCCCTCACCTCCCCCATCCGCCATCCCTTCCGGCCCCATCACCTCCGTCTTCCTCCTCTCCATCAACTCATCTTCTTCTTCATCCACACTCGACTCTTCTTCCACTCGTGATCCCTATCGGTCACAACCCAGTGGCGCAAAACTCATCACGTAGCCCCGACGCCACTGAGACTCCCCAACACGCCCACGCCCCCCCATCTTTCTCACCTACCGGGCGCCCACATTCCCCCCCTCCCCTACCATCAACTCGATCCTCTCCCGTCCGGCATCATCTAAACAGCTGCGCACGAACAGTCGCTGATTAGCAACAATGTCTGCTGCCGCAGTCCGCTCGGCGTACGTGCCCCGTACAGGCTCGTTGCCCCCAGGATCACCAGGCTCGGGATCGGCGTCTAAGCGCGCCGCCTTCACCCCTCGGACTCCGAGCTTCACTGTCTCGTCGCCGCAGCCCGTGTCAGACGATGTCAAGCGCAACGCCGATGCGATCCTCAAGGTAAGGGGATGAAATGGAAGCGCACTAACTCGCAGCTCTTCAGCGGACTCCCCGCTCCCATCGCATCTACTCTGCCCCCAATCCTCCGGGCCAAGCGGTCACCAAAAACCCCGTCTTCCTCATCCTTCTCGAGCTTCAGGGCCTATGTGCGCGCTCAGAAGCGTAAGGCGAGCGACGACGACACCGCGAACGGCGGCCTTGGGCTCGGCCTTAGCCTTCACCCCAGTCCCAACATCTCTTCACGGCCGTCTCACAAGAAGGCCCGCAACGGTGACGGTGCTGCTGGGGGTACCACGACACCGCCATCACGCGCCACGCTCCTGGCGTCCCCAAAGAACCGCAGCTCGTTGCGTAACGAGATAGCTCGCGGTGGCACCAGCAAAGCGGACTGGACGCCGGAGCAGTGGGCTGCTTTGGCCGAAGAGTGAGTGACCCGCATTCTACTATCTTGAAGAGTCTTGGCGCTGACAACATCAGCATTGGCAAGCGGGCACATGCACTCAAGCGGCTAGGTGACGCCTACATCAACCCGACCGCCGCCAAGGGCCACCTCCGCGACAGCGTCTCGCAGGACAAGCTGCGTGGGTTACTGATGCTCACCGAATCGCTCTGCTTCTACTTGTACAAGAACTTCTGCGACGAGCGCGCAAACCGCGGCGCAGTGTCGACCTTGGCGTACATGCAGCTCGATGCGCTGCGCCAGTATGTCCTGACACGGTGGAACGACCCGTCTGCGTCCACCCCCGAGTGGAAGGAGATGACCAAGGGCATGCAGGGCCTGATGTGAGTTGGTCTTGTGCACATATGCCGAGTGCGCATCCACTGACTCGCAGTCACCTCATGGAGGCAATCACCTCGGACGTCGTCGCACGCACGGACATGCGGGCACTCCACCACCGTATGAGCAAGGAGATGTCGGGTTCGTCTACCTCTGGACCGTCGCCTTCCTCGTCCTCTGCGTCGCCCGCTGGAAACGGGCGCTCTCCAGCGTCTTCGTCTTCGGAGCTCCCAGCGGACGTCCTCAGGCTCCTCAACCTGACCTACGCTGCGAGCTCTGGGTCGCAGCGTGCGCTGCAGCAGTCACGGGCGCTCCTTTCGCTGCGGCAGCTCAAGACCAAGTTCCCCGACACGTATGACCGCGCGATCAACTCTGATCTTGCAGACGACGCGCTCTCTGCGGACACGTTAGGCTGCGCACGTAACCTCGAAATTGACGACCCGGACAAATTTGCCTGGCCCATCGAACTCGGCATGCAGAATGGTGCCGCGCACGTTGCCGTGTTCGGCCGTGCCCTTGTACGCGAATATTCCCAGGCAGCAGGCAAGCCTTGGGAGGCAGTGCCGTCTTTTGCGGACAGCCCTCCTTCATGAGCACGATGCTGCTGAACCGACCATTGTCTGGCGCTCATCTCGGCGATGAAAGCCACTGCCCTTGCGGGTCCGCACACATCTTTCCCCTCTTGTGGGCGCGTCCTTGATCCACCATGATTCTTCCCAGTCCCCTTGTTGACATCCATACACCTCACCCACCCAGGATCCGCATGATAGATCCCTGTACTCGTTGCATCTGATGTATTGCATTCCATTGCATGCGCGGGGAGGCCGGGAAGACTGTGTCAGTTGATGAGTCAGGGATAGAGGAGGTAGAGTGCGGTTCATGCATGTTGGCTTTTTGGTTGATGTCATGTTGTATCAACATCAATGTGGCTACGCCACGCGTAGCGGAAGCTAACGCCGTTTGGAAACGCCGTTGAGCCGCAGTTGAATTGGGCGGCGGGACATTGTGCCAGGAACCCCACTCACCCGAGATAACCTACCCACCGTAGGAGACTCACTGTATGAAAAGACACGCACGCGGTCCGCACGCCCTTGACCTTGACCTCTGATCCCTTGCTCATCCGCCATCCTCGGCTGTAGCTTGCTTCCCTCTACCCACCCCACACTCCGTCTAGCCGTCTCTCCGTCTCGACGTCTCTCTACAACCAACTACAGATTGACTGCAACTACACCCCCATCCACTACATCATCATCCTCCTCTTTCATCCCATCTTCCTCCTTTGATACCCGTCCAAACACTCGATCAAATCAAACTCCCATCCTGAACTCTGAACGCGCACTCGTCATTGTCGCACCATTGGCCACCAATTCCTCTTGATCCTCCAACTTGATCTCCTCGTCTCAACCTTCCTCTCTTGTCCAATTTGGAGCTATCAACCTTGGCCACAGATATTGTGCGACGAGACATTGTCCCCGTCCCCATCGGAACGAGATCAACCCGCACTCAAGACATTGACGAGCGCCGTACCCTGTTACTGCTGCTCGTTGTCCTAGCCTTGAGCAAACACGAGACCACCCGGCACGCCCATGCCACCACCCTTGGTCACCAACAGTCTCTCACCCAATACTCGACCTCTGTCCATCACTCATCTGCGGGATACTACCCACTCGACATCTTTCTGTACGTTGTGCGCAAGCGCACACCCTGGCGTCATTGCTGACCCACGAGTTCCCTTGATAGACCGATACCCACTGGATGTTCTACCCTCAGCAGTCGGTGACGTCTACGCAGGCCAAGCACCACCAGGAAGGCGGCGCTGAGCCACTCGGCGGCCTCGGCGGCAGAGGACTTGGCGGCGGTGGTGGCGCAGGAGGAGGAGCAGGGAATGGCGGAGCAGGTTGGAGTCGGCCAGCCGCCTTCAACGCTCCTCTGTCCATGAACTCTCCCTTTGGCGGCGGTGGCCAGGGTGGGCTCTTCGGTGGCCATCCTCAAGGCGGCCAAGGACATCACGGCGGACCAGGCGGACCCCATGTTCACAACCAACACGGCGGTCTGCACTCGCACAACCACCAACACCCTCACCATGCCGCGTTTGGCAACGGCGGCGGGAACAACTCGCACTTTGGCGGCCAGGGCGGGTTAGGCTTGGGTGGTCACGGTGCACCAGGCCAGTTCGGGTCCGGCATGGGCGGCGGGATGGGCTTTGGCGGCCAGCCGTCAAGCCCACCTAGAGCCCAGCAGGAGCAAGCGATGCCCATGACCACGCACTGGCAACAGCAGCTATTGAGGGCCGAGACGTCGCGTGTCTCCTCGTCCCCGCATCACCGGGCGCGCTCGGCGGCCATGGCCTCGCGCATGACAAACAAGCCCGCTGCTGTCGCCATCCTCAACCCCAATGACAACAACAGGCCCGCATCTGCACAAGGGATTGGCTCGCCAGCCCCCGGCACACCCAATGGGCACCGGAAGAATGTGCTGTCCGTCGCATCGAACACTCCGTCTGCAGTGCCCTCACCGCCGGCGAATGGTACTAAAGACACCGACGCCGGCGCCGACCCCATGAACTCTTCCCAACCCCCTGCGCCCGCATCTAAACCGGACGATGCGCCTTACGAGCCGTGGACCGGCTTGGACTTAGGCGGCATCCACCTGAAGACGCTGTCGCCCTCCCTGTTCACCTTCACACACATCACGTCGCTGTACATCAACCACAACAACCTCAAGGTGCTCCCCGCGGCCATCTCAAACCTCCGGCAGTTGACGCTTCTGGACGCGACCAGCAATGAGCTTCAGTCGCTTCCGCCCGAGATCGGCATGTTGTCCAAGCTCAAGGAGCTTCTGCTTTTCGACAATCAGCTTCAGAACCTGCCCACCGAGATCGGTGGCCTGTACCAGCTCGAGGTTCTCGGCGTTGAGGGCAACCCCATGGACGAGTTTGTGCGCAAGACGCTCGCTGAGAGCGGCGCGCCGGTTTTGATCGCTCACTTCCGTGATTTACACACCAGCGAGGCACCGCCAGACCGCGCATGGATCGAGGTTGAGCCTGACCTCGAGCTGGACGCGGGCAGCACAGAATCGTTTACGACCCTGTCGTACAACATCCTTTGCCCGTCGTTCGCGCCGAGCTCGTCGTATGCGTATACGCCGGCTTGGGCACTTGAGTGGCCATACCGGAGGGAAACGCTTTTAGAGGAGCTAATGAATGCGTCGGCGGACGTCGTGTGCTTGCAAGAGATCGACTCGGAGCAGTACGCCGAGTGGTTCTACCCCAAGCTCAAGGAGCGGGGCTACGACGGTGCGCACTACCCACGTTCGCGCGCGCGCACCATGTCGGCGGACGACGCCAAGCTCATCGACGGCTGTGCGACATTCTGGAAGCGGGAAAAGTTCCATCTCATCGAGACCCACGTCATCGAGTTCAACCAGATGGCGCTGCACAACCTCGAGGTGCGCACGGAAGACATGTTCAACCGCGTCATGTCGCGTGACAACATTGCGACGACCGCGCTCCTCGAGTCTGTCAAGACGGGCGCTCGGTTGGTTGTGGCCAACGCGCACATCTTCTGGGACCACAGATACCGCGACGTCAAGCTTGTCCAGATAGGCATGATGATGGAGCGGCTCGGCGAGATTGTCGAGAACTTCAGCTCGTTCCCCGCCAAGCCGGCCGTCGAGGGCGAGCCAGCCCCCGCAAAGTACGACAGAAAGGAGCGTGGGCGCGACATACCGCTCGTGTTATGTGTCGATCTCAACTCGTTGGCCAACTCGGGTGTGTACGAGTACATCTCCAAGGGCGAGGTGCCGGGCGCACATGAGGACTTTATGGACCACAAGTACGGCGCGTACACGGACAAAGGCCTCAAGCACGACTTGGAGCTGCGGTCGTCATGTGCGAGCTTTGGCGAGATGAAGATGACAAACTACACGCCGACCTTTGACGAGGCCATCGACTACATCTTCTACACGCCGCGCTCGCTCAAGGTCACGAGTGTTCTCGGCGACATTGACCGCAAGTACCTGAGCAAGGTGGTTGGGTTCCCCAACGCGTACTTCCCGTCAGAGTGAGTCTCTTCTGTGAGTTAATGCTGACGCCAGCCACATCCCCGTCTTCGCGCAGTTCCGGACAAAGGGCGATGCGGACAAGAAGCCCAAGATGCCGTCTTACATGCGGCAGTAGGATGGGGGCGTGGTGTGGTTGCGGCCGGGGCCAGCGTGAAACATCGATCTCGGCGGCTCGTGGAGAGCGTTGTGTGTTGGTGTAGACTGTTTGTGTGTCGAAGTAGCAGTGTACTACGGTGGAGAGGGAGTATGAATCGTGTCTTGAGAGTTGCAATGACGAGCGGTTGGATGACGACGGGGCAGCAGTGCGCTAGATCGACGCGGCTGCTCAACCGCTCACCCGCTCATGAAGTACCGCACCTGAGCTCCATACTCGAGCATACTTGAGCATACTTGAACTCATGCTAAACGTGGTCGTGATTGTAGTTACTCGACACGTGCCGGTGGTTGTGGCTGTCTGTTGTACTGTTGTACTGTTGTTGACTGGCTGGCTGTACCTCACCACCCAAGGCTTGGGACCTGATGCAGCCCACCTTGCCGCCGCCCGACGTCAGCGCACTAATATAAGACAAGGGTGCCCCGCGATCCCCGAATTTACTCAACACTCCATCCACCCGCTTTGTGTACACTGGGACTGTACACCTGTTTACATCGCGCCACAACTTGTCCACTTGTCCACTTGTGCAGGTATCTTGCTCTGCACTGCTCCACCGATTCACCGATCCACGTGTGAGACCCTACATTGGACCAACGCACGGACCACCGCGCTACCCCCACCCTCATCCCCCTCCACCCACCTCCACAATGTCAACTAAAGATTGGGCAGACGCGGATTCGGACCAAGACGAAGACGACAACGATCTCCGCAAGAGACTTGGTGGGATGGGTGAGTCTCGTCAAAAGATGGTGTGGAGGGAGGTGGAGGCTGGAGATTTGCTGTTGGAAGGGTTGTGTGAGCGGAGGAGTTGAAGCTCTGGTCTGATGATGGGTTTACTTGCGGAAGAGCTGTTGGCTTACAGCTTGGAGGCTGGAGGAATTGGAGGCTGAAGGAACGAGGAGCGGTTGCGAGAGGATCTGCAGGGGAAGATGGGCGGGTTGCGACTGAGACTGCGACATTTGCGAGGAGGAATTGTGGGTCATTGATGAGTGCACTGTCCTCCTGTCGGCGCGTCCACACCTCATCACCCCTCCTCACCTTTCCCCTCCCTATCAACCCCCCTCCTCCTCTCCTACACCACCCTTCTCCCTCCTACTCCTTCCATCTCTCTGTCTTTCCATCTATCATCTCTCTCATCCTTCATCCTCTCATCTCTCTCCATCTCATCACTCCCTTGTCAAAAGCTGTTGACACTTAGCTCCTCCTGATACTTCAAACGCAGACAACTCTGGTACGTCCTCTCCGTCACCATCGTCATCCCCACCTTCCTCGCTGCTCACCCACACCACTGACAAGACGAGCCATTAACCCCAGCTCGCGAATCTTCCCCCGGCGTGGCCTCCCTCGCATCTCGTATCGGCGGCCTCTCCACCGACGCCCCAGTTGCCCCCAAGGAACGCCCAAAGCCCAACACTGCCAACCCTCTCTTTGGCAAGGCTCTCGCTAGCGTCAAGGACCGCGTACCTTCCTCCAGCGCCCCCGCCTTCCCAGCAAAGGAGAACGAGGACGAACCAAAGCCTGCGGAAGTAGCACCCGACCAGCCCACGGGTGAAAGGAAGGCAGAGATGGACGACGGTGCGTTATCAGCTTCCAGCCTCGTCAACTGAGGAAGGGGTCTGTCGATCTCGATCGCCGGGCCTTTGCACGCGATGAAGGATGCTAACACTAGGCTGGGGCAACCCCTCAGACTCTGTCGCCGGCGACTCGGTCGACATGAACGATGACGTGTCGGGCCTCATCTCCAACGACTTCCAGGTTGAGGTCAAGCTTGCCGACCAGCAGGCCGACCCCAACTCGCCACTCTACTCGGTCAAGAATTTCGAGGAGCTTCCTCTGTATGTCACTTGAAGCGACGATCACTGACAACAGTCACCCCGATCTGCTCAAGGGAATCTACGGCGCTGGCTTCCAGAAGCCCTCCAAGATTCAGGAGAAGGCGCTGCCGATGCTCCTCGCGAATCCCGCGACCAACCTCATCGGGCAGTCGCAGTCGGGTACAGGCAAGACTGCCGCCTTCGCACTCAACATGCTCTCGCGTGTGGACCCAGCCGTTCTGACTCCCCAGGCCATCTGCCTGGCACCGTCTCGAGAGCTCGCGCGCCAGATCCAGTCTGTCATTAACAAGCTCGGCCAGTTCACCGACATCAAGACCTTCCTCGCTGTCCCCAAGTCTTGGCGCCGCGGCAACCGTCTTACCGAGCAGATCTTAATCGGCACCCCGGGTACCCTCGTTGACATGATCGGTTCGCGCGTCTTCGACCCCAAGCAGATCCGTGTCTTTGTTCTTGACGAGGCCGATGAGATGATTCAGCTCCAGGGTCTCGGTGACCAGACTTTCCGCATCAAGAAGTGAGTAACCTTATCTCTTCTGATCTGACTCGCAGGGTACTCCCGCCTGAGATCCAGAACGTGCTGTTTTCGGCCACGTTCCCGGACGAGGTCCAGGAGTTCGCGCAGCTCTTCGCACCCAGCGCCAACCAGATCTACCTCAAGAAGGAGGACATCACGGTAGACGCTATCACCCAGCTCAAGCTGGAGTGCGAGAACGAGCACGCCAAGTTTGACGCCTTATCGGCCCTTTACGACGTCATGTCGATCGGCCAGAGCATCGTCTTCTGCAAGCGCAAGGTGACTGCGGACGAGATTACCCAGCGCCTCGTCTCTGAGGGCCACTCGGTCGCCTCCCTGCACGGCGACAAGGACCATGCTGAGCGCGACAAGGTCCTCGACGGGTTCCGCGACGGCAAGACGAAGGTCCTTATTACCACCAATGTCGTCGCCCGTGGCATTGACATCCAGCAGGTCAACATGGTGGTCAACTACGACGTCCCCGACCTGGGCCCTGAGGGTAACTGGGAGCCTGACATCGAGACGTACATCCATCGTATCGGTGAGTTTGCTGGAGAGCTGTTGCTCGAGCTGACTTCAGGCCGCACGGGTCGCTTTGGTCGCAAGGGCCTCGCCGTCACCTTCATCCACGACGCCCGCTCCAAGAGAGACATCGAGACGATCCAGAACAGACTCGGCAAGCCGATGAAGCGCATCAGTGTCGACAAGGACCTCGACCAGCTGGAGAAGGTGCGTGCTTGTACAGGATGGTTGCATGTTAACCTCAGGCCCTCAAGGCTGCTACCAAAGCGCCGCCTGCGTCGAGCTAAGCTCCGCACCAGTCCCCCATTGAGCACAGGGGCACCCTGTCCCCATGCATCCCATTTTTTAGAGTGAACCACATCTCGTCGACGCTCCCTTAGGCGTAGCGTCCATATGCATCGTGTAATATGCAGTCTGATGGCCGATGAAGGCGATCAGGCGACTGGTGACAGGTTTCTGGCTTGAGCGGTTCCCTGGGTTTGGTATTCCCGGAACCAAATGACGAGCCGTAGGCTCGGACCACAGGGTCAGAGGAACAAGGTTGAGAACATGGCTCGGCGTTGATGTTTGGATATCATCGTCTCCTTCTCAAACTCTGGTTCGGCATCTCTCGTCCCCGCCACTCCGACGCCTCTACGGGATGGCTAGTTCGCCTATGGGGCACTTGGCAGTCCATGTCATGTGCATTGTGCCGCGCGTGCCAGAATGTGCCATGTGGCGTTCTTACCCCTGCTGAGCTTTGGAGCTAGAAACAGTAGCGCCCTCACACCAGTCTCACACATGCCATTCTCCCCTCCGCAGCCGGATATCCCGGACACTAGAAGCATGGGCCTCTCCAACCTTGCCATTGTCTCCTCGTGATGTCGGCGTTTACGTCTTCACCTATTCACCTTCACATCTCTCGCACTCGCACCCTGTCGGCCTCGTGTAAAACGTTCACCATCCATGCCACCTCTAACGGCACGCAATATCGTCCCCAACGTACCGTGCTCCTCTCCGTCTCTCCCCCTCACCTTCCCTCTCCCCTCTCACCCCTCCCTCCAACGTTGTTACCTGCGCCCTCACGCCCTTCTCTAACCGAACCCCAACAACTCGCGACTCACGCCCCAAGTCACTCCGGTCCCCCGCCCGACTAGTAACCCATTCGGCTTGGGGCACGATCACTACCTCGGTCACTGATCTCCCTCAACCCAGTGGTCAGTGAGTGGGAGAGGGAGCTGATCCATCGATCCCGCTCTGAGAGCGATGCTGATCGATTGTGATGCACCGATCACGCCTCGGCGACCGGGGACGACTGGGCGATCAACGATGACTGATCACGGAGGGTGAAGGCACTGTCGGATCTACGCAGCGATTCCGCAAAGTTGAATATAGCAGGCGTAACGAGCCCGAATAGCCTTGCGTCCTCTGACCCTTACGCTCCCCCCCCCCCCCCCCATCCCCCCGGGCACCCGTTTTCCGGGACCTGGGGACTCTGACTCGAGGGTGAAGAGGGGGGAATGGTGAATGGAATGGCGAGGAGGGAGAGTGGAGTCACAGAAGGCATGGAGACGCCAACTCACGGTCAAAACGTGGGGGTGGTCCCAGCTCCACGGCGGGTACTATGGATGCGGGTGGCCCGACGACGCTGATGTGGTGGCTGGAGGTACCGAGGTCTATGCGTTTGGAAAAGTGCCTGTGAGCTGCGAGAATCATGCGCCCGCGTTACAACACGTTGCATCCCCGAGGCAAGGAGCAAGCAAGCACGGCTAACAACGACTAGCCCCGAGGGATGAGGGGATCGAGGGGACATACAGTACCTAACTACATGTGACTAGAGCGGGCCGACTGGTGTGTGGCACACACTGTGGGGCAATGATACGGTACACGCATTGTGTGTGCCGCTTACACTCCGCTCCTCGTTCAGTGCTCGCTACCTCTGACTCGCTCACTTCCCTCACTACCTAACTCACGCTACGTGTATATATCCTACACTTGCCATTTAATCGTTCCACATCCTTCATCATCGTCTTGACGCCCCTCACGCTTACGCAGTTGTTCCACTCTGTTCGATCGCGACGATCATCATCGACTCCGATCCTTGGAAATGAACCCCCATGGTACCAAGATGGACAACATGAACCACCGACAACCTTCTTCATCCTCTTCCTCTTCCTCTTCCTCATCCTCATCCTCATCCTCCTCGTCCTCTTACTTTAACCTCTCTCCACCACGCTCACATCCCTTCATATCACCTCCCAAATCATCCCTCCCTCTCTACGCGGTCTCGGCTTCAGCCTCAATCTCGACTCTCTCCTTCGCACCAACCCTACCTCTCTCCCCACCTTCCTCCCTCCTCTCTTTCTCTCTTGTTCCTCCTCTTCCCCTTTCAACCCCAGGCAAGTTGACCTTGCTCAAGCGTACCGCTTCCATCCCAATACGGCGGTTGCGCCGGCAGCACCTGTCCCGGTTCTCTGAGTCCGCAGCCCCGCCTCTCCCGCCCACCCCACCTCATACGCCAAACGTGCAGCTCCCCACAATGTCGAACCCCACGCCGCCACCGTTTGGTCCACGCGAGGCCGCGCTGGCAGAGGTCCTCGCCCGTGGGAACATTGACGACTCGTTAGCCGCACTCGACGAGTACGCGTGGCGCTCTCTCCTCGCGGGCCTCCGCGTCCGGGAATACTGTGCTGCTGCAAGCTACGCAGTCCGCTGTGTGAGTGCACGACCTCGATGACTCACCCGCTCTAATCACTTTGGGGGCGGGTGCGCAAGGGACAGGGGAATGGAGAGCAATGCACTGACATCATCCGACCACCGCCATCGCCACCGGACACTGGCCTTCTCAAACCCAAACTCGATCTCCGCCACGTCCGCCATTTCACTTTCTGTTACCATCATGTGAACAGGCACCGCCCACCGGTATTCGGTTAGCACTCGTGCACTCGCCAACACGTCTCTTGTTCCCCTTCGCGCTCCCAGCCGGAGCACCGGCCGCGCCCGCGCCGAACAGTTTCATTCCGCCTCACGCGTTCCCCCATCTCACTCGCCGCCAGCTTGTCGAGTCGTTCGTGCGCCTCGCCCGCGAGAACCTCCTGCATCCAGTCATCGAAGCGCACGTCCACGAACTCACCCTCGAGTACGTCCGCCGGCGGTGGCGCGGCGAAAGCGGAGCTGTGGAATCGATCGCCCGGAAACTGGCAGAAGTTGAGCTTGAGGTGAGCTCCCCCACTCACATCCACAGCTCTAACTGCAGGTTATCCAGACAGAGCCGTTCGCCTCCGCGGCCGTCATCAACGCCCTCAACGATGTCCGCTTCCAGCTTGGCCTCGTCAATATCGTGCACCTCGTGGGCCGGCTCGGGGCGCAGGGGACGTCCCGATCGGCAGGAGATGCGACGCACCTTTTGTGTGCGTGGGTTGTTCGTCGCCTCAGTTCTGGAATGGAACCCCAGACAGTGGCCGACCATCTGTCTGCGATGCGAGAGCGGCTTCCAGAGCCCGCTGGCGATGTCCTCCCGGATGTCCTCGCACTCTTTTGTCTAGACGGGCGTCCGCCTCGCACCTCCGCAACGGTTACCGAAGACACCCGTGCCCGACCTCGCACACTGTCTCGTATCTCCCTCCGTGCAACCAAGCGACGGACGTTACCTCTTCCACTGTGGCTCTCGCCAAAGGCCAGCCCTAACCTCAAGCTCCCACCGCTCGATAGTAATCGCCGGCCGTCCTTACCGGCGCTGCTCCTCCCAGCCACGCCGCCTCGCTCGAACGATTCGGAGGGGAGCCCGCGCCAGGGCACTCCGACCAGCGACTCGTCGTCACCATGCTCGACGCTGGGAACGTACGATTCCCCGACGTTCCCGAATTCCTCACTGCCTTCCCTCTCTTTTCAGCCTCACAAGTCGTCGTCACCCTACCAATCTACGCCTGACCTCAACTCTCTCGGCCTCACCCACTGGCCTCTGGAGCGCACAATTCTCGTCGACCATCTCCTCATCCTCCGCTACCGTCTTGCCGCCGACGTCGATAGCTGGTACCTCGGAGTCGGGCGCGACAAGGCTGCCGACCTCCTCATCGCCGTCGAGTCTGCTGGCGAAAGGGATACGACGGGGGTCGTTGCGCAGCTCCGGTATGCGTTTGGTCTCCCCGTCATTGTCATCCCCATAAGCCGCACAGTGTCTCCTGAAGAGGACTCGGCCATGTCGTTACACCAGCGCGACGTGTCGTTCGACCTCGAGCAGTACCTCGACGACATCACACCTGTCGAGGGGGGGAGCAAGGCGCCGCATGGCGCCTCACCTCTGTCCAAGCCTTCCACTTCGGCATCGCACCTTGTTGACCTGTACAACGCCAGGGCGTCGATCTCGACAATCAGCAGTGCGCTCACCATCGACTCGACAGCGACCATGACCTCGTTGAGCGACAGCCTCTCGGTGAGTTCGTTCTCCATCCACGAAGCGAGGCGCGAGCTCCCATTGTCGGCCAAGGCAACAACCTTTCGAGTCCCAGACCGGCAGCGCGTCAAGTCGTTGGACGACGCCGGATTCCCTTCGCCGCTCTCCCCGTATCCACGGTTCGCCAAGTCGATGCCTGACGTGAACGACACATACACACGCATCCCAGACCGGACACACCGCCCACGCTCCACCAAGGACTTCCGCCTCCTTCCCGCATTCGACGTCGAGGCGCAACACGCCGACTGTGAGCATGGGGTCGTAACTGATGCTGGACACTCCCCACTCGAGCGCACGTCCACGTTGGTCAAAGGCTACACCTTCCCTCCTCGAAAGCCGCCGCGCACTATCCCCTTAGTTGGGGAGCTGTCGCCTCGCCGTCCCTCCCTTGACGAGGGTGACCGCTCGCGCCGGCAAAAGTTCCGCCAGTGCGTCATCGTGGATGGGACTCGCGTTTCGCCGTACGCCTCGCCCAAGACAGAGCCTCAAGACCTCACTGCCTTTGGCGCTATCCTAACCCTGTTCCAACCAGGCGCCGACAGCAGCACCGAGGCCGTCGAGCGTACCCTTCTCAAAGCTGTCAAGAACGAGGAGCGGCGGCTAGGTGCATTGGGAGAGGTGTTCGATGCCGAAGCACGGGCGCGTCTGGCATGGCTGCTCGAGCAAGTTGGGCAGGAGGTCAGTTGTGACATCCTGATTCCAAAGCAACTGACATCAGATCGCTCGTCCCGACCTCGTCTGTGCCGTTGACCGCGTGTTATACACCATCTCGTCGCCGACTCGGCCTCTTTGGCGGACACCGTCCACGTACAAAGTCTCCACTCCCCGCAACCGGATGTCGCAACAGATCCGGTCTTCAGCGAGTACGAAGCCTCTCAGCATCGTTGTCCCACCCAGGGAACACGCTGGTATCGAGCTCGAGGTTGACTTGCCCTCTGTGGCCTCAGCGACGCTGCTCACCTTTGGTCGCAGCCGCTCCACCAGCCCCTCCATTGCCGAGAGCGACGAGGACTCGCTCGAGTGCGACGCCACTCCAACCATGCCAGCCTACCCGCTCGGCACGCCGCCGTTACGCATTCGCCGCGCGTACCCGAAGCGCTACTCACCATTGAACCTGCACCGCCGCTCGGCCCTCCGCCACCGCACAATCCACCCGCACTCCTCGACCTCGCCCTCGCCAACCGACACCCCCACGACCAGTCACAACACCACTCCGACTGCGTCGCTCTCACCGCTGGCCACGCCATCGAATTACCAGACACCTCGCGCATACACGCCCGCGAGCATGAACCCTATAGTATGCACGGACACGTCGCTCAAACCGCGCCCAATCTCGCCTCCATCCCAACGCCTTGCTCACGCTGTTCACGCTGTTCACGCTTTATGACATTCGCTCGGACGATTCAACAGTTACTCTGCATCCTGCCGCCTACACGTTGTCGGTTTCCTGGTCGCTCGCAATTTAAGGCCTGTTATCTATCGTGTCCTACCCATCGCCGCATGCGTTTCTCATGCTGCGCTGTGCTCCTGCCCGTATCACAGTGCCGATAATTTCTACTTTGTGTTGGTTCACACACGCTATAGTTGATAGTTTGACCGTGCAGGCATATTTCATAGTATATGATACAAACACGATGTTGTCTTTATCTTTTTGGTGGTACTGTAACTAGGCGATGCTTGGCATTGTCACTGAGCGACCCGAGCGACTCACCCGGCCCTTGACGTTTTGAGTTTTCAGGAATTTACCCTATATTGATCAACCCGGCTGAGACGCGTTTGCCGACGGGTGAGACGGGCGACCCATGCGGCCCAGCTAACGCATTTCGATACATGACCAACGTCGACAATCACCTCCTTCTCTAACCTCTCTAATCTCTCTGACATTTACACCCAAAAGCAAGCACGATGGCCCGCGACGTCGTGCCAGAAGTGGTCCTCGACGAGTTGGGCGAGAGTATCGCTCCCGCGCCCAAGCAACACTCGCCATTCATCGGCTTCGCGGCGGGTATCCTCTCAGGATGGACAAAGTTGATAGTCGGGCATCCGTTTGATACCATCAAGGTAGGTTGCGGTGATCTCCTCTTGTCCTCTCCTCTTAGTATGTAGTGTCACTAACACCAGACACGACTACAATGCGCCCCACCAGGGACCTTCAACGGCGCGTGGGACTGTCTAATCAAGACGGTGACGAAAGAGGGCGCCTTCGCAGTGTACAAAGGCGCCTCAGTCCCCGCCGTATCATGGGGCATAACCGACGCGATCCTCATGGGCTCGCTGCACAACTACCGCGCATGTCTCAAGGATGCGGGGTTTAGCGAGCCGAACCCAGACGGAACGGGCAGTCGGTTGACGTTGGCGGGACATAGTATTGCGGGCTTGTTTGCCGGGTGGACAAAGTGAGTCGGCTCAACCTCTCCAAGCACCACCACCCTCCATCCCTCACCTTTTTCCTGTGCTTCATCACCCTCCTCGTCACCCCCCCTCCCTCTCACCCCCCTCTCCCAACCTCGCAGCGTCACAATCGCTCGATTCTCCTCCTCTCGCCCTCTAGCCCGCTCAAGCTAATCCCAGCGCGGCCGTCGCACACCCAACAGAAACGATCAAGTGCAAGCTCCAACTACAGCTCGTGCAGCCCGAACACGTGCCGAAGCAATACTCTGGTCCGATCGATGTCGTGCGTCAGACTTGTGCGGCACAGGGTCCATTGGGGATGTGGCGCGGTCTCGGGGCGAGCTTTATCTACCGCTCGTGCTTTGCGGCCATGTTTGGAGGTGAGTCGAGTCGCGCGAAGCGAGGGCCCATAAGGCGCTCATATTTGCTGGCAGACGAACACACTCACGCCAGGGTTCGAGATCTTCAACCGCCTGTTCAACAGCTGGAAGGGGACGTCCTGGGAGATGTCGCAGGGTGCCGCCAACTTTGTCGCCGGCGGCATGGCAAGTAACATGTACTGGTTCGCTGCTTTGCGTGAGTATCGCAAGCCCAGAGGGCGAGCCGCAGGGACTCTGGGAACCTGTCCTCGTCGCGGGCAGCTGCTACCTGGTAACCTGAATTGCAGCTGTCGTCCTCATCTCGTCGTCTTCTTGTTGCCGCAGCTAACACCAGCACTCGACAATGTCAAGAACCGGATCATGGTCGACTCGCCCACCGCCCCGCGATACAAGGGCGTTTTCGACACGTACCGCCAAGTCTGGCGGGAGACGTTTGACCCCAAGAAGGGATTGGCGTGGAACAGTGCTGCGCGCGTACGCAATTTCTATCGCGGATTCGTGCCGGTCGTGTTGAGGGCGTTCCCGACAAACGCAGCGGCACTGGCAGTGTGGGAGGCGACGATGCGGTGGGCCACAAAGTAGATGTTGTATCACTGTACCAGCTTATATCGTACCCGTGACAAGCGCTGACATCTATTTACATCTACGTGTATTGACACTACTCACACGCAATCATCAGATCGCCTAATTGTCGAATCTACGCAAACCCCATGCCGCGCTTCCACTCAGCCCACCATGCCGCCCAGTCACGGCGCTTCTTGCGCTTGCCCTTCTTGAGAGCCAGTTGATCCTCATATAACATCTTGAGCCGCTCAATCTCCTTCTCCTGCCGCATCACGACGATCTGCAACTTAGTTTGCTCCTGAGCCAGATCGCAATACTCGCGAAATAGCCACTTGTACTTATTTTGCAGCAACGCCAACATGTCGCGCACGCCATCGTGCTGTCCCTCCAACACGCCATGCTCGTCTTGGAGCATAGTATGCTGCGCCAGCAGCGTGGCGTGGCGCTCAACCATGGAGTGATACTTGACCTTGAGATTGGCCAGCTCTGTCATGATGAGCTTTCCCCGGGCCTTGGCATCACGGCGTTTCTGTCAGTCCTTGGCGTCCATGAAGGGCGAATTCGAGTTCTCCTTGTCTCTCCCCTTTTCCTTGGCTGTATTGTCCTTTCCCTCACTTCCAAACACCTGCCGCCGAAGACGTAAAGGGAGAGGCGCGGCGAGGAGGTCGGGCTGCGCCGGGAGGAGATTACGCGGTTGTAGGGGGGAACTGACCGGCGTGGGTGGACACGTTCGGATCACGGATTGGGGCGACGGTGGCGAGATTGTGACGGCGGGGGGTTTCGTGTCCAGGATTGTGATGGTGGGCCCCGTGGATGGGCTGGCCATGTTCGGTTCGGCGTCTGTGACGTTGGGGTGGTGAACGGAAGGACCGACCAAAACGTACGCGTCGTCGATGGCGGGAACCGAGATGACGCACTTCGAGCTGCGCGTGCGTGGCGAGATGCCCGAGAGGGCGAGAGACATGATGTCGAGTGCCGGGTACCGAGGCTAGGAGTGGCAAGATGAAGTTGTCGGGTATGCTGCGGATGGGAATGGGAATGGAATGGGGATGAGGATGGGAATGAGGGGCAGGGTGAATGGTTTAGTATGCTGGAGTGCGATGGAGAGTGCGTGAGAGTGCGAACGAGTGCGTGCGAGTGCCAACGAGTGCCATGTGTTTGGAATGTCAGTACTGTAATCAACAACGCAAGCAACGAGGTGTCAAGTGCGAGTAAACAATCACCACCCCAAACCCACACTGACGCAAGCAAACACCGCACCAGATCCATCTCCCCCTAGTTGTGCGGAAAGTACGAGCTGTACGCGTTGAGGGCCGGCTGTCCACCCAGGTGGATGTAGAGGACATTGCTTCCAGCCGCGATAGATCCCTCCTTGATGAGCGCCATCATTCCCGCCATGCTCTTGCCCTCGTATACTGGGTCGGTGATCATTGCGTCCGTCTGCGCCGCGACTGATGTCAGCCCCACTCATTTAGTTTCACTCACATTTGATGGCCTCCATCGTCGTGTCGTCCGGAATACCATAGATGCCGGCATGGAACCGTTCGTCCAAGATGATAGCGCTGTCGGGAATCTCCAGCTCGGGATCCAGAGTCTTGGCCGTGTTCCGCGCAATCCGCGCCACCTGTTCCTTTGTCTGGGCCGGCTTTCCACTCGCATCGATACCGATAACCTTCCTCCCCTTGCCCTCCGCCACCGCCCCCACAATCAATCCCGCATGCGAAGATCCAGTAACACTACACACGACCAGGGTATCAAAAAAGACACCCATCGTCTTCTCCTGTTCCGCCAACTCCACCACCATATTAACGAACCCCATTCCTCCCAGAGGATGATCGCTCGCTCCAGCCGGAATATAGTACGGCTTTCCGCCCTTCTCCTCAATCTCCCGCACAGCAGCCTGGGTTGCCGCCTTATGTTCGATCCCGAAATCCTCGTTATTGAGCCGTACGTCGCCCCCCATAATCCGCGAGAGGAGGATATTCCCCACTTCGGCATACAAGGGCGGGTCGATGGGCACCCACTTCTCCTGAATTGTTATGGCCTTCATTCCGCATGCCGTTGCGGTGGCTGTGACTGCACGGGTGTGGTTGCTTTGTACGCCACCGACTGAGACGAGGGTGTCGCAACCCTGGGCGCGGGCGTCCGCAACAAGGTACTCGAGCTTGCGGACTTTGTTCCCGCCGTACGCTAGGCCCGAGTTGCAGTCCTCACGCTTGGCGTAGATGTTTACTTTGCCGCCGAGGGCCGAGGTCATCTTGGGCAGGAACTGGACGGGGGAGGGCCCGAACTGGTGTGAGCGGGTGGGTGGGGGGAGGGGGTGGGGGGAGGGGGGGGGGGAGGGGGGAGGGGGGGGGGGTATTGGCGGCGTTGTGATGGGGTGGGTTGGTTGTGAAGGGATGGGATGAGGGGGGTGGTGATGGGCCGAGAGGCCTTGTGATGGAGGGGGCTGTGGTGCTGGAAGGGTGGGGGAAGGAAGGTGAAGGGGAAGGGGAAGGGAAGAGGGGGTCTCGAGGCGAGGGAAAAAGTGAACGGCGAAGAGAGATATCACCAATCAACCCCGATGGCGTACAAACTCGGCACTCACCAGGAACGTCTCCTTGGGCAGAGAAGCCAGCTTGTCCTTGTAAACGTTGGACATGACGATATGAGTTGGAAGTGAGGGGACAGCTGGCATCTAGCATCTGGCAGTCTTATAAGCCGCTCCCATTGCTGGAACCGCGTCACCCCACCACATGTTCATTCCTTTGTGGTGGGCATAGAGAACGGTGGACGTGCGGGCAACATCTGCCCGCTGATTGCCCGCCTTTGTACCGTGTTGGCCGGAGTTGCCCGAGACGGGCAAGGGGTACTTCCGCCCCATCCGGAACGATAGCAGCGAGGATTCAGGTAGCTTTGATCAAGTCGTGACGGCCAAGTCGGATCCACGGCGTCTTGGCCAGTTGCCGAGCTGGCCCCCATCTCCCATTACCAACAGCAACCCTTACGCTATCGGATCTCGGCCTCGTAAAGCACGCCATCGTGATACACCCACATGTCCAGTCGGTAACTGGTGCATCAACTATATCTAAGGCCGCCGCTGCGCACCTGTATGAAAGCACTACTTACTCTATGTATATGTACTGGGATAGCTCGTGAATTAGCTTTCCGCTCCAATCAGGCATGTCCGCCATGCAGAGGGAGCGGGGGAGAGGCGAGGCGGCGCGAGCCGTTGGTATACGCCGAGCTCTCCTGCTGCGCCATCGGGACAGAGCCGCCACCCTGGTCGAACAGCGCCGGGTCGACCTGCGGCGCACTGCCAGGCCCAATCCACCCGCCGTCCATGCCGACAGGCATGCTCCACGGGTAGTTGCCGCTGAGAATGATGTCGAGCTCGCCCATGGCTGTAGCGGGAGTTTGGCCTGGAGCAGGGATCGGACCGCCGTACTGGCTGTCGAAGGGAACTAAAGGCGGCATCAGACCCTCGCGGTCGGTCGCAGCGGACGCGTCGGCACCGGCCTCGTCAAACGAACCCTGCGGATAAGGTCCGGTGCGGACAAGGCGGCGCAGATAGCGGGCGTGCAGGGCGGGCGAAGAGCCTGGGTACGCGCTCGCCCTGTCGAGGCCTTCGGCTACGCTAAGAATCGTGTTGCGCGTGTGCTCGACCTCGGCCTGGTCAAACTCATACAGCTCGGGGTTACGGCACAGCGTCCACAGGAACGTGGCCGCGTACAGCGCAAAGTGGAGGAGCGTGTCTGATGCGTAGGTAAGTTGCTCCTTTTCGAGGTCGTTGAAACGGAACAGCACCGTCGTCGCAGCGTTGAGGCAGTAGTCAAACGCCGGGATGCTCCTCATCTGAAGCCGGGGAGGCCCAGGGGGAGGGGGAGGTAGACGCTCGCTGGGAGGGATACGGAGCGTGTGATGGAGAATCGTGAGGTTGAGGTTGAGCGCAAGCGAGGCGTACCAGACACGGGGCTTGTGGACGATTGACGGGCGGCCTCCAACTGAGGTCAGCAAGGACAGTCAAAAGCATCGCTCACCTTGGAGAATCTCGTGGATCCATGCTTCCAAATAGGCAGTCCACTCTTCATTCAGCGTCTTGGTGATGGTGGATAGGACAAGCGGGTTTGTGGCCGCGTCTGTCAGCCGCTCGCGGTACTGGAGATAACGCCTGCGGAGGTCGACGCTGAAGACGACCCAGGTGTCTGCGACAATATTCTCAGTGTAACCCCGCTTGAGCCAGAAGTGGTTGGTCGTGATGAGTGGGTCCGTTGTTGGGATGAGCATCGGCTGACGGAACTGCATGTGGAAGATTGAGTTGATGGAGAACAGCGTCATCCTTGTTGTCAGCCACCGAAACCTCGTCGCTTACCATAGACGTTGCCGGTGACGAACTTCCCGGCGCTCCGAGTCGGTCATCGTGTCAAGGATGTGCGGAGGTGGGTTGTCACTGAGTCTCAGCTCCTGGGCGAGGACAACAGCCTGAGCTGGTTAGCGGACACCTGTACGTCGTCACCTACCCTGTTGAAATAGAAAGCCGCCTTGTCATCGTCGGGCTCCTTCCACAAGGTCAGCGCGACGATTGCCTGGACAACGTCGACCCTGCAGAGCGCCTCGGCAAAGGCCCACATGAGGTGGTTTTGTGCCATGACGACAATGTCCTGATGAACATCGTTGTGCGTGATGGCCAGTGGCTCTTGGCCCACTTGGTCGAGGTAGCGGGAGCCGATGCACACTGTGGTTAGTGAAGAAAGGGAACGCAGACCCACTGATCACGGTGTAAAGGAATGGCGACGTCTGACGCACATAGTCTGGTTGTCAGCTCGATTTCAGTGGTGTGAGCCCACCATGCGTGTGAATCACAGGATCGATGATAGCCATGGCTCGGTTGAAGTGCTTGACAAAGCTGGGGGTTAGCGCCAGATGCAGGTTCAACTCACAGGTCGAAGAATGTCCTGCCCTCTTCCACGGTGATTAAGTTGACTGCCACCGGTTCCTCTGCTCCGCGGTGCCCGTTGGCGGGGCCTACTGAACCGGCAGTGCCGGTGGGTCTAAGCTCACGCACAAACTCGGCGCGAGGTGAGCGCTCGACGTACTCGCGGTTGCGAGGAGGCTCTGGGCGAGGCGCGTGACGGATTGCGCTGGTCTCAGAGTATCCGTCGTCCTCATCGTCGGCTTCCCACACGTCGACCATCCTTTTCAGCGAAGAGTCGGCCGTCCCAGAAGGGGGCAGACGCGATGGACCAGCGCCAGGACCCATGTCGAGTTGCTGGTCGACCGCCATGAAGGGGTACCGGCCCACGCCTGACATGAGGGTGCGTTCCGGCGAGCCGCCCCGATTGTTGTAGTATCCGGACGCAGCCGGATGCGCGTGGCTGGAGCGTGGTTCGTGGTGTGAGTGCTTGGCGGCTGGCGACTCGGCTGGGCTGTCTGTTGGATGGCTGCGTGTCAGTTTTCGGTATGCATTGTTCAGATGTCGCCGGGTGGCCAAGCCACACGTACGGGTTCTTGCGCTTTCGGCCGCGATTGTGCTTCTTAAAGACGCATTCGAGCTGCATCCGCACGCAACGCGCACACGCCTTATGGTGATCGGGGTCATCGAGGGCTGGATGGCATCGGATCTGGCTTGTTAGCAGGCGGCGGCGGCGGGGGAACGGTCTCGGTCAAAGTAGGCCCGGGAGGGAGGAGGAGGGGAGGGAAACGCTGATCCATCCATCTACAGCTTCGGTATGCATGTGCTTCTCGACCCATAATGAGAGGCAGAGGCAGTGCTCGACATACCTTGTGACGGCGGCACTCGTTGCATGCTTGGCTTCCGCGCTCTACGACTCGGAGCTTTGGCTTGAACCCTCCTTCGGACGGCGAATTTGCCTTTGAGTCTGGCGATGTTGGGGCCGTGTGGACCGACATATGGCTGTGGTGGTCCATGGTGATGGATGTAGGCGATATGAAGCGGTTGAGAGGAGTGGATGGGATGAGGTATGGTGTAGTAGTGGATGAAGTGGATGTGGAAGGGTGTTTGGATGATATGATTGCAAGATTGATAGTGAGAATGTAGTGAAGAGTCTCATTCAGAGGCGGAAAGGCTAGAGGGAAGGGGGAGCTCAAGGGCGGCCAAAGGAAGCCGAGGTAGAGTATTAGATCGGGTTCAAAATTCAAATTGAGACATTAAAAGACTTTGTCTTTTGATTTCGAGTTACAAAACAAATAAGCAGAAGTTGAATGGTTGCCGGATGCCGAGGACCGAAAACACTCAGTTCACTACCCTTCCGACAACCACTCGTCAACCTATTAACACATATACGCTTGGCTTGGTTGATACTACCTACTCGGCCCTTTTCTCTCTCGATCTCAATCTCGAATACCCAGTAGACTTGCATAGGTATTTGCCTACCGACACGCCGGTGAGGCGTTTCCGCACCACGCCACTGACCCAAGCAGCCATAGAAAAAAAAGGTAGCCGAATGGTCCTGAACCTGAGACTTTGGCGAGCAAGTAGAATGGCAGAGAGAAAGGGCAGAGTAGGGTCAGACAGCATAGGTGAAGCACAGGTACCGGGGAATCCGTGTCACGGCGCGTCTGGTCGTCACCCCACCCCACCAGACATTCATAGGCCCGACGTCAAAATCACCGTGTCAACTCTACCCATCCACTACAAGTCACAGGGCGGGCTTTTGGGCCCGACCACAATCTACACTTGGGACAATCGGTGACGTAAAAAAAAAAGAGAGACGTACCCCAAGTCTCGCACCTCGGAGCTGCACCCCTGGCTGGCCCGATCAACTGGTTCCAGTAGATGATTAAGCTATCGGGCGGCGCTGACATCGTACAATGCATGCTGCGTGCGCAAGGGCAGCCAGCAGTGAGAGGCGAATGGTGGTGACCTGTCGGACGTTATTACCCGAGCCGAGAGTGTGCAACCGAAAATTTATATCACCACCCCGTTTAGTATAAGAGACCGGCTACGTCGGTGGGAAACGGACACGTCACTGCCGGTAGCTCCCGGTGCATACTGCGGCCTTGTGCAATAGAGATGGGCGTCTCATTGTCAAAAGCCGTGAGAGGAGCTGTGCGTATGATTGAAGCGATTACAGATATGGTGGTCCAAGCTGATGATGAGATGATGATCGGACGCTCGGTGTCCTGTTTTTTATTTGAATGGTCGGATGAGTTCGGTGATCCACAAATAAAAAAACAGTCAGTCTCGGTCAGCTCGGTCAGCTCGGTCAGCTCGGCCAAGTCGGCTTGAAAACAATTTCCCAGCTTCGGCCTCCATCCTTTTACTCGTTTTTACTCCAACAACAAACTATGTCATGAGTACAATGAGGGGAGCGCTTGACAGGCACCTCACCCCGCCCTCCTCTACTCGGGAGCGGCGATCTTTGAGGCGTGACTGCTCGCGTGGCTTGCGTGGAAATGAGGAGGCAAGCGCCGACCGCGCATTCCGCATGACGTTACCGCCAGCCCACCATGGTGCGCGCGCCAATGAACCGCCTAGTCGCCAACCATCCCTGCATCCTGCATACATTAACCCATCCACACACTTGAGTGTACTCCAACTTTCCACCCTTTTCGTCTTCATCTTCAAACATTACTACTGCAAGAATGTACGACGCCCTAGTCCTCGGAGCCGGAGGTACGTGTACCTATTTCGCCGCTCTGTACTCTGCGCTCGGGCCGCGCGAGTAGACGCCCGAGCAGGCACCCAACTTTACAGTGCCAGGCTAACTCTTAGTCTACGGCCTGTCGATCGCGACCGAGCTCACGAACCGTGGCCTCAAGGTTGCGATCGTGGCCCGCGATCTGCCAGAGGACGACTTTAGTGTTGGCTTTGCGAGCCCGTGGGCCGGGTGTAACTGGTGCACGTTTGAGGAGAGGGGTGACACGCCCGCGGCCGAGTGGGACGCCATCACGTTCAAGTATCTCGGCAGGTTGGCTGAGGAGCACCCGAACCTGTGTAAGCGGATTCCGTTTGTGGATCTGTGGCCGCAGAAGAAGCCGACGCCATGGTTCAAGGGACTGGTGTTTAACGTGAGTGCGAGTGTGAGCGCAGCAGCGCGAGCAGGAACGGGAGTAAGATGGAGCAGGGCGAGCAGGCGCGGGAGCAAGACGAGCAGGAGCAAGGCGGAACGTTGCTGTATTCAGTTACCTGAATCGCAGCCACAACGCGGATAAAATGATCATCCTGGGGCATACACCCATGCCGAGCCCCGCATTGCGCGACCAACCCGAAGCTTTCCGACGAGGGCGCATGTCCGCACACGGACCCCCCTTATCTCTCTCGCTGACATCAGCTCGAGGACATTGAGGGGACGCCCGACAAGCCCCTTCCAGGAGGGTACAAGCACGGCGCTTCGTACGAGTCGTACATCCTCCATGCGCCCAACTACATGAAGCACCTAGCGGCCGGCCTGCGCGCCCGTGGCGTGCCGTTCATCCGGCGTCGCCTAGCCTCTCTGGATGAGGCATACGACCTCCCCGAGACCGGCAGCGTCGACCTTGTAGTCAACGCGCTCGCGCTCGGCAACAAGTCGCTCCTCGGGGTTCTGGATGACAAGATGTACCCCGCTCAGGGCCAGACTGTGCTCGTCAAGGCGCCGCTCGTGAACACATGCACAATGTCGACTGGGGCGTTGGACAAGACAGGTCCTGCTAGTACGTCTCCTCCTTCACCAGCTGTGAGGGCTCTTTGTGTCGCTTTAATGGAGGCCGAGGCGGAATTGGAGTCGGAGTCGGAGTTGACACCAGCCATGTCCGATGGCGAGCTGATTGCGTACATCATCCCCCGCCCCGGTCCCGAGGGCCACGTAGTCTGCGGCGGCACCTACAACAAGAACAACTACTCTACCCTGCCCTCCCCTACCGAGGCCGAGCGCATCCTCAAAGACTGCTACGCCCTCGACCCCCTCCTCGCCGGACCGGACGGCAAGTCGTGGCGCGACATCGAGGTCGTCGCGCACAATGTTGGACTCCGGCCTTCGCGAGAGGGTGGGGTTCGCCTGGAACTGGAGGCGCGCGAGGTTGGCGGGCCGGCCAACGGGCTGGTGCCCAAGTCGCGGGCTACCAAGCGCCGTCCCGTTGCTGTTGTTCACGCATACGGGCCCGGCGGGACGGGATACCAGAGCAGCGTGGGGCTTGCGCAGAAGGCTGCTGATCTTGTGGTCGGACACCTGCGCTCAGTGCCTGCTGCTTCGCGGCTCTAATCTTAGAACTGGCAAGGGATCCAGTGGCATGCATTGTTCTGGTTAGCACATTGTTGTGGGCATGTAGGATGAGATCAAGGCGCTTGTGGGCGCCTAGGCGCTTGTGGTAGCCGCTACGACAAACCTCCGCGGGATTGTGGAAAACATATTCGACGCTTAGTTGCCGAGGTTCTCCGCCCGACTCAACTCTATGTATGACATTCCTAATACATTTCCTAATGCCACTCCTATACCCACTCCGGATGTTGTCACACTGCAGCGTTCAGATCTTGCCCACACTTGGAGATGAGGGAGGTTACTAGCCATGAATACTTTTCAAATGTGCGCCGCAGATCGTTGACTGGTGGATTCTGGCCGGGCGCACGTCGTGCTGGGGTGGGAATGGCGGACCTCGTTTCGGTCGGCATCATCCCAATCCCAACGTCCTCACTGCTCGTGCTTGCTTCTGTCCAACATCTGCGCCCATTGCTCCCTGATAGTAAACGAAACAGGCATATAGTACGGCCGTCTGCTCCTCGACTCGCCGCCTAGCCCGTCGACGCCACAGAGTGAGACCGTACACCACGCATCCCATCATGATCTCAAGACAGTTCGGCTAACACATACGCTGTTAGATTCACTAGATATAACACTTATGGGTTTGGTTTCGTGACGTGAGAGCGTCCGATGGTTTGGGTTTGCAACATCGGCTGGAAGTTGGCTGAGTCGATCCACCCGCGACTGGGTGTTGTGACAGTCTATTGACTTGCCGACCAGCTCTCCCCGGAAGTCAACTAACAGCCCCACACCAAACCTCCTCTCGTGGTACGCCTTCTAACCTCCAACCCCTTGATCTCTCCCAGTGCCATCCCAACCCTGCTTTCCCACATACACTGCTCTGCTTCCATTCACTTCCTCCACCCCGTTCATCAAACTCACTTCCAAAGGCATCGAAACCCCGGAATTACATCTTCTTA
The DNA here is from genome assembly GCF_030864355.1 of Cutaneotrichosporon cavernicola. Classification (NCBI taxonomy): domain Eukaryota; kingdom Fungi; phylum Basidiomycota; class Tremellomycetes; order Trichosporonales; family Trichosporonaceae; genus Cutaneotrichosporon; species Cutaneotrichosporon cavernicola. The sequence goes on along the minus strand of NC_083396.1, from coordinate 2,948,175 downwards.
TCATGTCTAATTCGGTTGTTTACTATCTTTAGGCACAAATACTCAACCAGCCTTCTTCGAGGGCTGGTGTTCGAATCGAATCACTCGTCACTCGTTGAACCTCGTCGCGATCGGAACGGATGGAACGGATGGAGCAGGCGGGATGAGTTCCGAGTTGGTGGGTTTGGTGGGGTGGGGGACCCTGAGATAAGATTAACTTTGCTTCCGACTCCAATTGTCACTCAACAACTGACTGCCATGCCATGCGATGGATGCAAGAAGACGTGGACGGGGTTGAGCAGCTTCACTGGTGGATGTAGGGACGCGGAACGTCGGTTTGCTCGCCGTCTAATTCTTCACCTTCTCCGATTCTCGTTGATGTACATGCGGTGGATCAAACGTCAACGCACGGTACTAATTCAGACACTTTCGGGCGGCTGTCAGATATATAGTGAATGAAAGATTAGACACCGAGTCGAATGTCAATAATGTTTCGCAGCCGAAGAGCAGTCTCACTCACCTGGGTGCTCTTTGTTTAGCACCTCCCTGAGATGAATACCTAAATGTCTCATCGGCTGCCCCCCCCCCCCCCCCCCTCCCCCCCCCCCCCTCCTCGAACACGGCCTTCCATATCGTGTACTGTTCCTGTCATCAGTTTCTCTCAGCAGAGCACTGACCTGGCCAATTCGTCCAAGGACATGCATCTCAGTAGCGAGTTCGAGACACAACTCCATCTTGCGCTGCAGCCGCATGTGGACCGGGCTCTGCATCTCGTATTCGAGGTAGCGCTCTGGTCGGGGTCGGGGTTGCTCGTGGTTAGCGATCCGAGGTAAGAGAAAGGTGGGGACTCACGATGGTCTTGAGTGGCAACGAGTTGGTGTAAGTAGCTTCTCCACAGGGACCCTGCACTGTAACTGGAGCCACTGCGCATACCCTGCCTACTGTTAACCAGCCCCATCGCACACGTGCGGCATCAAGGGTGTGGACCAAGTGATGCATTTGTGAGGCGAGATCGAGACAGCGGTTCATCGTACCGTTTAGGCCTTTGGGGGAGAGGGTTGTTGGAGAGCTGTGTCCGTCTGTGGTCAGCTGAGGAGACAGAAGGTTTACGTTTCTCATTTGCGGATCCTGCTGTTAGTCGGGTTGAGGGAAGGTACGATACGAGCATCCCTCGATATCGTGGATCTGGTTACTGGCAGCGTTAGCGAGGATGATGAGGTATCGCGGAACTGGTGGGCGGGGGGGTCTTTCCTCGTCCGACAGGGTTGAGGGAAAGCTCATCATGATTACTGGAAGGACAGTGGCAATTTGCAAAGGGAAACGCGCCAAATGATGAGGTGGGAAACAAGACAAACACGTCACCTTCCAATAACCCACGACTGAATGATCATCATTAGGTCCTTCAACGAGCATTCAGCGTCTAGGAGCTATCCTTCAACTTTCAGGAGCTTCCATTTTCCATCATGGCCTTGGAGCTATGAACACGCACACGGTCATTGCCTCATCCACCGTTTCCCTCATCTCCCTCGAAAATCTACAGTTCACAAGTCAAGCCGCGCTCAAGGCGAGTTCCGAGCTGCCGCCAGAAAAAGGAACGGAGTGCCGGTATGCTTACGGTCTCGTTGCCTCTCGAATGTGTCTCCATCGACTGCAGTCAGGGGAAGACTCGCAGTTAATGATCCAGTATTTTCAGGATGATAGAGCCGAGGAGCAGGGTTATGTCGGCCAGGCTGTCTAGATTCTCCTACGGGTGAATTTGGGATAACATGCGAGAAGAATTGGGTGTTGGCGTGGAGGAGGGTTATGAGATGATGGAAGAATGGGAGAGAAGATGAAGGCGGGCTGTTCTGGCTGAGTTTACGTCTTATGTCAGATCTCGATCTCGATGTGATCGAGTGCGGGTCAGTCAGTCAGTCAGTCCCGGAGCGCAAACACAGAACTCGTATCCAACACAGAAGCTACATGTACCTTCTCTCACTACAAACATAGCGACAAGCACTCCCCTCAAACCCCTTTACGAGCATACCCCTTATTCCCCCGGTCCACCTCAAACTTGAACTTGGTCAACCACCAATCACTCTCATCCTGGCATCAGCACAACCCCAATCCCCCAAACCTTGGTGATCAAAGTCCGGGCCTCGAGGCGCTTTATGAGCTCCAGCGCAACCTCCATCTTCTCGTTCATTTCCTTGACCGCTTCGCTGCAGATCTTAAGGCGGTTGAGGTGCGCCTCGTCGCTGCTGTCGTACTTGTCGGGATACTTCTGTCAGTATAACTTGGGTTGGTAGTACCTTGTCCGCGAGCTGGTCTTCGCGCTCCTGTCAGCGAGATGGCGTGGAGGACATACTTCGGTGCTGGTGATGGTTTCGCTGAACTGCTTGAGTTTGTTCAGGACACTGTAGAGGCGCTTGATGTGTTCGGGGTGGTGGGTTTGGACCATGGTGGACGGTTTACGAGTTGAGGTGGGGCTGGGGTGGAATGGAAAACGCCAAGATCGGGAAGGAGGATGAATCCTTGTCACCTCGCACCTCACCTAGGTACATTACCTACTGTAGATCCAAGATGGCCCAAGTCTTCCCCCGTGATCCCCCAGTTACTTCAAACTGCTCGTATCCACAGCCACCGAAAACAAACGACCTATATATTGCAAGTGTTTCCTCTATAACACCAGCTACAAAGGAAGGTGTCTCGCTTGGAAAACAACTGCTTATCCATCGACCACGCTAGTATTTGGCGACCAGCCCTGAAGTGGTTTGCAGGTGAATGGATCCAACTGCCAGATGGCGACCGACGGGGAGGCGGTAGCTATCCATCAGTTCAATGTCCTCAAACCAATGGCCGGCACTATTCTGGTGTCAGCCGGCCCTTGCTTTAAGCACGCGGTGGGGCTTTTTTCCAGGGATGAGGGTAGTGCTCATGTGTGGCTGGGGATGAATTCGAAGTCGACGTCGCGGACGGCCATGTCCATCGCTACCCGGGTGCTCTGGATCATTGCTACGCGGGAAGGGATGTTGTCAAGTTTCCAGGCGTCAGCAGTTTCATAAGTAATGCTACATTGTACTCAGTTTGGAAACTGGCCCTGGTGTCAGATGGAAGCGGTAGCGACGTAGCTCGATATCTTCGAAGCGGGCGTAGCTCTCGCGCAGCCTTCCACAGATGCACGGAGTTTGGGTCGGCGATGTTAGACATTTGTATTCGGCTGAGGTTGTGGGTTGTAGAAATGGGAATAAAGTACGAGATCGAGAATGCGGAGGGAAGGATATGAGAGATGAAGAGTTAAGAATGCAGCGGAGAGACGAAGATGGTTGAATAGGGCAGGCCAGAGGAAGTGAGATGTCAATCCTCGAAAACACCCGTCACGCACCTTCGGCCACCGTACCCCGTTATATAGGTTTAACTAAAATAGCCAAGATCACCACAGCCTTATACAAGCGACTACCTGCCTATACACCACATACCACTAAGGGTGATTAGTCTCCTGAGAGAACGTGGAGAACGTCACGGACAGGGGCCCCAGAGCTTTGATCTGCTGACGGAGGACATGGTGATCCCTCACGTCGAACTCGGGCTCCCATTTGTCGTACTCATCCTGGAATCAGCGCTTTGTATGATGGCGAGTACCGTTCCAATAATTCGGTGGAATCTAATCTCAAATAAGGTGACAGACGTTGCGCAACGTGAAATTCTTGATTGGGCAGTTCAACTGTTCCTGGTACTGGGTCCATTGGGCATGATGCCACTTGCCGCCAGCGCATTCTGTACGCTGTACTCGTACTCTCTATTGTGGTACCGGCGTTCAGAAAGCGAGTGAACGATAGATTGGCGACATGGAAGTGAACTCGACCCTCTCATGCAGCAAACGCTCCCGTCGTCTAAGCGATAATCGTGAGCTGAGTTCAGCAGCTGCAATTCAGGTAGCCTAAGATTATCACCCGCAACCAACCTCGTCCATCTTGTCTTGTTAGTGCAGACATTAAGCATACTGAGGCGGCCGAAGGGTGAACCCTGGATGTCCACGCGCGTATCCCGTAGAGCTTGACGATCGTCTCGGTGTCCTCATATGACTGCGTGCTGCTGGTCGCCTGGTATCAGCCCTCTCTTGGGAGACGTACCTTGGCGTTATATTTGAGCTCGTGTTAGCTGTAATCAGGAAATACGTACCTCCAGCTGCAGGAAGATAGTGTAGAACCCTGCGCAGTTCAGGTTCGACGGTTGACAGTTGCTGCTCGGGGACGGGTCCGGTCATCTCAAGAATCTACAGTTGGGAGGAAAGTGAGAAGGTGAGAAGGTGAGAAATGGAGAAGTGTTGAAGAGAGGTACAGTACATGTATGAAGAGAATGCAGAAACGAAAATACGGGACTGCGGGTTTTATCGAACTTCGGTGCTGGGGCCTACGGGTCATCCAACAATCGATCACTGATTCTTCGGCGGCGGCCCCTCGAGAACCTCGAGGCCGTATGTGGCGACGTCGTTAGCAATCGACGCCACAGCAACGGCACTTTCGGCGTTGAACCGCTCCTTCCACAGCTTGAACGTGAGCTCGTGTCAGTGTACCCAATGTACAGTAGGCTCACGTGGTCGATCTTGCCTCCGTCATAGACTTCGTTGAGAAACTTCATACACGAAGCCAGCTTGACCACCAGGAGTTTCCCTTCCTTGTGGGCCTTTCGCGCTCGGCGTATATCGTTGCGCTTGGGGCAATCGAGAGAAGCGCTTACAACCCATGTCTGTTGTCAGTCCCTCGTGTGCTACAGTTGATCACCAACCACAGGTACATGAATCAAGGAAGGCGCCCGAGGAAGGTGGTACATACCTTGAGTTCTTGATATTGATCGGAGTATACCTGGACGCGGTTGAGCTCCAACCAAAGAAACCGTTCGTGGTGAGTGAGACCCAGCATGGTGGATGTTGGGCAGATGGTGGGCTGAGAAATGTTGAGAGTGAGTTTGTGATGGTTGGAGTTGAAGATTCGAGAAGCTTGGAAGATAACCGGCAAATCAACCACTCGAATTAATACTACAGTTAGAAGCTTTCCAAGGGAGCAAAGGATAAACACGACTCCAGAAGCTGTGTAACACGGCTGCACCACCAACCTGTCTCCCAATCGCTGATTGTAGGCGAGAGACATACTGGTGAGAGTAGATTCGTTGGTGGATTGTGGATTGTAGAGATTGTGTGATTGCTGGAAGTTGAAAAAGTGTGAGAGTTGGTGGAAACAAGACTCCCCACAAGTACACGAGTACACTCAACCTTCCTCGCCACCACCTTCCCTACCTAATTGTTCAGCCCCAAGGGTCCGCTCCGAGGACAGCGGTGCATCACACGTCGCTGATACAGTCTACTGGTTCTATCGCTTCTGTAGCACGACAATTGTACACCAGAAGCTGTGCCTCTCTACATAAGCCTGGCCCAAGCCGACTCCATCTGCTCCACCATACGCCGGTGATAGGAGAGGCCCGCCTCCTCCAAACAGGAGCCACATTCGCGGCCCCGAGCGGTTTTGGATCGAAACCCTGAGTTCTTTCACATGAACGAGTGCGAAGGCACGTACGGGCATCCTTCTCGCTGTATGGATATGTGGATATGTAAAGCCTTCTTACCTTCTTACACTTGGCACCAAATTAGCTTGGGCCATTGTTCCTCACCGTTTGATACATTTAACGGTGACAGCGCGACAGAGGGAGACACATACTACTGCCATCGCACCGGAACACCACGCTCCGCAACGACACGTTCCATATCTGCCACTGCCGCCCGGATGGCGCCCACCAGCGCCGCGTCGCGCGCCATGGACTGGATACAGGCGGTCTAGTGTCAGCTGGGCTTTATGAGACGGGCGGAAAAGGAGGGAAAAAGGGGTGGGGTTTTGGGAGAAAGATGAAAGTGCAAGGGAGAGCTGGGATGGACTCACAGCCCACGCCTCAAACCGAGCACGACGGAGACGGGCGATTTCGCGCACCACGCTGCGGTGTCGGCGCCCGCGGGTTTTGTGTGTGCGTGTTATGTGTGAGGGCGGAGTGCCGGTGAGAGAAGATACCGGCCGAGTGAGGGTGGGTGCTGGGCAGATGGAGGGGCCATGCTTGTAGGCGGGCCAAGTGGGGACGGGGGCCTGGGTGTTGGAAGTGCAAGCGAGCGAAGAAGGGAAGAGCTTTGTGGGCGCTGTGCCCGACCAGCCCGAACCGGACGTCGCTCTGTGTCGAACTGTGTGGGAAGCGCGGGATGGATGCGCCGGTGTGCTGGGCGTGCTGGGCGGCATCGCGCGAAGGAGGAGTGTATCCGTGTCGGCGCCGCTCAGGTCACCTGCGTTAGTTGGGTTGGTAGGACTCACGAGTTCAGAGGCGCTGTCAGCCACACTGCGCGGCGCCATGATTTGTGGTGGTGAGATGTCAGACGTGTCAGACGTGTCAGTGAATAGATCATGGATTGCGTCTTGCCCAACAGGGGTCGCTGTATCAAGATGCGACGGGCGTGACGAACTTTGTTTTTGCCTTGGCGTTTGACGGTTAGTGGTCGTCAAAGATGCATGTCTTGTCTCCTTATCGCTACAACAGTCGTACAAGTGGAGATGTACCGGCTCTGGCCGGATGATTATGGGGTAATGGGCTTGGCTTACGGGCTTGGCGCGCGTGAATTGTGGAAGAGAACAGGAAGGGAGGAGATCCGTGCCTACAGCTCGATAGAGACGAGCGCCCAGCGGCGCGCGTCCCACTCCCACTCGCCGACGGGGGCGCCGGGGCGAACAGGCGTACCGCCGACGTACATGAGCGCGTGCATGAGTTCGGCGAGCGGGGCGGGCTCACGCTCGTCCTTGTCGAGGATGAGGACGAGTTGCGTACCCTCGATCTCGTCCGCTAGATCTAGGAGGGCAGTGAGACTCTCGCGGATATCGAGCGCGACGGGACCCGTTGGAGGGGCCGGTGCGGCTGAGTACGTCGGCCCGTCGCTGTGGAGAACGTTGAAGAAGTGCGGCGCGAGGACTTCGGGGCGCGCCGGCGCGCTAGCGTGCGTCGGTGGCAGGTGGACGAACACGAGGCGGCCGAGGGTCGGCTCGTCGGCGATGAAGCCGTGCAGCACGTGGGTGGGGGGTGTAACGATCTCCAGCATGTGCGATGCCGCGGATACGGAGGATGCCGTTGCTGGAAACACGCCGTGGATGAGGGGTAGGACTGGACCACAGCGCGCCGCATCGTCTGAGGATGTCGAGGAAGTGGAGGACGCGGTTGATTTCGCGGACGCGCCAGACGCGGAACGCGTCAACGAGCACGCGTTAGGGCGATAGAGGTTGGATACCAGGTTGGAAGCAACCGACGACGGTGTAAGGGGATACAGCTGTTCAGGTGGGGGCCGCGCGGGTACGCGGTAGCTTCCCGACAGACTCGAGGGGGGTGTCGGGTAGGTGGCAACAGTTGTTGGCGGGAGGTAGGTGCCGTCCGTCCCCCCGCCCGCCTCAAACCCACCGCTTTGCCCCGGTAGCCGACGTTGAATAATACCCCGGGGCGGCCGCCGGGGCGTCGTCGAGCTGATAGAGATATGTGGTGCCCTCTGGACCACCTGCGCGCGCAAGCGCCAGAGCAGGAGTGGAGTGAGCCGGAGTGGAGTACTTGACCGAGTTTGCGAACATCCACGGACTGTCGATGTCCATACTCGTCGTCGAGGCGTTCATGGTGGATACGGAGCTGTGTATGCGATAAGAGAATGATGTGAAGACTCTTAGCTTGGCGTTGTCGCCATCGCTGGTTGACGGGATAAACTCCACTCGCCGATCCCTTCACCGCCTCGCTTTGCCACTGGAGGATCCGGTTATGAAATGGATAAACGGATATTTAACAACGTGGCAATTTCCGTGGCGTTATAAGATGTGGCACTTGGTACTCTTCTTCTGTAGCAGTGACGTAGCTTCGGAGTTCCAGACTTTGCCACCGAACAAGGGCATCTAGCACTCTCTCCATCACTCTCACAGCCATAATGACTTCGCCACCAAAGTACGGCTCAACCAACGGCGGCGAAGACGCTAGCTCGTCCACGCCGCTCCTTGGCCAGTCCTCGGCGCCCCAGCAGAAGGGCATGGCAGGCCTCGGTCCCGACGACTTTGCCGCCGCAACTCTCGCTGCACAGGCCGGAAGCAGCCGCAACGCGTGGATGGACCAGCCGGCCGAGGACGACATTCCTGACGACTTCAAGATCGGTGTCGTCGTCGCCGACTGCGACGAGGCGATCCGCCGCGCGTTCATCCGCAAAGTCTACGCCATCCTGCTCTGCCAGCTCGGTCTCACCGCTGCCGTCAGCGGGGTTCTCATGCTCCCTGGTCCCGGGGCGTATGTCCAGAACAACCCGTGGATCATCATCGTCTCGGTTATCTGCTCGTTCATCAGCCTCTTCGGCGTGTACTGGAAGCGCCACAACTACCCGGCCAACATGCTCGTCCTCACGGCGTTTACGTTCTTCGAGAGCATCATGATCGGCACGACATGCTCGTTCTACGACGCCAAGATTGTGGGTAAACCAACAAGACGAACTGACACCAGGTTATGCAGGCTCTGATTATTACCACGGGTGTGTTCGTCGGCTTCACGCTCTTCACGTTCCAGACCAAGCTCGACTTTAGCAGCTTTGGCCCATTCCTCTTCGGCGGCCTCATGGGTCTTATCACCGCGGGCCTCGTCGGCATCTTCATCCCCTTTGGCAAGACGACCGACCTCGTCATTGCGTGTATTGGTGTCCTCGTCTTCTCCGGCTTTGTCCTCTACGACACCCAAAACATCATGAAGCGTCTGAGTGTTGACGAGGCGATTCTCGGTGAGTTCAGAGACGTTTTCTGCGCTAACGGGCCAGCGTCGCTGTCCCTCTATCTCGATTTCTTGAATCTATTCCTCTACATTCTGCGTATTGTGAGTCCAGGAGGTCAGAAACCGAGTTGACAACAGCTCAACAACTCGAACAACGACTAGAAGATGTTCTGGGTGGAAGCTTCTGTAGGGCGGCGTCCCACCCGAAACTCGCCGAACCACGTGACTGAATTTGACCGGCTCCAGACTGAGCCCTCAATATGCTTCTCACCATTCAAACCCCTCCCGTAGCCTTTAATGTAGATGCAGTATTGTAACATGAATCGCGTAATCTCTCAAGATCTCAGGATGGCCATCTCTACAGACAAGTCTCGTATCTCGGTATCCAGTATTCATGTCTTGGGTCGGCTTCTTACCTCAGTGATGGCTCCGCCTGTCACACCCTTCCGCACGGCTATCCTCTACGACCTCAATGGTCCGCGCGTACAGCTCATACTCGCACATGTAGACTCAGCTCGCAGATAAGTCGTAATGGGAAGAGTAGCCGCTCAGTTGCCTCTTGATCTGAACTCAACCTGTCTGGAATCAGTGTACCCCACCGACGACAACCTGTCCGACACGCGCACGGCTAGTCCCCGCCTCGATCTAGACTGGCGTGCGAGCTTGTACGTTGCAGGCCAAGTGCTCTCTCAAGATATACAGCACGCACAGCCACTTGTCCTCCACTTATCCTTTGCTTATCTCAACCTCACAACTGGGCAATATTTCCTGAGCTCCACCGTAGCCCGCTGTTTGTCACATACCTCTGTATTCTGCGCTTGTTACGTTGCGGTGCGCCACTGCAGCTGTAATTCAATTGACTGAATTGTTAAGTTCTCACAGGACAACGGTCTCCACCATCTTGCCCCCGCCTCGTGTCAATGCGGGGCTCAGTTGTACGACTCTCCTCCTGCAGGATCCCATGCTCTTCTCCCACATTCCCTCATCATCATCACGACACTTCCCCTTTTACCCCTGCGGCCTTACAATCACATGACTCATCCTATCGGCCCTGCGTAGCTGCGTGACCCATGCTCATGTCCATGCTCATGTAGGCTGCATTGGATGGTAAGTGCAGTCACGAACCTCCGTTACATCACCCGTAACGCTCCCCGACTGCTGATGCTCCGCGATTGTGGGAACGCGCTTGACTTCTTTCATCTACTTCTTTCGCCGCTGATGGTCACTGTCAGTCACTGATCGTATCTGCAACTAGTAGTGATGGCGCGATGTCAAGCGTCCACCATCCATGTGCACAGACCTTCTTCCCACGCGCTCGTCGGGAAAAAAACAATAGCATGCCTGCATTCCTGTGCCCACGTCCCCACGACCCCCATGAGCCGAGACCTCATCTTCATCAAACGGACGGTACGCACCGCAGGTCCGCAGGGCAGCGGGGATCGGGGACGGACCCGTCTGTGCGCCACATCGTCATGTCTGCTGAGGCGGCGTGGGTGCTGATTCGGGGACCATCTTCCTAGCAATTTGGTCAGGTCATGTGAGCTTGTTGTCTTGAGATGAGAGTGGGCTGATGATCCGCCCGGCGACGCCGCGTCTGATGGCAGTCATGTGGACATTTTGCCCCGCTACACAATTCGCAAAGGTCTGCAGGTCTGCCTGAAGGTGCTAGATCTACTTGGAGTGCATCAACTGAACAAGACACCGAGTGACGACACTCCGCTTGCAGATCTGCCAGTCTCCAGAAACCGCTAGGCGTCTAGTTGGAATGACACTGATGCACGCTGGAGTGGGGTAAGAATAACTTACAAAACTCAAAGACGGTCGATGAGAGTGTGAACAGGTTAGCATGACACGTATGACACTTACCAGGGCCCAAGTCCAAATGACAATGTTAGAAATGAGCTAGTACATGTAGGGTGTGATCTGCATCCCCCATGTCGCCGTTTCACAACCACAGGGTGGCGGAGAATGATTTCATTTCGCCACCAACATGCCAACACCTCAGACAATGGCCCCGCTTTTTTTACTACCTGGATGCTGCGGGATGCGGGGACAAGGTTTGCGCTTACGCATGCGTTGATCTTTGTTTTCCGGCAGCCTCGGAGAGGTCGGAGAGCGCGGAGAGACGAGGGTACCGAGTCGAGAATGATTTATTTCAACTGATGGGACAAGTCAATTTTGGTGCCTTGCACGTGTGTGACTTTGGTGGGATTTGTTATTACGTAATGTACAAAGCAGTCGCGGTTTTAGGCAATTTGGGTAGGACAAAACAGGGGTTGAATAGGAGCTTAAGAGAGGGATGGAGGGAAGGTTGAGAAATCAAGGGGGAAACGATAGGTTTGAGCCCTTTCTTCCCTCCTCAATCCCCCCCTTGACTCACCCGTGTCTCTCTCTCTCTCTCACTAACACCCCATCCTAGTTATTGTCCACTCGTCCTTGGATTGTTTCTTTCTCAAACAACTTGATTCAACCTCTCCATTAAACATCCATCCATCCACCTCAATCTTGCAGAGAGACATCCCATCACTGCATCAACCATCACTAAACATCCTTCCCCCTTGATCACAAACATTCCTGTCCCCGAATACCACCGACTGCACCAACCACGCGACGCCCAAACACGACTGCTCGCGTTCTTGACAGCTGCTTCCATCCATTCACCCTCAACCACAGACCTCTTCCATCGCCACTCGGTCTCTTCATCCCTTCCCCATCCACCCATCCACTCGTTGACTCAGCGCACGTCGACTTGACAGGCCTTCAGCTTCATCCAAATTGTCAACACACCCTCTCCCAACACGACGTCGCCTCCGGTTCCGCGCGGCTCCCACACCTCGTAAACAAAGGCGACTGTGTGACATGGCCCAGCACGTCAACTCGGCAACCTCTACAGCCTCTTGCTCGCGACAAGGACGAACCATGCGCGCTCAGATGTGGGCTCAATCACACCCCCTCCCCACTCCGGCGCTGGCTGCAGTTGGCACGCCAACGGACGACAGCCCCTTTCTCACTCACCGCCCACCCACTAGCTTCCGCTCCCCGCACTCGGCCATCAAGGGCAAACACAAGCTCTCCCCCTCCCCATCCCCTCGCCACCACGGCTTTGACCTATCTCCTCGCTTGCCACTGCACGAGCAGACGCCAAATCGGCATAGTGGCAGCGACAACTCGTCTTCACCTTCCCTCGGCGATTCTCCCACACCAGGTTTCATGTCTTCGCGCAAGATGCGGATGCCAGACCCACCCGACAGCCCCATACGCGGTGTCCCAGGTTGCATGCGCTCGCTCGCCGCCTCTCGCTCTCTTTCCTCAGTTGCCGGCCCCCCCAAGGACCAGAGCAGCAGTGGCGACGACTTGTTCTCCCCCAATATGGACCGCATCCAGCCTTCCAAGTCGCTGTTTATCGACAGAGGATCGTCGCCTACTTTTGGCAAGCATGTGACGACTGTTCCAGCCCCTCCATTATTCCAGGCGATCCGCGCATCACAGTCGGGCGATCTCAACCCAAGAAGCTTGCGCCGATCAAATCTCCCACGCGTGACGACAAGCGTCCGGGCCCAGAAGCTCAACAGCCTGTCTTCTCAGAAGAAGGCAGTCTCTCTCGGCGATATGCAGACTGACAAGCTCGGCAACGAAGGGTTTGAGTCTGCCTACCTCCTCGGCCGCAAGCCCCGATCCTCAATGCCAAACACCACGGGCCGTGGCACCTCCCATCGTCGCGAGACGTCCATTGCGCGTTCCATTGGGCAAAAATCTGGCCTCGCGCTCCCGCTACACTCGCCCAAGCCAAGGCGATCAGAGCTTGGATCCAACTCGTCTCTCTCATCCATCGCGAGCAACGGCCTGACTCCACCGATGGCCGAGGAGCCGGTATTCGAGACGAGCAAACACAATTTTGACAACGTCAAGCCCAACCCCGAGATCTTTGACGCGGCCGTAGGCATCAAGCAGAGGTTCAAGGGCCGCGACTCGACCAGCTCCAACGAAGGTGACCGCTCAATCTGCCCGCCGTCAGTACTCCGCCTCGGCACGATTCCAGGTCCCAGCGTCAAGAGAGCACGATCACTTGGTCACCGCCCAACAGGACTGGGCATCGACGTGCCGAGCGACTCACTGGCCAGCAAGTATGACTTTGTTGTCGACCGTGTGTCGAGCTTTGCGTTCCACACGGACGAGAAGCCCATTATGCCCAACACGCCCGTGAAGCGACACGCTTTTGGCCACTCACACCCGCGCTCCTCCGGTCGCATCGCCATGTCCGTTTCGCAGCCATCTCTGGGTTCGGGCTTGGACTCTGGTCATGTCTTTGCCCCGAAGCTGGCCCTTCACCCGCAGTCGACTCGCAAGACTCTCCCTTCAATGCGCAAGCTCAGCGCCGACGTCCCGCACTTAACCGTCACCACGACGTCGTCTCCCGACAGCCTCATGGACGATTCCTCCAGCCCGACCATGAACCTCGGCTCGAGCAAGCGCCTAGGCACCGGTGCCGGCAGCATGAGCCTCCTACGCACGAATAGCTCGTCAACAACGGAGATCAGTGAGGACGAGATTACGCCGACCAAGGGCGGCGGCTCGGCAACCGTCTTAGCTGCCGCCTCAAGCCTCAAGACCCCCACGCCAAGCCCTGGCCGCCCTACCAACCTCTCGCGCTCGCTCAACGCCCTTAGCAGTGTCGCAGTTCCACGTCTCTCACTCCCGGTTGCGGACAAGCAGTTGACCAAGGCCGAGCGGAGACGCGCACATAGACAGTCCATGCCACTTGGGCCCATTGAGCTGCCAGAGGAAGAGCAGGACATCTTTGACTCCCGATTCATCCCACATGGACAGATCGGACGAGGTGCCTTCTCAACCGTCCTCAAGGCCGAGGCGCGTGATGGCTCGGGTACTTTTGCAGTCAAGATTACCCGTGGCGTATTTGATGGTGTCAAGGACCGGTGAGTTGATCCAATATTTTCCTCGACTGACGACAGTCTCCGACACCTTGAGGAAGTCGACATTCTCCGCCACCTGTCCAAGAACCTTAACGACCACGTCCTCAAGTTTGTCGACGCCTGGGAGCAGAACAGACAGTTGTACATCCAAACCGAGGAGTGCGCGGGATCTCTTGCCGCGTTCCTCGAGATCTTTGGCCAGCAAAACGAGCACCTTCACGAGAGCTACATCTGGAAGATTGCACGCGATATCGGCGACGGCATCCGCCACATGCACGACAACGGGGTCGTCCATTTTGATCTCAAGCCCGCCAACATCCTCGTCTCGGCCGACCGCTGCCTCAAGATTGCCGACTTTGGCTTTGCCACGCGCTGGCCGCGTATCTCTCCCGCCGAGATTGTGGCAGGCTCCCAGCTTGGAGGCTCCATAGGCGAAGTCAGGCAAGAGAAGCTCCACCGCGAGGGCGACCATACGTACATGCCTCCCGAAATGCTCAAGGGCAAGTTCGTCAAGCCAGCGGATATCTACAGGTAAGCTAACTCTTTTGATTAGAGCTAACAACCCAGCTTCGGTCTCATCCTCCTCGAGACGGCCATGAACATTTATCTCCCGTCGGGTGGGGAGAGCTGGACCGCCCTCCGCAACGACAACTTTGGTTTCCTCAACCTGTCCATGTTCAGCCCCCAGCTGGCCGACTTCATCTTCACCCTCCTCAACTCGGACCCTGACCAGCGACCGAACATTCACCAGATCATGGCCCACCCCGTCATCCAGCGCTCCTGGAACGGTGGGCCTGCTCTCAACCCCGGGCCCCAGGGCTGGCTAAACTCGATCCTCACGGGCTCGCCAATGCCCCTCCCGTCATCTACAACAACCCCGCCGGCCGGGCTCGATGGCGAGGGCGATGTGATCATGGGCGACGCCTAGACCACCACAATGCACCTATCATGTCACGCACACATAAGTGCCACCATCATCCAAGATCGACCTCAAGTGTACATTATCGAGCCATCACACAACACTGCAACAACGATGCACGCACCCGGAAACACACAGACAACGAATTCAATGTATAGACGTAGGAGTAGCAGTAGTGTACATGCGCGTTTCTTGTGTAGGGACTCTGGCGGAGCTGTCTCTGCCTGTGCTCAATGCAAATAATCGGCGTAAACGCGTAAGGTGGACATTGCATACCACTGACCCTGCCATGTCCATGTTGAACATGAGTAGATGAGCGCGACATGAGTATATGAGCTGATCAGGCTCTGGAGGCGTCGTACCCCCCTGCATTAACCATCTGCGCTTCCCGAAATGAGTTCAAGGTTTGACTGTGTTTATGTCGGCGATCGGCACACGTGGCCAACCTACATCCATCCCGCACCACCAGCGGCACCTCCACCACCAGAAAGTTGCCAACAGCTCACAAATCGCTACTACCTTCTTCCTTCCATTTCCATCTCCATCTCCTCCATCCCGCCTCCTCTCTTGCCCCCTCCTTCCCAAAATCCCTCCCAAAATGGTCCGCCTCTCGATCCCCTCGATCCCTGTCCGCCCACCGCGCCCCCCAACCGCCCTCGACCTCCTTTCCATTTCCGCGGCGGGTGAACACCTCGCATCCTTCCTCGCAAAGGGCAAGGGCCGGACACTCGCAATCACGGGAGCTGGGGTGAGCGTCGACAGTGGGATTAGGGCGTATCGCGGCGAGGAGGGGCGGTATTTGAACCCGAATTACTCGTGAGTGTTGTGGGTGGTGGGCAGTTGGGAGCCAAGGTGGGGGAGTAGAACGGAGAGGAGCTCAACTAGTTGAATCGCGGCGCATTCAATTAATTGAATCGGAACTGCAAATCTCCACAAACGAGCTGACTCAGGCCCATCTTCTACTCTGAACTCGTCGAGGACTCGCCGCGCGGCGAGCTGTTCAGGTGAGCTACTTTTTGACCTCATGGAGCTAACTGACAACAGGAAACGATGTGGGTCATTCTGACGTCGATGTACTGACATGAAGACTGGGGTCGCTCCTTCCTGGGCGTGAGTCCAGCTCCGTAACATCGTTCAACCAGCTGACACTATCTCTCACCACGCCGTCTCTCGCCGCTCTCCTCCCTCCACCTCCTACACAACAGTACCCGCCCGTCCGAGATGCCAAGCCTAACCCAACACACATCTACATCGCGGCGCTACAGGCTCTCGGCCTTGCGCCAGGTCTGATCACACAAAATGTCGATAACCTACACAGCAAAGCCCTGCGTATGGTACACGACGCGATGCGGCGACACAACGTGGAGCCATCAGCAACTCTACGGCCGCGTCTGCGCATAGGCTCGTCCATGTCCGATCCCCACGTTAGCACCCCGCCTCCAACCACTATCAGGAGCGCAGTAAACCCCATCCTCGAGCTGCACGGCACACTAGCCCGCGTCCACTGCCTTCTACACGGGCACCAGCAGTCCCGCGACAACTGGCAGGACCAGCTCGCTGGCGGTAACCCCATTTGGGCCTCTGAGGCTGCGTGGGCCGCGGACACAGGAAAGTGAACTTTAACGTCCAGATAAAGCTCACACCAGCATGCCTCGCACCAACCCCGACGGTGACGTCGAGCTTCCCGGTGCGGACTACAACAACTTCAATGTGCCCGAGTGCGAGGTCTGCGTCGCTGAAGGGATAGACAAGTCCATTGTGAGACTAAAATATCCTGTCCAGCTGACACCAGGTCAAGCCCAATGTCATCTTCTTCGGCGAGACGCTGCCGCCCCCGGTGCGCGATGATTCGTACGTGCAGTTGTCACTAGTTGTCACTAGCACTAACCCCAGCTTCGAGCTCGTCGAGGCCGCGTCCTCTCTCCTCGTGCTGGGGACTACACTTGCCACCTACTCGGCCTTCCGCCTCATCAAGGCGGCGCGAGAACAGGGCAAGCCCGTGTTCATGGTCTCGTTGGGCCCGTCGCGTGCCGACGACCTCGACGGCGTGGAGAAGATGGAGCGTGTTGCCGGGCCTGTCCTCCGCGCCTTCCTCGACGATTACTTGGCGTAAGCAAATTCGAGCTCAGTGCAGCTGACACCAGAACAAACTCTGGGCCCAAGGTCGAGGCCGTCAAGAGTATCCTCGACGCAGGAATCGTCGTCGAGCTTCCTAAGAAGGACGTCGTCTCCGCTGGGACCCCAGAGTCCAACCCCGGTGAGGAGGTGGCACGCCCATAATTAATAGATGACATACTAGCATTGTTGTCTGCCATTACATGCATTACCATAGCCAATTCATTGCATCATTCCGAGCTTTGTGGGGAGCGCGGCATCGAGACCATCTCGGCGTCGCTCTCGCTCGTCTGCGATGGCACGACGGCGTAGCCGCCGTCCAGCCCACTCTCGCCTGACGTGCTTGGGGCCGGTACAGCGACCTCGATGAACTCGTCTCTGTCTCCGCTCTCGGACGCCTCAGGCGTCATCAGGCCCGCCTGACCAAAGTGGTGCTGCACGTCTGTCTGGCGCGACCAAGCCGTGTTCCCGAACCCGATCGACTGCGCTGTGTTGTACGGCATTGTCGGGAGCGTGTGCCCGATCCGCCGGCCGCTCAGCGCAATCTCGTCCTCAGAGTCACTCGAGCCGTCGTCGCTCACTATCGGTGAGGTCTCGTTCGGGCTCCCAGGCCCTGATGGCATGGTACTCGCCATCGCGCTTGCGGGTACGCTCGGCCCGATGTTCGGGCTGCCGGGCATCGACCCCATGGGCGTCGCAGCACGGCTCGCCTCCTCAGCCTTAATTCTCGAGATGCCGCCAATCCGCCGCGCCGTCCGCCGCTTATAGAAGAGGAGGTAGGCAGCTCTGTTGTTCTTGACGGCGTCGGTGCTAGCCTTGGACACGCGGCTGTCGTCGTAGTTGTACCACTGTTCGTCGATCTTGTTGCGGCAGAACGCGGTGTAGTGCCCGCCACCGAGGCCGCCAAAGTGGTTGTCAACGGCATACAGGTCGTAGATGAAAGGCTCGGTGCTGTGCTCGATGCCGTAATGCTTGGCCTCTTCATCCGTCAGCCTCAGGCTCTGCGTGATACGCCTCTCGCCGATTCGCTCGTCGAGATTCAGTCCCTCGAGCGGGTAGTGCACCAGGTGGTCGAGCTTGTCTCGAAGATTGCGGGCTGACCCGAAGCGTTTCAGGCAGATGACGAGGATGTCGGGCGCCTTGTATATGTCAAGCTTCTTCGTCGCCTGCACGTGCTTCTTGCACACGGGACAGTACCACTCGTCGTTCTGGCCCAGCGTCTCTTGCTTGGAGAACTCGTCGAGGCAGTCGTCGAGGGTGATCGCGAGCCCAGCCTTCTTCTTCTCCTTGTCCTTGGCAATCTCGGGGTCGATGAGGTCCTCGAGTTGCTTACCGAGACCCTCCCTGTCACGCTCGAAGAACTCGTTGAAGTTGTCCTGCTTCCACTGCACAAAGATGGCCTCACCCTTGCGCACGCACGCGGACGAGCCTGAGTCCTCAGACTCGTCCTCCGAGTTGGCGGCACTCCCGAATATGCCGGACGAGACGCGTTTGTAGAACGGCCGCTTGGCACGCGCCCGCTTCTCCAGTCCCGACCAAGACCCCGACGCCTTGGACGGTCCACCTGGACGATACAGAGCGTTGACCGCTGGGTCCTTCTTGGTGAAGAAACTCGTTGAATGGCTCTCCGACGACGAGGCGTCGGCCACAAAGACCTTGAACATGTCACCGCGTGTGACGAGGCGCCCCGATTGGCTTTCGAGGGACGCCTGGCTGCCCGTGAAGGGGATGTCCAGGGGCGGGGCAAGTGTCGCCCCCTGAGAGGAGGCCGGTGACGAATCGACGCGAAGATCCGACACGCTCTCGTCGTCGTCCACGATCACCTTGGCGCGTGGGTCATTCGAGAGGACCCACAAGTCGGCGCTCTTCTCGGGCCGCGCCAAGCGCGAGTAGCCGCGCATGATCGCTTCGCGCACTGCGCTAGGGTCGGTCGTCTCGGATTTGGACAGGGTGATAAAAAACGGCTCCAGACAGCCATTCTCCGGCATTTGTGTACGCTGGTACGACGAGCGAGCACCATCGTCAAGTGTAAAGGTGAACACTGGTACGGTCACAGACTCGTCGGTGGGGAGTGTACCAACGCCCTTGCCCGTGGCCGTCACCGGCGCGCCGACCTCGTGGAAGACACCGACGTCGTTGTCCGTCATTGTTGTCGTCGCGTCAATATCCATCCACCACTGGTAGATACCGTTCTTCCACAGGTCGAAGCCGACAATGTTCGATGATGGTGTCCCTGTCAACCTGCCGAGCTTCTCCTTGAGCGTGGAGAAGGATGCGTTGGCAGGGAGGAGCATGTGGACGCTGAGCGGCGGTTTCTCGGTGTCGCGCGGGAAGTAGATGACCTTGACGGTGCGAGTTTGTGAGATGGGCAGCGGGACGGTGAGGTACATGAACGGGTCCATGGTTATGCTCTCCTGGTGGCAGTCGGGGCACACGAGCGTGCTCTGGAGCTGGCCCTGGAATAGGTCGACTATGACCGAATCGTTCCGCTGCTTGTACCCGTCCCAGCATTCTCTTCCAAGCTCGGCGAGCTCGCGGTCGCCGCCCCCCGCCTTCCAATCCGGCTTCTCGATGTAGGGCTTCTTCTTAATGCGGTTCAGGTCCTCGTGCAACCCGTCCAGGAGGAAGGCGAGGAATTCTTGAGTGTCGTGCTGGCCGTACCCGGCGAACTGGGGTGCGAAACGCGAGCATGTCCCCTTCAACCTCCTGGGTGCATACGACGAGAAGGATGGCGACTCCCAGAGATTCTGGACGGTATCACCGAACGCCTCGGCGACCTGGCCGTGCATTCCAAGGGGGTTGTCCGGGTTGAGCTCTTCTTTGAACACATCGGCTAAAGTCAGCGCAAAGTCACCGAGATGTCTCACTCAGGAAATAGTCGACAAGGACGTGTGTGTTGCTGAGGCATTGAGTTGCCGACGCGAGGAAACATGTGTTGCCGAGATTGCTCAAACCCACGAGACCCTTGCCAGCGCTCTTTCCTCGGACCTGGGAGCGGGTCATCATCATCGGGTGCTTGGCGTTGGCGAGCGACAGAAACTGGTTTGAGCTGGATGACGACTCGCCGACAGTGGATGTCCCGGAATAGAACGCGGGCTTGGCGAAGAGAGGAGCCGGTCCACCGATGTTGATGGCCTTCTGCGTGGCCAAGTCGACGTCCACCTCGAATTTCGGGCTGCCAATCTCAACAACGAGCGAGTCATTGTTCGCAAAGCCCAAGGTCTCAATGGTGTCGGTGTTGCCGTTCAGAAGTTTGGCGTTGAACCCCGCGAGGTCCTTTGCCATAACCTTGAGGCCCGCAGGGCTCTCGGCGGATTCGAGAGAGAAGACGCGGATGGGCGCTGTGGCGCTCACGCGGTTGGCGAGCACGGTCCGCAGGAACTCCCGGAGCTGCACGACCGTGCTCGAGCGGGGCAGCGTGAAAAGGATAGGGCCTGGCGGGGTGGCTGGAGGAACTGGAATTGATGGGGTGGTGGTGACCACATGAAGGCAGTAGATGTTGGGAGAGACCTCAATGGTACCGCCGGGCATGCAGATGCGCGGGAACGCGGGCTCGCTCTTTCCCGTCAGGGCTGTGAGAGCATCCCAGCCATCCGCCCCGGTGAACATGAAGTCAATGTCCTCCTCGAGACCATCGCGGACCTTCCAGAACGCCTGGAGCGTGGCCTTGCCATCACGTCCCGGAGCCCATAGCTCGACAGGATCACCCTGTGCAAGCTTGTCAAAATCGGGCTGTGGGGTCGAGCCCTCGCCTGAGCACGCGTACGTGGTGAGTGCCTGGAAAAAGCTCTTCGTGATGAGGTAGTACGTCGATCCTGGAGTGAATGGCGGCGATCCCGACGCTGCCGTCAGCGACACACACATGCACACGCTCACCCATCACGGCTCCCTGGACATCTCGACAACGCTCATCTGCGAGCGATACCTGGCCGGTGCGGGCGACCCACCCCGTGCTCTCAGCCTCGTCAATGTCCATTCCTAGAGGACTCGACGGCAGGGCGGAAGGAGGAGGGTGATCGGCTACGAGCGCCAGAGGGTCCTCGGAAGCGGCGCGTTTGGGTGAAGAGGATGTAGACGGGGAGGGTGGGGGGCGCTTCAGGTTCAGTGCGGGGGGAGGTGCCTGGTCGCCGTCGCGGGGGCTGTGCATGACGGTCCGCGGGGTGGCGGCGTGTGGTATAAGTGATGGAAGTGTTCAGAAGTGGTGGCAAGTGTAGGGTATTAAGTGATGAGCGATGTGATTTGTAAAGTAGAAGAGAGATTGTTGATAAACTGTCAACAGTTAGTACATGGCATCAGTCGCGAGTAATACAGCCAGTCATCTTATCCTCTTATGTAAGAGACACGTGGAGATACTCCCGCTTCCACTCCCCTTCCACTCCCAAAAGTTGGGCGTTTTCCTCCGCCGATCAACCGACAACGAGATCACGCCGAGCTCGACGACTTCGGCACTCTCCATTTACACCATGGCATCAAGGATCCTCGCCCGGGCATCCCGCTTCGCCGGCCCCTCCCGGCCTCTCAGAGCCTTTGTGCGTGCCGAGTCGACTGTCGCGTTCGACCCCGCCCTCCCTCGCGGTCAGGAGCCCGCGTACGACCTCGCGCTCGAGTACATTGCGGCGGACGCAGCCCGCGTACGCGCACAGCTGGAGAAGGCGCAGACCGAGGCGGGAGACCGCCCCAGCCCAGAGCAGGCGGAGCGGATACGTGCACTCGAGGTGAATGCTGAGATCAACGACCCGGCAACCCGGCGGCTGTTTGCGTCGACCGCAGGCGTCGGGAGCATGGACCGGGCAGTGATGCGCGAGCTGGCAGAGCGCGCGTGGCGTCGTAACGGCGGACTCGACCTGCTTATGCAGCGCCTGTTCCAGCTCGGCGTCGTTCCGGATATCCTCCCCGACATCCTCCCGACTGCCGACATGACCGTCTGGGCTGGCGCAGGCGAGGCCGTCGAGGCCGGCAAGATCATTCCCCCATCGAGCCTGAAGGAGGCGCCTCGCGTGCACGTCCAGCTCTTCGGGCACCCCTCCACGCCCAGCGCGACCCACCCTAACCCCGAGGGAAAGTACACGCTGCTCGTGGTCGACCCCGACTCTCCCGACCATGAGAACCAGACGTACAAGCAGCGGGTGCACTACGCCAAGACCGACCTTTCGCTCTCCGTCATCTCTGGCGCGACCGACCTCATGACTGCACCTGGTACCGAGCTGCTCGCATACGAGCCCCCCACCCCGCCCAAGGGTACCGGCAAGCATCGCTACGTCTTCCTGGTCATCAAGCAGGGCAACGTCCTCCACCCCGTCACCCGGGACAACTTCACCCTCCGCCAGTATCTCGAAGAGCACAAGCTGTCGGACAAGGATGTTGTCGCGGCTTCGCTTGTCCGCTCGCAGTGGTCCGAAGACGAGGCCGAGTACATCGCCGAGGCGTACCAGCAGGCCCACGGCGAGCCTGTGCCAGAGTACGGCTTGCCTCCCAAGGAGCTAAAGTACGGGTACCCCCTCAACGCGCGGCAGCAGCGCCAAGAGTCCATCCGCCAGGAGGCGCTCGACAGCATCCTCAAGGACCTTGAGGGGCTCGGGCAGGAGCAGGTTCCGCAGTAGTAGACATAGCATGCACCATTCAGCACGGAATATATGGAGTAGAGGGAGGCCAGTGCGCCAGTGTCGGGGTTTGGATGAAATGGAAGGAGGTACGTGAGAACAAAGTGACAACCTGGCAATATCAATGCAGTGGTGTATGGATGGCTATGCGTATGCACTACTCTTCTTCTCCTCCCTGTGCTCAACCAAGACCGCATGTTCCGCTACCTTCTCCTCCATCACGTTCTGCTTGACGCCCTCGCTGCTCGTATACTCACCCTGCTGCTCTACCTCGTTCGCCTTGTTGCCGTGACCTCGCTTCCGCTCAAACAGAACCTGGATACGTGACTTGAGGTCGTCGCCATCCAACCGGTCCAGCTCACGCAAGACGGCGGCCTGACTGCGCTTCTCCTCAGCAAGCTCTTCGGGGGTCCGACTGCGGCGTTTCACGTTCCCAAAGAAAGCCTCGAGACTCCCCAGCTCTCCGCCAGATTCCCCATGCTTTTGGTACCGGCGAAGAAGGGCAGCCGCGACACTTATGTGTCCGTGCTTGGCCGCGACACGCACGAGGCCCGCATACGTTCGCCCCGTGGGAGGCGGCATGCGGCGCGTCTCGGTGAGTGGGGCGCGGCGCTCCATCGAGTTCAGCAAATGCAGGGCGGCCTCAGTGTCTCCCCGGCCCATCATGCTGAGGAGGAGAGCAGTCCATGCCGGCAAGCCGGGGTTCAGTCCGGCCTCCACAATGTTCTGCATCGCCTCCGTAGCGGCGGTCGGTCCGCCGGTATACGCTTCGATGCGCACAAAGGCGAGGTGTGTGAACTGGTTGGGCCAGAGGGTTGGAGCGAGGGAGCGGAACGACGCATAGAAGGCCTTACGATAGGTCGCGCGTTCGGCTGGGCTGAGGAGCGCCAAGATAGAGGGCAGGATAGAGCAAACAATTCTTTTGTTTGGGAGACGGCGCGGCCTCTTTTCGATCTCTCCGGTACCCACGTTGGTAGGTGGGAGGCCGACCCACAAGAAGTGGCGGCGGAAGGTGCGCACAGCCTCGACGTGGTCACCATCCCGCGCGTGGCGTAGCACTTCAGCGTGTGCCCACCACTGGTGACGGATGCTGGTACCATCGTCCTCCACAAGGCTGTCCCTGGATGGCTCAGTGAACCAACGCTCGAGGGCTCCCAGCAGCTCAGGCCGTAGCCGGAGGAGCAGGCGCTGCGTGTCCGCCAACGTCCCGACGTGCGGGAGGTCGTTCTGTGTCCGGTCAAGAACGCGTTCGAGATGCTTTGCTAGTTCGCGGTTCTCTCGGCCTGGTGCCGGGTTATCGATGAGCTGCCACAGATCTCCATCGCGTCTAGGCCCACCCTGAGATCCTTGGGACCTAGCAGCGTCCGCCCGCTGCTGCTTGCTCATGTCCTCGCCGAGGACCATCGCACGCGCCCAAGATTGGAAGCGCACGCCTGACGGCGGCGAATGGAGGAGCGCGGCCGCTGGTTCGTGATGTTCGACGATGGCGAGGGCGCGGATGTACTTGTTCCACCAGAGCTCTGTCTGGATGTCGGTGAGGGAGGCGAGGTTGCGGCCGACCTTTGAGTCTGACTTTGGGCGACAAGTGGCCCGGTAGGCCGCGATTGCGCGCGAGACCGCCTCCTCGCTCTGGTGAGGTGGGAGAACGGAGGCAAGCGGTGCAACGAAGATGGGAAGCACGACGTTGAGCAGTCCCTTCCGTCCGGAAAGCTCGAAAAACTCAATGAGGAACGCCGGGTTGTCGATGTTCTCGGCCAAGACGCGGTGCACGATAGGGGCCCATTCTTTACGGAGGACCGAGTGATTTGGCGTCGCTCCTCGCGCGGGGTACAACTCCATCCAGAACAAAAATCCTCTACGCCCCTCATCAGTCGGTTCAAGACAGGCGAGTGCGGGCTTGAGATAGATCTTGCGGTGCTGCACGGGGGTGTGAAGGGCCGTGAGTTCGTCGACGACCTTACGCGCGGAACCGAACTTCTCGCTCGCCACGAGACGCGCAACAATGTCGCAAGGCTGGGCTTGGCGGGGACGCCGTGCACCGTGCTCGAACACTGTTGGCCATGGGACAGGAGCGGCCTCAGTCGCCACGCGATCAGGCAGGAACTCGTCGGCCGCGGCGTACTCTCCATCGTCGGCCTCGAGGAAGGACTGCGGCTGGGCGTGGCCGGGCATTGAGCTGGAGTCGGAGAATGTGCGGGTACGTGCTGGCACAAAAGCTCGCCGCCGCACCCCGCCCAGCACGAGCCGGAGGACGTACAGGGCGTTGGCCGAGGTGGCCATTGGTGTGATGTTGAGCGTCAGGTTTGGAAAAAGTCGGCCCGTTGGATGGCTCTTTGCTGGCTGGCCATCACCGACTAATGGGGCTGCCACGTGGTTATTAGAGTATGTCCCTAATCTGTTATTCGCCGCTGCCGCCACCTAACGATGATGGGATGGTGCGTGTCTGGTGTTTGTCCATCCCTCCTACGCTGTCACTTTCATTACCATCAACACACTCGTCAACCTGCCGACTCACGCAATGTCAATGGGCTCGGGGCGGCGGCCCAAACCCAAGATCGTAAGCTCCCTCCGCGCCCTAGCTGACCTCTACAGCGGCCCCCACCAAAGGTTCGCCAACCTTCCCGGCGAGGCTGACCACAGCTGGGCCCAGACACGAGCATCAAGGAGATATGGAACAAGCTCTCACACGCTATCCGCGAGATTCAGAATCACAATGCCTCCAAACTCTCGTTCGAGGAGCACTACCGCTACGCCTACAACATGGTGTTGTACAAGCGTTCGTACCTATCGCATCTGCTGATGACTGACGCGCAGACGGCGATCAGCTCTACAACGGCGTGAAGGGGATCGTTTCGGAACACCTGGACAAGTTGGCTGAAGAGCGCATCGTTCCCGCCTTCCCCCGCACGAGCGCGACGCAGGCCTCTGCGCCTGGTGGAGGGGCTGCAGCAGTCGAACGTGCAGTGGAGGGCGACCGCTTCTTGCGTGCCGTCAAGGGCGTCTGGGACGACCATACGGGCAGCATGCGCAAGCTCAAGGACATCTTGAAATACATGGTGAGTGTGAGTCGTTGTGCCGCTGACGGCGCCAGGACAAGGCATACACACAGCAGCAGGGGCTACCAGCAGTTTATGACGCCGGCCTGCAGCTGTTCCTTTCCCACATCGTCCGCTCCTCCACACATCCGATCCACAATCACCTCATCGGTACGCTGCTCGGGCAAGTCCAGCTAGAGCGCGATGGCCTCACCATCCAGCGCTCAACGGTTGCCGACTGTGTCGACTTCCTTATCCGCCTAGAGAACCCCGAGCGCCTAGGCGGGCGGCCAGTGTATGCAACCGACTTTGAGCCTGAGTTCCTGCGTCGCTCTTCGCAGTTCTACCGACAAGAAGCCGTCGCGCAACTGGTCAAGGCTGACTCGTCGGCGTACCTCCGCAACGTGGAACGGCGACTGTCAGAAGAGAGCGATCGCACGGCCCACTACCTCTGGTCCAACACGAGCCAGCCGCTGCAGATGTTACTCGTCGACGAGCTCCTCACACCACATCTTCAGGCGATCATGCGCATGCCCGGGACGGGCCTCGTGGCGATGCTCGACGGCGATCGAATTGACGACCTGCGACGATTATACACCCTCTTCCTCCGTGTACCCGGTGACGCCGGCAAGGACGCGATGCGGTTAGCGCTGCGTGGCAGTGTCGAGGTGCGCGGGAAATCGATCAACGATAGTGCTCTGGCAGCGGCTGCACCACCACCTGAGGACGAGGAGGAGAAGCCTGATGTCAAGGGCAAAGGCAAGGCGAAGGCACCGAACGCGGGCGCTACGGCCTTGGCACAGGCGTTGCGCTGGGTACAGGACGTTCTTGACCTCAAGGACAAATTTGACGCCATCTTGGACAAAGCGTTTGGTGGTGACAAGCAGGTGCAGGCATCTATCAACGAGGTGAGTGACACTACGGATGTGGCTGACGTGCAGGCGTTCCAGTCGTTCATCAACGCCAACCAGCGTTCGCCAGAGTTCCTCTCCCTGTTCATCGACGAGCACCTCAAGAAGGGCACCAAGGTCAAGAGCGAGGAGGAGATTGACCATGCGCTCGAGAAGACGCTCATCCTGTTCCGCTACCTGTCCGACAAGGACAAGTTTGAGCGGTACTATAAGAACCACTTGGCACGGCGACTCCTATCCGGGCGGAGTGCGAGCGACGACGCGGAACGCGGCATGGTCGCCAAGCTCAAGATCGAAATGGGCTTCCAGTTCGTGCAGAAGCTTGAGGGCATGTTCAACGACATGCGCCTAAGCGCGGACAGCGCCAAGAGCTTCTTGACATACCAAGCGCGACACGGGGCGGCACCACTCGACATGAGCGTCAAGGTGCTTACGGCGTCGTATTGGCCGCAGCAGATTGTGACCGCGAGCACTTGCACGTTTGGCGAGCCGCTGGCGGCAGGTGCGCAGTTATACCAGCGCTATTACGACAGCAGGCACTCGGGGCGCCGACTCACGTGGCAGGCCAGCTTGGGGACGGCGGACGTTAGAGTGCGCTTCAAAGCGCGACCGCACGACCTGAACGTGCCGACCCAGGCGCTCGTCGTGCTCCTGCTATTCGAGGAGGCCAAGGAGGGCGATGTGTTGTCGTACTCTGTGAGCTTAGTCGCCGTCATCCACCCAGCTGACAGCAGGAAATCAAGTCGGCGACAGACTTGGCGGACTCGGATTTACAACGCACACTACAGTCGCTGGCGTGCGGCAAGTTCCGAGTGTTGACCAAGACGCCGAAGAGTCGAGATGTGGGTCCGAACGACACATTCGCATTCAACGACGGGTTCACGAGTCCATTGGCGCGCATCAAGATCATGCAGATTGCAAGCAAAGTCGAGACGCCCAAGGAGCGCGAGGAGACGCAGGAGATGGTCGACGAGGAGCGCAAGCACCAAGTGGAAGCGTGCATCGTGCGCATCATGAAGAGCCGAAAGACGATGGGCCACAACGGCTTGGTAACAGAGGTCGCACAGCAACTCAGCACCCGCTTCCAGCCCAGCACGGGCTTGATCAAGAAGCGAATTGAGGGGCTGATTGACGTGAGCTTCGCATGCCTGATAGAGCTGACAGCAGCGCGAGTACCTGGAACGTACGAGCGACATTGGGGTGTACCGATACTTGGCGTAGCACGATGCATTAGGTTCCTGTGCGCAGTGTGGATGCGGGACATGGCTAAACGTTTTGCCACCGTACGTTGGGTAGCGATCGCCGCCAGCGTTTCGATTGCTTCTGAAATACTTGGTACTGGATGTACAGTACAGCACAGTACTTGGTCTTCTGCCGTTGAGATTGTACCGAAATTGCGTCCAGCCTCCTGACTGTAGGTTCCGCCAGCTGTGGTAGCTGGGATCACAAGTCAGCTGTCACCAGCACCCAACTGAGCCGCAACCGTAAGAGGCACCGGACCCCTCTCCTGCCGTTATGGGCGTCCCTGCCATCCGGCCCCCCTTCCGACCCCTGTCGTCTCGAGGTTGTCAATGAGACGATGAGACGAAGATCGGAAGGGGTGGCGTTACGTTATGAGTAGTAATCATGATAGCAGATGCGATTCATCTTTCAGGGAACCTGGAAGTACAAGCCGCGGTTTCAGTGCACTACAGCGATACTGAACAAGGACGGAGCAGGGAGCAAGGAGCAAGGAGCCAGAACAAAAACAGAACAAAAACACCAAGAATGACATGGCGATCGTATCAACGATACCGGATCTATACCCCGAGGTCGTGACGTCCGTAATACTTATCCCAAGATCCTGCGCCATAGGTCGCGGCCCGGCTCTGCGCCCACAATGTCCCGCTTACCAATCGCGGCAACCTGCCCTGTCTCAACCATATCGCGCAGCAGGGATGAGGGGAGGGCGGGTCCGTCCTCTGCGGGTGAGGCGGGTGAGATGGCTGCGCCGTCGAGGGGTGCAGCGTCGGCGAGCATGTCGAGCACAGCGCGCAGTTGGCCCTGTACGTGTGGGAGGGAGATGATGGGCGTGTGAGAGAGTTTGGTGACGAGGGCGACGAGGTGGGCGATCGCGAGGCCGAACATGGGCCGCAGGACGGTGTAAGAGTACGCGATGGTGCGGCCGATCTCGGGTGACCCGAGGGTCTGGAGGACGGCGATGGCTGCGTCGCGCGCCCGCTCGAGCTGCGCGTACCCCTCGTGGCTCTGGGCAACTGCGGCCCAGACCGGCTCCGAGGCGGCCCACACCGGCGAGGCCGTGTATAGGATCGCATAGTTGAGGTGGAGGGAGAGGACGGGGTCGTGGCGCGCCCCAGCAGAGCCAGCCCACGCGTCCCAGCGGGGTGCGAAGCGGCGCCAAATGTCGCGTGCGCGCTGTCGCTGCTCGTCGTCTTGCACGGGTTCTCCGCGCTCCGTGCTCTCCCGCTTCGGGGAGGGCGGATCGTTGCTCCTCTGTGCGGCCTGCACCTCGATCAGGAGCTCAGAGAACTCGAGCCAGGCGAGTAGCTTCGAGTCTCTGTCCAGTGTGCTTGGGTCCGAGGGACGGCTGTCTGCGACGAGTTCGCGCCAGGTCGGCGCAAGAGGATCGTGCATCATCGGCACGTCAAAGTTGGGGAGGTGGACCATGTGGTCTGTAAGGACGACGTAAATCCACTCACGCCACTCGTCGTGGCTCCGTCTGAGCGTGTGCGGCCTGTCGAGCTGCAAGTCGCGCGCCAGCCCGACGGCCAGGCAGCCAAGCGCGCTATCCGCTGTCCACGTCGCGTACACGCCGAGGCTAAGGACCTCGTCACGCGTCCACTGCATTCGGGCACCGAGAAGGCGGCTGATCTCAGACGCAACCGCGTCAGCCGCCGCATCGCCCTCACGCCGGCTGGACTCGGTGCGCTCCGCCGCCGCCCGCCGGCCGAGACATTGCAGTACGTGCGCCGGTAAGCCCGGGAGCGGGCTGATGCCGGGCAGCCAGGGTGTCAAGGGCCACGCGCCGACGCGGTAGCTCTCCCACACATGGTCGGGAACCTCGGTGATGGCTCGCGACGGCGCCACAGCGGGCGCCCCTCCGCCCGCCAGCTTAGAGGCCAGCGCATCCTGCGTCCGCAACAGGGAGTTGAGCGTCTGTTGAAGGGCAGCAACGGCCGCAGGCAACGTCGAGACGCTGCGGAACGCCGTCTCGAGCCCACGTAAACGTGAGTCCGTGCGCGGATCCACAGGATGCTGAGCGACCACGACCGGTGGAGGACCGGGTCCCGGTGGCGGCACACCGTATCCCGGCGCTCCGGGTGGTGGACCAGTGTAGTACTGCGGTGGAGGCGGGCCTCCAGGTCCTCCAGCGCCAGGCGGAGTGTGCTGCCGCAGTGGCGGGGGATAATTCGGGTGCGGCTGGGGTGGAGCCATCGGTGGTTCGCGGCCTGGACCGCCGGGGTGCGGGGGTAGCATGACGTAGTCTGGCACCATTGTCGGGCGAGAGGTGATCGGTGCCGCGGGCTGAGCTGAGGGAGGATAGAACCCGGGGCCGCCGCCAGGCGTTCCACCCCGTCCAGCAGGCATCGAGCCTCCAAAGAACGGTGACGCACGACTCGGCATGGTCGAGATCGACTTTGGTCGTGTGCGGCTCTCAAAGACGCACGTTACGCCCGCCTGCCTGCATCCGCGGCAAGGCTCCTTTCCGGGCCCGTCGCACTTCATTCTGTGGTCAGCTCATTTCAAGGCGGCCCGTACTTTTGCCGGCGACAGCGCATGCACGCCATCATGGATCTAGGCTGGCGGTTCGTCACGTCGCGACTGAAAACGACGTCTGTTGTCGTGCTCGTCGGGTTGGCAGGCTGCGCGCTAGTGGAGCGCGCCTCAGCCGCTAGACGTTGTCGTTCGGGGCTCGTCACCGCCGGCGGCGACGGGCTCTTGAGGTTGATATGTGGCGTGTCGATCGAGTGCCTTGACCGGTGTCCGTGCCAGCTTTGGCTTGGATGATGTCCGTAGTGTGGGGGCTGGGACTGAGCAGTTGCTCGGCCAGCTTGTCCAAAGCTCTGGAACGGGGCATCCCGACGCTGCTCGCTATTCGACGGGCCGGTTTGCATGTGGGGGAGAGGGTGGAGGGGAGGGAGGGTTGGGCGTTGAGGCGACGCCGTGCGGATTACTCTGGGTGAAGTATCCTCAGCACCGCGGTACGAGTTTGCCGATCGGGGCGGAGACTGGGATCCGCCTCCAGATCCGCGTCGCATTCGCTTTGTTGGTTGGTGATCTGAATGTTAGCGTCCGCGCCTGGAACGAGTATGACTCCGTGCCGAGGAACGGTGGCGGTCACACTCACCATGGGTCACAGGGCCCAAAGGGCTGTCGGCGCGTCTCCGCATTCTGTGGGCGGCACGCGCCGAGCAAAGATGTTGACCAGGTGTGCCCCGGATGCGGTAGTTTTAGAGGTGGTTGTGACCGTGCACAGCACCGAGGCCGGTGTTTGCCCGATCCCAAGATCCAAAAGTCTGGGCAGGTGTGAGAATATGGTCTCACGCGAGACACGGTCCGTCTAGAAGGTCGTGAGTCTGCGGGACAGTTGACTTTTAGCCCGGTGGCGGTGGCGGCGAGGTCTGTGCTGTGTGTGTATGTATATGTGTAGTGGATGGTTTGTGCAGTGTTGGGTGTGGGTGTGGATGCGAGCGAGCCAGAGGTAGCGAGACAGGCAAGAGGAACAGCGCAGTGACCTCTGGTGTCGTGGTGTGTGCCGTGCAGTGCCGTATCTCAAGGGCGGGGCCGAGTTGCGGGGCGGGGGGTTTACGTGATGGAGGGTGGAGGGTCGTCGAGGATTAATGAATGTTTCCAAACGCTTTGGGTAATGACAAGACTATCAACGATAATGTAAATGGGCAAGCTGATGGCAGCGAAGTTTGTGTAGCAGTGTGTTTGGTGGGGTGGTAGGATGCAGGAAATGTAAAAGGCCGCGAGTTGAGCTGCCGCCACCGACGTAAGGGTTGAGGGGAGTGAATGAGGGCTTGTATAGGGCCTTTGATGGAACGAGGTGGCGAGGTCGCGAGGTTGGGGGGGGGCTAAGGTGTGGCGTCAGCACCATCTCGGAGGCTAGGGATTCTAGGCCGGCCTGTAACCCGTCGGTAGACCTGTAGCAAAGTCTCGGGTGCCGAACAATCCTCAAACCAAACCTCGACCTCAACCTCAACCTAACCTCAACGCCTCAACCTGTTAGCCAAAATTGGGAAATGGGAATTACCAAGCCCAGATCTCAGGTTGAGGATTAAGGAGGGCTACAAGTAGTGTCTCAGACAAATCAGGGAGGGATGAGAGAGGATACGATTGAATTGTCACAGAAGAACAGTTGCGGCACGCCAAAGCTAGCTAGTGCTAGAGTGCCGGCGAGATCGGTGAGACAAAACATCCTCCCGGCGCACCGGCCCCTCAATTGAGCATTGAGCAGTGAATACGCACCGTGTGATCGTCCCTGTCTTTCGAGAAGTCGTCACTCAATGTCTAACAGTCGCGTCTCGTGATATACATCCGTGCTCGTCCGTGTCGTCGAGGGGTCGTGGCCGTCCAGAATTTTTAGGCCAGGCCGTGGATTGATTGCGCTGTGTTGGGATGTGGGATGTGGGATGATGGAAAGAGAATTCAGAGAAGCGATGCACCGCAGCAAAGATTCTCCAAAGTAATGCCAGACTTGAAGGAGCTGGCTCGATCGGGAGCTTGAGATACTCTTGTTGTTGAGCGAGACTGAGAATGGCTGGTGAGGTGGGAGGGCCGGGAGGAGGAGAGGGAAGAGGGAAGGGGGAAGGGGGAGGTGTGCGAGAGGGAGGGGCGTTACCGTGCCGGCCGAACGTATTAATGTGTAGGGGAGGGTGATGCGGATCTGGTGATAACAACGAGCATGGGGAGTTGGGTGATGAAGAACAAGGTGACGGTGCACTGCAATGACGGCAGCAACAGCTCCAGTAATGCAAGCGGGTTGTCGCTGGGAACACAGGGATAGTGATCCCACCCAGAGGCTGGAGGCTCAGCATGGAGCAGGTGACGGGTAATCAACTATGGGCCAGGTGCGGGAGAGGCAAAAGGCCAAAGGCGGTTGTCGTTCTGGTCCTGAATCCCGGACCTGGGGTAATGGCTTCCGGCTGGCCGGCTGGACATCCTGAACTCCTGATGTCGTTGGTCCCTCTTGGCTAACCCCTTCTAATCCTTTAACCAAACCAAACCAAACCAAACCCCCTTGGAACCTACTATTTTGCTTTCCTGCTCCTGCTCGCCTGCTGACCTCTTGCCTCCCCTCTCCTCCCGCATTGCGTATGTTTCAACTCGACCCTGCTCCCACTTGCTCAACTTGTCCGCAATCGGAACCCAAATGTACTGCACTTGCTGTCTTTGCATAACATCTCTTCCCCTCATTAACACAGGCCCTGTTCGCTTGCCACAATTCATTTCAGTGAGCTGAAAACTGCGTCATGCGTCAGGCGCCATGCGTCATGGAGCAAGATCACAATCCTCGGGCCTCGGGACGGCTCCCATCACGGCTCCTCATCTTGCATTGTCCTATCACGCTTCCCAGGCAGCCTGGGTCCCACGACTAACCATCTCATAATTATGTCAAGCGTCACACCGTGTGCTCTCCGTCTTCTCGGATACAACTCAAAAGGCTAGCAAACACAGAGAGAGGGTCTCCGTCTCGCTCCTACTCTCCTCACCGAAAACAGGAGCTTGGCAAGCAAGTCGATTGAGAGTAACATGATTCGCTCCAATTTTTTGCCACTTGCAGATCATGACTGGCAGTTGAGGCCACAGGACTGTGCGGTCAGCGGAAGTGCTGGATGATGCGATGAGTGGGGGTGGAAATGTATTTCCTTGGACTCTGCTCTGTGTGCACGCCAAAGCTGACCAAGCTGGTCAAGCCGCCAATCCCTCGACCGCCAAGTGACAGTCCTAGGTCCAAGGTCCCAATCGCATCCGGCAGTGCCTGTGCCAGCCGTTACAAGCCATTGTCCCCGATGCTCATGCTTGGGGCATTGAGCTGTGATGCAAAAAAAAAAAAAAAAAAAAACAAGCCCAAGCTCACCATTTACTTCACAGTCCTGTCACTCTTGGGCCAGGACAGGCACTGCCGGATGCCAGCATCGCGCGCATTACTCCGAGTCTGTGCAGTTGGGTCTCTCAGATCATCTCGTCACCTTGACATCTTGCGTGACAGAGTCTTCCCATACAGCCCCAAGGTGGCGTCCTTGGCGCAGTTATATTACCATATTCCAGAATCCAAACCAAGCCAGCGGCCAGCGGCAGTGACGCAATGTGTGGCCTCTGTGGGGAGCCATCAACTTACCGAAACCAGAAACTTTGACGCAGACTCTGGCCAGCCCGGCCCGCTCTCCCTGGAACCCAACCTTGTCAACTTACGGTGTGGGATGAGGAGCCATGAGGATGGGAAGCTGGACAAGCTCTTCTGGTAAATACCACGTCAGTCTCTGGCTTGACTTGATCCAGACCCCAGGCGATCCTGGACTGAGCCCTTCCTAATGAGCCGGCCTTAATACTGTACTTTCAGAAAATGCCCTTGGCTCCCATGCCTCACTCTGCCAGCCAAGTGAGCCAACCACCCAACTCTGCCCTGGCCCTGGAGCCGGTGCCGCCCATCCGATCCGAGCCCTTCCCGCTCTCCCGACTCGGTCTCCCGTCATCCAGGCACCGCAGCCAAGCTGCTTCGGGACAACGTAACCCGTGTTGTGCATGCCGCTGCGCTGCCGTAGCACGCGCGGAACGGCGCGTTTCAGTCTCCCAACGCCGTCATGGCCCTTGCCCAAAGTGTGCAGATGAAACGTCGTGATCAAGTCGGAAATCGCCATGCTCACAACCGCCAGATCGCCAGATTCGTCCACAGTCACTTGCTATCTGTGTTGGCACTTTTACACTTGCACATTTCACTTCAGGCTGCGCCTGATATTAGGATCGGCGGTGAGCTGTGAGGATGTCTGTCAAACTGTCACGCTAGACACCTAACAAGTTGCAAGTATCCGGATGGGTGGGACTTTGGGAATCTCCTAAGCCAGATGGGTGGGTCAGTGGGGGAAGCAGGAACAGGGTTGCCTGACGCCAATGATGACAAGACGCAATCTGACGAGACACTCGTTCGGCAGAGCTTCCAATCGACTGGATTAACTAACCCAGTCCAATAATCCAGTTGCATATGACACCTGGTCACTTTGAGGGATGAGGGATTGCGAATCTGCAAACCAACGTAATTTGGGCTCACAGGACTGAGAGCTGCACATTCTGGGCGTTCGATAAACCAGATTAAGCTTCAGGCTTGCCAGAATAGGAATGTGGTTATTCATGGGACACCACTCAAGTTGCTAGGACGACCGGTCCCCCTCCCCTCTTGTAACAGCTTTTACCTCTGGCACATCCGGATGCCCCGGATGCCCCTGATAGAGTTCCTAGTGCCCATACAGCTCCCTCTTACCCCAACACTCCGAGTTTGGAGCGGTGTACTGGATAGTCGTACCACGTGCGAGGGTACGAGTGGCAAGCAAGTATTGAGCAAGCCGGGAGGGTGGGTAGTCAGGATGTGGCAATGTACATGTGTGGCGGTGAGGCGGTGGCCTGTTTGGAAGGCCACAATCGCAGGTCGCAGCCCTGCTCATTCTTACAATAGAACTTTAGAACTTTACAAGTATCCTGGCAGTAACCACTCGGTCAGGCAAACGACAAACGGGCGTGTTTGATTCTGTCAGCCGCTGCTGCGCACCGCATCCCTGTCCCACCCGCGCCACGCTGCGAGCTGCACGCAACCCTACCATTTCTTAGCCATGCGACCACCAACTGGTTCACTTCGACCACTAGCCGAGGCCCAGCCACGCAAGCTACCAGCCAGGCGAGCAGGGCCATCCAGGGTACACGTCCTTGTTTGCATGTTAACTGACAGTAAACCCAGCACCGGGATAGCGTCTGTCGCCGTGCTGGGCGTGAGAGCCTAAGCTTGTGACCTGCTGTTGGAATGCTGGGTAACTTGACTTGACGCGAGGTCAAGCACGCAAGGGATTAGTGGCTTTATACATCAGTCACAACTGGACTCATGCCCCAAAGCGTACTAGTGGCATACACACAAAAACTAACACGACAAATGTCTCCGGCAGGCAGTGGGTGACATAAGGCGCTGGGCCTTTTCACAATAAGATATAGTTCGTCTTTTTTTTAGTAGCAGGAAGATAGGAGTATGGGCCTCGCTAGAGAGGCCAATGCAGCGTGTGAGAACCAGCTCAAACGCTGCCCTTCCTGATCGTGTCCGACGACGCGGCTGGGCTGCCCCGGTGCGGCTGGGCAAGGATGCGGCGCAACTCGACAGGAGATACCGTCTGCATCCGCTCAGCGGATGGCATCCCCTGCCCGAAGGGGTGGTTGGACTCGGAGAAGATCCACTCGTCGGGCTCGCTGTAGTCTCTCGACGTGATTGCTTCGAGCTCCTTGGCGATGACCTCCTGGCAGAAGTAGTTGAGGTTGAGCTGACATGTTAGCAAGTGCGAAAACACGACAGTTCTCCTCTACTCACATCGTTGGCGTCGAATCCGAAAGGATTTTCGATCTCCTCAGCGATGCTCGCGTATCCTAGGACGAAGTAGGCAGTGATCTAGGCGTCAGAAGGGGTTGCCCCGAGCTCCATGGTCGGTTACTAAGGACGCTTTTCGGCCTCCCGCCAGAAGCGGCCGACTCGGTCATGCCATGGGACGCGTTGCTGCGACAAGAAGGAGCACTCACAACGGTGGCCGGGACGGTGACCCACTTGAGCTTGGAGTCCCATAGTTGGAAGGGGAGCGCCAGGCAGTATATCCAGCTCATCTCGTAGATGTGTGCGTTGTATGACCAGGGAATGGGGGTGGTGAGGATGCGCTCGAGGGCGGCCAGCGCTTCGTTCATCTGACCAAGAGGGAGCATGAGGTTGGAGGTGGTCGCCGCGTCAAGAACCTTGCGCTTCTGCACACCGGCCAGCCACGACGACATAAACGTGACAATCTTGAGCGGCACGTCGCTGTCCTCGCCCGAGAGGGGGTTGAGCTCGTGGGTGTGCTTCTTCCAGCGCGAAGGCCACATGTCGGAGACTCTGAACCTGGGCGGGTTCTCGCCCGGGCACAGCATGACAGGCTCGCTCTTGCCGCTGTTGGCAGTCGCCTGGCGGTACGCACTAGGGCGTATGTGCCCGGCACTGAGCATCGGAAGGTTGGGAGCAATGTTGCCGTACTCGGTGGTGATGCCGCTCGGGAAGCTGAGAGAGGGAATGAAAGACACAAGGTGGTACAGGTCCTCGTAGTAACTGGCATTAGCGCCAGCCCATCGACAAACTTACATTCCAGGCTCGCTGCGCAGATAGTGCTTGACCGCAACAGCAAAGGCCAGGCCGAGCTGCACGACCGTCTTCTTCTCGATGATGGCCTTGGCCTCGTCACGCGCGCGCTCTGCGGGGTCCTCGATTGGGTCGGGTGTAAGGGAGTCGGGGCCTGTGTCGTGTCAGTCACGTCCGTCGTCAAGTCGACCAGCGTCTTATCGACCCTCGGCGGAGACCTACAATGGATCCAAACCAAACGCGCCCAGTTCCGACTGGCCATGATGATCATCGCCCACATCTTGCGGCCCTCAGTATACTTTTCGTAGGCCGAGGAGGTACTGTACGTCAGCCGCCCTGACCCTCAATGCAGGGATCTGGCTCGAGCACATACCGGTACGAGATTGTCAGACCGAGAAGCATACCAAGGACTGTGATCATGACGCTGGGGAAAGAGAGCTTGGCGCTGGTCTTCAAGTTGATGAGGACGATCATGGTGCTCCACCCGGCGAAGAAGAGGAGGGTGGGCCAAATGCGGAAGAGGGCCGTGGCGAGGAGGGCATTGATGAAGTAGCGCAGACTTTTGTGCGGCCGATGTTCAAAGACATTGTACGACCGGTAGTGGCTGTGGTCGAAGTGGTTGGACGACGGCATGACCTCGAGGATGACCGCGAGGTTGACCGCGAGGATGACTGTAAGCCGTAGGGAAAAGTGAAAGCGGTGAAGAACGGAAGTTGCAAAGATGAGGTCGTGTTAGTGAGAGGAGCGTTGAAAGCGCTTCCGTTTTAGTGCCAGAGTGATGGGCTGATGAGGGTGGAACAAAGTGCGAATGACACCAAGGCATGGACCGGGCGTGCCAGTGCCCGGGTGACAAGACGGAAGTCAGTGGTGGAACGGAAAAGGGATGGTCCAGGCGGCCAGGTGGGATGGTGATCCAGGTCGCGAAGGCATCCAGGTGCAGCACCTTCCACATCGTATGTTCCCACTTGGACGCCCCAAGTGGCGCTCAAACCTGCAAGAGACCAGTGCACAGCTGAACCCCCGCCCTCCCCCTTGGCCTCTCCTTTGTGACGGACAAGGTGTTAATGTGTTCGCCCGCACTGCGGCCAAGGCACTTGAGACAAAGGGGGGCACGCAGCGGTGGTACAGGCTGGAACCAGAGACCTAGTGTTGCTTCGGTGATGGGCCAATCTGTTTGATGTGAATGTGGGCTAGGGCCCGGAGGTTGAAACTCAGAGGCGATGCAAGACAAAGATGGCACGCAAAAGGGGGTGTGGAAAATAGACACAAGGGACGCCACAAAGGATACAGTGGGGAAAGATTGCGGCATGTGATGTCGGGATTGCTCACTTCAGCCAACCGAGTGACAGAACGCGTCCTGACGCGACCCTTCGGCTGCCACTTCAACTACCCAGCGCATGCTCTTCCACCAGTCGCATGCTCTTCAACCAGTCACAATGCTGGGGAATTCGAGGCCCTGTAAGTGCGGCCACATCGTGATCCTTGGAACATTCTGGGACTCGTCACTTACCCTAGGCCTCGAGGCCCAGGCCTCAGGTTTAAACTGCGGACAGGACGAGCGAAGATCCAAGGTTGCAAGTTGGGTGTGGTCGGGCTGGAGTGATGAGAAACCCAGAAGTGAGGATGCCCGCGTTGATGGCTGTGTGCTTATCGCGATTCCCGTGCTGATTCACATGCTGGTCAGGTGTCTAATAGTTTGTAATTGGCCAATATGATTCCGGTATTTGGGGAAGGGGCAAGGTTCGGTTTTCTACGGAGCGTTTGAAGTTGTTGTTTACGGAGGCGTACTTTGGATCCTTTCTCTCTCTCCCTCTCTCTCTCTTTCTCTCTCTCTCTGTCTTTCCAACCTTCCTCCTTACTTGGATTACCTTCCCTCCTGCTTGCTAGCCCTTCTGATTGTCATTAGTCGGTCGTTGCTGACATCATTCACATCATTCAGGTCCTTCTGTACGCACTCTCACTCACTTCCCGCCCATCTGCCCTTACGTCACCCGCATTCATACTTTCTTATCTCACTCCAACTGACAATACTGCACTGCATGTTTCGCGGCAATAGAAGAGGAGGCCGCCGAGGAGCACGGAGAAGCACCGGAGGTCGACAATTGTCGCTCAACACGCGATTCGACAATCTCGTGAAATCACAACTGCCCCGGCCTCTTAGCTTGCTCAACCCCTACCGTACCAAGGACGCAGTCGTCAACGTGCTCGCAGCAGAGCGGAACGCCCTATACGAGCGTTTCGGGTTGCAACCAAATGCACGAACAGTACACTCAACCATCGATCTTCCACACCTCCCCTCGGGCCTACATGCGCTTGACAATGTCCCGCAGCCCAAAGCTCGTCGGACTCCCCTGTCGAGAACAGCCGCTGTGAGTTGCTCAAGCTGATCTCAGCTCACTCCAGCCTCAAGCAGAGCCAGAGCAATGGCTCGTAGACATCATGTTCCCAGAGCTTGCGCGGCGTTCGCCTTCCCTGACGTCCGCACCTTCCTTAGCCCCATCACCGGTCGTCTCCCATTGCGAGGAGAACACCCCTCCCGCTCGAGGCCCACTGCCCGCTGTTCAATGGGACCGGCCGGCCCCACTTCAGCCCCAGCCAGTGGCGCACACGCGTGCAGCTCCACCTCCACTTGCACCTTCGCCCCTTCATCCGCTTTCCGTTCAACCACTCGCCCTTCCCCCGACCCTACCGAACCCGAGCAGGAGATCTCAGATTCCCAGGCAGGGGCCACCCGGATGGGCGTCTCCTTGGGCGGCTCCAACGACGAGAACATTGTCGGCGCCCGGTCCTTTCATCCCCCTGTGGCTTACTCCACATGGTGTTGTCGACTCGACAGGTCGCCCGCTTCACCTTGCCTCCCCCATCTTCCCATCACATGACTTCCAGCACAACTGCTGGCCGCGTACGTCGTCGAGTTTCACTCGGCGCAAACGTCGTCGGTGGCGATCTCCGTCGTACTCCCCTGAATCTGATCTCTGCGATAGAGACAGAGTCTATGAGGAATACCAGTACGAGCGCCCTGCTCGCCGCCCGCGTCGTCGCACCTGGCCGATTCCAACCGACGACACATCGGGTGAGGACGGCGCTCAAGTCGGAAGCAGGCTCCTCAACACTGGTGGTATCATAAAGGACCTAGCCGACAATGCCCACGATCACTTTGAGGAAGACGACACAGGGAGAGAGACATTTGACGAGGAACACGATCCAGAGCCCGTGCCCAACCCTACCCCCTTTGTCCGTTCTCGGCCCTTCACTTGTGAACAGGATCTGAGCGTCCCTGCGCATGGTACGAGTTCGACTTCTCGACTTCCTGGCCCAGTTGCCAAGTCACGTTACGACGGCCCTTTGTCTTTGCCTCAACCATCTCAGCAACGCAAGGCTCAACCCCTTCATCAGTCCAACCGGACTCATTTCCCCACGTCCCCGACTACTCTGACTCCCATTAGCACAAGACAACGGCGCGGCCCGCGCAGAGGGCCCCGCGGTGATCGTGTGATCGAGACGCTCGAGCGAGCCGTCGCCACCATGCCTGAGGAAAAGGATGCGATCATGTGCGGAGAGACTTCTCCCAATCTGGAACCAGTGAGTGTGCGAGACCGCCAGATCTGACATGGCAGGCGATCTACCCACCCACGCCGGCGACGACGGTGCCCAGCACTATCTCACGCCCCCACCCAAGCGCGCAGGCGAGCTCCGAGGTGTATGCCAAGTCACCTGCTCGCCTGCAACGCGCGTCCGAACGCGCCTGGGCAGCATTAGCGGCCATGCAGCCTCGGTACGAGCACCAGGATCCGGTCGCAGCGGCGACCCCAGCCCCGCCGTCTCCAGCCCTTGGCCCAGTCGACGCCGAGGTGTCGGACGAGGGTGAGCAGTTTGCCGACGTGGAGGACGACGAGGAGATCTACCAGTTCTCCGATGATGGCCGCTTCGACATCTTCGATGCGGCTCTCGACCCGGACGTCCCTCAATTCGACCTGTCGTGGGGGGAGGTGGAAGCGGATGAGGAAGACATCGAGATGGGTCAGTCTGAGTCACTACCCCAGCGAATGAATGTTAAGTCGAGCGTAGCCTCTGGCCGGACGACGCCCAAACGTGTGCGCTTTGCGTGGGACATCGGTGGCGTGGGTGAGAGCGACCCAGGTTTCAAGGTGTGGCGTGACGGGTATTAGCGCGGCAGATACGACCGGCGGGCGACGGGGCTCAGGTGAGAGGATCCCGAGAGAGTATGCAAACACCACTCCGATTCACACTCCATTCCACATACACAGATCCCAACCATCAACACAACAGCATCAAACAACGAATCGAACCAACACACCCAGACAGAAGCACCGAAAGATATGTGATGTGTCAATGTATGCATGTGAATGTATGTATCTACTCTCGCCTCTCCCCGGCCGCAGTGAACGACATGTACCGATCCCCGGCGACGATCCAGCCTGTGAAAGGCGCGTCGCCAGCCGTAGCCTGAAACTCGTGCGGTAAGTTCCACTCCATGCCCACAGGAACGCCAAGTTCGCCGCGTAGTACGCGCTTGGCCGTGGCGTACGGGACGTTGCGGACCTTGAGCGATGCGTAGGTTGCCCCCTCCTCTACTGATCCACTGGGGTTGAGTGCCTGGAGGGCGAGGTAAGCCCGCATAATCTCGATGCGGCACACTCGACTCCTAAGTTTATCTTTGAGCAGCGTATGTCCCGGCGCCCTCCA
Source organism: Cutaneotrichosporon cavernicola (assembly GCF_030864355.1). Lineage (NCBI taxonomy): Eukaryota > Fungi > Basidiomycota > Tremellomycetes > Trichosporonales > Trichosporonaceae > Cutaneotrichosporon > Cutaneotrichosporon cavernicola. The sequence continues at coordinate 2,906,834 of NC_083396.1, read as the reverse complement.
GCCACTAGTCTGAACGCACCCATTGACGAGCACTTCGGGCTTGTGGCCCTCAACAAACGAGAGGCTAGTATTCGCCGTGGCGCAATCTCCTTCTGGTTTGTCGAACGGGAACGCAAGATTGGTGAGGTGGACTTGTGGTCGGTGAAGCGAATACGAGATGGGAAGAACAGGTATGAGCTCATCCTGGATTCTTGAATAAGACTCACCAACACCCTCCAACCGCCCATAAACGGCCCTCTCGACTTCATGCCGTATCGTCTCCCTCCATTCCTCCCCTTCTGATATAGGGATAACTCCACCAACGACAATATGGTCGAGATACACCGGCGCAAAACATTCTAGTAAGCCGCCCTGTAACCCCAATGCGCACCAGAGCGCAATCTTATCCGAACACGAAAAGGATATACTGGCCGGCGCGTCCCTTCGCCCAGGTTTAGTCCGGATTGCCCCGAGGTTGGCGTACCCGCTCCGTCCTCTCGCGGCTCCCTCTACTGCCGAGAGAGCCTCCTCCAGCCCTCCTTTATATGACGACGCCGCCGCGTCGTCCTGGTGCGCGGCGGTATGTAGGGTCGAAGCATCGCCGCACTTGGTCAGCTATATCAGGTGGTAGTGGTAACATACAGGCAGGGCCGAGATGTATAGCCACGTTTCCACGTTGTCCTTGATCACAAACCTGCCTTCCACGAAGGAGAGAATAGCCGATTCATTCTCGAGGGCAGAGGTAGCCTCGGAGAGGAGATAGCGCACGAATCCCCGGCGCGCAAGTACCTCTGCATGAGAGTCGTGAACGGTATCTCCTAATGGAGGAAGGCGGTTGGCAGGGAGACATTTCACGCCGGTCCCGATGGACGCTACGACCGGGGAGGGGGTTGTGACGATGATTGAGGCGAAGACTGTCCATTCGCGCACGCCGTTATCCCGGACTACCGGCTTGCCATGTTTCGGGAGGCGGGCGTAAGCATCTAATGCGGCGGTGACGACGGCGTCGGCTGGCTGGTCCGATGCCATTGTGAGCGAGATAGAGACGGGCAGTTGTGGGCATTGGCGCAAATACAACAGGAGTGGAGGCCATGTGTTTTGCTCCCGCTATTTGGTTCCGGTGGAGGTGCTGTTCATCTACACTACACAGCTACACAAGAGTCCAAAGACTCATCAGAGGCTCAAGAAGAGAGATGGGATGCGTAGGGCGGCTTAGAGGGCAAAAAATGACCTCTGGCGGGATCGAACCGCCGACCTCATGCGTAACTCGTTGTGTCGTTGACTCACGCGTGTTAAGCATGCGCTCTAACCAGCTGAGCTAAGTGGCCTAGATTTGCGCATGTGAGCCCTCGTTGATTTCCCACCATCACCGAGGACCGTAGCGCGGTTTTCAAGGGTTTTGGTGACTATCCGGTATGGGAGAGAAGCAGGTGTGGTTGTGGTTGTGGGAGACTGGATGTTCGCTCATGAGAGATGGTCCATGGGGAATGTGGCGTTGTTGGTGTTCTCAGATACTGGGCAACACGGGCAAACAGACGGCTTGTTTACCCCCTGCCATTATCACTCGGGGTATTCGGGGCTTTCGGGTTACCCACTACTGTCTGCATTTGCCGCCGGACGGAACCCCAAGTGTAGGCAGTCACTTCCCCACTCACAGCGTGCTACGCTCGGACTCGGCTTGCTCGGATTGGAAGAACGCTCGGATGGGGAGCCACATGCAACCTTGCGGAGCCGGCCGAGTACCGCCACTACTGATAGAACTTTGATAGATCGGCAGCTTGGCAGTGTCGATCTCTGTGAGGAGATATGAGATGGTTAGTGCTGTGTTGGGATGAGCAATGGCGTGCCGCCCGGCTAGCACATTCCCCAGCAGGTTGACGGCCCTCCGTAGAACTGGGTTGTTGTCACTCTGCGCTCCGCACCTCCTGCCCACCTGGGTTCTCCTCTTCGGCTCTCCTCTTCTCATTACCCCAACCCCACCCAACCAACACCCCCTCTCCTCCCCAACACATCTCTTGCTACAGATACATTATGTTCTTTACACAGGTCTATGATGCCAACGGCTCTATGTACACTCCGTTCATTTGTTCAGCGCCTGATGCACTTAGGCGGTGGTCAGAGGCCATCCCCGGAGCTGGTCACGGCGGTGGATGTAGACTGCGAGGTCGAGCATGCGTGCGGAGAAACCCGACTCGTTGTCGTACCAAGCAATAAGAGTGGCGGTGTGGCCGTCGCCAAGGACAATGGATGCGTCCTCGTCAATGACTGAGCTCTCCCACGACGTGAGGTAGTCGGACGAGACGAGCTTCTCCTCGCTAACCCTGAGGACGCCGTTGAGGCCGCCAACGGAGACGGGGGTGTCGGCAGCCTTGTGGAAGGCGTCCATGAGCTCCTGCTTGGATCCAAAGGGCTTGGTAGTGCGAACGGTGAGGTTGACGAGCGAGACGTTGGTGACGGGCACGCGGACAGAGAGACCTTGGAACTTGCCGGCAAGCTCGGGGATGACACGGACAACTGCCTGGGCGGCACCCGTGGAAGCGGGGATGATGTTGCCCATGGCCGAACGGCCGGAGCGGATGTCCTTGGCGCTGAAGCCGTCAAGGACCTTTTGGGAGGCAGTGGAGGCGTGGATGGTGGTCATCATGCCGTTCTCGATGCCAAACTCGTTGTGGAGGACAGCGGCGATGGGAGCCATGCAGTTGGTAGTGCACGACGCGTTGGAGATGACGCTGTCACCGGCGTAGTCGGTGTGGTTGACACCAAAGACAATGTTCTTGGCATCCTTGGAAGGCGCCGAGATGATGACCTTCTTGGCCTTGCCGCCGCGGATGTGGGCCGAAGCCTTCTCAACGGTCGTCATCACGCCAGTCGACTCCATGACGTAGTCGGCGCCAGCGCTAGCCCAGTCGAGCTTGGTGGCATCGCGCTGCGAGAACAGGTGGATGACCTTGTTGCGGTAGAGGAGGGCAGTGGGGTTGGGGTTGTTCTCGGTGGGCTGGAGGAGGAGAGGGTGGTCCTTGTCAGCGATACGGATCTCGCTTGCCTGGCGACAGGGGCCGTGGGTCGAGTCGAAGCGGATCGCAGTGAGGAGGTGCTCGAGCGAGGCGGCGGTGTGGTTGACGGCGACGAGGTCGACGTCGGTACGCTCAAGGCACATACGGAAGAGCTGGCGACCTGGCGTGTTAGTGTGGGGTGCAAGGTGGGAAGCTGGGGTGCAGAGCAGGTGACCTACCGATACGGCCAAAGCCGTTGATGCCAATGGTGGGAGCGGCGATGTCAATAGTCACTGGAGGTGAGCGACGATCAGCAAGATGGCTTACTGGTTGTGTGCGTGGGGAGGGGGTCTAGAGAGTCTAGTAGTCTAGTAGTCTAGTGTCTGGAGGACAGATGAAAATGTCCTGTCAAAGAGTCGAGCAGAGAAGTGATGAGAGTGGGTTGTCGTCATCGGTGATTGTACATGTCGTTGGTCTTATATACAAGCCTGTGTCAAGCGGTGTCTAGGAATAGGAGGAATCTTTGGCAAGTGACCGCACCAACGTCCGTCCACCCCACCCCGGACTGTGTCGCCAGATCGCCAACAGTAGGAGAATCGAGGAGAATCGAGTCGTAAGGTTCAATGCACAGAAATGCGGGGTAGTGATCTCGTCCATTATCTTTCGAGTGCTCACTCCGATCAAAGCCGAGAAAGGCACAAAAGTTACAGTTAGGTACAGCACACGTGGTCTTATGTGCGGATTAGAGTCGCTCCGCCACTCGGCCCTGGTCGGCAACTCTAGGTTTAATATTCAACTGGATAGGTCCAGGCGTCAACTTTGACAATCAAACTGTGCTAAACCTGTATAAACCTGTCTACACCTGTACAGACCTCCACAGTGGGGTCGGCTTAATGTAGGCCTTCGGACAATGACGCGTAGCCTGTGCACGCGCTACCCAACAAAGATAACGCGAATGAGGGTCCGAGGCCCGCCACTTCGAAAATACTGCCTGGTAGTTCGAAAATCTCCTTGAATCCCTTTGGCATGAAGCGGCTCGCTCGGCGCCACCAACCTTTCGGCCCCTCGGCCGTTTCCGCCAGCTACAGCCTAGATTCCCGCCAAAGCCCGCTTCTCGCGCCTCGGGCCTCGCGCCCTCATGACCCAGCTTGGAGTTGCATCGCCAGTTCGCCCGCGCACGTCCCTACCCCCTCTCTCCTTGTTCCCCTCTATCGCTCGGCTCCTACCCCCGCTGATCTGGCAACCTGTGTGGGGAAGCAGCCCATTGCATCGCGAGGCAGGCGATGCTGGCGATCATTAGGACCTCGAAAGTTACCTGCGCCCTCATGCGCCCTCAACATCGCGTGGACAGCGTACGCATCTGTTATCAGCGGCGCCAATTTCCATACACAACTTTACAGACACCGTTGCCAGTGTGCCAAATGCATCCGTGTGCATAGGGCAGTCGGATATTCGGCGTCGCGGCATTGGGCATTGGGCATTGGGCATTGGGCATCCCAAAGGCCAGACCAAGCCTCCACATTGGCCTCCACATTGGCCTTCACATTGGGCATGTGCGCCGTGTCAACAAGAGCAGGGCGAGGCTGTGATGAGATGTCGCACCGCCACTGGACGCCATCTCCGAAGCGGCCGACGGGAGTGCGGAGTGCGGAGTGCGGAGTGGAGGGGAGGGAAGTGGAGGTCTTCGGAGCGTTTATGGGGCCGGGGACGAGGAGAGAGGAACGAGCGAGGATGACTGAGAGTGGGAGAGGCGGTGAGCGAGCGAGTAGGTGTGAAACAAGGATGAGATCTCTTTTTTCTTTGCCTGCTGTTCATTCCTTCTTGGATGCTCGCCGCATTGTATCCAACGTCATACAAGGCACCGCCGCACCCGATGATCAGCGCGATCCAGCCATCCAGCGATGCAGCGATCCGAGGAACGAAACATCCAAACATCCAAAGATGGGCGAGTGGTTTACCCCGACACCATGTCAAATGACGCAGCTCTTTCGGTGGGCAGTCATCTAATCCTCCGCCTGCGCTTTATGTAAAGGTGTCAAAATATCCATGTGGCCAAAGCGCCGCCTCCACTGACTCCGCCCACCTCCACGTGTCACCCACCTGCATCAGCCCCAGGCCTTGGGCCATGGCTGGCAGCCGGCGGTTGACCCGTTCGGCGCCCTCCACGCCGGGCGGCCCCCGTCTGTAGCGCCTGCCAGACTGCCATGTTGGCTTCAGGAGTTGCTTGTTGCTTGTATTCAACAGACTCTTAGGCACTCTTCAGAACTCTGTAAGGCACGAAATCGATTCCGCAATTCCGCACACCTCCACACCGGCCCGAAAGCCCACAATCTCCGCGCGGGCGCCGAAAGGGAACTCAGGCACGGTCTGCTGTGCAAATGCGAAGAGTGGCCGACGGTCTCGGAGTCGGGGTCTTGGCGTCCGTCCACTAGACGAGGGCATGAGTGACACGTCGCCGACGACGTGGGCAGCTCGGCGGCCGCTGGTGGTCGTCACATTGTGGCGGTGACGTTGAGCACGGCCAGTGTAGTGCGTCCCTTTGTTTCACTATCAGTCATACGTCTGTCGTACGAATTTGTCGTGCCCCTTGCACCGAGGTGGACAGCGGCCAGCAGGGCAAATCGAATGTTTCGCAACTGGGTTACTAACCGTGTTCCAACGATACGATGCTCACCTCTTCGGAGGACTCGTACCATCTCCGCCGAAACTGCCCTACAGCCATGGCTATTCACACGAGCACGTCACTTGAGACCCCGGGGATGTCGCTTGGCGTCGCTGGCTTCGTAATGTAGTCTCATGCTATGGCTCTTGTCACGAATTGGTCTCATGCTAGATTGCCTTGTTGCCACATTCTTAGGAAATGGCTGGCGAGCAATTGAGCAGTGACGCAGTCGTCTTCTGGCTATGAGTATGTAACTGTCGGCGTGCTCAGGAGTTTGATTCACACATTCCTGACCGTTCCCATCCTCAGCAATCAGTAATCAGCAAGCAACCTCCCCTCCAGTCTCCAACGGAAGAGCACATGAGCTTTATCTTGGCTAAGCAGTGTTCAGTGGGCAGAAGCATTCTGGGCTCGCTGTGTTAACCACGGATTACCTGCAAGCTAGACATGTCAGTTGTCAGACAAGGCCGACGGCCTGAGCCCATGTGATTAAGTCTTTTTGAGTGAGGCTCTCGAGACTAGTTGTATTGAAGCATATTCTGACAAATTAGGGAATTAGGTATTGGGACCAAACAACCATGAGAAAATACAAGCTGATTACATGACACAATCCAAACTAGTAAACTAATACAAAAAGCGGACACTTTGCTTTGAATTCAAGTTTAAACCACGTGTCTGTGCCTGAGACGGACAAGTACAGTGTCTAGGCTCTGGGGCTCTGGGGCTCGGCGGCCTTACCCTACTTTCGGCCCCCGCCATTTCAGGGAGAAGTGTGGTGGCACCAAGTCTTGTCCTGAAATCAACAAGCAAACGATGACGCTAATTCGCCAATAATGCCAAGTCAATGATGATTTAGAAGAGGAGTTTGAGGGAATCTATTGCCATTTGAATGAACTGTAAAGATGGCCGCCGGTCAATGAACTCGCTTTCTCATCTCTCGATCATTGACTCTGATGGTACGCAGAGATTCAATTTCCGGAACGAAACAGTCGGAGCGATAGATTCCCCTCAATCCCCTCTCAACCTCAACGATAGCTTGCCGACCTGTAAAGTCTTAATAAAAAGCCACCTGACTACCACAACATCCCCGCTTTCTCTAGATTTCTCTCATTCCCTTCTTCACCTTTACTTACCCCTTGACTCTCTCCCGCCTCTCCCTCTCCTTGTCCCGAACTCCCTCCCTTCCAACTCCTTACACCTTCCTTCATCTCTTTTCACTACTTGAACCCCTTGTGCCCATCACACCATGTCGTTGGTGGGCAACTTCAACTCGCTCAACAATGACGGCGCCGCCCGCATGAGCGGCGCCGATTCCAAACGCCGCCCCTCCCAAACCCACGGTCGCCGCCCTTCATTTGCCAACTACATCCCCACTCCTTTTGGCGGCCAAGATGACGAGGAGGAGGAAGAGACACTCGATGAGTATGCTCCCCCGCGCGAGCAGCGCTTGGAGGAGGTACATGTCCTGGCTCGGTCGATGAGCGTGTCAAGTGAGAATAGCAGAACCGGGGGCCGGCTCAGCGGGGCCATCCATCGCACGGTGACTTCGGGATCCGTTGCAGCCAACCCGTGGAACTATGAGGAGGGATCCGACTTGGACCCTTACAGTGACAATTTCAATGTTCGCAAGTGGACTCGCTCCGTCGTCATGGAAGCTCGCGGCGATGACCACATCCCACGATATGCCGGTATCGCATTCAAGGACATGAGCGTCCACGGTTTCGGGTCTGATGCAGGTGAGTGACTACCACGAAGGCCGACGTTGCTGGGAGGATAAGGAGATCTATCTTCCCTTGGTCTGCCCCCTAGCAACCCGGCAATACCATGACGTCAAAGGCCATCTCTGACAACAACAGACTACCAGAAGACTGTTGGTAACATTCCCTTCTACATGTTTGGCCAAATTCGTGACCTCATCGGCAACCGCAAGCGCAAGGTACAGATCCTCAACTCGATTGACGGTGTTCTCGACTCGGGAGAGATGCTCGTCGTCCTCGGCCCTCCAGGTTCAGGCTGTACCACCATGCTCAAGACGATTGCTGGCGAGATGAACGGCATTTACCTCGACGAGAAGTCGCAGCTCAACTACCGAGGTATGTTTACGCTTGGCCAGCTACTAGTGTTGATCTCCGCGGCATGTGTGCCGTGTCTCCGCGGCATGTGTGTCGTGGTGACTGCCGTGTCCGTCATCCAGTATACGTCATGAGGAGTTTCCCCGAGGCTCAGCTGACGCTCCAGGTATCGACCCCAAGCGCATGTACAAGCAGTTCCGTGGAGAAGCCATCTACACTGCCGAGGTCGACGTGCACTTTCCCAAGCTCGTCGTTGGCGACACGCTCGACTTTGCCGCGCGTGCGCGTGCGCCTCGTAACCCTCCCGGTGGCCTCTCGGTCGGCGAATATGCCAAGAAGATGCGCGACGTCGTCATGGCCATCTTTGGTATCTCCCACACTGTCAACACCATGGTCGGAAACGATTTCATCCGTGGTGTTTCGGGTGGTGAGCGCAAGCGCGTCTCGATTGCCGAAGCGACTCTTGCCGCCGCTCCTCTGCAGTGCTGGGACAACTCGACCCGTGGTCTCGACTCGGCCAATGCCATCGAGTTCGTTAAGAACCTGCGTATGGGTGCCGAGTTCTTCGGCACCACCGCCTGCGTCGCCATTTACCAGGCGCCCCAGGCGGCGTACGACCTCTTCGACAAGGTCTCGGTCTTGTACGAGGGCGAGCAGATCTTCTTTGGTCGCTGCGACAAGGCCAAGCAGTTCTTCGTCGACATGGGCTTCTACTGCCCAACGCAGCAGACTACCCCCGACTTCCTTACCTCGCTCACCTCGCCCGCTGAGCGCCAGGCGCGCGCCGGGTTCCAGGGCAAGGTCCCCGTCACCCCCCGCGAGTTTGCGCAGCGCTGGAAGGCGTCGCCCGAGTACGCCGCGCTCCAGGCCGAGATCCAGACCTACAACGCCAAGTTCCCCATTGGCGGCGAGACCTACGATCAGTTCCTCGCCTCCCGTCGCGCCCAGCAGTCCAAGCGCGTCGGCTCCAAGTCGCCGTACACCCTCTCGTACGCTGGTCAAATCCGGCTCTGCGTGCGACGTGGTTTCCAGCGTCTCAAGGCCGATCCGTCTCTCACGCTCTCTCAACTCTTCGGTAACGTTGTCATGGTTCTTATCATCTCGTCGATCTACTTCAACCTGCAACCTAACACCGCGTCGTTTTACAGCCGCGGCGGTCTCCTGTTCTTCGCAATTCTCATGAACGCCTTCGGCTCTGCCCTGGAGATTCTCACTCTGTACGCCCAGCGTCCGATCGTCGAGAAGCACGCGCAGTACGCATTCACGCACCCCTCAGCCGAGGCGTTTGCGTCCATGCTCTGCGACCTGCCTTACAAGATCCTCAACGCCATCTTCTTCAACATTACGCTCTACTTTATGACCAACCTGCGTCGTGAGCCAGGACCCTTCTTCTACTTCTTCCTGGTCTCGTTCCTCCTCACGTTGACCATGTCGATGATGTTCCGTTCGATCGCCTCGCTCTCCCGGTCCCTTACCCAGGCTCTCGCTCCCGCTGCCGTCCTCATCCTCGGTCTCGTTATCTACACCGGCTTCGCCCTGCCCGTCACTTATATGCGCGGCTGGTCTCGCTGGATGAACTACATCGACCCCATTGCGTACGGCTTCGAGTCGCTCATGATCAACGAGTTCCACGGGCGGGTCTTTGAGTGCTCGCAGTGGGTTCCTATGGGCCCAATGTACCCGGCTCCGGGCACGTCGGATTCGGTCGTCTGCTCGTCGGTCGGTTCCGTTCCCGGCCAGTCTGGCGTCAATGGTGATGACTACCTCTGGCTGGCGTACAACTACCACCATTCTCACAAGTGGCGCAATGTCGGCATCATCATCACATTCATGGTCGGCCTCTGCTGCGTCTACCTTGCTGCCACCGAGCTCATCACCGCCAAGCGCTCCAAGGGTGAAATCCTCATCTACCCGCGCGGCATGATCCCCAAGGAGTTCAAGTATAGCGACAAGCCAGTCGACGAGGAGGCCATTGCTCTCGAGCGCCAGAAGGCTGAGATGCGCGCCGAGGCCACTTCGCGTGCCGACGCCATCATCCAGCGCCAGACCGCAATCTTCTCGTGGAAGGACGTCGTCTACGACATCAAGATCAAGGGTGAACCCCGCCGTATTCTGGACCACGTGGACGGCTGGGTCAAACCAGGCACACTCACTGCGCTAATGGGTGTCTCGGGTGCTGGCAAGACCACGCTCCTCGACGTCCTCGCTACTCGTGTGACTATGGGTGTTGTTTCCGGTGAGATGCTCGTCGATGGTCGTCCTCGCGACGTTTCGTTCCAGCGCAAAACCGGTTATGTTCAGCAGCAGGACCTGCATCTGGAAACTTCGACTGTCCGTGAGGCTCTCCGCTTCTCGGCCGTGCTTCGCCAGCCCAAGTCCGTTTCGCGCGAGGAGAAGTACGACTACGTCGAACAGGTTCTCAAGCTCCTCGAAATGGACGCCTTCGCTGACGCCGTTGTCGGCGTCCCCGGTGAGGGTCTCAACGTCGAGCAGCGTAAGCGCCTCACCATCGGTGTGGAGCTCGTCGCCAAGCCCGAGCTCCTTCTCTTCCTCGACGAGCCGACGTCTGGTCTCGACTCGCAGACTTCCTGGAACATTCTCATGCTTCTCCGCAAGCTCACCGCAAACGGACAGGCCATCCTGTGCACCATCCACCAGCCTTCGGCGATGCTGTTCGAGCAGTTCGACCGCCTCCTGTTCCTGGCCAAGGGTGGCAAGACTGTCTACTATGGCGAGGTCGGCGACAAGTCGAACATCCTGATCGACTACTTTGAGCGCAACGGTGCACCCAAGTGTGCACCTGGCGAGAACCCCGCCGAGTGGATGCTGTCAGCTATTGGAGCCGCTCCCGGCTCGTACACCGAGCACGACTGGCATCAGCTCTGGCTCGACTCGCCTGAGCGCGTTGCTGTTCGCGACGAGCTCACCGACCTGAAGCGAGAGCGCCGTGCTCTCGTTCCCAAGCAGGACAAGACCGACAAGGCCAACAAGGCAGCGTACACCGAGTTTGCTGCTCCCTTTGGTCTCCAGTTCTTCGAGGTTCTCCGCCGTGTCTTCCAGCAATACTGGCGCACGCCGTCGTACATCTGGTCCAAGATTGCGCTCTGTGTCTTCACTGGTCTCTACATTGGTTTCTCGTTCTTCCGCGCAGACACGTCGCAGCAGGGCCTCCAGAACCAGCTCTTCTCCGTCTTCATGTCGTTCACCATCTTTGGCCAGCTTGTCCAGCAGATCATGCCCAACTTTGTCATCCAGCGTTCGCTCTACGAGGTCCGTGAGCGTCCGTCCAAGACGTACTCGTGGGTCATCTTTATTCTGTCCAACATTGTGGTCGAGATCCCCTGGTCGATCCTCGTCGGCACCCTGTTCTTCTTCGAATGGTATTACCCGATCGGTCTCTACCGGAACGCCATTCCCACCGACTCTGTCACCGAGCGCGGCGCCCTCATGTGGCTCCTCTTCATGACGTTTTTGCTCTTCACCTCGACCTTTGCCACCGCCATGGTCGCCGGTATGGAGCTCGCCGAGACCGCTGGTAACCTTGCCAACCTGCTTTTCTCGCTCTGCCTGATCTTCTGTGGTGTCCTCGTGCCCCTCCAGGGGCTCCCCGGCTTCTGGAAGTTCATGAACCGCGTCTCGCCCTTCACGTACCTCGCCGAAGGCATGCTCGCGACCGGTCTCGCTGGGACCAATGTCGTCTGCTCGTCGAACGAGCTCCTCAGGCTCACCGCACCTGCCGGCCAGACCTGTGGCGAGTACCTCGGTCCATGGATCCAGATGGCGGGAGGCTACGTGGTGGACTCTGCGGCTTCATCTTGCGAGTACTGCGCCATGAGCGACACCGACACCTTCCTCAGCGTCTTCAACATCTACTACAAGAACCGCTGGCGCGACTTTGGCCTCATGTGGGTCTACATCATCTTTAACGTTTTCGCCGCCATTGCCTTGTACTACCTCGCCCGTGTCCCCAAGAACAAGAAGGAGGCTGTCGAGGAGACGAACGAGGACCTTGATCGTGTCCTGACTGGTGCTACCGGCATCTCGCGCCAGCTCACGGTGGGCGAGAAGATCCAGTCGCCCCTCAACGGCAACGGCGCCGACTACCTGGGCGCCAAGCAGCTCAACGACGACCCATACAACGAGAAGGCTGTCGGCAACGGCACATTCCCCAACGAGAAGGCCAGCCCATACGGCGCGCCGCCCGTCATCGCCACTGGCTCGGACCGCTCAGCCCCTACCACCATGGACGACACCACGCGCGTGCCGTCGCCCGACCCGCCTACCCCTGGAGAGTACTATGACGCGTCTGCCGCCCTTGGGGCACCAGCCATGACCACGTCGCCGGGTCCCCCCGTCGGCGCACGCTCATCTGAGCACCTCCAGTAATTCGGGTTCAGTGTTTTGTGTAGCTCGTCCCCAACGCCACATATGTGCTTGCACTCTCTATCGACAATCTCCTGCACCACTTAGACCACTTCTCAATCTAGTTCGTGTATAATTTTCATGCACACCCAATTAAGCATGTCGCCAAGTGCTTATGTTGCACCCTTACCACTTGCCACTTGGCCACTTGCGACTTTGCACTTACCAATTTGCACTTACCACTTCACTTCATGCGCATGGAATCATGGACCTCGACGCCTATTTCCCCAGGCCCAACCGACGCGCTCATCGCACAATGACCCATGTTCATCGACCCTCTATCGGCGCCCGCAATGCCCGTCCAGGGATGCCAGGGACGTCCGAAACGTGCGGCCCCCGCGGGGGCCGAGCCACTCTCCAGGCTTGGACAACCGTCCGGGAAATCCCGACGTCGTTGGGCAACCCCGACTTTAGCACTTTAGCAGTCGCGTAACAACGAAAGTCTCCCACGGTCACTGAAACGGACAACAATCCAATCTCCTCTACGTACCAACTGTCAAGGTGTCAACGCCACGAATTGGACGCTGGACTAGACGTGCTTACCGCCCTGCCGCCATATCAGATATCAGATCAAAGTTTCGGACGTGCACCTTGCAGCTTTGGACTGTTTCTGTTGCGCATACCACACCCACATCCATACAAGTCTTAAAAATGTGCACCGGCCCACTCCAGGTCTCCAGGAGCGCTAGCCTATATGTAGCCTGGCTATTCTGGAGTCAAAAGTCCCCCATGATCATGCTCGGTTCATAGTCTGCTTTGTGGAGCTGGATGATCGATACTAATGCGTGCCTGGATAACTGATGATTAGGCCTTTTTCGAATTCACTTCACATGGGCGCAGCGATCCCCACTCACTCTGTCTGTGCGCCCCAGCGTGTTGGAGAACGGCTGCTGCATCAAGGTTGCCTGAATGGCAGCTGCGATTCAGGTAACTCGACTGCGTCCACAGCCCATGCAGCCCAGCCCCGACGTTGATCACAATCCGTGTCGGAGTGTACTTAATGAAGCGACAGCGAGCCAGTTGTGAGTTGCGGAGGTCCACAGTGCCGTCTAGGCATTTATGAGCCGAAGGCCGATGACACGGACAGCCGACGATCATTGTACCACGGGTACACCCCTGACCAAATGGAACCCGTGCTGACGTGGGCTTGTCGGTTGAGCGCTCTTGAGATCTAGGGATTACAATTTTGATTGGTTAATCCTATTCATCATTAGATTTGCCATGTGATCCATTCGAAAATGCGGGTCCCCGTTACATACCTGTCACCTTTGGTAGCATGCCTAACAACAAACATTCAAGCCTAATGCCCAGCTGCATTCAACTCAAAGGTGCCTACTTGCTATCTCACAGGCCTTACCTGCTGTCCTCTCCATCTGGCGCTTAGTTGTCACAGTCTCACAGTCTAACACTATCCACCTCCCAATTCACTCGCTTTGCATTCTGCTCAACAACATAGACGCGTTCAACATGATGGTCGAACACGCAGACGGCAGCCCCGACTCGCCGAATGCGCCCATTCAAAAGCGCAAGCGAAGCCGCGCTGGATGCTACACCTGCCGCCGCCGCAAGGTATGTCCTGGTTTCGCCTGGGCGCTTGGCTCTTGGCTCTCAACGTGATATGCACGCGCCCCGGTTCATCACCGTCGCGGCTCTCCGTGGATGTTAAACCCGGCTGACTTGTGTACAGAAGGCCTGCGACAACTCGCGTCCGGTATGCGGATCATGGTACGTGGTACATGCCTCTCGCCACCCAGCCCTCCTTACTCTGCAACCCGATTCACCTACAAACCAAGCTGCAACAGGCAGCGCTCACCTGCGCGCAACCACTTCCAACCCAGGAACGGCCCGCTGACTTCAGCACACGGCTTGGCATACCATGCGTGTTTCCAAAGCTGTACAGGAACGCCAAAGGCGAACTTGTCCCCAGTCCCCAGCCCAACGGCCGGACTAAGCGCCTTTGTACGTTGGTCCACTGCGTTACTGCTGAATGCTAATGGCAGCGAGAGACTCTGAGTCGCCAGAGATTGAGAGGGGCAACGCTTTGACAAGCGCAGTCAACCCGTGGGACAACGCACAGGCTGGATGGACTGCCCACTCCCAGCCGTCAGTCGGGAGTACGACGTACCTTCCTGACGAGGGAGGCGACAGCGGCGACAATGACGTCTCTGACACTGCACTCGACGCTTTCCTCCAGAGCTTGAACGACAACTCTGGCGGAGACGGCCAGGGATGGATGTTGCCTCTGTTTGCCGACGGCGCCCTTGAGCTCGACCTCAATGGCGGTCATCCGTCAGCTGTTGCCATGCAGCCCCCACCGTTCGACCACAGTCCCAGTGCGATGCAACCACCGCCGCCACCCAACCCAACGCAGCCCAACTTCATCGCCTCTGTTCTCGACCACCTCCCGGCACTGTACGAGTACTGGGTAAACTCGTTCTCCCATGTACTCTCGGTCCTCGGCCCGGGTCACAACCCGCAGGTCGACAACATGTTCCCAGTGGTCCAGCGCTCACCATTAGTGATGTGCGCGCTTATAGCATGGGCCGCAACCCACCGGGCCAATATCGGCCACCCGTACGAGGAGGTCGCGAGACTCGCGACCGAGTTTACCGAGCTCCAGGCCGACCAGATCGACATAGAGCGCGAGCTCACGCCGAACGAGAGAGAAGAGTACATGTGGACACTGCTCATCCTGGGCGGTACCGAGATTGTACAGGGCGACGTCAAGGGCTGGGTCCGCCGGTTACCGATGACTCGAAGGCTGCTGTGCAAGGTCGTCGAGACGATAGACTTTGGCACCACGATAACGTGGCAGGCACTCGCGTACAACTGTGCATATCACGACATCCTCGCGAGTCTCACGACTGCCAAAATCCCCGACTTCCCCTACGAGTTGTACAACCGCATCCTCACGGCGAACGACCTCGAGATGGATTCGTACATGGGCGCCACGCGCCGCATCTTCCAGTTCCTCATCGAGATCGCTGCGCTCGCGGGCAAGGTGTCGACGATCTACGCGCAGCCCGAATCCCCAGAACGCGACCGCGCCTTGGGCCGCATAGTCGCCGATGCCCTGTCGATGAGGGCGCGCCTCGACGCGGCCGACCTCCCGAACGGGTTATTCAAACACCCTCTCCCTGTAGGGACGGACCGCGCGCTCCTCATCGTCTCATTCTACACCTACAAACTCGCTGCCGAGCTGTACCTCCGCCAGAGTGTGCTGCGATGTGGTCCAAGCGACCTCAAGAACCGCCGCCTCGGCGTGCGCATCATCAACAACATCCACCAGATCCTCGGCACACCCAACGAGAGCCAGATGTGCTTCCCTCTTTTCCTTGCTGGGGTCGCGACAGCCGACGCGAAGGGCCGTGCCGAGGTCGATAGGATATTTCACAAGTTCTCGTCACGCGTCCAAGTCCGCAATGTCATGGCCATCCTCAACCTGCTGTACGAGGTGTGGAAGCGCGACCCCGAAGGTGACCGATACGTTGACTGGCGCAAGCTCGCGGAGGAGGTGAGTTGTGGTACTGTGCGCGCTGACCCGCAGCAGATGGAGGTCGCGTACTCTTTTGCGTAGCACAGGGCGTGAGGCAGGGATATTGTATAGGCGGACTCTTACTACCATTGTGTGTACGATATTGGATGCCGCTGGCCGGGTGTTATGTAGAATAGTATGGGTATGCTCAGTGAGCTGCACGGGCCGTCTTAGGGTCGGCCACTCGAGGCCGAAGCCGCTAGCAAAGATGCCGAGGTCATCCCGGAGCCGTTAGCGTTTCGGGCCGGACGCGGAGGCGATGCTATGATCTTACACTGCACAGGATAGGCAGCATATGCGTACTGTACAATGGCATTGAAGCAATTGTCGCTGGATTGTCTGCATCACATGACGTGCGGTTCACGGCAACAATCTTATCGGGTGGAGGCCGATCGATCGCGGTCTGTTACTCCCTCGTTTCATCCACTTGCAGCCCACCATATCCGCGTTGCCCACAAACTCAGCCGTCCCCAGCAATGGTATACTTCCAGCCCGGTCCGCGCCTACACCTGCTGCTGGACGCGCTCGCCTTCGTCCCAGTGCACCTTTTCATCCTCCCGGCCACAGCACTTTACCACGGGATACGGTACTGGCTTGCCCCCTCTGCCCGCCGCTTCCCGCACCTCACGTGGTGGCGCTATATCGTGCTCAACCTCCAGCGCGCACGTAACCAATATATGCGCGGTTTATGTGTCAACTATCCTGATCCGAACGCCCATGTCCGCATACCGTCAAAATATGACGACGTATGCGATGTCGCAACCGTCACCTTGCCGCCTATTACTGAAGACGTGCCCCGCCTGGAAGTGCTCGACTCTGACGCCACTATGAAGGGGATAGTCCACCCAACCCCAGTGACGGGCTTCTGGATCGCCGCCAAAGGCAAAGCAGGAGACCTGACCGCACAAGCAAAGCCCGACGAACGCGTCATCTACTTCATCGTCGGCGGGGGGTATGCCAACGGCCACCCGCTTGACCCGCACACAGCCTTCTCATTTGCGCAACTCACTGGCGCTCGGGTATTCTGTACGCCTCATCCAAACTCAGCTAATATAGGCATAAACTACCGCAAGTCGCTAGACGACGCTTCCGCCTTTCCCGCCTCTCTCTTCGATACCCTGGCCGGATGGAGTTATCTCCGCGACTTAGACTTTCAAGCTAAAGTATGAGTAATGAGGGCGGGCTAATGCCAGAATATCGTCATGACGGGCGACTCGGCGGGCGCGAATGCCTGTCTTGCCCTCACGCGGTATTTGGACGCGTTGAGGGGAGTGGGATTCGATTGGGGCCTCCCCCGCGGTCTGGCTCTTCATTGTGTAAGCTTTCTCGACTGTGGTAACTGATTAGCCATGGGGCGATATGACGTCCTCGTTCCCCTCCATCAAGCGTAACCGATACACTGTACGTCCTCCCCATCCCTCAACTGACGGAAGGACCACCTCATCGACCTCAACACCACCTACATCCCCTCCCACACGCGGCACTTCCCCTCAAAAGATGGGGCGTATTTCTCCCCTGCCTTATCCCAAAACACGTCAGACGGACACTTCGCCCGGCTTGCCGAAGCGGAGGTGAGAGCGTACGTCCTCGCCGGCACCGCTGAGGCTTTCTATGATGAGATTATTGCGTTGAAGGCCGGGATGAGGGCGGCAGGGATGGACATCATCTACCGCGAGGTATGTAAGAGGTGTTTCTGACGTTGATGCCAGATCGAGGGGGCGGGACACTCGGACTTTGTGTCCATGGACAGGCCGGGATGGCAGGGATGGAGTTGGGGGGTCGTACGGAATGACTTTGAGGACTTTTGGTATGCCACGGCCGAGTGACTTGCCACCATAGGCCCGACACACGTCTCCCATCTCCCCATCTCCAAGTATCAACAACATGCAAGATACATGTTCGTGTAACCGTCCACACGCTGTTAGGCGATACACCCAGTAATCGACTCAGTATTTCACCCGGTCATCGACCACGATCATGACCGCCCCCCCCCACCCCCCCCCCCCATCGAGTAAATCATTCGGCGTGCATGTCGCTGGAAACAGCTAGCAGCTAGTTAAATCGCGTCACTTGCAGCCAGGAGTTCCCCTCTGCAACGCTTCCAGGCCACTTAGCTCAGCTGGTTAGAGCGCATGCTTAACACGAGTGAGTCTTCAACGACACAACGATTTACGCATGAGGTCGGCGGTTCGATCCCGCCAGAGGTCAGTTTTTGTGCCCTGCACAGTCTCTTGTATGTCAGGACGATGCGGAAGAGGTGCTGAAGAGCATCGGCTCGATGGCAAGTCTTGTTGTTAGTGGAATGGCATCGTGGCGGTGGGTGAAATTCCGTCTGTTCCATGTGAGTGGGTACATTGATTCGTCGGCAGGCGAGTGACCCGTCGAGTACCGGCGCGTCAGCTTGCAAACGTGCTGGTGTAACACCTAGACTGTTTTCATAGCTGCGGTACTGCGAATCCCAGTCTTCTCTTGTTTCGTCCTTCCACCCAGCCCCCTTCCACCCAGCCCCTTCCACCCAGCCCCTTCCACCCAGCCCCCTTACACCCAGCCCCCTTACACCCAGCCCCCTTACACCCAGCTATCCCTACTCCACCCGCGATCCCGCACAACTCAGCAGGAACTCTCGCTTCCTCTACACATCGGCACGTGCGGCCATGTATGACGGAACACGTCCTAACCGACACCGCAGATACGCGCACCAAACCTGGCCCCGCCACATCGCAGCACACCGAATCGTCCCCCGACCGCCAGCGCCACTCAATTCAAAGAGCCGCAGGCTGCGCGGGGGGCCCTTTGAACCTCCCCACCCCCTATTCACAGCGTACCCGTCTCCGCCTCCACCTCGACCTTCCCGTCCTCCACCTAAGTTTGTGGCATCGCCACTCGCCTGTTTCCAACCATCCTCCTTACTCCCACCGGCTCTCTCAGATCCTAAAAAGGGGCTGATAAGGGTGGGACTCGAACCCACGCGCCGAAGCACCAGCGCAGTGCAAGCACCTGAAGCTGGCGGATTAACCACTTTCCTACCTTACCTGGTAGTTGCCGAGAAATTTGTCTTGTGCCAGGCTTATCAGCAGAGTTCGGAGCCTAGAATTGATAAACTGCGTGCTGGTGCGCTGTTTGATGTTGTTGGCCGCGTGTCCGAGTCGTTGTTGGTTGACAAAATCACGTCTACGATTGACGGCGTTCGAACCCCCGCGGACTCATTTGGCGCCACTTTCCACCACGAAGTACCTCTGTAGGATGGGACTCAAGGTCGGAGCTGCTTAATGGCGACGCTGCCAAGCTCAAGCTCAAGCTCAAGCTCAA
The DNA here is from genome assembly GCF_030864355.1 of Cutaneotrichosporon cavernicola. NCBI lineage: Eukaryota > Fungi > Basidiomycota > Tremellomycetes > Trichosporonales > Trichosporonaceae > Cutaneotrichosporon > Cutaneotrichosporon cavernicola. Next base: position 2,887,862 of record NC_083396.1, on the reverse strand, counting down.
GCATACAGTCTGAGAAATCGAGAAACGTAGTCCACACGCCATCATCGCTACCTGCCTTTTGAGATATTCACCATCGTCTTCTGCAGCTCTCGCCTGCCCTTGCGTCTCGCCTCATCTGATCATCCTACTCTCCGGAGGTCTTGCCTATCTCTGCACCAATGCGTATTATAAGTGGCCCACCTCTGAACTGTTGCAGGTTGCCGGTGTACCTATCTCATGTCTAGATGATATCGTGTCTACTCCGGTCCACGCTCAGCTTCGTAACTAGTGCGCCGTGGGTTTCCATGCCCAAGTCGGACTTGTTCGCCCAGAGGATTAGAGGATTGAGAAGAGAGGTTTCGGAGGATTACTGCGATATGTACCTCAAGAAAGGAAGAGATCGAGGGAGGTGACATCGAGGAATCTAGTTGGACACCAGATCACGGCACAGATGGGGGAAACGAGAAAGAAGAATCAGGTCAATCAGTGAGTCTGAGGCACTCCTCTTCCGAGGCATTCCTCGTCTAATGCCCGGCTAGAAGTTCTCCTCCAAAATGCAGCAGCTGCAATGCAGGTTACCTGAGTGTAGCACCTCTGTCCGTCTGCATTTCCAACGCGCTGGGCGAATTATTCTGGGAATAAACCATCTCCGGGTGAAGTCCACATTCTAGCCGCGACACTCTCCCAAACTTCCCAGAAACCTTCCACAACTGCTTGGCTTCTGTACCAGCCTGCCCGGAAGAGCCTATAGAGCAACCCTGGTGCCAAATGAATGACCTCTGGCGGGATCGACCCGCCGACCTCATGCGTAACTCGTTGTGTCGTTGGAGACTGAGCAAAGTGGCCTGGTATTGCGCTTGAAAAGAAGCATTTCCTCGTCCAGAAGACACTCGTCCTCTACATTTCGAGCGACGCGCTACTCAGAGATCTGCGAGATAACACTGTAGAGAGGTTTGAACAGACTATGAGTGGGACCCGTCATCGCCATTGGTGTCCCGAGATGCCTGGCTCATCTTTCAGAGTTCGATGCGAGTTCGTCCTTGCGCACCAGCCACACCTATCGACAAACCGCGGTCCAAAATTCCATAAGCCCTCTATATCTAAACCTTGTCCGCGCCTCTCTTCTCCGGCGCGTCCTCGCCTACCTCCTCCTCGCTCTTCTCCGGCGCGTCCTCGCCTACCTCCTCCTCGCTCTTCTCCTCACTTCCGCTCCCGCTCTCGCTCACAGCCTTCTTGCTCTTCGCCTTCGCGCCATACGTCCCCATCCCGCGGAGCACCACGAGGGCAATCAGTCCAGCAGTAAACGCCGCCGCTGCGCCGAACCAGAACGCGCCTCGCAAGCCGTGGAGGAGGGCCGTGACGGGGTCCACGCCCTTAGCTTGTTCCTTGCGCACAATGGAGGTCTGGACCACACCAACAAACGCAAGGCCTAGCGCTCCACCGAGCTGTACGAGTGTTTGGAACACGGCGCCCGCAACACTCTGTTCCTCGGGCAGGGCGAGGGTTGAGACGAAGACGGATCCCACAGCCATGAGGAAGTCGGCGCCGACGACCACCATCCACATGGCATTGAACCTGCCGTCAGTTGGATCAGAGGGTTTGGCTTACGGAAGACCCCAGTAGACGGCATCCCGTGGTGCGATTGCAAAGAAGACGTTGGCGAGTCCCGTCGCCGCGATGCCGATACAGATTAACGTCTGGCCGGGAACCAGGTGGATGATCTTAGCCACGATGACATTACACAGCAACCCCGAGACGCAGCAAGGAACGAAGCGGAGCATGGCGCCAATGATACCCGTCATCTGGACCCGCTGGTAGAAGAGAGTTGCGTTGAAGAACATGCTCGTAAAGCCCATCCAGCAGATCCCGCCGACGAGATACGTCGCTGCGAGCTTGCCGCGTGAGCGCGTCCACAATCCAAGACTCATGAGGGGTGGCCTCGTCGTATGCGTCTCAACGTAGTGCTCCCATGCGAAGAAGGCCGCGATCATGAATACCGAGATGATAAGCAGAGCGATAATGTCTGTTGTCAGCCTTTAGGGGCGGGTCACTCACATCCCGTCTTCCATCCCCTGGCCGTGCTCTCCGCATGCGAGATGCTGAACATGAGCAACACCAGGCCGACCGTGATGATCCCGGCCCCGATCCAGTCGATGCGCTTATCCTTGTCCAAGTTCCGATCGGGGATGATGACAAAGTACCCGGCAATGGCAACGGCGAACGCAACCCCACCGAAACACCACAGCGCGGCGCGCCAGCTCGTGTTCGTATACGCTGTCAACAGGCCGCCGACAATCAACCCCAGCCCGCCACCAATAGGTCCGCCAGCCGAGAACGCTGCGAACGCACTACTCCTCGTGCGCCCACTAAACGTAGCCGCGATAATCCCAATACCGGCCGGGATGCAGGCAGCGCTCCCGATACCAGCGAGCGCGCGCGTTACCACCAGTCCAGCGGTGGTCTGCATCCAACCGCCCACGAGGTTCCACAGTGCGTTCCAAGTGATGCCGACCACGAACAACATCTTGCGGCCGTAGACGTCCGCCAGTCGCCCGGCAAGGAGGAGGAAACACCCGTTCGTTAATGCAAACGCCGACGAGATCCACTGCAACTGCGATTCCGGGACCGCCAAGTCCTTCATGATGACGGGAAGGGCGATACTCAAACTCATTGTACCCGCGCCGGAGAGGGACATGGCTGCGGTCGCGACGGTGATGATACCGATCGTGCGCGCCATGCTGAGGGCTGGGTGGTGGGGAGGCGGTGGGAGAGAGGATTTGCCAGAGAGCCGAGAGGCGATACGTTCCGCCTCGGCCGTGGCGAGCTCGGGGCTCACACCAGCTCCGCCCGCGCCATCTGCGCTCATCGCAGCAATGCCTGGCGAGGTGGTGCGGTGCAGTGCCGTTCCCTGCGGGCTTAGCTCGCTCGTGCTTGGATGGCTGCGTTGTCCTCCGTCATCCATGTTGATTTCAGAGAGTGTACAGTAACAGTAACATTCGCCATCACACTGATTGTTCATCTTACTCGGGCTCGGGCCGCGGCGTCGGAGAAGAACGCAGAACCCCGCACTGTTTGCGGGGTCTTGCGGGGCCAGTTACTCGGTTGAGCCGAGCTTGGGGGCTGTGGACTCTGGGAACTGAGCGATGGGTGCGGGCCCTAGAGGCGTGCGGCGAAATCTATAGCCACGGAAAAAAGGCACGGAAGACAAGCCGCATTGGTCGGCGCTTCCGACTCGCGGTGATGAGTCAATTGTCATGTGAATACAGCGTCAGCAGCTCAATTTCGTTGACTGCTCGGAGTGTGGCAGATGACTTATCGAAGGTGACACGATCTTATCAGATTGGCGCGACGGAGGGGCGACGGCCTGCGTCATCGGGTCCTCATCGGATCCCGCTTCTTCAATCCTCCGAGTTCCAAAGACGATCGGTCTGACGATTTCGTTGTGGGGTACTGAAGGTGTACTGATGGCGACGTCAAGTTGCAGAGCTGGTCCAGAGCTCGGGACGATATCAACAGTTCCAAGAGGTCCTGTGGCGTCAGACTACATGCCCAATATTGGTCAAGAGATTGAGGATCCGCTAGCCTGAAGTGCGCGACGACGCTGACACAACATCCATCCCATTATACAAACAAGAAATCTATCTACTCGAGAGAGAAACCGAGCTTGGCCTCGAGGGCCTCGAGGCTGCGCTTCTGGATACCCTCGTGAAGCTCAAAGCTGTCGCGCATGTCGACGGGGAGGAGGGCGGCGAACTTTTCCCTGGTCCACCCCGGGGCGGAAGGCGATCCTCCGCGCGAGCGGTTGTGCTCGTCGAGGTTGGACTGGAAGATGCCGGCAGCCGAGGCCGGGAGGAAGTCCTCATACGTGACGGGCGAGAGCTTGACTACGCCGGCCTTGACGAGGTCCTCGAGGCTCTTCGTGGAAGTTGGGACGGCGCCAGCGAGCGAGAACTCAAAGTATCCGAGACCCTGGGCGAACATCTCCTCGTAGGTGTCCGGGAAGGACTGGAACGCCGCAGCGAGGGCAGCCTGGTGTTCCTCGTTGTTGATCGAGGGGGGAACAGTAGCGAGAAGCTGAAGGTAGAGGTTGTGGCCCTTCTTGGTGAGGGCACAACCACGCTGCTCGATCTCGCCGAAACGCGCACGGTGCGAGCCGGCGCGCTCACCACCAGCAAACTTGATAGGCTCGGTGAGGGCCTGGAACGAGGTCTGGCGGAGGAGGATCTCGCACTTGCGCTTAGGCGGGCCCTCGATGATCTGCTTGGGAGTGATGCCGCGCGCACTCATGCCAGCCTGCGCCGCGTCAATGTCGAGAACACGAGGAGTGAGGTGGTTGATGTGAGGACCCTTGAAGGCGGCAATGTCGGCCACAAGGGGGTGCGCAGCGTGCATCCGGTCGTACACGTCGCGGGGGACGGCGGCAGCGTCGTGCCACTTGAACGTCTCGAGGGCGCGGGCGACGAGCTCGTCCGCCTCCTCCATATGCACACCGCCCTCGACCTCGGCCTGGGCAACAATTTCGCGCACGCGGATGTGGAAGATGTCCCGCTTGGCCAGGGTAGCCTCAACCTCGGCACGGAGGGAGGGGGGAAGCAGCTCGGGCAGGAGAAGCGACGTGAACACGCGGAAGGGGTTGATGGCGAGCGCTTCCTCAGTCGTAGGGCGGAAAGCAGTCGAGTGCACCGGCACGCCCGAGGGAGCGAGGTCGTAGTACCCAACAGGCTCCATGCCCATCTGGTTGAAGAGGCGGGCGATCATCTGCAGCTCGTCGGGCTTGCCCAGGCGGATCGCGCCGTGGCGCTCGACCTTGAGGCGGTCTGTCGTTAGCACTTATCAAAGAATGGACGTACCCTCTGGGGTACCAGGAAAAGTGGCATTGACATCGTCAACCAGCTCGATCAGGTCGCCATACAGCGGCACCTCGGTGCGGTACATGACGCTGAGGGCGGTGCAGAAGCGCGCACGCAGCTCGTCCTTGGAGATGAAGGCAGTCATTGTGGATGGGGAGTTAGTGGGACTTCATCTCAACTCAGTTGTGCTGTAGTTATATCAGTCATCGACGCATGGTGGCGAGATACAGCATACAAGCCTCCGCGGCGACGTTGTATGTCGGCCCAAATCCCCGGATATTGATCCCCGCGGGGTGACGTACAATCCCGCACCTTACACCATACGGGCGGAGCTGCAAGTTAGTTTGTGCTCCCGGCAAGCGCCTTCAAACTCCGTCAGATCCATTGTCCTCTGCGTGGGCGCGGTAGGAGGACTCGGAATACGCTGTTGTCTTGAGTAGAATACACGGCAATGTCCAACATGATTGCAAGAGATGCTATCGCGACGGGTGTTAATCCCGGGCCTTCCCACGGTGGCTTCCCGCGGAGATCTCCCATCTCCGAAGTGAAGCCACGTGATGAAATGCCTCCGATCTCATCTCGACTCAGATGGCCTTTGGAGGTTGGGAGGGACAACTAGCACACAACAAGACTCGAAATCACACCCTCCTCGCCAACCGCCCGAAGATTCAATGTTAAAGCGCAAATCGCCGTACGGGTCGATGTCGCCTGCCCCTGGCAGCCGCGGCGCCAGCGTTGGCGTCAAGGCCGAGGGGTCGGACATTAAGCGCCTCAGGGGTGGGTTGAGCTGTTCAGTGCCCGGTGGCGAAGGAGTGAAGGGATGGACGTGGGGACGGCGTTCTGGATACAGAGCCGACATAATGAGATTGTTGTCCAGTTGTCTGTGTTAGCGGATTCGTGCGCGCACCTCCTGAGCACCTCTGAGGGGTAGTGAAGAACAGATGGAGAAGGAGGAAGGAGAGCGCCGCACTGACTCAAGGCACGATGTCGTTCGCGTCCGCACCGCCGTCATACATCGACCCCCGTGTTGTCGTCCTCGAGCTGCGTGATTACCTCAAGGTAGTCTGATAAGGGACTAGCTGACGACTAGGACAGGATCTCGATGCCGTACCAGGACGCGTTCTTCCATGTGCAGGAACACAACCCTGGGGTCGATGTTGGGCATGTCCTCGACCTCCTCAAGAAACAGGAGCGCGTCAAGTTTAACGAAACGAACCAGGTATTCATGTATGAGGTGGGTTTGGTTGAGAGAGGAGGAAGGGCGTGAGGGATGCCTTACCGTTCTGCGGACTCTGCCTGCCTGGATCTTGGGTTTGAGTCCTCGAGCCAGTACAAGGTACACTCATCGTCCCCTCACTACGTGCTGTTCTCGCGCTCTTGCGTGTCTCATTGTGTTCTATCTGGCCCACTTGCTTTCCCCCCTTATACTCACTCACACCAGCCCGAGATTGTCCTCCGCACGCAGCAGGACCTGCGCCGCCACATCCGCCTACACTCGCGTCCGACTGCGCCTCTCCTGTACAAGGACATGAAGGAGCTCATGCCCGGGACAGAGCTCCCGCAATACATGGACGAGCTCGAAAAGGACGGCAGTATCATGATCCTCCGCTCACTCACCGGCCGTCTCAAGGACGCCCCCCTGCCTCCGCTCGGGCGCGAGAACGGGTTCGGAGAGAAGCTGAACGCGGGTGGCCCAGAGCGCTGGAAGACAATCTTCTACGACTCGATCCGCGAGAACGGGCGCGCGACGCCGCGTGTCGAGGATGGTGAGCTGCCCAGTCCGAGTTAAGCTAACAGCAGAAATCGTCTTTGCATGGGCGGACGTGAAGATCGCCGAGACGGATAATGTTGCCAAGCTGCTCGAAGAGCGTGAGTGTGAAATTGGGGCGCGATACGCAGTGCTGATCACTCGCTATCTTATCACTGCGCCATCATTCTTTTGTCATCCTCCATTTCATCTATACCTTGTGCTCACTCACCCCTGCTTTGGACATGATTCTCGCATACAGAGGACCTCAAGTCGAGTACATCGGCACAGGGTCCGGCCAAGGAAACGAAGAAGCCGGAGCCCAAGAAGAAGAAGCGCGGTCGCCGCGCTCTCAAGCTCACCAACACGCATATGAAGGACCTCGTGAGTGCCACTGTGCGGACGCTGCTGATCCCAGGGCATCGACTTTGGCAAGGACTACGAGGCACCGTCGTAGATGCGTTTGTCGGGCATTGCAACAATGGCAGTGCCGGAGCCCTAGCCAAGCTGGATATTCGTGTCATTGCTTATCTCGGTGGTTTGTTTTGGCAACGCCGTCCGTGGCGTTTGTTGTTGTTGCATAACGAAGCTTGAGCTTCACAACCGCGTACCTAGCCGCCTCACTTTCCACCTAAGACACCTCCTCCTCCATTCATCTGTATTAGCTGGCGGCCGTAGATGAGGCTGCGCAATTCCCATGTATCCCTATGCGCATTGAGTGGTACATTTTCCAAGATGATGACGACGCATGGATGGATTCTTGGGGGATGGGAGGGTCGGGATGAATGGGTTGCGGAGTGGAGGGGGGTTTAAGCGAAGGAACCGCGTGGAAAGGGATGTAGGTCTAAATCCACGTCAAGTGATAAGGAATTAGCCACCGTTTGTTGATGAGTGGGGTAGGTGTAGCCAAGTTCAAGTATGCAGGCCTAGATTCAATAATCCAAAGGGGGAAGGGGGGAGAAACGAGTTGTTGACTTAATACCGGTCACTCTAATAGTAGTTCAGTCCAGTAGGTGGATGGATGGTCAGTCAGCTCTCCATCTTACATACTATTCTATCCTCTCTTCATCTCAACATCCACAACAACACAAAACCCTTCCTCAAGACATCTAGACATCAAGGCATCAAGGCATCAAGGTATCAACAAATCAATTCATCCACCTCCCATAATCTCTACCACTTCAACAACAACCCCCTTACTCACTCTCCCCGCCAAAATACACACCCCATTGCCCCTTTTGCCCAGCCACAAAGCCCGACCCCAGGTCGCCTCTGCATCGCGGTAAAAACACACCCCTCCATACACCTCTTCTTCTCCACAGCCTTAGCCGGAGAGCGAACTCGCTCTTGGCCCATCAACTGCCCGCCATTCTCGACGACACACCGATAACCCCTGCCCGTCGGCCCCGAGCCGGGCGTACCATGGTCGACCTCCGAGCCAGTAGCCGAGTGAGTCTTTCTCTCCCGCATCGCTATGCACGACCGGTATGCTCCTCTGCAATGTAGCATGCGGCGTGCAAACTATCAAAGGGTTGTGGGTGGGACGGTGTCGGCCGGCGGACGTGGGTCACACCCCTGTTGTTGTTTTCGCCCAATGGGGGATCCCATCCACCAACCGCACACAGACACCAACAAACCAACAACCAACCCCTCACGATGCACATCCATTCACTACCATGCACCAAAACCACCTCTTGCATCTCCAATTATCATCGACACCATTCAGAATACTAACGCATGCAGTCTGGTGCACCGCGGACCCCCGGAGACGATGTTGCAGCTCTGGCATCTGGCCCATCGACCCAGGCAAGTCTGGACCCTTTATTTGGCAACACTTTACGCCGCAAGCTGACACCAGGAACCCTCTTCGGCCTCCCGTTCTCCTCCTATTACCACCACTCCAACTATTGTCACTCCTTGCTCATCAACGACACGACATTATCCTATCACTTTCATTTCAACTCTCACTCCTTCCCCTTGCTACCTATTACAGACATCCCGCCATCCATCACCACGCAAGAACGGAAGAGTCTTACCAACACCAGACTCACTCTCCCCATCAACATCAAAGCATTCACCCCGTCTCCCACCCAACTTTGAGCCGACCCACCAACTACCCCCTGCACTCCCTTCACGATACTCGTATCCGCCACAATCACCCTACCGCCCTGGTCAGTACCAGCAGTCGGAGTGTGCACCTTCAGAGCGCACTCGTATCGGCCGTGCCGGCACTAGGCTATTCCAGGAGGACGACGATGGCAACGTGCCCACCAGTGACGATCTCGCCAGCTCTTCACCACTCCAGCCCGCATTTGAGCCCAAGATGGTCCTGCGTAACGGGGCGAGTGTCGATCTCATCTCATGGTGCGTATCTTATCTCTCCGTCCCGCATTCCTAACACCCAGGCTCCGCACAAACTTCCATCACCAGCCGCCGCCCCACACCCCGGTGACCTCGGTGATGAACCTGAACCATGTCCAGCGGCTACTACAGGAGCGCTTCCCTCGGGTACCCGACCAGGTTGAGTTGAAGCGCGCCGTCCTCGCCGCCTTCCCTCACTCACAATGGGACGAGCCACTGCAGCACTCGGCACCGGAACCGCCGATCATGCGTGGCCTGGCATGGATCGGCCGGGACGTCGCAGAAGAGGACGATGACACGCCGGGCCGCACCCGGCCGATCCAACGGCGCCCGAGGCTAGACGCCAACGACAATGGCCAGAGCCGGAGTCCTACAAACTCGCCGCTCCTGTCACCAGACTCGAGCAGCACTCGTCGCGCTATGCCCGACACGCCTGCCCGCAGTGTGCTAGATGAATTTGCCGAGATTGTCACCCGCACTCCGGGAGTCAAGGAGCGCAGCCTCGAGCCGCTCACCCTCCCTCTTCCCGCCCACGCGCCGACTGTACCCCAGTCCGTAGACCGATCATGGAGAAAGCGGCCAGCTTCGCAGTCGCCGGGCCGGGTCCGGAAGCGGCGCGCGTCGACCCCCGACGCCCTGCAAGAACTGCTCGAGGCTGCGGAGGCCATCGAAGGCAGCCCGTTAACCACCTCCAAGATGGAGCGTGGCGGGCATAAGCGACGGCGCACAATTGCCGGTGGGTCCACTACGCAAGACTTCGCCGCTGGTCTCTCGTTCGCCGCGCACCGCGGGCGTAGCGTGCGCGGGACGGCGTCGCCCCAGATCGCTGGCCTCTCACTTCTCAACTCCAAAGAGGCAGAAGAAGACGGCCCCGTATCGCCCCTTGCGAGCGAGGAGAGCCACGCTTCCCAGCTCATCGCAATGGGCCAGGGACGGTGGGGTCCCCGCGGCGGGTCGTCTAGCACCTCCCAACTCTCGCAAGTGAGCGAGGTAGCTGCCCCGGCAGTTGCCCCGAAGGGTGCCGGCCGAAAGGTCAACGAGCTTCCCACCTCGACACAGGGCCAGTTCCCAGGCTACGACTGCAAGCCGCCGTACCCGTATCACGAGATGATCCGGTTCGCGATCGAGGCCGCGCCCGATAGAAAGCTCCAGCTCGCGCAGATCTATAGCAGCATCGCTGAGCGTTTCCCCTTCTTCAAGACGCTTGATGAGAAGAAGACAGCCGGGTGGCAGAACAGCATCAGACACAACCTGAGTCTCAAGTGAGTTTGAGGTCGCGCAACGGCCGATCCAACCGCCTCCCTAACTTCGTGACGCTGACAGCAGGAAAATGTTCGTGCGCGTAAACAAGGCAGACGGCACCGACGAGGGTGGCAAGGGCGGGTGGTGGACGGTCCAGCCTGGCGTGCCGGATGAGGGGCGACCTGGCCGCAAGGCCAAGGCGAAGCGCGCCAAGGCCGAGGCCGAGAGCGGGCCTGCTAGTTGGACCAGCACAGCAGTGGGCACGCCCGTCCCGCCAGGCGTCAAAATCGCCCCGTCGCCGGCACCGAGCGTCGCGACGCTCCCGGGCCCCACACCACGGCCAACACCAAGCCCTGCCGTGACGCGCCTACCATTGCCAAAGCTTGAACAGCACAAGCTCGAGCCTCTTGGGCGGCCCATCGCACCCATGGCCCCGCAGCCACTGGCGCCGCTTGCGCCACAAACCCAGGGCCAGAGGAATCCTACCACTGCACTTGCCCCGAATGGCGCCCCCAATATCGCACCATACCCCCGCGCACCAACGATGAGCGCAACAGCCGGAGACCCGTTTGTTGACGAGAAGAGCTCCTAGACGACTTTTGTAAATGTACTGCCTGCTAAGCGTTGTGCGTCGTACGTGCGCATTTTGCGCCTCAGCGCCACATCGTCATTGTCATGACGCCGTGCTGCACTGCATTTCTCGGGGACATGTAGCCGCGGGTCTTTCGGAACGCCTCTCACATCCTCGGCTCGGGCGCTGTTCGGTCCCAGTCTGACGGCAGATTACCTTGACAACGACAGCTCGGCAGGTAGTTGTACAACAAGATCTACAAGACTAGCAGTGTTCAATATGGTGGCTATCGCACGACAAGGGGTACCCTCGCACCGCCACCACGTCGCTTTGGTGCCGGCTGACTCTGGGACTGGGTCTGGCTCTCGTCGTTCTCCTTGTCGTACACCGACGCCGAGCGCGTGGCGGTACGCTCTACGATTGATGTACCATCGCGGAAGCGCGTGCGGAACAGAACATTGGCGTTGGTGAACAGGCCCTCCTTGAGGGAAACCACAATAAACTGGCTCCCCTTGAAGCGGTTGCGGAACAGCTGTCCAATGTGCTGCGTGTGCTGTAGGTCGAGCGCGGCATCGATCTCGTCGAGAATATACATCGGTGCGGGCTTGAACTGGAGCAGCGACATGATGAGGGAGAGAGCGATGAGTGAGCGCTGCCCGCCCGACAGCTCGGTGAGAGACGCCTTCCAAACGGGCCCGAGACGGACCTTGACCTCGAGGCCCTCAGTCAGGTCCTGCCCCTCCGAGGGTTGAAGCTTGGCAAAGTTGCCGGGTAGGAGCTCGGCGAAGATGAGGCCAAAGTCACCGTTGACCTTCTCCCACGTCTTGGCCAGCGCGTCGCGCTTATAGTGGTCGAGCTCGACGATCGTCGCCTCGATCTTGGCTTTGTCCTTGAGCACCGTGCTCATCATCTTGTGCAGTCCCGACTCCTTCTTCTCGACGTTGTCGATCATGTTCATGACCTTGGTGTTGATCTTGCGACCCATGCCCTTGTGTTGCGTCTCGAGCTCGCGGCATTGCTCGCGCGCCTGGGCGAGGTTGACGCCGTTGAAATCGTATGGCGAGCCGGGCTTGCCAAAGAACTGCTGCTCGTCCAGGATCCAGGGGAACTGCTTCTCCAGGTTCTCCTTGGCCGCCTCCGACGACGAACGCTCCTTCTTCGCCAGGCCCAGGTCGTGCTCGAGCTTCTTTAGAGAGAGCTCGTCGTCGGTTATCTCCTGCTTCTTGGCCTTGATGTCCCGCTCGAGATCGTTAACCTCGTTGTCGAAGCGAGCGATCAAGGCGCGCTCGGCCTTGAATCTGGCCTCGGCGGCCTTGTGCTCTGCCTGCTGCACCTTGAGCTGTTGGCCCAGCTCGGCGAGCTCCGCCTTACTCGTGGCCTCTGCCGCAACGGCCTCCTTGACCTCTGCTCCGGCAGCTTCGAGATCCGACTCAAGCTGCTGGATCTGAAGTTCGGCAGTCTGCACCTCCTTCTGGCGCATCTTGACCTGCGTCGTCTTCTTGCCGAGCTCCTTTTTCTTGTTGGCAATATCGGCCTTCAACTCCTTAATCTTCGTAGGCTTGTCATTCTGGAACGAGTCCATCTCCTTCTCGATCCGCTTGATATCTGCGGATGCTGCCTTTTGCTTCTCCTTGGCCAGCTCGATGATGGCCTTAAGCTCGGCCAGAGTCTTGCGTGCAGCCTCCACCTCACCGATGATCTGATGTCAACTGACGGATGGACACAGCAACTCACCTTGGTAGCGTTACTGCCGTTCACTTGCTCTTCGAGGAGGGTGACCTCGTGAGCACACAAGTCGACGGCACGCTTGTCCTTGCGCCACTGTGCGATAACCTTCTTGGCCGAATCAAGCTCGTGCGACGCTGCTTCGAGCTCCTTCTTGTGTGCCGCAATCTGCTTCTCGATGCTGCGCAACTCTTGGACTTTGACAAGGACACCGGAGCTAGAGGGTGCCGCACCACCGGAGAGGGAGCCAGAAGGGTCGTACACGTCCCCCTCGAGGGTGACGGACCTGACGCCGATCGCTTTGTTAAACGTCACGGCCTTGGCTGACTCCTTGTCCTTGCACACGAACACGTTGCCAAACACGTACGCCATGGCGGCGTTGATCTCCTCGTCGCAGCCGATCAAGTCAAGCGCGAGGTTGACCTTACCAGGTGCGACCTTCTGAGCCGTCGCAATGGTCTGGGCCGACAAGCGGAACGCGTTGATCTTGTTGAGAGGGATGATGGTAACGCGCTTGCGCATCTTGCCCTGGCCGAGAAGTGCGGCGCCCGTTTTCGCGTCGTCTACAACGACGTTGTACAGTCGGCCACCCGCACAGATCTCAAGTGCAGTCGAGCAAGAGTAGTTCGTCTCGTCGAGGTCGACAAGGGTTGCGACGAGACCCTTGACCTTGTTCCTGTCAAAGTTCGGGTACGGGTCGGTGTATTCAAAGTCGAGCAACGCGAGGCGTGACTTGATTGTATCGCGCTTCTCGGACAGTTGGGCAATCTTCTGGCCGTGCTCGGCCTGGCGCTCGAGCAAGGAGCGCTCCTTGTCCTCGTCCCAGCCGCTCGCCTTCACGCGGGCTCGCAGCTGGTCAACCTCGGTGCGCTTGGCGGCAAGTTCCTTGACGAGGCCCTCGCCCTCCTTCTCGGCTTTCTTGGCACGAGGCTCCTTGTCCTTGATCTCGCGCTCGGCGAGGCCGATCTTGACCTTGGCCTGCTCAGCCTCGGTGCCGGCGGCTGTGAGAAGAGCCTTGGCTTCAGCCAGTTCACCCATGTAGCCACCGGCGCTGCCATCCTCGTCGCCCTTTGATGACGAGAGACCAGTGATAAGAGACTCGAGGAGCCGCTCTGTCCGTTCAAGATCCTTGACGCCGGCGTCGTACGCCTCTTTGAGTTCGGCGTATGCCATTGCATCCTTCTCCGAGGTCTCCTTCTTCGCAGCGAGGGTGTCCTTGGTCTCAGCGACGGAGCTGTTAGCACCCTCGACGCGCTTGGCGTCATCGGCAACCGTAGACTCTTTGATCTCGAGCTGCGTGTTGATCTTGACCAGCTCGCGCTCGAGCTCGTTTACCGCGTCTGCCAGCGCCTGCATCTTGCCCCCCTTGGCCATCTCCTGAAAAGTCAGGCTGGAGAAATATGGGTGACTCACCTTGGCCCTACTCGCCTCAATCTCCTGCAGTTCCTTCTCCATGACCTTGCACTCCTCACCGCCGCGGGTGATGTCCTCTTTGGCTGCTGCGATGTCATTGTGCTTCTGCTCGAGCGAGGCGCCAGACTTCTCGAGCTTGTCGACGACGAGACGCCATTCGTATGCCTTAACCAGGCGGGTGAGGCGCTCAAGCTCACTCGTGGCCTTCTGATACTCCAGATATGAGCGCTTCTCGGCACGCAGTTTCTCGAGCTTGGGCTCGATCTCTTCACGGAGCAGCTTCCGTGTCAGTTTGGAAGGAGAGAAGCAACCCACCGTAGAGATCTCCTCGACCTTCTTGTCCTTCTTCGACATTGTTTTGACAGCCTTATCCTTGCGTTCTTCGAACATCCTCGTCCCAGCGGCCTCCTCGACCATGCCGAGGATCTCAGCGGGCTTCATGTTGAGCACCTTGGTGATCTTGCCTTGCATGATGAGGAAGTTGGGGTTGTTGATGTTGAGTTGCACAGACTGGAACAGGTTCTGGATAGTCTGGAGAGTCGACTTGTGGCCGTTGAGAAGGTACTTGGACACGTTGCCGACCGCGATCTGTGGTCAGCTATGGGCAATATTCTCTCAGCTCACCTGTCGAGTAACTGTGATCTGCGGAGTGTTCTCGAAGCCGACTGGGCTCTTTGAGCGATCCTGGTTGTTGAACACAATGGTGACGGACGCCTTTGTAACACCAGCCTGGCCACTGCGGATGTCAGTTAGCTTCCTCGAGGTCGGCTCACCGCTTGTAGATCAGGTCCATGAGGTTGCCAGCGCGGACCTGAACAAGTTAGCTACTATGCGGCTGCATTGGACTCACAGAGGTCATGTTGGTGATGCCCAGCACGAAGCAGATGGCGTCGAGGATGTTGGATTTCCCGGAGCCGTTGAGGCCGGTGATCGCGTTGAACGACTCATCAAAGCCTTGGGGTCAGTCCGCGAGGAAGGTTTAGTTCGTTGTGATGACTCACCTGAGATGGTCGTTCGGACTGGGTATGACTTGAAGCCTGTGGTGAGCTAGATATTTAAGACAGTGGGGCTCACCGTCTAGGATGAGTTCTTCAATCCTCATCTTGACGATGGCGGTGTATGCAGGCCGAGTAAGACAGTATTGATGGTTGGAGAAGACAATGTCCCCGCTGTTGTTGTTGACATCCAAAGCCAGGCGCGTGGAATTGATTCCATTCACGTGTTGGTGTCAGAATAATATACACGTCAATATCCACGTGTTGTCTGTTAATTGATCCCGATAGATCCAATTGATTGTACAGGGGTGGCTAAGGGTGTTGTTAAGAGGACAGGTGCCCAGGAACGTCATTTCTTTCCGGTAATTGCCGTTCTACAGCCAAAGGGCGATCTCGGGCGATTGGACACGCATTCTCTGTTTTGACCTCCCAACACCTGACGCGCTCATGAATCAGTCACTCACGCACCCACTCCCCTGTTAATTTTACAATGGGCCCTATCCCTGCATACCGTTCCATGGTTCCAACGGCTGCGACAAAGTCCCTAGCTGTGTTGGCCCTTTCTCGGGTCTCCTTGTCGACCGTTTCTTGAACCCTCCTCCCCACGCCTCAACACCAACACGCGACATACCGGTCCGCGCTCAGATTTGTTGCCTCAACGTTTCGAGTGGGATGCCTGTAGACCTGGAGGCGTGACACGCACGGGGGGAACGGGACCGTAGTAGGTTATGTCGACCTGGAAACGGATACAGATACCTTGGTACCTGAGACCGGGGAGTGGGAGGAGAGCGGAACCGCGGAAGATCGGAAGCCACAATGTCACTTTATCTTGTTCTCTAACATTAGGACCATTTCAGACGCCTACCGCGTGTGGTGTTTCGAGAATTCAGGTAGGGGAAAAGCAAACGGGGCGAAGTAAGGCGCGCACAGGTCGACGTTGCCAAGGGGTTGGCGCCAAGAGGAAAGCTGACGGTGCCCAGGAGCGGAATTTCCAGCATCTCTTCTCTTGCACTGGCTTCCTTTGCTGACAATACCAAACCGATACCGCTCGTCCCCGCTGTGTACTGTGTGGGCCAGTCCTGCCGATCAGAGGTCAGTCGATCACTCGAATGATAAGCGGGATCTGTAGCATTAGAGCTTTAGAGAATTAGAGAGGACAAGCACATAATGCACATTAGAACATCGCTTCTCTCCACGCAATGACATGAACAGCAGGTGGATCTTTGACTACGAAACTTGATCCGAGATAGGATCTTGCGTTTTGCCTAGTTAGCTCGCACCCATGTAGTTTGCGCTCCTGACTGATGCCTGTGCAGCTGTGCACGCATGTCCTCACCCCTCTCACCGAACACTGACCGCTATCAGCGATCAGCGAATTGGGTACGCGCAACCATTGGTTCCTAGCCATGGGCATGCTGCGCATGTGGTAATGGCAAAGTTAGAGCAGGATGTTGACAGGGCCTTCCAAAGATGGCTTACTCGTGTCGTTGTCATTCAATTTAATTCAATGACAGCCAGGAGCAATTCTGTTTTTGGTCTGCACCCTTTTCCCTCAAGTCCGCACCTATCCACCCCGTTCCGCTCGCAAAGTGCTGACTGAATCGCGCCGAAGGCCCGTCCAACCCCCGCTGCAGCTCCCCCCAACTAGTCATCTCGGCTCCGGTTCTACAGGCGTGCAGA
Organism: Cutaneotrichosporon cavernicola; assembly: GCF_030864355.1. Classification (NCBI taxonomy): domain Eukaryota; kingdom Fungi; phylum Basidiomycota; class Tremellomycetes; order Trichosporonales; family Trichosporonaceae; genus Cutaneotrichosporon; species Cutaneotrichosporon cavernicola. The sequence continues at coordinate 2,871,299 of NC_083396.1, read as the reverse complement.
CCAAGCTTCCAAGACGCCAAAAAGCTTGATTCCCCAGTAGTTGTTCCTGCCTTGCAGGACCAATTGGTAAACTGACAAGGGTGAGAAGCGAGTCGCGCTTGGATGTTGACTTTGCCGCATGCCACCCGAGAGTGACCTTTTGTAGACATGCTTGCACCAGTTTCAAGATTTGCCCTCTGGCCTCTGCCAAGCTGCAACACAGGCTTTGATGCCATTACTATATGCTACTGGATCACAGCTGTGCCATGTGCCAGGGCCCCCACAGCCCCACTCAATGCACACAACAAACCTGACACTGCCATTTTAAGTTAGGTACCTTGTTTATGTGAGCTGGAGAGACACGGGAGGTGTCCGAGATTATAGATTATGGGATTGCTTGCATGTGTGATGGTTGTATGTTGTATGGTTCAAGTGGAGTAACAGATGTCAGAGAGATCGAGACATGGTGCCTACATGTATATGTTTACTTTGGCATATCTGTATAGATCTGTATATCCCAGTCTTCAGTTTGAGTGCTGAAAAGGATACAAAGGACCTCAAAAGACACCAAAGGAAAGCGATTTGAGGGCAACAGGTTTACAAGGTTGAGTGTGGTATCCGGCCATATATCCGGCCCATGGCCCAAACGCCCAAACCCCCTTATATTCTTATGCTACTACAACTATAACGGTCAACCCTGCGACATGGAAAACCCTTGATCTGATGCACCTTGGCGTAAGGGGCGTTGGTATGACCCTGAAAGGGTGCTTTGAGCACCGAGATTATGGGGGGTAAAACTAGGTGTAAATAGTCAGGGTCAAGCTACTATCCTGCAATACCTATTGGAACCAGTTCGACCCTTGTTTGACCACGGCGTCTCTACCAGCTCAACCAAGGGTCCGATCCCATACCCCATCGTGCACACTCACAATATAGTAATTATAGTATTGACTTGAGAGCAGAGATACAAGACGCGAACTTTGTTCCCTTCCCCGTCCCCCTGGCTCCACCTCGTAATTCAGTCCATGATCCACGACATCGCAACTCTTCTTCTCATTCTCACCATCATCTAACCACCTCAGCCCCTCCTACCTCCCCATTCTACCTTCCCGACACCTCCCCTCCCCTATCTCCTCTGCCCAATCTACGCCCTCGACCTCCCCTCCACTCTTAACACGCGTTCTCCTCATCTACGCGCTGTAGTTCAACCTCAGTCAGAAATCACTGGCTCGTTGGCAACCAGCATCGCTTCTCCAACATCCGTCGCCAACTTGCTCGCAACCCCCACCAGGCGCCTTGTTCGCTTCCATATCAATCACACCCCATCGTGTACTGCAAATCCACTTGGGCGCTCGACGGCTCGACATTGGTTATCATTATTCAACCACCCACTCCATCAGCCCTCTTGGCACACCGTCCCCGCGTGCACATCCATCTCACACTAGTCCTCTTCACGCCAACCGGTCTCTACGACAAACCCAACGTGCGCTCCCCCACAAGCAGCACCAAATTCTGAATGTGCTAGTCGCGTTCTGCCTCTGAATTTGTATCGTCACACGCACGCATCACGACTTGTTCCTTCCTTGGCGACTGGCTCTCCAACGAACACCTCAAAACGAACCCTTGACCGCGTAAGCATACTAGGTGTAAGCTCTGCCAACGCACAGCATCGTCACTCAGTCTTAGGTCTCAAGTGCAGCTCTTCAACCTGCACTGATCAACCGCCGACCACGCGCGTACCGCCACAGCACCCTCCGGATATTACGGAGACTTGAAAGGTGCTAGCCCCATCCCCGTTTCGCCAGCCACATCATCTCCAGTCTCCTCTTCTCACCCCTGACCCTCTGTCCGACGCTCATACGCCATGAGCAGAGGGTCTAGCACCTGGTTCGCAGGGCCATTGCGGCGAGCGACGCACCTCCTCGTGGGGATTCTCGTATCGGCCGTATGCGTCACAGCGATCCGATATAACGACACGCTTGACCCATGGAACATCAACAAGAATCAAGGTGTGTCTGTCAGACCGTCACCCGGCCGTGAGTAGGCAGGCTAACAGTCACAGACACAGACGACGTGTTGCAGTACACTACGCCATTGCGAACGACTCCCTACTTCCCATCGCCAAAGAACTGGCGTGTACGTTGCACTCGGAACTCGTTGCGCCTTCACTGCTGACGCTTTCAGACTTTACCGACATACACTCTCCTCTTGGACAAGTGGATCGATGGAGACCCGGACAACAACGACTTCTTCCGCCTTATCTACGAGTATGACTGGCGTGAGACTCAGCTTCGTGCTGGTGGCGATGTCATTGGCCTCATGGATGAGCGTGGTCTTGACTACCTCCAGAGTATGGGTTACGAAGCCATCTACATTGCAGGCACCAACTATATCAACATGCCATGGCAGGCGGACGGTTACTCGGCCATCGACTTCACATTGCTGGACCCGCACTTTGGCAACCTGACAGACTGGAAGCTCTTTGTCGACCGTCTCCACGCCCGCGGGATGTACATCATCTTTGACTTGACAGTCGGAACCATGGGCGACTTGCTCGGCTTTGAAGGGTGAGTTGTAATCTGTGGTGAGAGCCGTATTGATTGCCAGTCACTTGAACTCGTCCACGCCGTTCTCCGAGGACGAGTACCACGCGGTCTGGAAGCGCCCCAACTACGCGCCGTGGGGCCTCGACTACTACCCGGACTTCAACTATACCAACGAGTACAACAAGTCCTGCGTCTACCCCACCTTCTTTGACTCGGCTGGCAACATCATCGACCCCGGCCTCACAGGGTGCATGAACAGTGCATTCGACCAGTACGGTGACGTCGAGGCGTTCGGTACCCACCCCGACTGGAAACGTCAGCTTGCCAAGTTTGCGTCGGTCCAGGACCGTTTGCGCGAATGGAATCCGTATGTCCTCGATAGACTCAAGCACTTCTCCTGTCTCTGTATCCAGGCGCTCGACATTGACGGTATTCGTATCGACAAGGCCACGCAGGTCACGGTCGACGCGCTGGCGGATTGGGGTTACTACACACGTCAGTGTGCCAAGCAGCTGGGCAAGGACAACTTCTTCATCCCAGGCGAAGTCACTGGTGGTGACACGTTCGGTTCCATCTACTTTGGCCGCGGACGCACACCCGGTATGCGGACGACGTACATGGAGGCTCTCAACCTGACGAACAACGACGGTTCCAAGTTCCTCCGCGAGGAAGGACACGCTCCCCTGGACTCGGCTGCGTTTCACTTCTCGGTGTACCGTGCGTTAGCTCGCTATCTGGGCATGGACGGCGACCTCACCGTCGTCCCGGACGTTGACGTCAACTTTGTCAACGCGTGGAATCAAATGCTTGTCAACAATGACTTCATCAACCCACAGACTGGCAACTTTGACCCTCGGCACCAGTACGGCACCACCAACCAAGACGTGTTCCGCTGGCCGATGATGGCGAACGGCACTCAGCGTCAGCTGGCCGGCATGTTCGTCACCCACCTCTTGATGCCGGGTATTCCCATCACGTGGTTCGGCGAGGAGCAGGAGATGTACATCCTCGACTCCTCGGCATCCAACTATCTCTACGGCCGTCAGGCGATGGTCGCTTCTCCTGCGTGGAAGCGTCACGGATGCTACCGCCTAGGGGCAGATCAGTACTACAACCTGCCCTACGACAAGGTCACCACAGGCTGCTATGACCCGCAGGTCGCTCTCGACCACTTTGACCCGACGGCTCCGATCCGCCGCGCGTCCCGCAACATGAACTGGATGCGTCGCACGTACCCTGCCATCCAGGACGCGTTCATGCTGTCTGCGTTCACCAGCTACACCCGCTTCGATAGGTATCCCAACTCGGATCGGGATACCGAGATCGGTGTCTGGGCAGCGGAGCGTACTCCGTCCGAAAAGCAACGACAGGACGGCGGTCCCGGCGGTCCATGGTCGGAAGATGGGCAGATCTCGCAGGTCGCGTACTACATCTACACGAATGAGAACGTGTCCACGTCCTATAACTTTGACTGCTCCGACCCCCAGAAGTGGATGAACACGTCGTTCACGTCCGGGACCACGATCAAGAACCTTCTCTACCCCTACCAAGAGGTCACACTGGAGTCGACCGGTGTGTCGTTCTACCAAAACGGTCTGGCCCCATACCGCGGTTGCATCCCCAAGTTGGACCTCGAGCCGTACGACTTCCGTGTCTACGTCCCAATTTCACGCTGGGTTTCCCCTCCGCCCGCCCTCAGCGGCTTCACCCCTGGCCATGACGCTCGTGTCGAGTACGCTGGCGACAGTGTCGAATTCGAGCTCCAGTACGACCAACCGATGGATTGCGTCAGCCTCCAGGCGGTCACCAACCTCACCTACGTCGGCGAGTCTGGCGCCAACCCCGTTCTCACCTGGCCAGCGGATGCTTGCCTGAGTATCAACGGCGAGGCTTACCCGTATGTGTCCGTCACTCCGTCGGCATGGCGCATGAAGGGTGTCATTACCGGCGCGGCCGAGGGCATGTACCGCATCTCGATCGGCAACGCGTCTGCCCAAGCAGCTGGCAGCGGCAACGGCACGATTGGCGGCGGTACTACAGGCTTTACGGATCACTTGCACTTCCGCTACGGCAAGGCCGACAACACGTTTGTGTTCATCGACAACGACTACGATAACTCCATCTTCTCGGCATCGAATGGCGGGTTCACCCTCAACCACAAGGCCTGGGGCGCGGACCGCTTCCGGTACTCTGCGAACTATGGAAAGACCTGGACTGCTTGGGCGGAAATGGAGGCCAGCACGAGCCTCAACGCGAGCATGTTCGTTGAAGCGACTATGTTCGAAACAAAGGATGACGAGAAGCTCTGGGAAGGCGACCACATCATGGTTCAGTACTGGTCCAAGCTCGCTGGCTCGGCTGGGCACGTGGTTCACGCCGACGCAAACTGGAACGGCGGCCAGCGCCGTTACCCCCAGATGCTGCTGCGTGGAGGGTTCAACAACTGGGGCTATGACCTCGGCATGCCCAATAAGTTTGAGCACACTGCTGACAGCATGTGGGAGATGCCCATCATGAGCGCATGGCCTGCACAGTACCAGCTCAACATCTGGGCCTTTGACGACTACTTCTACGGCGACGCGGACGGAAACGGCGTCATCGACCGCCTTCCCCCAAGTTCGCTCACGCCCAACTTCCTGAACGTTTCGTTCCCTCCCAGGCCTCATCTCGCATGGCAGCTCCAGGTCAACGACAAGACGGGTCGCTGGGGCGTTGTTCCCATTGGTCACGAAGGGTCGTCGATCATCGCGTTCGTCCTCCTCATGCTCCTTCCTCTCATCACCGCGCTTGTCGCAGCGGGTGTCTTCCGCTATTCGTTCTACGCGATCAAGATCAACAAGTGGGGTGTCAAGCCGACCAGCGGGGGCTCGAACTATTTCCCCATTGTCGGTGGAGCTAATCACGGCGAGAAGAAGGATGGCTCGCATCTTGGGCTCACCGAGAAGGTCGTGCACCACGAGAAGGTCAAGCCTCTTGAGCGCATGATTGGCTGGCCAGAGGACACCAACAAGCGCCGCAAGGTTCTCATCGCGACTCTCGAGTACGAGATCACGGACTGGAAGCTCAAGGTCAAGATCGGTGGTCTCGGTGTCATGTCGTCTCTCATGGGCAAGGCAATGAACGACGTCGACATGATCTGGGTGGTACCCAAGGTCCAGGACCTCGAATACCCACAGGGCGACTTTGCTGAGCCCATCGAGGTGATCATCTTCGGCGAGCCGTACCTCATCGAGGTGGAGACGCACTGCGTCGACAACATCACTTTTGTGATCCTCGACTCGCCCGTCTTCCGTGCCCAGACCAAGTCGGACCCGTACCCTCAGCGCATGGACGACTTGTCTTCGGCCATCTTCTACTCGACCTGGAACCAGGCTATCGCCGAGACAATTCGCCGCTTCGAGGACATCGACATCTACCACATCAACGACTACCACGGAGCTCTGGCGCCTCTCTACCTCCTTCCTCAGATCATGCCTGTCTGCCTGTCGCTCCACAACGCCGAGTTCCAGGGCCTGTGGCCTCTGCGCACCAAGGACGAGATGAAAGAGGTCTGCGCGGCGTTCAACATCTCCAAGGATGTCTGCTCCAAGTATGTCCAGTTCGGCAACACGTTCAACCTCCTCCACGCTGGTGCGTCGTTCATCTCGCAGCACCAGAAGTCGGTTGGTGTGGCTGGTGTGTCGGACAAGTACGGCAAGCGCTCATGGGCTCGTTACCCGGCCCTCTGGACACTGCGTAACATCGACTCGCTCCCCAACCCCGACCCCACGGACATCGCCGCGCTCGACGAACAGCCTGTCGCAATGGACAAGATCCAAGTCGACAAGGACGCAGAGGCCCAGCGTCCGGAGCACAAGCGCCAAGCACAGGAGTGGGCCAAGCTCAAGCAGGACCCCAAGGCCGACCTCTTCGTCTTCGTCGGCCGTTGGTCCAAGCAGAAGGGTGTCGACCTGATCGCCGACGTCATGCCCTCGCTGCTGGAGAAACGTCAGAACATCCAGCTCATCTGTGTCGGCCCCGTTATCGACCTCTATGGCCGTTTCGCTGCCGAGAAGCTCGCCCGTCTCATGGAAATGTACCCGGATCGCGTTTTCTCCAAGCCCGAGTTCACCCAGCTCCCACCCTTCCTCTTCTCGGGTGCCGACTTTGCCCTGATCCCCTCGCGTGATGAGCCGTTCGGCCTCGTTGCCGTCGAGTTCGGTCGTAAGGGTGCGCTCGGTGTTGGCGCGCGTCTCGGTGGTCTTGGTCTCATGCCCGGCTGGTGGTTCCCCGTCGAGTCGCCAGCGGCCGAACACATGCTGTCGCAGTTCACCAAGACGATCAAACTTGCGCTCAAGTCCACTGAAGAGGAGCGTGCGATTCTGCGCGCGCGTTCTGCGGTTCAGCGTTTCCCTGTCGTCGAGTGGCGCCAGCGCCTCGAGGACTTCCAGAAGCGTTCGATCACCATGTCCCGTTCCTTGGCTGGTGAGCACGCTTGGGGCTGGGAGTTCGCCGACCCGAACGGTCCTCCACGCTCGTCGATGCTTCCATCGCGCGACAGTATGATTTCGTTACAGCAGTCCAACCGCCCTGGCTCTCCCGACTCGCAGCTCTCAGTGGCAGCCGCGGACACTCGCCGGTTATCGGAAAACAGCGAGCAGCTTCCTCCGGGAGCTGCCGCTTCTGACGACCGTGCGAGCTTGGGAGTCGACTATCACCGCCGGTTCGACAAGCACCAGTCGTCAGACAAATTCTACGACGAGGACCCGAGCGAACATCGCGGGCGCCCCAAGTTCTTTACCGGCTACGACGACGATACGGAGAGCCACATCTCGTCCGAGCGCGACACAACTATTGTGGCACCTCACGCCGCGATGGCGGATGGCGGTACTGGCCACGTTTACGACAACTTCCTTGCCGCTGCCAACAGGCAGTTTGCCAAGACGCAGGGCAACAAGAATGTTCCCGACCCGTTCATGGAGCGCCGCATGAGCTCGCTGAGCATCGACTCGTCCAACTTTGCGCCTCCTCGTCCGTTCTCTATCCACTCGCGCGTTTCGTCCTTTGACTCGATTGGCTCGTTGGCCGACGAGAAGCACTCGTCTTCGCTCAACAAGGCCATGGACACGTTTACCGACGCCGACGGCGAGGTCGCTCAGGCCTTCGTCCAGAAGCTGCGCAGCCTCTCGTCCGGCAACTCGAAGGGCGACTTGTGTATCGAAAAGTTCCTCATGAAGAGCGAGAAGCAGTTCTTCAGCGACATGAAGAAGGAGAAGCACTCGGCAATGAGTATCCGCTCGCGCGACTCGATCATGGCTGGCCGCACGCCATCGACCCTAGACGGCTTCCGCGCCGACTGTAAGTGTTTCTCGGACCAACACAAGCTAATATCAGCGCCTGTCCAGTACTCGATGTCAGGTCACAGCCACCCCGAAGATTTCCACGAGTCGATGATGTTCAACAACGACGACGACGAGAAACCCATGACGCGCATCCAGGTGTTCATGGACAAGCAGATTGGGGGATGGCCTCTCTACGCCATCGTCATCTCCCTCGGCCAGCTCCTCTCCGCGACGTCGTTCCAACTGTCGCTCCTGGGCGGTGCCAACACGCAGACGGCCACCGACATGTACATCATCTGTGCGATCTTCGTCATCGCCACGTTCCTCTGGTACACGCTATTCCGCATGCGCCCCTCGGTTTACGTTCTCACCATTCCTTGGGCCATCTTCGGTGTCGCGTTCTTCCTCATCGGCTTCCCCTCGCTCCGCGGCCCCTTCACCGCTCCCCGCAAGTGGATTGTCCGCGTCGCGACATGGTGCTACGCTGTGGCATCGGGCGCAGGTTTCCTCTTCTTCGGTCTAAACTTCGGTGAGGAGGCTGGCGCAGCCGCTGAGGTGTGGATCATGCGTGCGTGCGTCGTCCAGGGCCTGCAGCAGATCTGGGTCTCGGCGCTGTGGTACTGGGGTTTCACGCTCAACGGCACAAACCCTCTTACGTTTGTCGTCCCACGCGCCATCATCTACGTGGTGTGGCCGCTGGCTGCCATGTCGTTCTCGTTCGCCGTGTTGATGTACTTCGGCCTGCCCGAGTACTACCACCAGATCCCGCCGTACGTGCCCAACTTCTTCAAGACGCTCGTGCGCCGCAAGCTCGTCATCTGGTTCATGATCTCGGAGGTCCTGCGCAACTACTGGCTCTCGACCGTCTATGGCCGCAACTGGCAGTTCCTGTGGCGCGACGCCAACGTCCCGACGTGGTCTGTTGTGATCATGATTGTCATCTTCTTCATCGGCATCTGGGGTCTGGTCATGGGCATCATCATGAGTGAGTAGCAGTGGCATCCGGTCGAGCAAGCTAACCCTGCAGAGTTCGCCAAGGTCCACGCATGGCTCCTTCCCGTCTTCGCTGTCGGCCTCGGCGCGCCGCGCTGGTGCCAGATGTTCTGGGGCATTTCGGGCCTTGGTTTGTATGTGTCGTGGGGCGGCGCGGCCGGCCCCTACATCGGCACCTGCCTGTGGCTGTGGCTCGGCGTCCTCGACGCAGTCCAGGGCGTTGGTCTCGGCATGATCCTCCTCCAGACGCTCTCACGTCTGCACGTGTGCGCGACCCTCGCCGCAGCACAGTTCATCGGCTCGATTGTCGTGATGCTTGCCCGCGCGACCGCGCCTAACAAGGAGGGCCCGGGCAACGTGTTCCCGAACGCGGCGTACTACGACCCGGCGACGGGCGCCAACAACCCGGTCAAGCACTGGGAGTTCTGGGTGTGCCTGGTCTGCCAACTGATCATTCCGTTTGGCTACTTCTTCTTCTTCCGCAAGGAGCAGCTCACCAAGCCCTAGAGTGCGATAGAGAGGTGTGCAAGCGCGAGGAGACGACGAGGACGAAAGAGACGACATACTACCACCACATCATCACCCACGACCATCATGGACCTTTTTCTCGTCCTTTCAGTATCATTATGCAACTGTCTTATGGATGGGGCTCGCGTCGGACGCGCGTCGAGCGAAGCGAGGGGTGGGGCGGGGCGTAGACGGTCGATACAGGAACCTCACTCATCTCCTCAACGTTGACGTCCCAACCGACACCCAGCAAAATCGCATTCAACATCTTGCCAACTCCCAGCACTTCTAGATCTGGCCCACAGCACACCCGTCACCGCGCATGTCGCTCCCGCCCGCCCAGACGTTACGGCCACTCGGGTCACGTATGGCGGCGACCATCTGTCCGCGCCCGGCAATCTTGCGAGCGAATCCGCGTGCAACTTCGCACTGGTGGCCCATGTCTTATGTCAGCTGTGTCTCCGTTAGACCTACCTCGGAGGGCCTGAACGACATCGGCGTCAATCCCCTCCTCGAACCAAATCTCGGAATCCACCCGCCCCGCACTCCCCTCCTTCTCCTTCTTGGTTGGATCCGGCAATCCCGCCGAAATACAGAACCGCGGCGCATCGAGACTATGCTGTGGACTAAGGCCCCTCAGCACATTAAGCAGGACCTGGAGGTGTCCCTGTGGCTGCATGAACCCGCCCATGACACCATATGCCGCGACCAACTCCCCACCTCGGGTGAGCATGGCGGGTATGATAGTATGGTATGGCCTCTTGCCGCCCTCGATATTATTGGGATGCCCCTCACGAAGGGTAAAGTTCGATCCCCGATTTTGGAGGGTGAACCCACATCCCTTTGGAATGGCGCCCGTCCCAAAGCCAGCATAGTTGCTCTGGATGAAGGAACAGGCGTTGCCGTGGATATCCGAGGTGGTTAAGTAGATCGTGTCGCTTGAAGAGGTGGGGTTACCGTGTTCCACAGGGGTCGCTTTGGATAGGTTGATGAGCTCAGCGCGGGCTCGGAGGTACGGTTTAGAGAGGAGTTGGGCGACGGGAACGTGTTCGAACTCGGGATCCGTCACGTAGTATTGCGCTGGCGTCAGCTACGTTGACACAGCAACTCACTATCGGCAAAAGCGAGCCTCAGCGCCTCGATCAGGACGTGTAAATACTGGACGCCGTTGAGTTCCAGTTCAAGTACATCGACGCCATGTACGTCCTTGACCGCTTCTACGATCCCCAGCGCGACCAGCGCCGTAAGACCCTGCCCGTTCGGCGGACACTCCCACAGACTGATTCCCGGGTCTGTGTCCGAGGAGAGGAAATCATACTTGATCGGCTCGACTACGTCCGCTGTCGTGGCTGAGAGGTCGTCCAGCGTCAGCAGGCCGCCTTTTGAGGCGACTAGGTCGACGATGGCGCGCGCAATGCGACCCTTGTAGAAGCCGTCATGACCATGGGTTGCGAGTGATTCGAATGTCGCTGCGAGCTCGGGGTGCGTCATGATTTGGCCTGGGAGCGGCGCGTTTCCGTCTGGCATCATCATTCTGGAGTGAGCCCCGACCTCTCCAATGCCAGGTCGTCTTTGGTCTAGTTCGGGCGACCTCTGGCCGCTCATCCAACTCACTCGCGCCAGTTCTCACTCGCCCCCTTGACATGGTCCTCCTGGATCTTCCAAGCCTCAGCATTAAGCTCGTGCACTGGCACGCCCTCTTTCGCCATCCGTATGGCCGGCGCCAACACTTCCTTCAAGTCTTTAGTCCCAAACTTGTCGAGCGTCGTACACCAAGCCGCGGCCGTTCCGGGACAAGTGACGCTGTTGATATCTGTGAGGGGGATCTTTTCCCCTATCCCTCTCTCTCTCAGGTACTGCAGCGTAAGAGCGGCGGGCGCGCGCCCACTCCCATTCACCGCGTGGACCTTCTTGGTCGCGGCGTCGTAATAGAGACAGAAGGCGTCTCCCCCGATTCCAGTGGCTGTCGGCTCGCACACGTTCATCGCCGCTGCTGTGGCGACTGCTGCGTCGGCGGCGTTGCCGCCTTGATTGAGGATTTCGAGGCCAGCCTGCGCGGCAAGTGGTTGCGAGGTGGCTATCATTCCCTTGGCGCTGAATACCGTGGAACGGCGAGAGGGGAAGGGCATGAAGCCCATATTGTGAGTGTGGAGTTTGTCTGTGTCGATGGTCATGGTAACGTATGAGTGGCCAGGTGAGTAGACGAGACATCATTCAGTCGTTATATAGACTCGGTACTTGGTAGGTACGTGGTGGGCAAGACTGTACGAGATGGGCAAGACTGAGACTCACCTCCGGAGTGGAGTGATCAGGATGGGTGGGCCGGCAACTCACGGTCATCGCCGACATGAATTATCAGGCACCAAACCCGCAAATATCGAATTCGCCTTGTCGGTGATATTGAATCTGTCGGAGATAAAGTACACGTGACAGTGCAACGCGGGATCAATTGTATGGTTGGCTGTGATTCCAGGGTCCAACTGAGAGAGGTTGGTGGGTGGTGTCGAGCAAGGCGTTTCGCTCCGAGTACTCTATCCATCAAACGTCAAAATGGGTTGTAAGTCGCCCCCATGATGGCGAGGAGACGATGCTGACCCGTGCCCCCGTCTCGTTGTGCGCTATCGAACGAACCGCGAACCACCGCGTCCCTCCCTCCCCCCGACATGTCCGACATTATCCTCGCCTACTACTCGATGCGCGCGTGATTCCTGCTACTTCTGTTGTGCTCCCGTTGCTCGTTTCGCTCGCATCTCACAGCGAACAAGCCGCGTGGACTTCAGGCCGCCCGTAAGCTCCGCACTACGCGTCGCGAGAACCGCTGGGCGGACAACGACTACAACAAGCGCGCCCTCGGCAAGTTCTACAAGACCTCGCCCACCGGTGGCTCGTCGCACGCCAAGGGCATCGTCCTCGAGAAGGTGTGTGGACAAGCGGCGCGGGTTGAAGATGGGATGGCAAGATGCGAAGGGGATGGGATGGAGTTGCCACTGGATGAGAGGTGGGGCCAAGAGGGCCAAGAGCAGGCTGGGACGTTGGTGCCCTCTGTTCTGCGTGCGCATGGAAGATTGGAGACTTGGTCCCAGACCATAGGCCTACTCTTGCTAGGGAGAGAGGACATTTTCGCCGCCATCCTATCCAACCCCAAACCTAGGCAGCTCAGCGCTAACCCCAGGTCGGTGTTGAGGCCAAGCAGCCCAACTCTGCCATTCGCAAGTGTGTGCGTGTCCAGCTCATCAAGAACGGCAAGAAGGTGACTGCCTTCGTCCCCAACGACGGCTGCCTCAACTTCACCGACGAGAACGACGAGGTTCTCATCTCGGGCTTCGGTCGCCGCGGAAAGGCCAAGGGTGACATTCCCGGTGTCCGCTTCAAGGTCGTCAAGGTCTCGGGTGTCGGTCTTCTTGCTCTTTGGAAGGAGAAGAAGTGAGTTTAGCGAGGGCCAAGGCGAGATCGCGAAGCGATCGAGACCGAGACCCAGACTGAGTGGAAGAAATTGCTGACAAACAGGGAGAAGCCCCGCTCGTAATCCTTCACTCGCATTGGGATGCACTGTATGACTGATATCCGATATCGGAGAGGAGGGAGAAACGGGAGGCAACTGGTGAGAGAAGGAGGGAGGAGGAGAGAAGCGTGGAGAGGAGCGTTGCTGGAGACGGAGGGTGGTGATGAGACGAGAGAAGACAAGGTTGAGGCGCGAGTGGGAGACGTGAGGCTGGGCAACGGTGCAGACAGGTGTTCGTCATTGCTGTGCGAGAGAGAACAGTGAGGAGGGTGGATGTGACGTGGTCGGGCTACGACGTCGAACCTGCGGCGAATTTGTCCAGCTGCTGAATGCGCCACCAACTCCAACTTTCTTTCTGCATGTCAGCTATGTCAAAGACTGGTTGCGATCAAATCGCGACCCGCGAGCCGTCATCAAACCCCGCCTGCTCTCTCAGTCGCTCCTGCTCAAGCATGCATATCTATGGAAGTCTTGCGCATCTAGTATGCCTATGGACGGCCTCGCCTTCTGGCCGGTTTGATTCTTCTTGATTCCCTATGCCATTGTTCTTCATGGTGCCCGTCTCATCTCCCACTAGGGCTCATCAGCAAACAGGCCCCAATCGACAATCTTGAGCTCCCCCGCAGCGGCCTTGAACCAGCCCTCGGCGGCGTCGCGCTCCGCCTTCCCGACAGACGCAGGCACATTGAGCGAGAGGACGACGTCAGCGCGCTTGCTCTTCCCCCCAACTTGGATGTTGATACGCCACAGCGCGAGCGCGATGAACACGTCGTCGGGCGTGTCAGCTTCGTGTCCAGGCCGTGGACCGCCGCGCGGGTCATGCGAGAACTTGTGGATCGTCTGCGTGCCGGCAAGCAGGACAGGTTTCGGCGTGGGCAGGTTTGCCAGCTCGGCAGGGGACACTTGGGTGGGAGAAGGCGCAGGGATGCTCTCCTCCGGTGTGTTGATGTGCGACGCGAGGGCGGCATTGTCGTGCGCTAGTGAGGCGAAGTGGAACCTGGCATCAGAATTGGGATTGGGTGGCGATCAAGGTGCTGGGACAGAGCACCGGACTCACTTTGCCGCCTCCCACAGGTCATTCTTGGCTGCGCCGTCCTCGACGAGGCCAAGAACTTCGACGATGACGCTCATGTCGTCTGTGGGCGAGAGGAACACCTCCTGGTTGCTCGGGATCTGGCGCAGGTCGCTGGTGTCAGCTTGCAGATCTAGTTAAGCTGAGACGGTGGCGGCAGACGGGGGATGGACAACTAAAGCGCGCTGACAGAGGAGACAGCATCGCTCCCCCGACGTCCGTTGGGCCGTGCTCCAACCGGCCGCGCTGGATATTGGCACAGTATATTGGCGTAGTATATGGCGCAGTATACAGCGGGATGGTAGAGACAGAGCTAGCTGTAGAATTGCCACCCAAGGTCCGTCAGCGCACGCCAGGCTCACCTCGCATCAATGTAGCTGACGGGGACGGGAAGGCTAATGGCGCCTCCGAAGAGTGGACGAGGGAGTGATGCGGGCATTGTATTTGGGGTTGAGGATGAGGAAGGGAGTGACAGTTGAGAAGGAGAGTTGAGAAGAGATGACAACAAGTATGAAGTGTCATGTAACCAAATCCTCCCCTAAAGCTGAACAAGCGCATCAGCATTCCCCGACCTTCCCTTCCACACTCCCTTCACTCAATCTCCATCTCCCTCCTCCTCACACTCACACAACCACCACTCATCACTCATCCACTTCCTCCAGCCCCAGCACGCGCCTTACAAGCCCGCAAGCTGGCCGTATGCCTGGCACGCACTTCATCATGGCCACCCTGCCCCGCTCATCTCGCTCCTCCACACCAACTTCCATCCGTTCCCCTTCCGAGCTGGGCCCGCGTTCCTCCTCGGCTGCCAGCTCGCACAGACAACCGCGGGCGTCCACAAAACTCCCTCCCCTCGGCGATACTGAACGCCTAAACCCGCCCCCCACTACATCCAACATGCCTCTCGAAATGCGCCTCCGTGCACTCGAGGCGCGCGTACTAGGCGTCCCGGCGTCCATGCTCCGCGGTGTGGAGAGGGAGGAGGGAGATACACTCTCGCGAAGGGTTGGGGCGGCGGAGAGGGCGGTCGAGGAGGCTGTGGGGCAGGCGCCTCAGTTGAGAGTGCTCTATGAGCGGTGTACGTCTCATTCATGGCGTGAATGTGGTTGCTGATGCCAGACGATACATACGCGCCGCTCCTCCGTGGAGCCCTCGAGGAGGGAGAGGAGAACCCGCCCGACGTGCTCACTCCCCAGGCTAAGGCCGCTATGGTTCTCGAGGCGCGCGAGGACCTTGTCGATGCCGAGCGGGGTCTGCGCGAGATTGCGTTGCTCGAGTCGCGTGGAGTCGCCGGCGCGGGAAGTCTTGAGGGTACGTGTTCCTCCTCATTACCTTCCTCATTACCTTCCTCATTACCTTCCTCCACTCCCTCCTTTCCCTCCCTCTCCTCCAGATGAAAAGTCCATGTTGAGAGCTGACATCAGACGTCGTCGCACTCGCGCCCGCCCTCAACACGGGCTACTCGGACCTCGCGTCGCGCAAACGCACACTGGCTGAGACGCGCGCCGACGTCGCCTCCCTCGTTGAGCGGTATACCGACTTTGTCAGCTGTTTCCTGACCGAGCTCACACCAGACGACGACCGTCTCCGACCTTTTCGTGACGCTACACGACCAGATCTCTGCTCTCGAGGCGGCAGTGGCCCGCGCCGAGCGTCGTCGCGCCAACGAGAAGGCCCGCATCTTCTAGCTCTCTATGCATGTAGACTAATATGTACATACTAGTGGTCATCCTCCTCCTCGCCGGGACATCCTCCAGGCCCATCCATCTCGGCAAAGCTTGAATACTTGCTCCCACACCAGAAACAGAACATGTGCTCGTTGCGCAGCTGGCTGACGAGGTACGCTAGGTGCTCGTCGGCAGACATGGCGAGCACGCGCCGGGTGCCGCGGACCATGCTCTCCCAGTCGACGGCGGCTTCTTCTACCGCGTCGGCCGCAGCTTCTGCCTTGACCTCGTCACGGTGGATCGGCACGCCGAAGCGGATGGAATCTTCAGAGCCCTCGCCGAGCTCGGTGAGCATGTCACGGCGCATCTGATCGCGCAGCGCCTCGGCCTTGTTGACGTTGTTCCTGATGCCGGCGCGGGCTGACTGCGCGGCAGACTCGGCGCGGGCGGTTGGAGCAGTTGATGGGGCCGGGGCCGGACTAGAACCGGGTGACACCGACGTCTCGGGATACAGCAACCTCAGAAGCGGTTTCGGCAGCGCTTCTGGATCGCGACTCGCATGGAGGGGATGGAACTGGCGTCAGCTCCTCCTCTACCTCCTTGGGGGGCCCACCTTGATACTCTTCGCGCCGTCCATCTCAATCAACAACTCCCTTGCTTTCTCCTCTTTACGCTCGGCGTCGCGCGCCCCAGCCTCAGCCCCCCATCGACCGCGATACTTTCCCCCCTCTTCGTCGAGGAGGCGAGCGCGGGCATCGCTCATCTCTCCGCGCTTTGGAGGAGGGGGAGGGGATGGAGAGCGGGCAGCGAGACCACGGCGACCGGCCCACATTGAGATACGGATTGGTTCTACGAGGCTGGGTGCGCCGATACCCGCGCTCGCAGTCGTTGCGCCAACCGCGGATGCCCCAATACCTCTGCCCGCCCCGATTCCTGCCCGCCCACCCTCGCGTTCCCGATCAACGTTCCCAGTAGGATGGGATGGGGCCCGCTCAGGAGAAGCACTCCTCCTCCGACCCAGTCCCTCGCCTACGCTCCACCCCATCTTCTGCATCAGGTCCATGGCCTTTGCTTGGCCGCCCTTCTTCTCCCCCTCGAAGAGTGATCGGTTTAGACCTTCCCTGCGTGCGGCGGCTTCACGTTCTCGGAGGGGGAGGGTTTCGTTCGCTTTCGCCTTCGCAGCGCCTGATGCCGCGGCGCGGCGCCGGCGAGAAGAGTACGTGCTCTCCACCGACGTCTCGACTAGATACTTGTCGGACATGAAGTCGTCTTCGGAGTCGGACATGGCGTTTGATGGTGGGTGGGTCGGTAGGTAGAGGGATGAGTTCGAGTTGGGAAAGTTGGCTTGTGGTCGTCGGCCCGTTGTTCTCGTCCGCGGCACGTGACGTCATCTTGTTTGTCCTGTTATCACACATTAGTTAGTTGCTCACGAGGCAATGGCATCCATCAAGTTCGATCCACTACAGCCCCTCACCTTTCCACTTGACCGCTTTGCATTCAAGTAGTTCCGCGATTTCTTAACAGTTATCAGCAATACGAAGGTGGCGGTTGGGGAAAACAGGCTGCAGCCGGCGGTCGGGAAGTCGATCCCAGCACCCCAAAGACTCCTCGAGCGCAACTGTGCATTAACCAGCGTCGAGGGCTGTCAGCGAGTCCTCTGCGCGGAGCAGAGTCCGCATCCCCAATATCCTTGTCTACTTCCGCCTGACCTCTGAACCCCATACCACTCTGGTTGTCTATGTCGCCGAGACCAACACAGCCTTGGGGCAGCCAAGTCACCCACAGGTGACCACAAGTCAGAACTGGGACACGGAGAGAAGGTTAATGTGACCCTACATGGAGCCGAGCCGATTCCTCCAAGTCCAACTTACATCACTCGATACAGCGTATGCATAGTGGTACAAATCTAGTCGTCTTCATTCATCTGCTCCTCCTTATCCTCCGGTCTCTCTACCCTCCCAAGAGCCGCTGCGACGACGCCCACAGCGTCCAGCGGCAGCGGAAGGTAACCGAGGGTATACCGCCTCCTCCCCAGACATGCGAGGCGATAGAACTCTGGCCCAAGAAGCTCGTCGGATTTCTCAGAACGGCCAGGCGGGTTACGATGTTGCAGCACATGGTATGTCGCCGTTGCAGCGCCAGTTGCGGCCGGGCCCGATATGCCGAGCACAAACGACGTCGGTGGGAAGATGATGCGTGTCTCGCCAGTGCGGCCGGCCGGGAGGGTTACACAGAGGCGGTGCGTAAAGCCCGCCGCGGAGCCTGCCAGCGTTTCGTCCACAATGGATGCGTTCGGGTCGGCCAACATGCTCGGCGGAATGTTGGCCACGGGCGTGCGTGTCCGGTTCGGGCCCTCGCCTGACGGCTCGCACATGAGCAGGCTCATCGCGTCACAGTGGGACGCGTACAACTCCTTCCACGCTGCTGTCAGCTGCCATCGTGACCTTAGCTTACCATCAAGTTCGTCGGCGAACATCAGTCCGTGCCGGGTTACGCTCGCCCGCCACTCAGTCGCGGCCTCGGAGGCAAAGCTCCGCACGACCTCCCACACACGCGCGACTCTGTCCCGCGCCACGCAGCTGTCCATCTTGAGCGCCTGGACATCGAGTGCATCCCCGTTCCTGTCTGCCACCGCCACAACCACCGTCTCCCATTCCGGCACCCACGCGTAAGCCGCGTGCACAAAGCGCCAGCGGTTCAGCACGTCGTAGTTGCGCTGCGGCCAGGCCATGCTCAGCTCGGGTTTGGGCGTCGCCTCACCCGCGAGCGTGAAAGCATGGTAAGGCATCCAGACCTTGGGCATGTCAAGGGGCTTGCCGAACATTGTCACGCGGTCAACCTGGCGCGGCACCAGGTCGTAAACCTGGAACGCCACTGTGGCCAAGTTGGAAGGGTGCAAAGCTGACAGTGGGAGCGGGTACACCCAGTTCGTCTGGGCCTTAGGTGCTAGGAGCGGTGCGAGCGTGGCGTGCGAAAGCGTCGTCGCGGACGTAAGCACAAACACTACCGTCGGCTTCCCCCCCAGCGACGTGCCACGCAGGCGGCTCGCCGTGGACGATACCTCAACAGAGGGTACCGCAGCCACACCCTCAGTTGCAAGTTCGTGCGTGCCAGCCACGAGGGTGCCGAGGCGGTTCGCTTCAAAAACCTCGCCCATGTCTGTGAGGAAGTCCTGGGCACGCCTGACGTTGTATGCACCAGGCGCGCAGATCACGAACGCAGCGAGGTCCTTCGGCCCGCCCGACGGCATGAGTCCCAGTTCACGCCAGTACCGCAACGCGGCGACGCCGATGCGCAAGATGCTACTTCCATAGCCGGTGTTGACAGAAGGCTGCTCGAGCGAATACTTGTCGCCGTCCGCCAGCCCCGCAGCAACGTCGCTGATTGGCACACCGCCGCGCACTATCATAGATGGTGGGCGCCACACCTCGCGTGCAGTGGCTTCAGCCGTCTCGAACATGGAACGGAAGAACGAGTTGCGCACGAGCGCGTTGGCGAGCACCTCGATGTTGAGTGTTGGTTGCTGTGGCTCGCTGGAGTGCGGCGGCGGCGACTTCGGGGTAGGAAAGTCGGCGTCAGGTTTGATGTCGACCCACCCCGTCGCCCAAGTGCGTGCCAGCGTCGCGGCGGCGTTGATGTCGAACTGCAACGACGTCCACTCGCCGCCAACACATACGGTACCGTCGTATTCGACCTCGTCGTCGGACAGTGTCGGGATAGCCACGAGCTCGTTTGTGGGCGTCCGGTCATCGTACGATGCCGTACTGGAAGGTGTAGGTGGGGCGCCGGTGGTGACTGCCGACTCGCACTCCGAGTCACTGCCGTCGCTCTCAATGTCCCACGCCGTGGAGTAGGCAAGCGGTTCTTCCTTGTCCTTACCGGACACGCTTTCCCGTAGCCTCTCGACGCAGCTCAGTCTCAAGGAGGAAACTGTCGCTGCAGGCGAGGGTAAGCCGTATGCGAATTTTGGTCGTTTCCTTATGCCCAACTGCACAGACGCAAAAGCGTCTGGGACGATGTCGACATAACGGCGCTTCTGCGTCTCCTCCTCTGTCGTAGAGGGTGCAGGTTTGACGACGAGTTCCTCGATCACCTCGGCGAGGATGACTTCAGGTTCTGGCAAGGCTTCGTGCGTTACGGTCTCGGGCTCAGGCTCCTCCTCGGCGACAGGGGTAAGGCTCGCTGGTGTGACCTCAGGCAGGGGAATAGAAAGGGAGATGACCGCCGGGGTTGCGAGCACAGCCAGCTCCTTGCCAGTGTGGTCGTCCAGCGGCGGATGCGGAGCGTGGAATATCTTGGCGGGGCTTGTCTCGGCAGTCGGCGAGTCGAAGAAGTTGAAGTCGTCTTCTGTGACATCGCGCGGTGACCCCATTTTGCTGGACTGTTGGGTAGTGGTAGGCACTGGGGGTGGGAGCATCATGGGCTCAGCTACTGTCGCCTGGTCCGCCGCCTCCATGTCGGGCACGACAGTAGCCGCGTCGTCGTCCGCGTCCTCGCCAAACAAGTCCTCGTCCATACCCATGTTGACGTCGAGTGCATTGAGACGCGGCGTCCCAAACGCCGAAGTGGTGAACAGGTCCCCTGCGTCCGTGCCGACCGTTGGCGCGCGGCTCACTGCCCGGCTCGCCGTAGGAGCAGGCGACGTGTGCGCGGAGAACAAATCGTCAACGTCCGACTCCCTGCCAGCGTCGTCCATTGTCACATCGCCGTCTACCTCGGCCAGCTCAACGTCCTCCGGCTCAACGTCCTCCTCCTCATCCTCTGCAGGAGCGGTATAGCTCCCAAGGAAGTTGAACACCTCGGTCGCCGAGCCCATCAGATCAGTCGCAGAGCCGAGCACTGCGTCTGACGGTACGAGCTTGGCGGAGAGGGAGGGAATGCTGCGAGCAAGGGGTCTTGCCATATGTGTTGGCCAGACTGTGAGCACGCCGTTCGATCCTCGCCACTTGGAGGCGAGCGCGTGTGGGAGAGTGCGCGCGAGATCCTCCTCCCCCCGTTCCAATGGGACCCAGTAGACGCTCCAGTCGGCCGCCGAGCCGTGCGCCGCCTGCGCCGCGACGCGCGCCTCGGAACGCCCGTTCTTCCATCCAGGCCCAAGAGCTAGGTCGAACGCCGCGGATAACCGCACATCCTGCGCCGGGGTTGGTGTAATGGGAGCAACGAGGAGGGCGGGGAGAGCAAGTGGGCGGAGTACAAGCGGGTCCACGCCTGGGTCGGTGCCGTTTTGCAGCTGTGGGGCGCAACGAGGTAATGGGCGCAGCTGAGCAGTGAGGATTAGCTTGCCCGCCGCAGGGTGTAGTGACACAACGAACGGCGGATCGGCGAGCGTCGCGTCCGACGGGAGGAGGGACAGGCGCGCGCCAAGCTTCCACGCCACTTTCTCGCCGACCGCGCACTCGAGAAGCGGCCACGTTTCCGGCGGCGTGAACGTAGGGAAACACCTGTCCTCGCCGTCTGGCGCGAGGCAGGAGAGCGAGTGCCCGTGTTCCGGGCACGTCACGGTGTCCGCTATCCGTATTGGATCTGGTACATCGACCTCTGTATGTCAGCGCTGCCTCTTAGGAAGCATACCAGTGAGACCCAGCTCTTCGAGACCAGGGATAGGCGCGTCATCTGGCGAGAAGACCCAAAGTTCGCGCCTCTCGTCCCCGGGCTTTACGACGGCGCAGGGGCGTTTCAATGCCGCTGCAGTCACGTCGGTATCTGACGCGTTGATGGCGAGCCACGCACGCTCGAGCGCGTCGTTGCGCAGCCGCTTCAAGGTACGGGACGGCGATGGAGGGGGCGGGGGCGGGATGGCAGTTGTGCGGACGGGTGAGAGCTTGGCGTCGGTGGGCGCTGGAGTTGTGGGCTGACTCTTGAGAGCGGCCACTGGAGAGCGTAGGGCTGTTGGGCTCTTGATGTTGGGCAGGGAGAGGGTCGGCGACTTGGCCGGCGAGTGGGCGATGGCTGGGATCGCGAGGTGTGCCGGTGAGAGGCTGGGCGCCTCGGGCTTGGGATCGGGTGGGGCCTCATCAGAAGCAGGCGTGGCCGATTCAGGTGGAGGTTCGACCTGGACGAGAGGCGGCGCAGTGTACACGCGTACATAGAGGGTATCTGGTGCGTCGAGGAGCCACAGTCCCGGGACTGGGGTGGTTGGACGTAGAGGCTGGCCAGCTAAGATATCGGTGGCCATGCTACCTGTGGTTGGGCATACTGTTTTGGGAATGGGATAGGAGGATTAGAATAGAATGTTGGATTGATAATGTTGACGTGTTGGAAGGATGATTAGATTGATCAAGTGCGATGGAGGGAGGGAATTGTGACTGACAAGTGGGGGGGTAATGAAGGAAGGTGGATAGGGTGAGTATCTTCCCGCTCACACTTCAAGCTCAGTACAATACGATGGCTACTTTGCAAGCCAGTGTTTCAATCCCTAAAGAAAGGGAACAATGTGGCCCCACAATCAGAGTCCATCCCCCAATCAATGGTTGCTCCTCATCGCCATGTGTCATGTCCGTGGTAAATCACCCAGTATACGTCTAAAACTACAACTCTTACTACAGGAGGTCGAGGAGGTCGCCAGAGCCAGACGACGACGCAGGCTGGGCCTGGGTTTGCTGGCCTGCAGGCTTGGGAGCGCCCCACAGCCCAGCGTTCGTCGTCTCCTTCTGCATCTGGGCAATCGTCTTCTGGCCACCGCCCTGTTGTCCCTTGCTGGGTGCACCAAGCGAGGCCGTGAACAGGTCGTCAAAGGCCGATGCGCCCGTCTTCTTGGGAGCCTGGACAGGCGGGGAGGCTGGCTTGGCAGTCATGCCACCGGACATGCCTCCCATGCCGCCCAGGCCACCACCCATGCCGCTGCTCATGCCACCCATGCCGATTCCGCCCATAGGCTGTTGCCTCTGGGGCGAGGCCATGGCGGACATGCCACCGAACGACGGCTGTGTCTGCGCAACAGCCGAGGTCGAAGCAGCAGACGTTGGGGACAGAGGCTGAGACGACGCGTTGAGCATTGCGAAGAGGTTGGCGTTGGCACCACCCGAGGGAGCAGCAGGCGCTGCAGCGGCGGGAGATGTTGGGACAGGGCCAGAGGGAGCAGCACTCTGGAAGTCGTCAAAATCGTCGTCACCAAACGCGTCCACAGGGGCAGCAGCAGGCGCCGCAGGCTGGGCTGCTGAAGCCACAGGCTCGTCGTCAAAGTCAAAGAGGTTCACCTCGGGCTGCTTCTGCTGCTTTTTCGGCTCGTCCTTGGGCGGCTTAGGCGGGGCCTGCGTTGGGCGCGACGCCTGTGCGCTCGCCCCGCCGCTACCATTGCTCGGCCTGCGCGAGTCAAAGTCGTCGGCTCCCTCGTACTCGTCATACTCCTGGCGCTGCTGGGACGAGCTCGCGCGCGCGCTCGACCCGCGGTAGTCGTCGTCGTTGCCGTACCCGCCGTAACGTGAGCCCGAGCCGGAGCCCGAACCGCCGCCGTAGCCACCACCACCACCGCTGCCGCCACCGCCTGGGACGTAGGACTCGCTCCCGAACCCGCCGTACCGGCTCCCAGTGGCAGTGTTGAACATGCCACCCTCGTGGCCCTGGTACTTGGACCGGTTGGAGCGGGCCTTACGGCGCTCGGTGCGTATCTTGTCGACGTCACCCAGGAGCGCGGCGATCTCGTTCGAGCGGTTGCGGACTACTTGTCAGAGGCCGATTACCGGATTTGACTCACCGTTGATGCCCTGGTCCTTGCCCTTCTCGTCAATGTACTGGAAGTTTCTGAGCATCTTGATCGTAGAGATATGAGCACGCGCGTCGTCGACCACACGCTCGCTGCCATGCTTGATCAGGTACTCGAGGAGGGAAAGAGCCTGACATGTCAGCATTCGTCCCAGCACCGACGCGCCGCTCAGTCCTTGGGGCAGCGTACCGAGGAACACGGACCTTGTAGATCTGACGCCATTCCCGCGCCTCCTTCTCCATGAAGCGCGAATAGATGGTGGGCATGATCTCGTTGAAGTGCTGGTAGTTGTGCGTGCCCTGGGCAATCTCCTGCATCAGAGTCGACGAGGCGCCCCTGCTGTTAGCTTGGAGGAGGTAAGCATACTCACCAGGCGTCTTCGTTGGTCGCCTCGCGGACTTTAGCCTCCATCTCGGGGATGTTAAGGACGGCGTTCTTGGCCTGGTTGTAGTACGACTTGAGGTCGTACATGGTGATCTGGGACGCCTTGTTGGCGATGTCTGGCGTCAATGGATGCCAAAGGACATACAAAGGCGTCGGCGAGGCGCGCTCCAGGGCGATTTGAGGAACGCACTTTCAATCATGTCCATGTCGGGCGAATGGGCGATGGCCCTCGTTTACGCGTTTGACAATAGAAGGGGGAACGGGAAAGGGGGTGTGAGAGGTGTCAAGAGACGACGAGTAAACGGGAGATGATTGTTGAGAAGAGACGTAGATGTAGATGAGATGAAGGTTGGGGGTTGAACTGGTTGTGACGAGACACGTCCACGCTCGTACCGCTCTTCAGGGGTAAACCATGCTTCGCCGAGCGACCTCCACCAGGCGTCATCCTCCTCCATCTCTGCCACATTACTAAATCGCCGATTACCCACGGTGAGGTTGGCTTATTTGTGTTAGGTCTAATTGCCACCCAACCACTTTGTATTGTTGTTGTCGTTTCCCATCCTTCCTCGCCTACCATGTCAGTCAAAACAGAGGACATAAAGCCTCTGGTCAGCGTCGACGGTCACGATGTATTCAACATCCCCGTCGAGGAGGAGGAATTGGACGTCGCCCCCTCACATGGCCAATCCAAGATTTGGGCAATGAAGGTGCATCTTCTCAGCTGCGGTGATCACCACGTTCCAGCTGACCCCAGATCCCGCGCTTCCTTCTCGAGCGCTGGGAGCGTGTCAAGGAGGAAGGCGTGCATCTGGGGAGCTTAATCATCGACAACTCGTCAGTCAGGGGGACGGGGCTAGGAAGGTGGACTGGGACTAATGTGCAGTACACTCCCTCCAAAGATCACGCTCAAGTTACCTACCGAGGATGACAAGCAGCCACCAAACAAGCGCGCCAGGTTGAATGTGGAGGGCATTCCCGACGAGTATGAGGTCGTGATGCCCAGTGAGCGCGTGAAGAACACATACATCTTCAGCGAGAATGAGCGTGTGTGGGTGGCTCAGCCTGGGTCAGGCGAGGACTCTCAACGGCGCAAGCACCAGAAAGGTGAGTGTAAGCCTGGGTGGTGGTGTGGTTGCTTGACGCGTCACTGTCGGACTGTAACCTAGCGCCTCCGCCATGGACTGCTCGTGGCCGTTAGGCTTTCACTGACTCTAGCTAACCCTCGCCTAATCGGCGCGCTCGACCACGAAGCGAGCGTCCGCCCGGTGAAGAGCTCCAAGTACCTTAAGATCTTAGAGCAGCGCCGTCTGGACAATGAGAACTCGAAGCGGCCCATCATCCAGCTCGACGACAAGACCATGTCGCAGGCCAAGCTCAACCAGCTTGCCTCGGGCTTTGCCAACGCGTCTTCCAAGCTTGGCAAGGGCATGATTGTGAGTATCCGTCCAAGGTCGTCGACCGTAGCTGACATTAGATGGGGTCAGCCAAGGTCGGGTCCGGAGAGCGCTTTGCTCGCATGGAGCGCAAAGAGCTCAACCAGCGCCTGTTCCAGCTGTTCGGTGAGAAGCCGTACTGGAGTATCACTGCACTCAAGGCGACGTTGCAGCAGCCGGATACGTGGCTGCGCGAGGTGCTCAAGGACGTCGCGGTGCTCAATCGCGAGGGCCAGTACGCCAACATGTGGGAGTTGAAAGACAACTGGAAGGATGCTGAGGGAGACACCAAGCCTACCGTCGATGACGTTGACAAGGCGGAGGACGACAGCGACGAAGAGGAGGAGTCGGACGACGAGGACGAGCTCGAGCAAGTGGATGTCTAGGCAGAGCACAGCATTACTTCACACCGCATTGTCCAGTGAACGCTTTATGTATCAGTACATTGTATCTCAATCTCAGATGGGGTGAAGAGAAGTTTAGCCGCGAACGAACAGACACTGCTACGAGCTTGAACTAACAAGCCCAGGTGGAATGCGAGCTCACCTCTTCACGTTCCCACAACCCAGCCACGACTTACAGCAGACTTGGCAACACATCACGTCCAGCGTCATTGACGTCGACGATAGGCTGTACACTTCAACCCATAAAGCTAGCGTCATCATTCAGAAGTACTGTGTCCGGTGCCATGTGCCACTGGGAGCTTACGCGTGGATCGGTTCATCGGACCCTTGTGTTCTGGTCATAACAGAAGCCCATGATGCCTGCTTGACACAGAAACCCAAGGCAGTTCGGTGCAGCAGCCTCCGTCTTGCAAGACAGGACTAACGTAACTACTCTCTCTGGGCCGCGCATCTCGGTTCAAGATGACGACAAGGTATGGGCACCACGGAGTTCATGGACATGGACTTCGGATCAGCGTCGACTTCGGATTGTGCGAATGAACGAGAGCAGAGTCAGTCCTTAGAGGGTCAGTTAGAGACATATCCTCTGCAAGTCCACAGAGCAGAGGCTGGCTCACTTGAGTCACAGCTAATGGCTTTTGATTCGGATCTGGCAAGATGCATAGGGCTCTTCTCCAGGATAAAGCGGTGCCGTCACTGCCGTACAAGCATATTGAGCTCGACGACGCCATCCAATAAAGGAAAACTCGTCTATTCCGCCCTTGTCCTTACCAAATCACTAGTCAAACTTGGCTTGGCATTTCTTGGCACCTTAATACACGACGTTGCCCGCTCCTCACGGGAAGCAACCCTACACCTCATAGAGTTACAGCGCTCATGCATCCGCCCTTCCAGATGAACGGGTATCCCAGCACTTATAGTCACCAGGCTTTGACTTGTCCTCTGCATCTCATCATGATCCTCATTAGCCTTCTCCTCGCCTTACCAGCCGTGTTGGCCAGCGGCGTCACCCCCGCGTCCAAGTATGTCCTCGGCGCACGCTCGCCCAACCTCCAGGCGCGCCAGGTCATCGAGTTATGTGCCGGTTCCCCAGTCTTCGAGCGCTGCGGTGGGCCATGGTGCGCCCCACAGGGCATGTTCTGCTGCGGCCGTAGGTCCTCATATTATATATATATATATCTAACGGAAGAGGGCGCATGCCCCAACGGCGCCACCTGCCTCGACTCGCGGTGGTGTTGCTTCGAGGGCCTCACTGAGGAACAATGCCGGGCCAGTAAGGACAGTAAGGGAGCCGACTGATGCCAGTGATCGCCGAGGCCAGCTCGATGGTGCAGGATCCCTCTGCTATCGCTAGCATGCTCACTCGCTCGGACATTATGAGCATTCTCACAGGTTCATTTACCGGCATTCCTACTGGGTTCCCCACCGGAATGCCCGGCATGCCCTCGTTGCCTGCGGGCGGCGCAGGTGGCGCAGGTGGCGCAGGTGGTGCAGGCGGGGCGGAGAATAACGTAGAGCCAACCCAGTACGCTCTTACCTCTGGGACCGAAGGCTTTGGAACCGGAGGCTCTGGCGCCTCCCCATCTGGCAGCACGGGAAACTCCGGCACCTCTGGCAGCACGGGAAACTCTGGCACCTCTGGCAATCCTGGGTCCGGGGGCGGGAAGAGCAACCCTCGCGTCCTAGGAATGAACGGGATGAAGCGCCGCACCATCGACCTCGACATCGAAGTCGAGCTCATCAACGCTTGGCTAACCGAAATCGCATGCACCGTTGAGTTGGTGAGCAAGTTTACCAACGAGACGAAATCGACGATCAAGTTTGAGATTGGCCGTGAGTCGCTGTCATTTGTAGTTTGTTGACGGCAGCGGATGTTGCGGGTTTCGCTCTTTCGCACACATGCGGAACTGAAGCTAACCTCACTATGTCGCAGAGTCTGTCGGGCGGCTTAGCGGGGATCGTCCAGGACACAAACGTCAGCCTAGACGCGATTATCCCGAACCCCCCGCCAAGTAACAAGAGCGCGCCAGCGGGGGAGGTCATTAACTGGAATTGCTGGGTGTCGTATGTGTTCAAGCGCGACGAGTCGCGCAGCCAGCTTGACGAGACGATCAGCCTCATCTACGAGCTTCCACCGGCCCAGCCCCTGGGAGGCGTGGGCGGGAGCTCGGACTCGGCCAACGGAACCGGGTCCGGGGCTGGCTCAAGTGCAGGCTCTGGTACCGGGTCCGGGGCTGGCTCAAGTGCAGGCTCTGGTACCGGGTCCGGGGATGGCTCAAGTGCAGGCTCTGGTACCGGGTCCGGGGATGGCTCAAGTGCAGGCTCTGGTACCGGGTCCGGTGCTGGCGATGGTGGAGCCTCAGGTGATGGTTTGGGGCTGAGCTCTCGCCAGAACTGGGGAAGGATCAACGGCATCACGCTCTACAGCGACGTGAACGAGCTCGCCAAAGTCGTTATCGGTGACAAGCTTGTCATCGAGAGGGACCCATCTGTGAATGCCAGCACGGCGAACCAGACAGGTTCCGGTACCCCTGGTGCCGGTGGGACTTCCGACTCGGGCGCGAGTACGCTTGTCATGCCTGTTGCTCTTGCTGCGCTCGTCGTGGCGGCGGCTCTCCTCGTGTAAGCTTCATACTTTTTTGTGTTCAAACTGCATCAATGCCAATGGTGACGCCGCGTTTGATCGCGTAAACACTGCCGATTTAAGCCTTCGCGCTTCGGGGTTGACTGACTCTGGTTGCGTAGACATAGACGTCCCTACTAACTTGTAACCGTTCGCTTACGCCCAGGGCAAATGTGTGGAACTATTGGCGACTTGAGCCTGCGTCTCGTTCCACAAAGAGAGCGTCGGCGTTCCACCCACTTCATGGATATGCAATAGGGTGGCCGAGGGGTTCTGCCTCGTTGAATTATTGATTTGACGTAGTCAATCGCTGATATCAGCCTGTTCCTACTACCATTCTCTGTCCGACTTACACTTCCGACACTGTTCCTCCGTTTCGCCAGCGAAGCAGCACGTCGCGCCGTTGGACCATGCATCGCCTATGTATTTTTTCAGCCTTGTCTGATGGGAGATTTGCTTCCAAAACAGAATATGCTGACGGAGGCACACCGCGGGAAGCTGCAGATCGTGAAGACGAGTGAGCCGGCGCATGTCATGATCTGGCGCGCGTGGGCATTGGGCGAGCGGCCATTGAGCTCGTGCTTGGAAGCTTCGGTGACGCTCCTCGCGGGACAGTGAGGCCAGGAGTAAGCTGGTTATGAGGAGCATGGCGAGGAGTGCAGTGGGCAGGTTAGAGCAAGACGTCTATCAGGAATGGGTTGACTCGCCCGAGCGGCGCAGGGGGCGGCTTTGGAGGCGCGGAAGCCTGGGCGTGGTAACTCTAGAAGCACACTTCCTGGAGGGTTATCACAAAGGGACGAGGAGAAAGGTTGGCAAACGTCTGTCCATACTGTAGTTTCGAGACTGGCGAGTCTGGTCGCAAGACAACTGCGAAACTAGTGACAACTCTGAAAGGAGTTGTTGGGCACCGACGGGATCGGGAAGGACGGAATTTGATAGTGGCATCCACCCAACATGCATTTTCAACAGATTTTGACCACACACGTTAAGGTTATCGATGGCGCCGGTTCTCCTCAGAATCCAAATCGGTTGCCATGCTTGGTGTCCTCTGGGAGAAATATTGGCGGGTTCGTCTTGTCAGTTTACAGGATGAAGGCTATGTCGCCGAGTTGGTCGGAGGTCGACGTCCATGATTCTCTCCATCCTCCATTCAATGCGACCATGCACATGAGCACATCATAACGGTGTGATGTGCACAGAGCGTTCAGTGTCTGCGACTTCATCAAAGTCTCGAGGGACTGGCGAGGAGCCATCCGTCAATGGTGACCACATGG
This sequence comes from Cutaneotrichosporon cavernicola, assembly GCF_030864355.1. NCBI lineage: Eukaryota > Fungi > Basidiomycota > Tremellomycetes > Trichosporonales > Trichosporonaceae > Cutaneotrichosporon > Cutaneotrichosporon cavernicola. The sequence continues at coordinate 2,841,892 of NC_083396.1, read as the reverse complement.
CGATGGCTCCGCCTTTGATCGCACATCGCATTCTCATCATCGACAATGTGCATTGTCCTCTCGCACTTTGTGTGGTTGCGATCATTGCGACTGATGCACCCGCCGTGGACATATAGCTGGCTGACTATCGTTCTACTCTACTGACCCCTAACTATTCGTTCACAATGGCCTCCATCTCCTCCCTCGGCCTCGGCCTGTGGCCCTTCGGCTTACGTTCGCCCTCAGCGCCGTCCAGCCCGCTCATCCTCCCAGCCGTGCGCGGTATCCGGACGATCCAACTCCAAGTCCTCATCGATGCTGCCAACCCTCCTCCGCCCACCGGTCTCACGTACGCCTGGCACGTCATCCTCAAGTTCTTCGGGATGCTAAAGAGGTCGGGTTCGAGGACCTCCTCTCTCCTGCACCCGGTGCGGATGGTGAGGTGCTCAAGTGGAAGTGACACTGGCCCTCCGTTGGAGCTATCACCTCTTGGTTCCTGGAGACGTGGTACTGGAAGCGCGAGGAACCTCTGACTCAGCGGGGGCGATGGGAGGATATCCACTTCTGGTACGGGCCGATGGAGGTGTGAAGGACAAAGAGGAGCGACATAACGTCCTGAAAAATTGTAGCCCCAATAGTACCTAGTCATCACTCCCGTCCTATCACTGTTCTGTATCGTTTCGTCCCGCGTTGCACTTGGAGATGGAGAACACGAGAGACGAGAGGGAGCTGCACATGGCCGGTGGAGGGTGGAGAGTTAGTCAACACCGTCACGTGACAAACCGACGGAACCTAATTTTCGGCGCGAAGTTCTGGTGAATGACCACTTGACCGATACTGACCCATCGCAATCTACACAGCGAGTAAACACCATGTCCCGCACATACATGCGCCATGGGCCTACACAGGTGAGGCGAGCTCTTCCGGAGAGGCTGACAGCAGGCCTTTGGTGTAATCTGTTCCCCAACAGCAAACAGTAGCTACGATGGGCGCCTCGCATATGTCGCCGGATGGGAGGACGTGCTGGTGTGGGACGTGAAGCGCGGCGAACTCGCATCAATGTGGCACGCGACCGGTGTCACATCGCCCATCACATACCTTACGCCAGCGCCAGCTCCCGAAGAATCTACCTCCTCCACAGCGCGCACGTTCGCCGTGAGCTATGCGGACGGCTCGATCCGTCTTTGGTCGTGGGATCCCGAGACGCCGGGCGTCGAGGCCGTCGAGGTCGTCACCTTCAACGGACACAAGAAGGGAGTTTCGGCGCTTGCGTGGGACGCCGATGGAGGTCGCCTCGCTTCCGGTGGCAGCGAGGGCGAGGTCGTCGTCTGGGACCGCGTTGCTGAGGTCGGCCTGTTCCGTCTCCGCGGGCACCGTGGACCTGTTACCAGCCTCCACTTCATTCCCCACCCAACCCTCGGCGCTACCCAGCATGCTGGATACCTACTCACGACGTCGCGCGACACGTACCTCAAGCTCTGGGACTTGAGCACGCAGCACTGCGTGCAGACAGTGGTTGTTGGGCGCAGCGAGGTGTGGTCATGCGCGGTCAAGGATGAAGAGGAGGCCGAGGATGACGGGCGATGGCTCATCCTCACGGGCAGCGGTGACGGTGAGGTACGCGCGTGGACGATCGACAAGGCCGCCCTGGCCGAGGGCCTGAAGGAGAACGAGAACGGAGAGGTGAGCTTTCAGAATGGTCTGGTCCACAGCTAACAGCAGCTTCCCAAACTCGTGCTCCCGCTCTGCACTGTGCCATTGCCGCCGTCGACGCATCCCGTCTCGCAGTTAGCGTTCCACCCGACCCTCCCTGTGATCCTGGCACAGACGTCGGAGCGCACGACAGCTGTCCTGCGCCTGCGGTCAGAAGAGGAGGTGGCGGCAAAGCGCGCACGGCGGAAGAAGCGCGACCGCGAGAAGAGCAAGAAGAAGGGCGTCGATGTCGAGGAGGAGGCAATGAACGAGGAGCCCATCGCTTGGGAAGACCGCGTGACAACCTGGTGTGTCGTCAAGGCCAACGCCAAGGTCAAGTCATTCTCCCTCGGCGAGGACGGCGCCAAGTCGATGTCTCTCCTCCTCGCGTTGGCGAACAACTCGCTGGAGTCGTACTCTGTCCCGTCTCCACAGGGAGCGAAGAAGAGCAAGCTCGCCGATGGGAACGCCCCCGAGCCGGCAAAGGTGCACTCGGTCGAGCTGGCGGGACACCGACAGGACGTGCGCGCGCTCGCAGTGAGCAGCGACGACCAGGTCCTCGCGTCGGCTGCGAGTGGCACGCTCAAGGTGTGGAACATGCGATCGACGGCGTGCTTGCGCACCATGGAGTGCGGGTACGCGCTGTGCTGCACGTTCTTGCCTGGCGACCGCCACGTCGTCGTGGGCACCAAGGCCGGCGAGCTGCTGCTGTACGACGTCGCCGCGTCGGTCCTTCTTCAGCGGTACGAGGCGCACAAGGGGCCCGTGTGGGCCTTGCATGTGCGCCCAGACGGCCGTGGCCTCGTCTCGGGTAGCGCCGACAAGGATGTCAAGTTCTGGGACTTTGAGATGCGGGAAGAGGGCGAGGGCGAGCGCGTGGTCAGCCGCCTCGGCGTTGAGACTATTGTGAGCTACAATACTCCTTGTTGAGCTAACAGCAGTACAAGAACAAGCAGCTCGCGCTGGTTCACGTCAAGACCCTCAAGATGACGGACGACGTCTTGGCCGTCAAGTACAGCCCCGACGGGCGTTTGCTGGCCGTCTCGCTCCTCGACTCGACAGTCAAGATCTTCTTCGCCGACACGCTCAAGTTCTTCCTCTCGCTGTACGGGCACAAGCTCCCCGTTCTGGCGCTGGACATCAGCAGCGACTCGAAGCTGATCCTGACTTGCTCTGCCGACAAGAACGTCAAGATCTGGGGCTTGGACTTTGGCGACTGCCACCGCTCGCTCTTTGCGCACGACGACAGCGTCATGTCCGTCGCGTTCGAGAAGAACAGCCACTACTTCTGGAGCGTGGGCAAGGACCGCGTGCTCAAGTACTGGGACGGCGACAAATTTGAGCTCATCCAGAAGCTCGAGGGGCACCAGGGCGAGATTTGGGCTCTCGCCGTCTCGCATCAGGGCAGCTATGTGGTGACTGGATCGCACGACAAGAGCATCCGCATCTGGGAGAAGACGGATGAGCCGCTCTTCCTTGACGAGGAGCGGGAGCGGGAGCTCGAGGCTGCTCACGACGCCGCCCTCGTCGACTCGATGAACCGCCTCGACACCGAGGACGGCGACGGGGAGGGAGAAGCCGAGGCTGTGCAGAAGCAGACGGCCGAGACGCTCATGGCCGGCGAGCGGATCATGGACGCGCTCGCGCTCGCCGATGCGGACCGCGAAGCGACGGAGGAATGGGAGGCTGAGAAGGCACGTCTCGGTGACGCGGGCGCCTCCCTTCCCGCGCCAGCGAAGAACCCCGAGCTGGCGGCCCGCGGCGTTGAGGCCGACGAGCACGTCTACAACACGCTCGCATCGATCCCGGCTGCACACATGGAAGATGCGCTCCTCGTCCTGCCGTTCCGCAACGTCATCTCCCTCCTCGGCTACCTCGACGCGTGGGCCGTCGCAGACAGGGATATTGTCCTAACTGCGCGCCTGTTGCATTTCCTGATCCGGACGCACCACGCCCAGATTGTCGCTAACCGCGTCATGCGGGCACGACTTGTCTCTCTGCGCACACACGTCCGGTCTGCGCTCGGACGACACCGCGCTCAGATGGGATACAACCTCGCTGCGCTCCGGTTCCTCCGCGCTCGGTGGGAGGGGGAACGCACTGCGGGCTTGCTGGAGGAGGAGGGTATGGATGAGGAGGCTGTCCGCCGACGACTCGAGGAGAGCCGAACGAAGCGGAAGCGCGTGGCGGTTGTTTGATAGACTTGCATGCATCATTACACATCGGCACGTCATGACTGATTGTACCAACTGTGCGTCGCCAAAGCGAGGCCTTCTGTGCAGGAGAGTTGCCTCATCGTGGTTGGAGAAAGTTGGACATCCCGTTATCAGCTGTCCTTGGTCGCAGATGCGGGCCTCAAGTCGTCTTCTCTTCCTCTTTAAGCCTTTGCTTTACAGACATTCATCCCACTATGGTCCCAGCTAACACAGACCGGATCAATCAAAGACGACATTGTGAAGCGCTACTGGGTCGACGAGGTGCTGGAGGCCACGTAGATACAGGAGATGCAACGGGATGAAAGAGTGAGGGGCAGATAAGCCTCGGTATCTTCCGATCCCGATCTAACCGACCTTGTCCATGGTCATCTGACCACATCATCCTCAGCGGGGGCATGAGCATACGCGTCAGAAGCAAGCGAATGCAAGCAAGCGCACACGACACCGCAGCGCGGCTGCTCTTGTCTGCTATTGTCTGCTCTTTCTCGTGACAACATTCCTTCTAGTACTGCACAACACACAATGACAATCTCCGACATCTCGCGCTATCCCGACCCCGTGTCAACGGTGCGGCGCAAGCTCCGCACCGACGGCGACCGTGTGCAGGGCAAGTGGGATCTGGGGGACATGCAAATCGAAGGCAACGAGGGTGGGATTGTGAGTGTCGAGCCGCAACGCTAGCGGACGCTAGCTGACCCCAGATCCCGACGGACCACCTCGGCTGGCTGCCGTCCCTGCCCGCCGACGCACCTATTGAAGACATCCGCGCGGCCTACGAGCGCGACGGCGTAGTACACCTTCGTGGCCTACTTCCCATTGAGCAAGTCATGGCGGTACGGCGGCAGTTCTTCGAGAGCGTACAGCACACCGGCGTGTTGAAGGAGGGGACCGAGCCTGTCGAGGGCATCTACTCTGGTCTTGTGAGTTGCCACCATCCACCGTCCACCATCCATGCCCACCTGGCCCGTGCGCAACGCCGCCCCCATCTTGGCCGCTGACCCCAGGGCGCACAGGATCCCTCGATCGCTCGCGAACACCGCCTCGAATCCGATGACCTCCTCCTCAACCATCGCACACAGGCCAACCACGAGAAATACCTGTGCGATTTCGCCGACCACCCTCTTATCATGGAGATGGCAACCCGGATCAAAAGCGGGTGGAAGAAGCCTTTCCGTTTCCGGATGCAGCTACTCCGTACCAATATCCCACACGCGTACCGTTGCGCCACGCGAGTACATTATGACCAAATGTGAGCCCCAACCAACTCGAGCTGACAATAGGTATCTCCGCGGGATGGAGCCTGATGCCCTCACGGCGTGGGTGCCGATTGGCGATATCACCCCACTCGGAGGCGGCCTCATGTACCTAGAGGACAGCGTTACGATTGGCGAGGAGATTGAGAACGGCTTCATCGAGTGGAACAAGGACCTGCCCGACGACGAGCAAATTGATGCTTTCAACATCAACGTGAGTTGGAGAGAGAGCAGGTCTGATTCCAGATGCTCGAGGGAGGCGGACTTACGCGTGACTGCCGCGCGTTTGCGGAACAGACTCGCCGCCGCTGGCTCATTGCCAATTACCAGGCTGGCGACGTTGTCTTCCACCACTGCACCATGGTACATTGCAGTGCGAACAACGAGGACCCAGACGAGCGGATCCGCTTCGCGACCGACGTGCGCTTTGCGGACAAGGAGGCGGCGTTCGAGGCCCGGTGGTGGTGATGCGGCGTTCGAGGACCGGTGGTGGTGATACACCGTAGAGATGTAGAGTAGTCAGAAGTGTGAGTAACATTCAGTAGGAGGGGGAGGGGGGAGGGGGGAGGCGGAAAAAGGGGTTGCTGATCTACCAAGTGGATTGGAGCTGACGCGACTGACCTCGGCGTAACCTCGCTGACTTGTCGTGCATGAATTACTGGTTATTACCTATCACCAAATCACAATCACCAATTACACAGCAATAACAGCACCAGCACACACAAGCAACACCCCAACCGCAGGACGAACAATGCCACCACCACTAGCCGGCGTCTGCAGCGCAGTCGTCTTGGCCGGCGAGGGCGCTGGCGCCGTAGTCTCGTCGGTCGGGTTGGGGCCCGCCGGGCCCAGGTCCTTGGGGTTGGTCGTGGCCGGCGCCGCCGTCGTGGGGTTAGGTCCTGCAGGACCAAGGGCGTCCTTGTTCGTCGTGGCTGGGGTTGGGACCGTGTCGGTGTTAGGGCCGGCTGGGCCCGCGGCAAGCGCGGTCGGCTGGTACAGAAGACTGCTGAGGGCGTTGTTGTCGATCGAGCCGGTGACCGTGATGACTGTTACGGGAGGGTTGACTGGCTGTGTGGCAGCGCCGGGGGCGGGTTGGGTGTCTGCGGGAGCTTGGGTCGCCGGCTCAGGCTGGGGGCTCGCGGCCGGCTGCTCGGGCTGAGGCTGGGGACTCGCGGCCGGCTGCTCGGGCTGAGGCTGGGGACTCGGGGCCGGCTCTGGCTGGGGACTCGGGGCAGGCTCTGGCTGAGGACTCGGGGCTGCCTCTGGCTGAGGACTCGGGGCAGGCTCTGGCTGAGGACTCGGGGCAGGCTCTGGCTGAGGACTCGGGGCAGGCTCTGGCTGAGGACTCGGGGCAGGCTCTGGCTGAGGACTCGGGGCAGGCTCTGGCTGAGGACTCGGGGCAGGCTCTGGCTGAGGACTCGGGGCAGGCTGTGGGGCTGGACCCGGTGTCTGCTGCTGAGGTTCCTGGGGCTCATTGGGGGAAGCCTGGGGTTCCTGTTGAGGGCCTTGGGGTTCCTGTGGAGGTTGGGGAGCCTGAGGAGCCTGAGGAGCCTGAGGAGCCTGAGGAGCCTGAGGAGCCTGAGGAGCCTGAGTGGCCACCGGCTCAAAAGTCGGTAACGCGCCGGTAATAACAAACGTCTTGGTTATGGTGACCTCGCCATGTTCACCACCCACACCGTGGGGCGCCTCGGGAGGGACGTAGCGAATGTCGGTGACGGTGACTGTCTGGGCCGCTACGGCGATAAGGAAGGGTAGGAGTGGGAGCATGGTGTGTATGTATGGTGGATCTTGAGGCAGTGCGGTGGAGATGGGAAACAGTGGGAGGAGATCCAGGCGGTGGAGATGGGAAACAGTGAGAGGAGATCCAGGCGGTGGAGATGGGAAACAGTGACAGGAGATCCAGGCGGTGAAGAGACTGGACAGAGCGGATTATATGACAACTGCCACAGTGATCTGGATGAGATCATCCATGACGCTCTGCACATGCGCCTGCGCCTGCGTCTCAGTCCTAGGCGCCCAAACTCGATGGCACATGATGACGGTCAGAGGTGTCGGGGCTATTCTGGCAGGCGCAGGGGCGCATTAACCGAGAGGGGTGGACTCGTGCATCGTGTGTCGCGAGCACGAGGAGCGAGTCGTCCGGAACTAGCAAGGGAAGCGAGTTTTCCACAAGACGCCTAAGCAGAGCATGTGCTCCGCCAAGCCGAGAGGTGCTCACACATCAGCCAACGCAGGCAGTCCAACGGAAATGCCGAACAAACAAACGATTTCACAGCTCTTGAGTGTTCGAACACATCTGTCTCGTCCTGCTAATGGTAGATTCAATTCGTGCATACTAAAGCCATTGCATTCAAGCTTTCAACTATATAGCCCTTGTCCTAGTATCTCATAACGCCATTGCAGCTCCTAGGCCAACGAGCACCATGGCGAGGGCAGGACTGGCGATCCTGCTTCCGCTCTTGGGTGTGGGAGTAGGACTTGGCGCCGGGGTGGGCGTTTCGGCAGTAGGAGGGGCCGTCGGCGTGGGCGTTGGCATGGACGCGGGAGGGGTGGGGGTGGTAGCGGGGTTGGCCGGGGTTGTGGGAGCAGGAGAGGCTGCCTGGTCTGTAGGGGACGGGGCCGGAGTCTGATCGGTGGCGGAGGTGGGAGCGACAGTGGGAGTCGCGGGAACCTGCTGACCGTCGGTATTCTTGGGGTTCAGGATGCTGCTGAGGGCCGCCTGGTCGACGCTGCCGGTGATAGTTATTATCGTCGTCGGGGCGAAGGGACCGCCGTTGGTCTGAGCATCGGGCGGCGGCGGTGGCGCCGGCTGGTTGGCTGGAACTGTGACCGTGACGGTGACAGTCTCTTGGGCGATAGCGGCGACTGCGAGGAGAAGGAAGATTGGACGCATGCTTGCTGAGGAAAAGTTGAGGAGCGGTATAGGATTTGGAGAGGCGAAGGTGAAGGATGTGTTAGACGTCGGATCGAGTTATATCCAGAGCAGTGAAGATGGTCCGATTGTGGGATGGTGCCAGGAGAGTTTTGTCATTGCGCCCTCCCAGGCATTGAGCGAGCAAGCACAGCATGACGACCTCGAAAGCCAAGCCGCCCCAATAGATGGCCGGCAGCTAGCGTCCTGGCGTCACTGGTGACTCCATCTCAATAGCGCCCTATTCCTCGCTGTGGTTGTCTACTCGTCAGACGAAATGCGACATTTGGGGGCCACAGTCATGCCCCTCGTTTTGTCTCCAGTTTCTCGCGTTTCCTCGTGGATGGGTCACTTGGCAGGTCAAGTGCCACCCGCCACATTTACCACACATCCGCCAGGCACGCCGACGCTGACCTCCACCTCCACATGACTTGACCCAACTTTGGTTCCACCAACACCACCACCGCCCTATGTCCTTTACCGCCCTCCGCGCAGCGCGCGACGCCCGGCACGCGCCCCAGCGTCGTGTGGCTTCGTCACTGTCTGCGGGCGCTGACGAGGCTCGTACGGCTGAGCGGCCGGACACACAATCCGCCGCGCGCAGCGCCCCCGATCCAGAGGACGCTGCGCTCTTCCCCGAGCTCTCCGACACGCCGCTCGAGGTCCGTCAGACCGCGAACCACGGGAGGGGGCTGTACGCCCGCCAAGCGATTTCACCGGGTACGTCCCATTCCCTACAAGCTGGTCCCATTCCCTACAAGCTGACAGAAGGCACGACTCTCCTTCGTACAACCCCGCTCTCCGTCCTCTCCACCTCGCACCTTTTGACACACTGCAGTTTCTGCCATGCAGAGACAAAAGTATCTCGATGTGCGAGATGTAAGGCTCTGCACTACTGCTCTTCAAAGTGCCAGAACGCCGACTGGAGCGACCATAAGCCCGAATGCGCAGCCCTAACTCGCCTTCGAAAGATGTGGGCCGCGACATACCCGGAAAAGGCGCGGAGGGGAGAGAACGGCTTCGTCCCGCACGAAGCTATCCGAGGCCTAGGGAGGCTGTGTTGGTCTCGCCAGAGAGGAAAAATGGGTTGGGCGCAGGTGGCAAGGATGGAGAGTCATGCCGGCCAAAGCCAAGACCTCGGACTGGGAAACCAGGTCAACCATCTCCGCCACTACCTCGGTGCGGCGGAAGGTGAAGGCGACCTCCTCCACCCGGCCGATATGGCAAGCTTTGGATTCAACAGCGCTAGGGAATTGCTCGACCTCGCCTCGGCGTTCGCTGTGAATTCATTCACGCTATCCACGCCCGACCTCACGCCTATCGGTGTGTCCACGTCCCCGCTCGTCGCGCTGTGCAACCACTCATGCTGGCCTAACGCCGTCGTCGTTTTTCCCTCTGGTAGAGAGATGTGCGTTGTCGCCATTGCGGATATCGCGGCCGGTGACGAGGTGAGTTTCCGGTTGGTGCCGAGTTGACCCAGATCCTCACGGCGTACATCGACGTCTCGCTACCGCTTGCTGAGCGGCAGACCGACCTACATGCGCGGTATGGGTTTGCGTGCGACTGCTCGCTTTGTATCAACGGCGAAGATTGGCCTGATCCGCGGTGGAGCGTCCTGCATCCTGGATGTGGAGGTATTGCACCGATGCCTGGTGAGTCCGGCAATTCGAATTGAACGAGCAGTGGTAACAACCCGGTTCAGCGAGTTGACATCAGACCTCTCGCTCCCGGACGACGCAGAGGTACTCTGCACCTGCGGCCAGACCTTTACCACCCCTATACCGTCGCTCCGCGGCCTCATAGAGGCCGGAAAGCGCCTCCTCGCAGCCGACGAGGACGGGGAGCTGGGTAGGCCAGCCTGGCAAGTGGAGCTGATGACAGACCGCGACGCTGCCATATCCCAACTATCCACGCTCGTCCCGGCCCTCAGTGCACGTCTGCCGGCCAGCGCACATCCCCTCCTCCCCCTCCTGCGGCTGTATGCACTGCAGCTGACGCCGCCATCTCGCGAGCAGAGGGCTTTCGTTATCGGTCTCTTGAGCCAGGCAGCGGCGGGAGCGCGCGCAGCACACCCGCCCAACCACCCCAATGTGGGGGTTATCCTCGCCGAGCGCGCAAAGATCATGGCTATGGATTCGGGAGAGGAGCGGGTCATGCTCGACTCTGCTGGGCTTGCACGGCGTAGAGGCGAGCTTGTCGCTGCCGTCTCTGCACTCCGGGAAGCGGCGGCTGCGTGTGAGGTTGGTTTTGGAGGAGGCGAGGTGGCCATGTCGATGCGGGGCTTGGCGGCCGAGTGTGAGCGCGAGGTGGACATGATGCGTTAGACCAGACCTAGACTCGTAATGTCGTAGCTGCATTCAGCTGTTTGTGTCCCAGTTCGCGACGTCATTCATCCATCTTGATCCTGTACAACTCGACCAGTCTACTTGTGTCTACTGGGATTGGGATTGTGATTCTCTACTGCGTAGTCATTTCCTGGTCCTCCTCGATGTGCGAGACGACCTTGGAGCCCGCGAGGCCCGACTTGAGCGACGCGAACTGGTCGGGCGAGACGTTGACGACGACGAACGGGAAGACTAGTGTGAGCGAGTTGCTTGGTCGTAGTCGAAGGGTGCACGGACGGATCGTCCCGCCCGAGCCACAATGTCCCGCCCGAGCCACGATGTCGCCACCAGCCACCCGTCACCTGTTTTACCGGTTCTCCGGCGACTCACTGCTCGAGCCGACGTTGTCGTCGCGCACGATGGTGCCGCCGGCAGACTTGATGTCGTCGATGATCTTCTGCTTCTCCTCGGACGTAGCGCTCTTCTGGAACTTGACGATAGCTGGGGGTCAGTGCCACCCCGAAAGACAAGTTGCCACCGGCCGATGAGCTGGAGCTGGATTGGCTCGCCTCGTGGCCCACAACTCACCGTCCTTGGCCATGGTGACAGAGTATGTTCTAGTAGAGTTGAAGAGGGTTGTGCGTAGTGAGGCTAGTGGTCGTATTGAAGTGGTGGAGAGAAGAAGCATGAGCGCGACTAGGATGAGACACGGCAGCGCCCACGTCCAACGTGACATCACCATCCAACCAATTTGGTTCCGGGTGTTTTGGCCGTGACCGAATGCCGAGTGAGAGTGGGGCTAGCCAGGGTTTATACGAGGTGATACGGGAGACAGTGGTCTCTATCGGAATCTCTTGTCGTAGAGTTGTACCAGTAAGGTGCGTGCCCGCAAGATTCCAAGATATCAAGAGGAATGGAGTGCTTTGAAGAGCTTGTCGATTCGTGAGCTCACAAAAAGGCATCGGACGTCACCGGCGTCACCGCGTCACCAGCGTCACCATAGCGTCAGTGTCTCAGCGTAGCGTACCTTGCCACCTTGCCACTCCTAATGGCGGAGTCAATAAGGATTCAAATTGAAACATGGTCTGCCCCACTCTCGAATCCCTCAAGACTCTTGTTTGTTGCGCACACACCCCGAATGCCAAGCCTGGCCAAAGCTAATAGCAGCATGAATTCTATCAGTGCTTTAGAATTACTACAGATCTCGGCCTGCGTTTGTAGGGAGACGCTTGGACATGGAGGAGATGTGCTTCGAGTGCGTTGCTGTGGCAGGGGTTGGCTGGCCGTTGGCAGCTTGGCGACTTGGCGGTTCCTGGAGTTCCTGGGGTTCCTGAGATTCCGGGGGTTCCGGGTGCTCGTGCACTCTTCGTTGTTGAGACTCTCCGACCGCGATGCAAGTGATGAGCATCTCTTCAACTACAAGTCAGAGGCGGAATGTCCATGGCCAACGGATGGCCAACGGATGGCCAACGGAATGTCCAGCTGGATTGGTAGTTGCGGGTCACCATCTTCTGATTTGTGTCATCTGTGGCACTAGTCGAGTCCAGTCGGCCGATCCTCCGTGATCGGGGTAGGGGTACGGGAGGGGTGGATGGAGGACCATGGGGCCATGGGGTGCTGTTGTGCTGACTTGTAAACATTGTCTACGTAGCCATTCCAATCATCCTCTCTCTTTTACTCATTCCCCCTTACTTCCCGACTCGCCGACTGCCCAAGCGGTGGTTCACAGACCAACACGTTCTTGTTCCTACGTTCCTGATGCAAGAGCCTGCAACAGTCTCCTGAAGCTCCTGATTGACCTGGAAAGTCAAGTCTAGTTTAGGGGATCCGTTTGACATTTAAACTAACACAGTGGGTACGATACAGTTACCAAGTACGTCACATCCTTTTATCATTCCACCCAACCCAATCACGCCCCCACCGCCCCCCACCCCCGCTAGTCTCCCACACCACATGCAACAACTCGCAACGCTATCAACACCACGCGCTTCACCACGCATCTACCCACAGTCACTGCCACCTCACGCACTCAACGTCTTCCCCAGCATCCCACGCCACCCCCGCCCCTCACGCCCCTCATCACTCGTGCCCTCACGGGCTCCAACCCCCCCACACACGCTCCGCAACCTCCAAACCCCAACCCCAATGACCTCGGATATCATTGCCATCAACCCAGACTTTGCTACCCCACAGGACGTCCTCATCGTTTGCAATGCCGTCGACAGCGAGACATCAAACGACGTCGGGTTCTACGTCAACTCGGCAGTCCTCCGTGCTTCCTGGTAAGTCTCTGTCTCTGTCTCTGTCTCTGTCTCATTGCACTAACAAGCTAACGACTGTGAATGGTTTGCAACCTTCATCGACGATAGGCCACCCGACTATGAACCTGGCGCCGTGATTCGTATCTCGGTTGATGCACCAAGCACCGACATGGAAGTCCTCTTTCGAATGATGCACGCCGGCTCAGCCGCCGTCACAAGCATCCGCGTAACCCTCAGTCAAGTGTTACACACAATACCACCTCTAATGACGCGATTCAAAGCCGACCCTACCCTCTGGTCACTCCTCACAACCTACCTCCCTCCTTGGAAGCTGTACGGTCTCGAGCGCGGTGGAAACGGGTACGTGCTGAGGGAAAACATTTGGGCCGTGCTCTTGCTTGCGCATCAGGCGCGCGATGCAAAGATCTGGGCACAAACTGTCGGCCTTGGACCCGGCTGCCGTCCACCCGAGGCAGAATATGCGCTCCTTTGGGATCCATACAGCGTCCGACGGGCTGAGATTACGCCAGAGCGCGAGACCATCTACCGAATCCTATTGGCAGTGGCGCGGATGCGTGCCAGGACCGGCGTGCTCGTCGATTTCGAGTATACACACCAACACCTCGTCATATCCTCACGCAAGACGCCAGAGTTTAAACTCTACATTGAACTCGAGAACCGCGACGATGTATTCCTGTAGCTAATGTACTTGTATCAGCTTGACCGACTGGTAGACGGAGTACACGGCTTGCTTACAAAAAGGTCGAGAGATACTTGAGGCCAGCTGCCAGCCAGGATCAGTTGGTTGGAATTACCGCCCAAACGTGTGACTGTGGAGAGGAGTGCGGATGGTGTGTGTGTGATTAAAGTGTCTGTTGCGCCTGGCTGCCTGCCTGCCTGCCTGCCTGCCTGCCTGCCTGCCTTTGGTTCAAGTGTGCCGCACAGAATCAAGTGACTTACCCCTTGATTCTAAATCTCTGAATGAGCCTTTATCATTCTTCTTTCCTTGCTTCTTTGACAACACCAACAACAACAGTCACCACCCTCAACCTCTCAACCATGGTTCCAAACCGTCAACGCGTCTATGCTACGCACCCCTACCACCACAATGACAATGGCTATCCAGCCAACGGGCACACCATCCCTTACCCCCCTCCGCCACCCAACAACACGCAGGCAAACACGCCCATCCCCCTCCCCCTCCCCATCCCCATCCCCATCCCCATCCCCTCAAAGTCCAAGGTGAACGGCTTCAACTCTCACGATGCCCACTACCGCCTGCCCGACGGCTGGCTCGTGCCAATTCACCCTGCCTGGACCCGCGGCGACTTTGTCCTCGTCACGGAACACAATACCATTCGGCAGGGCTACCGCGTCCATGCGGCTTTGCTTGCGAGCGCGAGGTAAGGCCAAGTCCAATCTCTGTAGGGTTAACATCAGCCCCTGGTTTGGGGTGCAGCGCGACCACGCTCTGATCCACGAAGCACCAGACATTGTCGAGCTCTTTCTCGCTTTTCTTCACTTGGGCTGTGCCAACGTCGACGCGTCCACCCTCCGCCCAAGCCTGGAACAGTACCACGCACTCCACACCATGTTTGTGCGATTCGCAATTACGCGGTCCCTCTGCCTCGTGCTTCGTCATCATGCCAACAGCTACGCAGGTGACATTGTCCAGACCCTTGGCCGTACTGCCACTTCCGAGATCGTGTGGAGTTTACTTGACCTCGCGCGCCTCCTCCGCTCCGAGGGTCTTTGGGACGCCGTCCTCGACACCGACTACACTACGCATGGTTGGAACATCCTCCACGACCCTTGGGAGGCTCGCGTCGAGCTGCCCAACACCGAGGCCCACGCTGTGCTCCTGCTCCTCCACCGCCTCAGTGCTGTCGACGACGCACCACTGCACGAGTTCCGCGTCGGTTATGACATGAGCGAGTTTGCAGATCTTGAGCCGTGCTCACCCCAGACGACCGGCCCTACGTGTACCACCAGGACACGGAGGTGCTCAAGTTTCCAGCCATCTAGCGACGTTACAATACCGAGCAAGGGCGAGCAACCCCCGAATCTTCCCCACCCCAAAATGTATTCGACTCAAGGCCAGGGGGCCAAGGGGGTTTGTTGTGATAAAGAGTGGTGTGTAGAATCTAGACGTGACGAAGCCCAAGGTGCGGTGAGGCTTGTATGCATCTTTGGTGCAACGTGACACTTTGCTCGGCTTGAGTTGTGTCAAAGATGTCACATTAGAGAATTTGAGATCTATTTGAAACATGCTTAATGGGTCTGAATGTGCCTGACCTCCACCACATCTGTCCACCTGTCCACCTGTTCACCTGTCCACCTGTCCACATGATCTTGTAGTTTGGATCAAAAGCAGTGCTGCACGGCTTCTCTTCCCTTGCCTTCCCTTGCCTTTGACTTGTCTCTTCTTCTCACATGATGGCGACAAACGACAAGCAGCCCAATACAAGCACCCAAAACCCTCACATCTCCACACACCATCACACTCACTCACACCCATTACACATTATGAACCCGACCCCGACCCCGCACGCATCTCAGTCATCCCAGACTTCGGCCATCGACAACCAAAGCTATCCGCCCATTAACAAGGACTCGAATGGAATGGTACCGCCCCACCCCCACCCCCAGTCCCCAGGATATCCACTCACGACCCCAAGCCCTCCTGCATCTGTATCCGTATCCCACACACAGACACCCCAGACACCCCAGACACCTCAGACACCCCAGACACCCCAGACACCCCAGACACCCCAGACACCCCAGACACCCCAGACACCCCAGACCCCAACCCAACTGTCGCCTCAGCAGGCTCCAATGCCACCCATACCGCCCCAGCAGGCTCCTGTGCCACCCATACCACCTCCCCATAACAAAATCAGCCTGACGGGCGGCGGCCGCATCACCGCCCGAGTCCTGCAGCGGGCCAAGAGCGCGTCACAGAATCTAACAGCCCAGCAGCACGGCCAAACTCACCCACTCCCCCAGCAACCCCAACAAACCCAAACCCAGCAACCCAACAAGCCAGCGGAGCGGCACCTTTTCGGATGGCGTCGACGGCCATCGCTTCCCACTCTTCCTCAAGGCCAGCATGGTCCTCAACCTCCTCCCCCACCTCCTCCACCCTCTCAAAATGGACCCTCTCAGGCCCCTGACTCTGCACTTCCCACTCCACAGCAGCCGCAACAGGGTGCCCCGCCCACTTCACCGCCACCGACTCAACCGCTGAGCGACTCACAACATGACCATGACCACGCTGTTCCCCGCCCGCCTTCCTCGCATTCTCTACAGAACAGTCCCCAGGACTTGGGTACGGACAGCTCCCACTCCGAGGGCACAGACCCCGAAGTCCACCGGCTGTTAGCAAGGCACGAATTCCACGAGCTGTTAGCCGCGCCCATGTCGTACGCCGAACAGATGCCCTCGGAACTCTTTGAGTCGCACAGCTCCCACTCGGAGGACGCAGCCCCAGGCTACCAGCCACTGAGGCAGGCGTACGTGCCGGGGGCCATGGCGGTGCAGGATGCCATGGCGGCGCCGGTGTCATTCGCCCCACAGACGTCCTCGACACTCTCTACATCCCCCAGACTCAGCAGTTCGCGCTATGTGGGGATCGGGGCGGCGCCCGTGTCACCCGCCCCACAGACGTCCTCGACACTCTCTGCATCCCCCAGACTCAGCAGTTCGCGCCATTGGTACGGGGCGGCGCCCGTGTCACTCGCCCTACAGACGCCCTCGACACTCTCTTTCTCCCCCAGACTCTTTTCCTCGGGGGCTGCTGCGCCGGTGTCATTCGCCTCACAGACGCCCTCAGAGCTCTTCGCGTCACAAGAAGTGGCCGCAACGTCCGGACAGAAATACCCAAACCCTCCACAACGCAGACCCTTCCCCTACCAGTCGCTAGAGAATAACCACCAGCCTCTAGTTGATGAGCCGGATGTCGATCTACCAGGCCCGAAACTCCACCGCGATTTTGCTCGTGGGGGGGATGTCATTCTCATGTGCTCTGAGAGACAAACCAAGGTTGGGTTTTTGGTCCCCCGCGCCGCCCTGGCGCGTGTTAGGTGGGTTCCTGCTTGTCCGCACTCACGCAGCCCTATCCTCGCCTATTCGCTGCCCACTACCCAGCCTGGGCTGGTCCGCACGATCGACTTCCCCGAGTCCCCGACTGACATGGTCCTCCTCCTCTCTGCTCTGATATACGGCACAAGGGGAGGTCCGTGGGTGCACAATCCACCACCAACCATCGCCGAGTACCTCACCCTACACCGCCTGTACACAAAGTATGCTGTGCGGTCGTTTCTAGTTGCGATGCTGCGTCACCAGATCTCGGCACACGCGTACGATCTTGCAGCGCCTCTGGCCAACGCCCGGTCGGCGCACGGCGAAATCTTCTCGTGTCTCCGCCTCGCAGCTACATGCCGCTCTTCGCGGCTATGGGACTGCGCACTGAAGTACTCCCGCACTTGGCAGTACTTTGTCAGTCCGTGGCGCATGGACGAGCACGCAATTGCGGACGTCGGCGAAGAAGCGTACGTCGTACTCCTTGCGTTGGAGGCGGTGAAAAACGCTTTGGGGGAGAGCGCGTGGACCGACCTCCGGGTGCTGTATAACGGCGAGGGCAAGCCCGGCGTAACTAGCAGTCGCGACAACACGGTGTTCTGGGTCGAGGACATGGTGGGCTGAGTGCGTCTCATGCGTCCTTTTGCGATTAAGCCTGAATGCTTGAGTAGCAGTAGCATCTGACCGCTCACAGTAGGGTGCAGATGCCCTGTCGTCCTAGATTAGCCACCCACGGGCGCCCCCTTGTCCGGTTTTGCACCAGTACTGTAGACAAGCATCTTGCATCTTGCATCTTGCAGGTAGTGAGAGTGTAAGTCTAGTCGAATACTTTTTGCTAGCCATTCGGTATGCATTTCGGGGATGAGTTTTACAGCACTTTGCCCTGCAAAATCTGGTCTTACTGATGTGTTTGTAAGGGCAAGTTGTTTACAACGAGTCTGTGCATGATAAGCAGGGAATGTCACAAACTACAAAGGATATCAACACTTTGCTCCTTTCTGTCCTTTCTGTCTTCTCTTTACTCTACTCTTTACCAACAACACCATTACTGTAGCTTCACTCACCCAAGTCATGAAGGCATCACGCCAACCAACCTTTCAAGAGACGCTCGTCGTGCCAGAGACCGCAAACAGGAACCATGTCGCCCTACACCCCGACTTTAACGAGAACGGCGATGTCTTGATCGTCTGCACCGAGGTCGAACAGCAGGTCGGGTTCCTCGTCAACGGCAGCATGATGCGTATGGCAAGGTATGTTGGCCACTCGCCCACCTGCTGACGACAGTCCAGTCCTCACCCAACTTCTGGGCCCAGCTGAACCCGGCCCCCCAAAGATCCTTAGAGTCGACGACAGCGTACACGACATGCACGCCTTCCTGCGCCTCCTCCGCTTCGCCGCCCCCTCAAATGGCTACCCACCACCCTTCGACCCCAACATTGCCCAATACGCTGGCATCCACCGCCTCGCCCAAAAGTACAATGGGTGGTATCCCCGCGCCGTCCTCGACTTCCACGTCGAACTGCACGCCGCCCAGATCGTCGACGACCTCGGTCCGAACGCAAGCAAGGGGGACATGTTCGCCCTCCTCCGTTTAGCCCACGACTTGCACTCGAGTTATCTCTGGAGCCAAGTCTGCGACCGCCTGCGCTTCAATAAGTGGTGGCATGCGATCCTGAATCCGTGGCAGTTTAGCGAAGAAGACACAATCGCCCTCGGTCCAAGTATTCATTCCATCCTCTCTATTCTGGCCAGCGTCAGCTCGAGGACCCGCCTATACTCGAACCTCGAGGAACTTTGCGTCCTCTATACCGACGGTATGTGTATTTTGAGACCAAGCTAATTGTAGAGGGAGAAGTCAGCGTTGCGGCTGCCGAGAGACCGGCTCCAGGATCGTGCCCGTGCGGCGCGACGCGCTACGCATAACCCACCACGCCATACCCCTTGCCAAGCTCGCCCTGCCACCTCATACCACCCGCATAACATACCTCATTCCGCAATCTTATGCTCATAATCAAAGACAATGTATCATTCCGCTCCTCTGACGCACTGAGTGACTAACCATCATTTACCAGTGCGAACCCCTTGCTTGGAAGCGCGCCGAAGGATGACAACTGAAAGCGCATCACATAATGCTTCCCATCACGTGCATCGCTCGCCACGGTGCTCGTTGTCGCAGCTATATCTTGCCCATCCCTCCCTCTTCTCTTCCTACCACCCAATGCGCTTCTTCATCTGCCACCGCAGCGCTCGCTCACCTGATAGGCCGCGTAACCCTCTGCCAACCGAACAACGTCCCCGACAACCGCATGAGCGGCCCCAACCCCGCTCACCTGAACGGCGCATCCGTCCATCGCTCCGAAGGACGGACGAGCAAATGGCCCGCCAGCTCTCCCCCGTCCTCCAAACCTCCATCGACCAGCTCCTCCGCCTCCCGCCCCAAACGCTACATGCTATGAGGGAGCGGTACGTCCACATATCTCCTCGGTGTCCGGTGCATGACCTGCCGCCCCTGGTCCCAAGTCAACCGCCACCTTACCCCAACACTCCTCCCACGCGCGCCATCAACGCTCCTCCCACGCGCGACATCAATACTCCCGCCACACGCACCCCTCGCGCAAACCTCGCCCCTCCCTACAACGGCAGCGACTCTGAAGCCGACTGGCGCCGCCGTAATTCCCACGGCACGGAGTGGAGCTGTGACTTGGACCCGCTGAGGCAGTGCTCTTTCTCGACCACGGAGCAGTACTCTTTCTCGAGCACCAGCACGTCGACCACGAGCACGTCGCCCACGGACGGAGAAATGCGCAACGCACCAAACTCATCTAGCCAGCTCAGCCGTCCAAGCCCACCCAACCCACCCCGCCTCCAGTTCGTCCCGCCTCTCCCGCTCCAACAGCGATCCAACCCCGACGTCCCGTTGTCCCCCACAACTCCTGGATGGGCTGCTGGCTCCTTACCTGCCCGCCCAACCCGTCCACCACCGCAGGTGTTGCCTACATTTCGAGCACGGGTGCCGTCTCTATCTCTTGCTCCTCTCCCTCCGCAATCAAGCCGTCATTCTCACGCCCCGAGCCTCCCCCGCTCTCCTATAATCTCCTATCCCCTACCTCTCTCCGCTCGCGATCCTCCCCTACCCCTACCCCTCGCTCCTCCATCACACCCCCGCCCTCCTCCTCCATCACCACCCCGCCCTCCCACCCAATCAATCCGCCGCCCTCCCCTATCAATCTTCCCTCCACCCCACACACCACCTTCAGCCCCATCCACGCCCGACCTCGCAACCCTCTCCGTAGCCGACTTGAACCAAGCACTAGACAGTATGATGGCGGACTTGGAGGCCGGCGCGATTCCCGTACTCCCTCCAGCACCGCCGCCCGTACTCCCTCCAGCACCGCCCAACCCGTTGTCAGTTCGTCGTGGCATGGATGTACCGCCGCTTCATCTGGTCATGTCGAGCACGGCGGGGATTTTGGGCCCTCTCCCTTCCACCTCAGCCCCGCCAGGCCACCCCTCAGCCCCACCAACCCGCCCCCCCTAGATCGGACCGGTGGCGAAGAGTTGGGGGGCGAGTTGATTGCGGATAGTTGATAGTCGAAACATGTATATGCCCTAGACACAGAAACACTGGACACTGGACGCTGGACACTGGAACACTGGAACGTTTTTTCACCCTAGCTTCTGGCTGATGGTTTGTGGCAGTCTGGGCCCGCCACGAGTAGGCGAAAACTGCCAAAACTCTGGAAACCCATACATCCATGTATCATCTGCCACTCTGCTCGTCGCAGCTAGCTGGCGACATGCCTCGCCTCGTCTCGTTCACCTCGCACCTTGCACCTCGCACCTCGTGCAAGAACCACCCCTCCCGTTGCATTACAGTACTCGAAACTCAAATTCAATCATTCGCCCGACCTCATCCCTCCCCCCTCCCCCCTCCATCCATACCCATCATCTAGATCTAGCCACCCCAAGTCATGTCCATCACCTCAATGAAGATAAATGGTCCCTTGAATCAAACCCTCTAACCCATCCACCACACTCGACATGTTTAAGTGAGTGCCTCTCCTCCGTCCACCTCGCTCTCAATAACCCCCCTAACCC
Source organism: Cutaneotrichosporon cavernicola (assembly GCF_030864355.1). Classification (NCBI taxonomy): domain Eukaryota; kingdom Fungi; phylum Basidiomycota; class Tremellomycetes; order Trichosporonales; family Trichosporonaceae; genus Cutaneotrichosporon; species Cutaneotrichosporon cavernicola. Next base: position 2,821,078 of record NC_083396.1, on the reverse strand, counting down.
CAGGTGGCTCACCAAGTACTTCTGCATACCGGCCTGGACGGCCCAGGCCGAGCGAGACACCCGCGACGTACAGTACGGTCTTGGGACCAACGCTCTCCATCTTGACTTGTGGCCCGACCCCGACTTCTCCCCCATGTGGGAACACCACCCTTCTCCCAAACCCGCCCCTCCCAGGCCCAAGCCCAAGCCCCAGCCCAAGTCTACCGCCATATCATGCCCCAACCCCCGCCATACAGTCCGCTTCCCTTCCCAGTCCGACTCCGGCTCGCCACCCAAGTCGCAGACCAAGACCAAGACCACCGCCTCGGCCTCGGCCTCGGCCGTCGAGCCCAAGTCCGCCACCTCCGCCCTCAAGCCCAAGTCCGCCACATCAGCCCTCAAGTCCAACGTCAAACCCACGGTCCGCTTCCCTTCTTCCCATTTCAAACCCCAGCAGTCCACCAAGCCCAACCCCTCAGCTATTTACCGGCCCAAAAACCGCGCGATCAAGTGCGAGTTCCAGACCAAACTCGATTCCCAGCCCAGGCCACGGCTCCCCACGCTACCGGCGCCGACTGAGGTCGAGATCGAGGCCGTACTCGCGCTTGAGGCTTATCAGAAGGATCTCGAGACCAAACGGAAAGATTCCAAGGACACGCTTAAACGGATTGCGACCAGGTACGAGCGCCAAAAGCGCCGGCGGAAGCGCGAAACCAAGCTCCTCAAGTACCGGCTCGAGATCGACGCCAAGCTCCTCAAGCGCCAACGCGAAAGCTTGCAAGACTTCCGTCAGGCGTTTGCCGTCAAGTGGCCCAAGGACACTAGCCACGCCGCCGTTGACGACCGTCGGAAGCGTGGCGCGAAGAAGCGCGCAGACAAGGCCAATGCCCGTTCTGTTGGCCAGAGCTCTATCAAAGGGCCTGAGACCGACGTGAGCGGTTCCAGTGGGGCCGCTGACTCGGGGGTCAGCTCGTCGACGGTTCCCTGGTCGAGGCGCTACAACGGCCTCAAGCGCGACCAGAAAGTGGACAACTCCAAGGTCGATGTAGAGGCCAAGGAGAGTCCGGACGAGCCGCCTAATGTCTATGTAGCAGCCAGGGAGAAGCCAGATGAGCCGCCGCTCCTACTCGAGGAAGCATCTGTGTTTCGGGGTCATGGATTGTAGCACAAGTGTTGAAATGAGTGAAATGATAGATGGTGATAGTTGTGTAGGTGCAATCCAGGTGCCACACTCGCCCTTAATGTTGATCGAGTGTACCTGTGCCTGCCTAACTGGGAGGCAAGATTACGTCTCTCGGCATGCCCAAAAAGCACCCATTGAGAATGACGTTATGCCGAAACTTTATGCGGCCCGATTTTGAGTTCTGTAGACAAACTAGAGCAAGGTCTGCTTCCCCCCAGAGCATGTCTTGGGTTGCACCGCCAGCTACTCTCTTGGCACTTTGAGGCTAGTGAGGAGTGGGCGTTTGTGCCATCCCATCCAAGGTGGTGCCGAACAATTCGCCACCGATCGAAATACTCCCGTGGGTATGGAGTGCGCCTAATTGTGCGGACAAGTGGATAAAGCGGGGTTAATTTTATTAGGCCCACGTGTGATGAGCACAGCACATGGGGAGAAGCCCCCTTCCCACAATCCCACCACCCCATAGCCTCGGCTCACAAACCACACTTTGAATACATCGTCGTTGTCGTCTTCGTCGCCATTTCACTCATCCTATTCACTATCATCCCCTTCATCCTCGCAACTTTCTTCGTCGTTTCACTCGCGCCAACGGCTGCACTCCTTTCCCGCCACACTTGACACGCGTTGCGGCCTGCGTTCCCCATCGGCACACCGACGTCCCGGCCCCACCGACGTCCCGGCCCCACTGTCGTCTCCGCCCCGCCATCTCCTCGGGCCAACAACTCTTCTCCCGCGCGCCCGTCCCTCATCCCTACACGTGTCCGCCCCGCGCCTCTAACCACTCCCTATCAGTCTCCCCGGCGCGTCCCTCTCCCATCGGGCGCCGCGCCCCTACCCCCATCCTCTCCGCACGTTCACGCGCCCACGAAAGCCTCGTATCCCAGGCGTACGGACCGCCGTTACGCGGCCGCGTCATGCGCTTGTTGTAGCTCCCAACAACACCTCTATATCGATAAAGTTGCACCCTCTTTGACCCGACCAAACACTTCATCATCCTCCTTCCCTCCCGCACTCCCTACCCAGCATGATCATCCCGCCCGACCCAGAAAAGGACCCGCGCCTCTTCCGCGAGAGCACGACGTCCCTCGTCACTGTGCCCGAAGACCGGCTCGTCGACGTCGATACGCTCGAGGTTAACGCTCCTGCGCACCCAGGAACCGCATACGCCCTCAACCCTGGGGCACCCGTCGCGTACCCCTATGGGCCGTTCGGAGACAACTTCTCCATACCTTTCGACCCAGTTCCTCCGTACTCGGCACGCCGGGAACTAGACCCCGTCGAGCGCGCTGCGTATGGGCAAACGGCACAGCTTGGGCGGACTACTAGCCGCGCGTCACGTGGGTCGACCTCATCCTCGGCGACAGGATCCTCCGCAGGATCATCTACAGGATCGAGCACTACACCAACACTACGACGGTACGGGCTCCTTCGAAACGGTACGCGGTCGTCGTCAACGCCGGCGACATCTGGCACTCGCCTCAATGGAACAGGGACAAAGGCGTGGGAAGGCCTACACGTCGGTGGGGCATCCCGACGACGATGGCTTGGCATCCCGATTCCCCCGCGGCCCACCCTCCCCATGTCACCAGAGGCCAAGACGGTGTGGCGCAAATACAAACGATGGTGGATTGCGCTGCTTATTCTCGTCGGTATAGTTCTCGTGCTCGTTGTCGGTCTTACGGCCGGTCTTGTACTATCAAACCAGAAGGGCGCGTCCAAGGGAGGGAAAGGCGACGCATGGAGAAACAATCGGAAGGGACAGAACACGACGTACCCAACGACACCGGATATGAACATCTCCTACGACCCGCAGCGCGATGGACCCTTCCCGGCCGATGGCGTGGCAACGCAATGCAACGACTTCCAGCAGCTCAACTCGTCGAGCGCGTTGACGCAACTGGCGATCAACTCGCCGTTCTTTGACCACTACATTTCGACGTTCTCGTTCCCACTCGACTCCACGCATAATGGCATGGCATCTCTCGACCACGACTTGTTTGTCCTTGCGAACGGACTGGCGGCGACGGGTACGGTTGAGATTGTCGGCTCGAATGCGCCTTCAGGCGTCGTCTACGGTGGTGAGGAGGGTATGGTCAAGATTGACGTGCTCGCGCGCTATCAATCTGGCGAGGATCTCTCGAACGTGGCCCGCGTTTGCCACCTGGCGCGCGAGGACGGATCACAGGGTGTGGGCATCTTTACGCCGATCGAGACGGATGGCGGTGCGCCAGGTCCGTTCCTCCTCAACCCGATGTACACTCCGGCGTTCCACGTAATCATCCGCATGCCCCCCAGCTTGATCGCCACGAAGAACGACACGGTGGGATACATTCCAGCGCTGAGCATCGAGCTCGCTCAGATGGGCATGCGCATTGGCAGCCTGCAGCAAGTTGTGTTGATTGGCGACCTCCGAATCCAGGGAGGGTGCAGAGGCGGTGGTATCGTTGTCGACTATGCGTCGTGCGGAACGTGTACGATCATAGGCGGCGAGAATACTGTACAAGGCACGTTCAACGTAACCGAGAACCTCTCGATCAACTCTACGAGTGGCACGATCCTTGCCAACGTCATCCTCTCTGATCCCAACCAGCCAGGCGATGGAAGTGCGACGATCACAAGTACGATCCCGATGCCGCACAGTGACCGTCGGCGCTCGCTCACAGGGCTGAACAAGCGGGATAAGAAGGGCAAGCCACCTCCTGGCGAGTCGTTCGACACACAGAGCCCGAGCGCCACTGCAGACCCACCCGACCATCTTATTAATACGACGTTCCGCACGAACGAGGGGTTCATCTTCATTGCGTTCCTCCACCACTCACCTCGCACAGCGCTGCGCGCGTGGGTGAGCAGCGAGAGTGGCATGGTCGACGTGTCGATGCACCCGAACTATGTCGGCCCGTTCGCCCTGGAGAACATGTGGGGTTCGATCCGCCTGCCGCCCGTGTCGACACCGTCGTCACCGGACCCGCTCAACCAAGGTCGCTCGCGCGTCGTGATACAGGGCCCGGTCGACCTCAACTCTACGACGTTTGTCAGCGGCCTGAATGCGACTGAGGAGATCACGGCACCGAACTCTGTCACGGGAGCTGCGGCTTGGGCGTGGCTCAATAATGGCCTGCCATCTGTTGCTGATGTGCAGAATGGTGTGGAGGGTCACGGCTCGGCGCTTGTCGCTGTAGCGACGCTGGGCGATCTGCAGGTGACGTTTGACGGGACCTAAGCGAGTCGGGCAAAGTATGGCGCAGAGTTGTGCGCGAGTAGGGCACAGAGGAGTGGGCACTGTAGAGCGCAGAGTAGACGCCACACCCTCGACACATCACACATGCGACGCATGACGACCCAGCAAAAGGATCCACTTTCACCCACATCTAGATATCCACGGACATGTCCTTTTCACCAGCCGCCTGTTATTTTTCGCGTTCGCTTTCGAGATTGCGCTAGCTACACACACATATAGACTTGACGAATCCTTGTACTGGCCTAGAACTGGCTTTGTAATGTCACCATTGCTTTGAGTTTGAGCGTACAACGGTGCCGATCAGCAATTAGGGCGATCAGGGCTATCAGGGCTAACGGGGCAAACCCGTGTTGCTGGTGAGACCCATCTCCCATTGTCCCATTGTCCCATGGGCCCACGGGCCCACGGTCCCACGGGCTTCATGTGTTCCTATACAAAGAATACAAGGCTAGTCAAATCCATACACACGTGGAGTGACTACCACTCTCTTCTCTCTCTATTCTCTATTCGTCTCAGCCATCAGACCCCTCCGTAATCTTGGCACGAAAGCAGTGTGAATGCAAGGTTGCTTTCGGTCACGACCGCCAGACATCAGCCTATTAGGTTATATGTTACTCCTGTGCTTTGCACTGGAATGCTGGGAATAATCTGGCCATAAAGGGGTAGTGAAACCTGCCCAAGTACAGCCGGCCTTCCCTCGGTCCAAACCTGGCCTAGCAGGCCGCATATAGCTTATCCAACCACCCTTTTTCATCCCGTCCATCTTGCCCATTTCCTCCATCCCCCAAATTCCATCCTCCCTCCCCCCAATCTACCCTCCTCCCTTCCTTCCCTTCTCAATTCCCAATCCAACCCTCCTTCAAAAGCCCCACTTCCCAAGCCAGGCAGATGCACGCAACACAGCCGTCATTCCGGGCAGATGCACGCAACACAGCCGTCATTTCGGGCAAGTCGGAGCAACGAGCAAGGTACGCCAGGCTTGGATTCTTGGCGTGGAGCAGTGCAATGACGACACTGTTACAAGTCACGGGACCTGGAAAGGGCATGTTAGGAGAGACGGGATCAAGCGCACGTGTCCGCCTGAGCGCCTGTATCAGGGGAATGGGAATAAGGTGACGATTTCGGGCAAGGGGTTGTCGACACTGACCAAACAGAAAGGCGGAGGCAGCAGGGCCCCAGAGTACCTGGGTGGTATGGCCGGGGCTCCTCCTTCAAGCCCCTCCGATTTTCCCCCTGGCCCTGATCTCCTAGCCTCCCTGTTCCTGCACGTTCCTCCGTTCCTCGGTCCAACTCCACTCTGCCCTTTGATAGTCAAGGTTTTTTAAAAGTAGCCAAGGTCCCAAGGCAGCCAAGCTAGCCTATTATTGGCTGAACACGGCCGAAACCAGTGACAGTAACTTGATGCCGAATATCTTGGCTACTAGGTTCTAGGCTGCATGTGCTTGGCTGGGGATTCAGCCAAGCCCGTTGGCGGTTGGAGGCGGTGGTGCGTACTCTCCAACTCTCCTACTCTTCTCCTCCTACTCCTAGGAACTCATACTCCTACTCCTACTCCTACTCCTACTCCTACTCCTCCTGCCACTCCTACTTGTACTGCCTCGGTCTTGTTGATGCCAAGGGCGCGCGGGTTGCCAAGTGTGCGTTGAATGCGCTGGTGGCCAGTGCCCAACTGCCAGGACAGAGTGCCCACTCCTGATTCAGGCCATTCAGGACAACTTGGCTTCCTTTACTACCTACGGTAGCTACCTAGTTGCTGTGCATTCAATACCTATTAACTACTACTTTGTACTGTGCAACTGTGCATTCCAACTGTGCAATTCAACTGCGAGAACTAGTCTCACATTCACATTTCTGTTACTCTGTTACTCTCTTTACTCTTTACTCCCTACTCGTTGTCAACAACTCTTTTTTCTTCCATTCTCTCTTTTCTATCCTTGTCTCTTTCCCGCGACGCACCCGCCAAGCCCCAGCTCCGCCCCAGCTCCGCCCCAGCTCCGCCCCAGCTCCGCCCCAGCCGGCTCCGCTCTCGCAACCCCCACAGCAACAGCAACCAAACCCCCCAACGGTCCCCACGTTCCACCCACGTTCCTTCCCTGTGCAATCAACCCCTCCCCACTTGACATCGCGTTCCGCACCGAACCCGCACAGCACCACTCCGCTACTACTCCACTGCACCTCGCCACCAACAACTACATCACCCATCTCGTCGCCATCCACACAAACACTCGCACGCGCATGGGGTTCCTCTCCCTCCCCACGCCATTCAGGCGTTCGCGAAGAGACGACTATGAGCCGCTCCCTCGCTCCCCAGTCCCCTCAACCTCGAGCTGGGAAAGTGACGAGAGCTTTGACGTTGCCCCACCCCCCCGCCGTATCCCGCTTGGACTCCGCGACCCCGCCTTCCTCATCCCCGCCCTCGTCTTCTTGGGCGCCGTCACCGGCCTCTTCGCCGCTTTCCCCTTCCCCACAACTATACACGCTTTCCTCCCACTCGCAGGTGCACTCGCAGCATGGGTCGCAGTAAGCTGGACAAAGCTCGCAGTCGGAGCTTTACGTGCTTGGCGCACACCAAAGCTCGACGTCCCGCGCCGCAGATCAGCCACACACCTCACCGCACTCGTCGCGTGCACCGCCCTTATGGGTTACTGGCTCTCTCTTGGGATTACGCCCCGCGCCCCAGTCCTTGCCACCCTCGCGCCACCAGAGGACACGCCACGCTACTTTATCGCCGCAAACCTCTACAACAACGAGCACCTGCTTCCACGCTGGACTCGTGAGGTCCTCCGCGTCGCCAAACACTGTGAGTACAAGTTGTTGAATGCGACTCTGTTCCGCCGGACCCCAATTCTTACCTCTCGCACCACCCCAACAGGGCTCATCCCGGTAACTGCCATCGTGACCATCACGATGGCGGAGGGTGTGCGGCCGGGGTTGGCGCGTGCGAGGCGGCAACCCTGGCCAGTTGATTGTGATCGAGACGCGGGCATGAGCGTTGGGTGCTTGAGCACTGGCTGCTCTTGGCGTCGCGTTCGTTGGCATTCTTGGGCGTCTGCTGGTGTTGCCTTGCCCTTTTGTTAGAGCCAGGTACTAACTGATCACAGTGGGGCCCGAGCGCACATTCGTGTCCATCTACGAATCGAACTCGGTCGATGCAACTCCGCAACTGCTCACCGAGTTTGGCGAGCGGTTGACAGCAGCGGGTGTTGCTCACCGTATCGTATCGGACGTCACAGAGCGGTGGTGGCCGTACAGCACGAGCCCGGAGCGCATCCGTCTTCTCGCCGACGCGCGGAACCGTGCACTTGAGCCCCTCCAGAGCCCTGATGCCGCTGTCCGTCTCCCAGACTATCATTCGTTTACTAAGGTGCTGTTCCTGAATGACGTAGTGTTCTCCTGGGACTCTGCGATCCGCCTTCTTGGCACGAGCCTTGATGGTGAGGACGGCGAGGACGCGTATGATCTGGCATGCGGCATGGACTTTGCCATTTCGGGCCTGTACGACACATGGGTCGCGCGCGACGTCTGTGGCGCGCCGTTCCGTATCTTCTGGCCGTATGTCAAGGACGAGCCCACGATACGGCGCATCCGCAACAATCGCCCATTCGAAGTATCCGCCTGCTGGAATGGTATAGTCGCGTTCCCTGCACGGGCGTACCTGTACCAGCCGACGACAGAGGAGAAGGCTTCGAGCCGATTGTATAAGCGCGGTTGGAAGATGATCGACAACTGTGAGTCTGAGCGACATCAGCGGTGTCTTTATAGCTTGCCAGATGGTTGTAACTCTTTTTCCACGGCGCCCGGCGGCCCCCGCGTGGGAAGAACGAGCTAACAGCAGCGACGTACCCAAACAGCGTCGAATCGCCGACCCTCACGCTGCCTCTGCAGTTCCGCGACTCTGGAGTTGGCGCGTGCGATCATTCCGAGTGCTTTTTGTTCTCGTATGACTTGCACAGGTTGTACCCCTCGCCCGAGAGGCCGCCGCGCATCATCATGAACCCCGACGTTCGTGTCGCGTACCGGAGAAGCTGGTATAAGTGGCACAACGGCGTGTTACGGATCCCGGTCGTCGAGTGGTGGCTCTGTGAGTTGTGGTTGATGTTGTCAACAGCGCTAACGCCAGACCACTGGAGCCACGGCGTGCCAAATTACGCAGTCGACTGGCTGGTCGAGTGGCTCTCTCGCCGGCGCGACTACTGCACGTGGGGTGCGCTGTCGCCTCACTTGCCTGCGCGGTGCCCGCCACTTCCTGGTCCGCGCGACTTGTCGTGGAACGAGTAGTAGAAGCCAAGCCAGTCGCGGGCGATTGGCCCGGTATCGAAGTAGAGTTTGAGAGAGCGAAGGATTGGTTTTGGGAAGACATGTAGATGATGTGCCATGTGCAGATAGTTAGAAATGTACAATCAGTAGTGGCTCTATAATGCGAGAGAGCTGGTGCAGAAACTGGGCACTGGGTGTTGGGCGCTACGTGAAGAATGAGTCATGCGAAGAAGATGAGCGGGGCGACGGGGCGACGGGGCGACGTGTGCTTGGATCAAGCATACTGATATGGTGACCCGTTGACCGTCGGTCTTTTTGGACCTCGGCCCTCGGTGCTGGGTGCTGGGCATGCCTTACAGGTGGAATAGGTCCCGGGTGGAGAGGCGGAAGCAAATATGATTGGTAGTCCAAGATGTTAAGTGGTCCCTGACAAGATCCAAAGATCCAGGCATGCAACCTTCCCTCTAACCGTTTAGTGCAGCGAGGTCTACTTCACTCGTCGATAGTTTGCCCAACTTAGAACCGTCATCTGTCATCTGTCATCTCAGCTTCCAAGCCTCAAGCCACAAACATCACTTGAACAATATTACAATCTAACAACAACAACAACATCCTCCTCCTCTCATCGAGAGCGAGCGACCTAAAGAGCGGACCCCCTCCTCCGCCAAGTCTCGTCGACGCAGACGCCCACGCCCACGCCCACGCCCACGCCCACTTTCTACCCCACTTCATCCGCATCCACATCTCTTTCCAACCCAACCACACTCCTTTCACCCCAACCGCGGCGACTTTCCACCCCAACCACGGCGACAATGCCCCCCCGCCAGGACTATGACAAGATCGTCAAGTTGGCGTGCAAGCCCAAGAATGCGCCGCCAAAAGCCAAGGTGGGTCCCGACTTGACAAGGAACAGGACACTGACACGCAGTACTTGGAGTAAGTGTGCAGGGAGACCGCGGTCATGGCGTCGTTGGGACCGACACGAGAGGCGTGGATGGGTAAAGGCGGTTTGGTCAGAGGAGCCGAGTGCGGCGTCGATGCTTTTTGGGATCCGCGGAGTAGGGCTCCGCGGGTCCCACCGATGTGATCCTCAAAGGCATGCCGACTAACATCTCTCTCCCTCTCACACTCCCCTCGCCATCCCCCATCCCCATCCCCATCCCACCCCGCTCACCCTCCCTCCCTCTAACAGCCCACCCACTCCCTCCTGTCCCCCTTTTCTTCCCACCTCTTCCTTCCCTCCCCTCGCTAACCTCAGCGCACTCATCGCAGCCACATTCGACGACAATGCCTTGAACGACATCACGCGCGCGCTGTCAATGCGTCTGCGCGACAACAACCCCGTGGTACGTGTAGCCTCGCACCGCCGGCCCGAGCTGCTAGCGTGCCCCGAGCCCAAGCACTAACCCTAGGTCGTCTTCAAGGCGCTCATCACGCTGCACCAGATGATGCGCTCGGGTGCGAGCGAGCAGCTACTAGGTCACTTGGCGCGGTCGGATACACTGCGCCTCCGCAACGTCCGGGATATGGGTGACGGAGCGGGTAAGTTTACCTGGTCCGAGTGGATTGAGGCAGAGAAGCGCCCCACCCTGCCCCCAGGGTGGTCGCCGGCCGCGGCGGTGGCGGCCGGCGCGATTGCCGGCGCAGGAAGCCGCCGCACAACATCTGTCTCGATCAAGCCTAGAGAGCAGCCCCACGAATGGAGTGGGGCGAGGGCGCGGCAATCAAACTGACACCAGGCTACCACCCTCCCAGTAACCTGTCGCCATATGCGTACTATCTTGACAGCCGGATTCGCGCATTCCGCGATCTCCGCCACGACCTCGTCTATCTCCAGACGGAGAGCAATCGCCGGAGCACTGGTCTCGGCGCGAACTGTGGGTTGCCTGCGTGCTACAAGTGACCCACTAACCTCCAGCAAAGGCAAGGCGGCTTCGCCACCTGCCCGTCGACCAGGGTCTGCTGCGCGAGGTCAAGCAGGTGCAACGCATCCTGGACGCATTAATCCGGTGCACAGTGAGCTAGGAACAGATGACTCCCAGCTTACGCCAGTTCTATGACGACGACCTGCGCGACGAGAACACGGTCCTGGCCTTCCGCATGCTCATCAAAGACCTGCTCGTGCTGTTTCAGGCAGGCAACGAGGGTGTTTGCAACATCCTCGAGCACTACTTTGAAATGTCCAAGGTCGACGCGACTGACTCGTTTGACATCTACAAGTCGTTTATCAAGCAGACGGACAAGATTGTCGAGTACCTCGCGGTTGCAAGGCGTCTGAACAACATTGTAAACGTGCCCGTACCCAACCTCAAGCACGCACCAACATCCCTGGTCAAGGCGCTAGACGAGTACCTGAACGACCCCAACTTTGAAGAAAACCGCCTTGAGTACAAGAAGAGCCTGGGAGTCGTCGAGGCGCGCCCCGGAGACAAGTCGTCTGCGGGTGGCAAGAGGGGCGATAAGAAGGGCGACAAGAAGGCGGAGAGCAGCAAATCGGCACCGACGACTGCGCCTCCCGCGCCCGTCGCCAACGCGCAGGCCAAGATTCAGGACTTCCTCGAGTCGATTGAGAACGAGCAGGCCCACTCGCCCACGTCGCCCGTCGCGGGCAGCAGTTCAATAAACTCGGTCAACATGGGCGGCATGGGGATGGGGATGGGGATGGGCCAGTTCGGCCAGATGCCCATGGGCCAGATGGGTCCGATGGGGTCGATGTCCACCATTGGATCCATGGGCGGTCAAATGCCTATGCAGATGCAGATGACAGGCATGGCCAACCCGTTCCGCCAGAGCACTATGTTCCCCCAGCAGACGGGCTTCATGGCACCGCAGATGACCGGCTTCCCCAATTCGCAAGGCTTTATGCAACAGCCGCAGCAGCAGGGCAGCTTCCTCCAGCCGCAGACCACGGGCTTCCTCCAGCCATCGCTCTCGGGCAGTGGGAACCCTATGTTCCAGGCACAGCGCCAGTCAACGTTCCCGCTCGCGTCCACCTCGCAGCCGTTCGGCCAGATGGCCGGCGATGGCAAGCAGTCGTCTCTGCTCGCGCAGCCAAACCAGAACAACCCCTTCCCCTCGTCTCTCCAACCCCAACAGACCGGCTTCTTGCAACCGCAGACGACTGGCTCGAACCCGTTCCGCCATTCTACCATGCCGCAGGCTACGGGCATGGCGAGCAACGCGATGATGGGCATGGGCGGCTCGGGCATGGTTGGCATGGGTGGAATGGGGGGTATGGGCATGAGCCACGCGGGCGGAATGGGTGGCATGGGCATGTCCGGCGCATTCTCTCAGCCCGCAACGCCGTTCGGTCAGCCCAACCTGACGGGTGACAATCGACCCAGCTCAACACCCAACGTGCTCAGCAGCGCTGTCCGAACGGATTCGCCCAAACCGCTCACGGCGCAGAAGACGGGTTCGAACAACCCCTTCGCCCCGCCAGGCGGTATTTCGCAGCCAGCCCCACCCATGCCCCACCAGCCGAACATGAACGAGATGGCGCACCAGCGTTTCCAGGCTCAGTTTGCGGCGGCGGGTGGCCTCAACCCACAACAGCAGATGGCTCAGCAACAGGCACAGCCTCAGCAGCAGCCGAACAACGACCCGTGGAACTTTGATCCTCTCTCTTCGTCCTCATCCGCAGCGGCAAAGCCCAGCTCGGCGATGGGCGACATTGCGAGCGCGTTCGCAATGGACAAGCAGCCGGGCCAGGACGACTTCTTCTCCCAGTTCAACTCGCTTTCTGTCATGGATTCGAACGCAAACGTAAACTCTGGGTCGGGCGGCTTCCTCCAGCCCCAACGTACTGGTGTCGGAGGCAGCGCGGTCAAGCCGTTCAAGCCGACGAGCAGCTTCGGTGCGCAACTTGAGCAAAGCCTTCCTCCTATCCCGGAACCCGGAGGCGTGACGTCGCCCGGCGCGAACGGCATTGGCAACCAGGCGACGGGGTTCCCGTTCAATTCTGGCGCGGGACCCAGCTCTCCTGGCACAGGCGGTGCGACTCTCAGCGCCCAGGCCACTGGCTTCCCCTTCTCCGCTGGTCTCAGTACGCTATCGACCGGCTTTCCCAGCGGGCTCGGCGCTCAGTCGCCCGGCTCAGCGCAGTCCCCCACCGCTGGTGTCCCCGCCCAGTCAACCGGCTTCCCCTTCGGCGGACTCCACGCGCAGCCCACCGGCTTCCAGCCAACCAGCTCGTTTGGGCAGCAGCTGGCAGCGCAGCACACTCAGAACCCTGGCCCGCAGCTGCAGCGTCAGAACACGGGCAGCAACCCGTTCCGCGGGGTGGGCGGACCCGGCGTTCCGGGCTCGGGACCGTTCGGCGCAGGCTCGCCGTTCGCGGGTCAGAACATGTTTGGCGCCGGCCAGCAGCAGCAGCAGCAACAGGCGAGCCTGTTTTAATTAGACGGGGCGTGTGCCTCTCGGAATAGATTTAGATCTTGGCTTGGTTAGGTATACATGCTGGGATTCGCAATGCTTTTGGCGCTACGGGTATATTGGGTCGGTCTGGTGGCTAATGCAATCGCACTGACGTTTGGCACGGCTTGGCGTGTGGGGCATGTATCCGCGCCCAAGTACCTCTACATCGCTGTACCTTGCCTACGCGTTCGCTGGCCGCGGCAGCCTAAACGACACTGCACCTACTCGTGATGCAGCTTGCCCTCGGGGATCGTCGCAGCCGGCTCGCGGATAATAGGCACGGGCACGCGCTGCGCCTGCTCCTCTCGCGCGGCCACTGTGTCGAGCCGCTCAACCGTGGGACCCGGAGATCGTACAGGCGTGGGCGAGAGGGGGGTGTGTGTGTCGTCGCCTGAACTCGAGCCGCTAAACACAGGCGAGTGGTCGTCATCATGGCCCACGAGTGATGCGGGCGGCCGCCGCGGCGCACCGCGCACCTTGAACTCGATGACGGGGGCCGACTGACCGGGGATCATGAGGTTGACGAGCGTCGCCGCGACGAGGCCAAGGCCTGGGGTCAGCTGCACATTACGACAAATTCTAGCTGGGAACGCAGGGACTTACTTAACCCGGCCAGCTTCTCCTCCAAGTCATGGAAGTACACTGCCGTCATGAAGAGCATCCACACCCAGAGCGCGATGAGCGCGGTTCCAGCCACCGTGCTAAATGTGTGAAGCAACCCCTTGGCCCCTCTCGCCCTCGTCCGCTGTCCGCGACGCTCAGCCAGCGCCGCACGCCAACTTGGAGCGATCTCAGCTGCGAGAACGACAGCGCCCAGTGTGAGAAGGAACCCGTGTCCCGAGACGTCGAATCCGCCACTCCACCGAGGACGCTGGAGTGGAACGTCAAGGACGGCAAAAAGGCGCGGATGTGTGTGTGGTGCGAGCGGAGTGTTGCAGCAGAATTCATGCCCGAGAGGAAGGTAAACGCGCTCCGGGGCGTGCTCTGTCGCGTGGATGATCATGTTGTGTCCGTCGGGGACGAGGTGCTCTAGTGTCGAAATATCAATTCCCTTCGGGACGGGGACGGCGCAGGTCCCTCCCGAGAGCGCGATGATCCTATCTCCGAGACCCGCACCGAAACACCACGCCGTAAAGAGAATCCACGCTAGTGAGGCGAGGACTAGGGCAGCAAGGCGCTGCCCACGCGACTTGCGCGAGGAGGCATGGTTGCTGTGCAGGGCGGGGTTAATTTTGCCGACGGACGCAGCGGAGGAGGGCACGTTTGGGGTGCCCGGCGAAGTGACGAGGTGTAGGAGGTAGATGGCGGCTGTCCATGCCCAGGCGCGTTTCACGAAGATGACGTTGATCGCGTTGCGCTTCTGGGCGAAGTAGGCGGCGCGGAGGGGCGCGTGGTTGTGTACATGGTGCAGTTCTGAGGTCGGGAGGGCTGTGTCGTAGGACACGGCGATGACGCAGCCGATACTGAGGTTAGCGGAGAGAGAAGGCTAGCCGGCGAGGATCTCGGGTTGGGAAAGAGGGAGGCGGGTGACAGGGAAGGGTGAGGGGGTTGGGGGCAAGGAGAGGCAAGGTTCCGCGCAGTGAGCGATCACGAAGCGGCAGTCAACGCACCACTTCGAAGACTAGCCAAGTCGAAACCACACGGCAATTCCACTCACAGAAACACAGCGGCACACACAATCCCAACCAAGAGCTGCGGCCGTTCCAGCGCCTTCTCCAACATGCCCGGCGGTGGACGGCGCGACCCGTTACTAAGTCGTCGTGGACGACGCGCGGCCAGGTCGGCAGCGGTACTCTCGGCTGCGTTGGAGCGTCGGCGCCGGCCGACTTGGAAGGTGGGGTGTTTATTGACTGGGGCCATAACGAGCGAAGTGAGGGGGAGAAAGAGAGAGGGGGAAGAAGGGAGAGAAGGAAGGAAAGAGGGGGCTGGATCTCGAGGTGTGTCTGGGAGTGACCAAGCAGAGTCAAAGTCCGAGAGCACGAGCAAAAGCAAGAGCAAGAGCAAGAGGTATGCGCGGAGGTGAGTCAAAATGAGTTGCGAGGTGAGCTGTGAGGGCGCAGGATGATGCGAATAGGCACGTCGGACCGATCGGAGACGCGGCGGTTAAGCAGTCGCAGTCTGCACTGGTGCGAGGTGGGGAGGTGCGAGGTGGGTAGATGGCGAGATGGCGAGATGAGAGGAGGGAGAGCAATTAGGAAGGGCAATGACAATCGAGAGAGAAAAAGGGAGTAAAGAGACAGAGCAAGAGCAACTTAAATCATGTGGGCGGCCAGCGGTTCTCCATCGCCGCGAGTCATCATGATCGCCCGACGTCATCATCATTCATTACTACCCTGGGCCTGGCCATCCGCCAGCGCGACACCTCCGCGGCCTCCAAGCTTCAACCACGCGTCCCCCACGCCGTTCGCCTTTCGCCTTCGCCATTCGCACGCATTCATCTTCCTACAACGCCTCTAGTAGCCGCACGCGGCCTCTTGGTATTGGTATCTGATACCCTTCTACGGGCCTTAGAGGCCTTAGGTCGCACTGCCAAACACCGAGAACCGGCGGACGAGGCTCGGGCCATACTCCTCGTAGTCGGCGCGCGAGTGCGACACATTGTAAAACTCGGGCAGCGACGCCATGAGACTGCCGCCGTACCACACGGCGTAGCGCTGGCGCTTGTGGCTGATGACGTTGACCTCGACACCCGAGGAGCGCATGAGGTTACCAGAACGGTCCTCGGAGAGCGAGATGCGGCTGTCAACAATCGTCTTGAGGTCCTTCTGCAGACGCCGGCCAAAGTCCTTGTACATTGTCGAGCCACCCGAGAGGACAATATTCTTGTACAGGCCGCGGCGGACGTCGATGGGCGACGTCTGGATGACAGTGTCGACCACCTCTGGGAGGGGGGTGAGAAAGTCGGACGAGTAGATTTCGGGGTTGAAGAAGATCTCGGGGGCGAGGAAGCGCTCGTAGCCGACGTCGACGTCGTATTTCTACGGTCAGTGGCGCGGGCGGGCGGGTTGGGCCAACGACTTGGCGCAGCTGGCTAGAGTGCGGCCACGGCTGACTTCCATCACTCACCCTTCCAGTCACAGAGTGCTCGCCCGAGTACCGCGAAAAGTACTTGTACGGGTCGGCGTCGTACTTTCTAAACTCCTTCACAATGTCCTGGCACACATAGGTGTAGTCCTCCTTGATCTTCTCGGCGACACGGAACTGGTCCTCTGGAGGAATCTGCGCCGACTCGCCGCGGTCACGAAGAAGCTGCTGCACAAACTTGGTAATGTCGCTGCCAGCAATAGGGACGTGCTTGATCGATGAGCCGATGACGTAGCCCTCGGCGACGGGAATGGTGTCTGGTGTGAGTGGGTCGGACGGGAATAGCTACCGTTCGAATGCGGGCAGCTGGGGACGTCTGGGCTACTCACGTGTCACGCCGTCTCCCGAGTCAATGACCACACCAGTCAGCGTGCGCTCTGTGACCTTGGAGCTCGACCACGACGCCGCGAGCGCCAGTACAGCCTGAACAGCAATGTAGAGGCCTGCGACGTTGAACGACTCGAACATGATCTCGGCAGTGTTCTCGCGGTTCTCGGGCGGGTTGAGCGGTGGCTCGGTGAGCAGCACGTAGTGGTCCTCGGGCTCGGCGCGGAGGTACTTGAAGATGCTCTGCTCCCAGTAACGCTCCATCTGGTCCCAGTTGTTGATCGTGCCGTGTTGGATCGGATAGTGGAGCGAGTATGTCCTGTAGTCAGCCAGGTTGTCCCGAGGCGGCTTGAGCGGTATTGATCTGGCGGCTGGGCATTCGCAGCAGCGCCTCCGCAGCGCTCGTTCCGCAGCACCACCGCCTCGACCAGCGCCTCCTCACCACTGCCCTGGTATCTCTCCCACTGCCAAACCACACTCACTTCGAGTTGGCCACCGCCTCGTCGCCAATGAAAAAGTCGAGGTCCTCAATACCGCGCTTGCTCGCGAGGTGGCCAGGCTTAGCCGCGACCGGCGGGGCGGGACGGCGCCCCGTCCCGCTACCGGATGTCGATGTCGAGTCCTTAGTCGCAATCACGGTGGGGAACACAAAGGAGGGCTCCGAGTTGCCTGCGAAGCTGGGGTCAGCGAGTGATCACGAGCAGGAGGGGGAGCAAGCGGAGAAGCGCCGAGCGGAACCGCTCCACGTCATCCCGTTCCGCTTGAAGGCGTCGAAGCTTACCCCATCTTTGTGTAGCCCGTGCCATTGTCAATGACGAGTGGGAGGAGGCGGGACATGTTGGATGAGGAAGATGGCAGATGGCAGATGGGAGGAGGGATGGTGACGATGATGGCGACGAGGGAGGAGTGGGGCTGACATAACGTCGCGTGGTCGACAGACCCCCCATCATCCTAATGCCCTCCACATTAGGTTGCATCCTAATTGGGAACAGTCCTAATCGGCTTCCTCCCTATCTTTCAGTCCGGTTGACGTCAACGTCACGTTTCTCCTCCATCAACCATCAACCATCAACGATGGACGTCGACACCGACCTTGGGCCCAAGCTCGCCTCCATCGCTGATATCTCGTGAGCTCCTCTCCCTCTTTCCTCTAATATCAGAAACCAGCGCGACCGCATCGACTCGTACCTCTCTCTCCTTGAGACACTCCTCTCCCCACCAAATGTATCCGACCTAACGACCTTCGGGCTGCACTTTACGACGAGCACAAGTGTGCCCCTCGTTGTCGGGCGACGCGTCCTCGGCGCCTTCGTTGCGGCTCTCACAGCCGGACTGGGGCTGCAGGCCGAGGGAGACGACGAGGCCAAGTGGGTCTCGCTTGGGGCTGTGGTCGGTGACCGCGAGGACCGTAAGGCTATCATCGAGGGGGTGTTGGGGGATAATGCCGGATGGTGCGAGGAACAGACTACCCGTCTGAGGCGGGCGCAGAGCACCATCCTCCAGAACGAGGAGGATTGGGCAGGTGCAGCTGAAGCGTTGATTCGGATTCCGCTCGAGGGATCGTCGCGACTCGTCAGCGACGACGAGAAGCTCGGGATCTACCTCCAGATCGTGCGCCTTCTATTGGAAGTACGTTTAATTTAGGATACCTCTAGGATAAGCTGACACCAGGACGAGCGCAGCGAGCGCGCACAGCACTTCTTCAATCGCGCCTCTCTCCTGATTACGCCCGAGACGCCCAAGGAATCGCAGCTCACCTTCCGTCTCTCTCAAGCCCGCCTGTTCGATTACGGCGCACGCTTTACGGAGGCTGCGCGGGTGTATCACGACGTATCCCTCGATCCGGCGGTCGACGAAGACGACCGCCTCATGATGCTCCAGCAGGCCGTTACTACTTCCATCCTCGCTCCGGCTGGTCCACAGCGCCTCCGCCTTCTCGCCCAGCTGAACCGCGACGACCGCGTGTATGCCGTCATTCCTCCCCATCTTGGCACTATGCTCCGCAAGATGCTGCTCGAGTATATTGTGCGGCCGGCCGAGGTCGCCGAGTTCGAGGCTGGGCTCATGCCACACCAGAAGGCACAGGTTGAGGGTGGTGGGACGGTGCTGGAGCGCGCGGTGCGCGAGCACAATGTCGGCGCTTGTGCCAAGGTGAGTTGCGGCGGAGGAATAAGGTGGTGGAGCTAACGCCAGGTCTACGACAACATCAGCTTTGACGCGCTTGGCGACTTACTCGTCCTCGACGCTGCGGCCGCCGAGGGCGTTGCGCGGAAGATGATCGAGCAGGGGCGTCTGCGAGCGTGGATCGACCAGCCGCTCTCGCTACTGTATTTCGAGAGCCGGCACGAGGACAAGGACGGGCAGGTAGCCGGAACCGCTGGTGGACTTGGCGTCGAGCGCGAGGAGACGCCTGTCCAGCCCGTGGCTTGGACCGAACGCTGGGACGCTCGCATCCGCCACACGAGCATGCAAGTAAGTGGAGCAGCTGCGTTGAGTAGAGTCACAAGCTGATGACAGGTCGAGAGCCTCGCGGCCACGATACAGGCGCGCGGCCTCGTGCAGTAGTGTAAATGTAGATGTTGTACATAGCTTGAGACGTAGTCTGCAGATCCGAATGGTTCACGCAATGCGCATACCGCCCCCACTAACATGTACAAAGGACGGGACCGCTTCGTGTGCGGCAAGTCTATTACAATGCAGAGTGTATGAATGCTGTCTGTCATAATGGCGCCCACAGGCGTCTCCAGTTGTAGTCCGTCGTCACAGTCATAATGCTATACTACGCGGGTCCCAGCGGTCCATACCCGTTTTGACCGCCAGCGGAACGCTGTCGCACATGCCCATTGACGTACTGTTCGATGCTCGTACTCTCCCCGCGGCCATGCGTTGGTCCGCGGCCCTGGCCCACGCCAACATACTGCCCCGAGTACTGATCGGCTGGCGGCGACACGCGCGGGCGATGCAGCGGCGATGGTGTGCGGCGGTCGTGTCGCAAGTTTGCCGGCGGTGGCTCCTCGAAGCCCTGGTCGAGCATCTGTGCCATCTGGTCCATGCCTATCGACGGACCTGGCATCGGCCGCGACTCTGGTGGGAGCGACATGGGCGGAGGCGGGAAAGACGGATGGTTCTCGTCGTAGCCGCCAACATCACCACCCCACGCGTCTTCTTCAGACGAGACAATCGACTGGTTATCTGACTCGTCACGTGCAAAGCCGCGGTCGGGCGCCACCAGCATGTTATCGTCGTCGCCGTAGAACGCCTGCCCGTGCATGCGCTCCATCTGTCGCCTTCGCTTCTCCTCACGGCGGATCTTGCGCAGTCGACTCCGTTCCCAGTCGTCCCAACGGCGTAAAGGAATAGTCGTGCCGTCAAATACGGCAGTCGCGTCACTGTGACCGGCTTTGTCGACGACTTCACCCTCGACTTTTCGAGTCTCGCCCCACGAGAAGTCGTCAAAGTGCCAGAACGAATATACGGGGAGGATAAAGTTCCAAACAGGCAAGGCGCAGAGGTAGACGAGCATCCACGCAACGTAGATGAGCTTGCGTGTGGTGATGAGAATGAGAAACGCCGGGAGACCGAGAATGCACGCAAGGAGCATGAGAGGAATGGCTTCCTCGAACTTTTGAGGCGGTTTGAGGATCGAGTTGACGACCAGGGCAAAGGTGAGGCAAATGGCAATCGGCAGGACAATTGTGCCAACGAGGTCCATGAAGACGACAAACTGCATGGAGAAACAGAATGTGCCACAGAGGTCACGGACCAGCACCAGCTCCATGAGGTTGTGAATGGTCGAGTTGATCCAGCGGCGGCGTTGAGAGAGGAGGACGCTGAATGTGTCGGGTGCAATAGTACGGCAGCGAGCCTGGGGGAGGAAGATGTTGCGGCGGTTGGGGAAAGTCCGAAGGAGAATGGTGGACAGGAATCGGTCCTCACCCAGGAGAAGCAGGTTCTTTTGGTGGAGCGTGACAACGTCCGACTGGCTGTACTCGCGCACAATCTCAGGCTTGACGAGGATCGGTACCCAGTCGTTTTCTGTGTCCTTGCGGGCCTTGATGCGGTACATCGAGAAACACCCAGGAAGACAGGTGACACCACCAAAGACCGACTCGAACGCTTTCATCTGGTGGTGAGAGATGTAGTATTCCCAGACCTGGATAGCTGTGACCCATGACTGTCGCTTGTTGGCGATGCGCGTCTCGCCACACACACCCATGACCATGTTGTCGTTGGCCATCGCGTTGACAAGGTACGCGAGCGAGTCGGGGTAGACCTTGGTGTCGGCGTCGACCATGAGACACACTTCGAAGAAGTCGGGTGTGACACCCATCAAGGTCTGCACCTTGCGGAAGAGGTCGTAATCGAGGGGAGTCATGCGGTCGTTGTAGGTGACGCGCGAGAAGAAGTTCATCAGAATGAGCTGCGAGTCGCGCTTGCCACGGTTTCCAGGCTTCTTGTCGTTGGCCTCGGACGGCACACCGCACTTGACCACGATGACCGTTGGCGCGCGGTGGCCATCCTTGGTGACTGACGTTAGCGCCCGCCGTCTTGGAACACTCACCATAGTGCCCAGCGTAGACCATGGCACGATTCTCGCGCTTGGCACCAGAGCCGACGGCAATGTACCCCATGGGCTGCGGGTTGCCGAACCTCGGGTCCGCCTCGAGCATGCCAACACAGATGTCTGGCGTGCTCTGGGCCTCACCAGCACCGGTGATCATGCCGTCGCACACCACCCAAAGGAGCTTGCGTTGGTCGGGGTAGTTGGTCCCTGCGATGGAGTCGAGCGTGTTGCGGATACCTTCCTCACCCTCCGAGTAACACGTCACCAAGCACACGCAGAACAGCTCTGCGCCAATGCGATCGAGACTCATGACCGGAGCCGCCGCCGTGACTGGAGCCTGTCCCTTCCTACCCGGCTGGGCCCACGGTGCCGTGCCCGTCTGATTATGCACAGAGACGTTGGCTCCCTCGGGCATGACCGTCGGTGCAATTCCGGTGCCGCGCGAGAGCGTCTTCTTCTCGATGAGCCTGTGTGAGATGAACCAGGAGAAGATGATGGCCATGGAGAAGCGGACCAGTACGACGGCGAGAATGACAATGAGAGACGCGTAGAGGAAAAGCGCGGCGACAAAGCATCCTGGGGTTGTCTTGTCGATTTTGCCAGCGAGGTAGCGCGTCGTCAGGCACTTGATGGCAGCCTTGGTGTCCGGGTTGTTGTAGAACTGCTTCGTCAAGTCCTTGCCAGACGAAGACTGGACGGAGATAGCCTTTCGGATGATGGCGTCGATGGGATCGCCAGAGATCGGCTGCGGGTTCGCTCGCATGTACGGGTTCATGTTGAGCACCCAGCCGTCGATGACAATGTAGTTGGTACTGTTGACCACCTGGAGCCACGAGTAACCCTCGTACTGTGACTCGTTCTTGAGTGCGTACGAGGCCAGCGAGTTGGCACTGAGCTGCTCCAGCATGCACTCGTTTCCCTCCTTGGCCTTTGCGTTGCAGATGTCAGGCGCAGCGTACCTGAAATTGGTTGCGGTGCAATCGGGGTAATCGGCGGCAGTGCGCGTGAAGAAGGGCGTGATGTCCTGTCCAGTCATCTGGTTGGAGAGCTCGTAGAAGTTGACATTGCCGAACGGCTTGGATTCGTTGATGTTGAATGCCCAGCCGCCGATGGAGAGCGTTGCTGAGCGTCAGCGCGTCGTGCGCGGGAGCTGCGTCAGTCACGTCCGTAGTGACAGACAACCGTAAGCCAAGACCAAGCTACAGGGCCTGGGCCAGGGATATCGGCCGGTGCTTCGCTGGCATCGCTGCCAACATTCCTCGGAGCTGCGCATCTTCTCTCAGGCGGGTAAACTCACAGTCACGAGTGCCCAGTAATTGGTAGCCAGCACCGTTGCCGCCGCCGGGGCACAGAGCGCTCTGCAGACCCATGGTCGCAAAACCGACCATACCGCCCATGATAATGGCGATAAAGCATAGTGTGATCTTCTCGCGCCATGCTTGCCTCGAGCTTGCTTCCGTGATGCCTACCATCTTGAGCAATGGGGAAGGGGCCCAAAACGTCACGACCCACGACGTCAGAGTCCACCAGTCGAGCTTGGAGCCGGACGCATGAGCGGCAGCTTCCTCCTTGCCTGTGGGGTTGATGAGTGGCTCGGGCGCGACGTGTCGCTCGGGCCTCGTGAGTGTCTTGGAGCGCTTGACGGTGCCTCCTGTTCCCCGGCCGATCGTTCCTCCGCCGCCCATGCCCATGCCCATGCCGCCTCCGGCCCCGGCAGAGTTGCCGCCAGTGACGCGAATGGTTGGCCGACGCGTCGGCATAGGCCCGCCCTGCGAATACGGCAGCGGCATGTCGTCGTAGCGTTTCATACCGCCGCCCTCAATTTTGTGCAAGGTGTGTGAAGTTGGTTGAAAGCGTGTGTGGAATAAAGATTAGTCGGAGGAAGAATCTTGCGAGATGGACATGTGTTCTCTCGAAGTTTCAGGTGTAGCTTATAGAGGTCGAGATGTCGACGAGTTGCGATGGGGCGACTCTCGCGGTGGAGGTCAAGGTCAAGTTGGGACGTAGAGCGTGAAGCGTAAAGCGTGGAAGAGGTGTATGCGCGTCAAGCACAAGCGTTATAGAGAGCGTGGTTGGGTGCGGACGTGATGGCGACGCGCACCGAGTTTGCTTGAAGAGTAAGACGGATGTGGAGGGTCAAGTGGGTAGTCGAGACGTGAGGAGGTTTGAGAGAGAGAGAGAGGAGGAAGAAGGGAGAGAGAGAGGGAGAGAGAGAGAGAGAGAGAGAGAGAGAGTGACAGAGAGTGACCGAGGGAGAGAGTAGAGAATAGAGAGAGATTGTGTCGATGTAGCAAGTGAGTCGGACGAGTGAGCTAGAGTTGGAAGGAGGGGGAGATGGGATGGAATCTATCTACTCTATTGGGTCTAGTGGGGCGGTTGGAAGCGTAAACGTGGTGATGGTGAACATGTCCAACCTACTGTGCCTTGCTGCCACCTACCTAGCTACCTAGCTGCTTTCAGGTGTTGCAGGTATTGCAGGTAGCCGTCTATAGTGCGGACAGTGACAGAAAGAGGCTTGAGGGCCAAGGGCTCAAATTCTTGCCGCGCCAACACTCAAGCTCAGGGTCCAAAATGTCAACCGCTGGCCGCTGGCCGCCGGCCCCTGGGCCATGAGCCATCCGCCATCGGCCACAGGGCCATAAAAGGAATAATATCAGGGTCCAAGCGCGACCCATCGACCTTCAGGCGCGTCTAGCCGTCTCGCTTCAACCTCCTGCATTACTCAAACTAGACTACTTGTCATGTCTGAATGGCATTGTCGTGACAGTGCCTATATCCGTACCTAGTAAGCAACTATATAAGGCTGAGTTGGGAATGTTAAGAGTTCCGAGGAGGGAGGGAGGGAGGGAGGGAGGGAGGGGGGACGTGTGGGTGTGCGGTTGCCTGGCCGCGCTGGGCCCAGACATACAGCCCTTCAATCATCCACACAACCAAGTCTGCGTGCAAGTCGGATTTCGACAAAGGGTTTGATCGACCATTCCTCATGTGCCAGAAAGCGGGGAGATGATGCCCTGGCACCTGCCTCTAGGCCTTTGGCCTCTAACCTGGACCATGTCCTCAATCAGCGGCCAGTGGCCAACATGGCCAGGCCTTGGATAACTGGAGCTGTCAACAAACTGCGCAGAGCATTCAGAGGACAACGCCGGCGCACCGACAAACTGCCTTTGATTGAGAAGCGACCTGAGCACTGAGCGTGGGGAATGAGGTCTGGGCATCAAAGGGGCGCCGAAACGGCGATGCGGCCACCAGATCGCGGCATTTCTTTATCTCGCCGCGGTGCAGTTTGTGCTTGGTGCTTCAAGGTGATGATCAAGTAAAGTGCATGGGGTAAGGGGTTTGCCCTTGGATGCAGCCAACAAAATTGGAGAACTGGAGAGTTGTGACTCTCCTGTGGCGTGCCCATTCCCTGACAACATGTCCTGTGAAAGACTGGCAGGCAGGACTTGGGAAGGTTGTATAGGATCATAGGATATGTGTTCCTGCACCCTAATGAACCTGCCTCCTGGACTCAACGCCCGACGTGGCGTGCCATCATTTGCGTACGGGCTACCAGCGTTCATGTCATGGGCGCATGTCATAGGTGCCGATGGTGCCGATGTCTGCAATGTGGGCAGATCAGCGTTCCGTGCACGACGCGTCGGGCGTAGTGCAGACTTTGACTTTGCCAGTTGGACAATTGGACAACCTTAGTTTGTGAATTTGCAGCCTTGACAGGTTGAGTGTGCAACCAGTAAACGATTGTGCAATTGCAATTGTGCATTCATCTGTATCCACGTCGTTCTTGTTCTAAAAGTAGCGCACAGATCCCACAAAGGCACCGTTATTTACCCTCTTGGCACGCACAGACCTTCTGATCTCACGCTTTTGTACTATACAATACTGTTCAACCTCGCACTGAAGCCAAAATCCATCACATGCAGAAAAGGCACAAGATTGACACCAACACAACACGACGCGTACGGCATATACGACATCCCGCGTGACGCGACATTGGGGGTAGATCTTGTCGTCATAATGTGCCTTACTTCATGTATACAGAACATTTTGCCCATTGAATCGCAAGGTTACGGAGGATAAAAGTGCCCAGAGGAGGATTTGCAGCAGCAGAGACGACTTTGGCAGATAAGGTTTCGGGCCGGGGACTGACCTCATGGCCAACCGCCGATCTTCTGAGCTTTGTGTGCTTCCCTTGGGCTTTGGGGCCTTTGATCCTTGAATGGGTTGCTAATCGTCGATCGCGGTCTCTGGATCTCTGGCCCGCATTATCAGGCATGAGCCCATGGGCCATGCGCCATGTGGAGTGTGGGACATGGGACATGGGATAGTCGTTAATGGGCGCACGCGGTGATGTGGGCCTCGTTGATCGTCAAAGTGTGGATTGCCCCCTCGCCTTGCTGCTAATCTGGATTCGAATTGTTGACCAAGTGGACCTGCTCTGATTCTCAACGCTTGGCACCTTCCTTCTGGAACCCGCATGGTAAACTGACAGTTGTTCACCCTCCTACAATCCCAGGGCAGGAATCCCTGTAGAGAATTGACTTGATATTCACTTCAATTGACTTCATTCCTCATCTCATTCCTCGGACCCAAAGGTAGTAATACTGCTCTGATTACTGATTCACAGAAAACATGTTACAATACTAAGAGGCTAGCTGCGCCCCCCCTACAACTCTGCCTTCCCTCCTCTTACAACACTGACAAGTCACTCCACCTCACTCTACGCCTTCCCTCCACGCCCACGTCTAATCGTCCCACGAGTAGCGCCACGAGTGGTGCCTCCGCGTTCGCGACCACCACCACCACGCCCCAACTCACTTCTCCCTCCCATTCCCACGTCCCGCGCGCTTGACTGGGGCGGCAGCGTACCCTGGGCATGTGCCGCGGCTGCTCCGCGAATGGTCAAAGTTGATCGGATGGGGCGTGAGGCGGCGCTGGATGGCCGGCTGGGAGGACGGTTCCCCTCAGCACTGGACGGGCGACTGGCTGGAGTCGCGCGGCCGTCCACCGACCTGTGAGCGGCTGCCATTGTGGATGACAGTGGTGCCGGCGCGTGGCTGGATCGGCGGGTGCTGGAACTGTCCTCGCGTTTCTCGCTGGCCTTTGTCGGCGCCTCGTATCCACGCCTACTGCGGGGCTTGGGCGGCGGAGGCGGAGGCGGCGTAGGTGTCCTCGGAGGCGGAGGCGGAGGCGGAGGGGTAAACGCCTGAACGCGGTCGCGGAAAGACTTGGAGTTGGACTCGAGCACATGTGGGAGCGGCTCAGGCTCGGTCCGGGTCGGAGTCTGCGCACCACCCTGTTCCCACATGTTGCGCAGGTTCTGGACGCGGCTAGGCGTGGGCCCGAGCCGGCTCTGGAGTGACGGAGCGCGCGGCGTTGGTGTGTCCTCTGGTGGAGCGGAAGGGGACAAACGGCCAAGCAGAGAGGGCTGCGCCCGGATCGCGTGTAGCTGGTCCAACAGCGAGCCTGTGGTCTTAGGAGTCGGAGTGGCTGTGTCGGGCATCGGAGAGGGCGACCCGAGCGTCTCGTCCTGAATAACGGCCAGCGCCTTGGGCTTGGCGGGCGGCGTGCCGGGCGGCGAACTGGCTGCCCATGAAGCAATGGAGCGCACGCTCCCACAAGTCGACGCGTCCGAGCCAACGGTGCGCTTGCCACGTTTCTTGAGCCACCTGGCCCGGAGCTTCTTAACTCGCTTCACCTCGTCGTCCGTCCAGCGCCGGTTGGTGCGGAGCTCGAGAGGAACCCAGGGCTTGCGCTCCCATGAGTCGACGACCGGGTCCTCGGGCTTGGCCATCGGCTCTGCGGGGTTCGGCTCAATCGCCTCTCGGCCAATTGCCTCCGGAGCCTCGGCGGCCTTGGGCTCATGGGTAACCACTGGCTCCGTCGCGTCTGATGCGACGACCTCTGGCTCCGCGAGGGTCTCTGGCTCAGCGAGGGTCTCTGGCTCCGCGAGGGTCTCCGGCTCCGCGAGGGTCTCTGGCTCCGCGAGGGTCTCCGGCTCCGCGAGGGTCTCCGGCTCCGCGAGGACCTCCAGTTCTTGAGATGCCTCCGGTTCCTCGACGACCTGTGGCTCCGCGAAGACGCCCTGTGGCTCCGCGAAGGCAACTGTGTCTACCGCTGCCTCTGGTTCTTCGTCAGCCTGTGGCTCTGGGATGGCCTCTCGCTCTTGAGCCGCAACCCGTTCCTGTGCCACCTCTGGCTCCTGCATCATCCCACAGTCCTCCCGCTCGGCGATGAGGAAGGCTGCCTCGCGCCGAGGCGTCGGACTGGCAGGAGGGAAGAGTGAACTTCCGCGCGGCTCGCGCCCCTCACTGAGGGGGCCAGAGTTGGAAAGAGACGGCGACATCATGCCGGTTGGGGCCGCGCACATACTGACGCTACGCCGGGGGTTCTCGACACGAGGCCGTGTGGGAGCAGGTGAGCCGGGTGCACGGGGTGAGGCAGGAGAACGGCCCGAGTCCGAACCCATGGACGAGTCCGAGTCCGAATCAACGTCAGCATCCGAGTCGGCAGTGTGGCGACCGTGTCCGTCGCTGTGGCGCCGGCGGACTCGCGTGCGGCGAACGGTGATATCCGGGAGAGAGACGAGGCGGCGGTCACGGCGCGCCACGGGCGTTGACTGCGGGAGGTTGGTGGGAAAGAACGAGTCGCTGATGGCCGACGATGAGGAAGAAGATGAAGAGCGAGAGGAGGAACGCGAGCTGGACCCTGACCGTCTTCCTTTGGTCTGGTGGCGGGGTGATGGCGTGAGGGGCAGAGAAGTTGGTGGAGATGTGAGAGGAGTGACCCCACGCGAGCTGGACCCAGAGGTGGGTGTGGTGCCAGGAGGCGAAGCACGAATGGAGGCGGAGGAGATTGTAGGCGGGAAGAGCAGTCGCTCCGAGCGCGACCGAGTGGGAGAGGCGGGCGACGCCGACCGAGCCCGAGAACCAGGTGGGGAAGGAGAGAGCGCGAGACCTGGTGATGTCTCCATGAAGCTCGCCACGATAGCGCGGCGCGGCGACGGCGAGAGAAGAGCAGTCATTGGAGAGGGTGACGTCTGCTCAACCTGTGGGGAGTGCTCAGGTGTGTCGGGAGGGGTGGGCGAGAGTTCGGCGATGAGGGACGTCTCCTCGAAGAGCGGCGTCGAGCAGCGCACAGGCGAGTACATCACCATGGAGCGGATGGGTGAGGGCGAGTCCTGTTCGGCCTGCATCGGCCGGCGGGGGGTGCTGTCCACTGAGGCGGGTGAGTCGGCGCTCCCAACGGACTCGATGTCCGAGAGCGCCTGGACGAAGCCGCGCTCACGAACGCGGAGCTCTGCCTTACGTTGCTGGCGCTTGTCTTCAATCACCTGTTGGCGCCGGCGCTCGCCTTCAGCTTCGTGTTCGCGCTGAACCCGTGCCTCCTCCTCCATCTCGATGCGCACTTCTTCAGCGCGGATTGCGTTCCGGGTGTCCATCTCGTCGTCGGACATGTCGGCCCAGTCCTTCGACGGCTCGGGGAACATCGAGGCTGCGGCAGCCGCAGCGCGCGCAGCGTTGCGCGCGTCCATCTCATCGTCCAAGACGTCCGCCCAGTCTATCTTGAACTCCTTGGGTGGCGAAAATGTGTAGTTGTCGGACGACCATGCACTCTGGGTAGATGAATGTGGCGGCGTGGCTGCCTCGAGAGTGAACAGCTCGTCAGCCTCATGGCCGCTTGAGGTGACAAGATCGTCCCCAGCTTCCAAGTCCCACTTCCTCTGTTCAGCACGCATGATCTTCCGCTCTTCCTCGGTCACGTCACGGGGGCACTTCACAATCGGCACCTGGAGGAAGCCCTTGGCGACATGGCAGTCCTCCTTCAGTGGGGCCTGAAGCTCCTCATCCGTTGTATTCGCATACTCGGGTGCACCGAACTCTTCCTGGTCCTCGAAGCGCTCGTCAAAGTTGTCGGGGCTGGCCGGAGGAGCGAGGGGGGCGTGCGCGTCGCGAAACTGCTGCTCCACCCCCTCTGCACTCTGCTCAAAAGACTGCGCCACCTGACAGCCCCAAGGCCCCTCAAAGTCGTGCCATCCGAATTCCGAGAGGATCACGGGCTCGGCCAGCACCTCGTCGCTCCAGTCATCGAGCCTCATCTCGTGCGGTGTGTCCTCGGGCGGTGGGGCAACACAGAGAACAGGGACATATGGGAGGGATGGTATGAGACACCTTGGATAACGCCAAGGCTCGAAGAGCGGGGCCTCGACGGTCTCGGTGGGGACAGTTTCAGTGTGCTGGACGGACCCGTAGCCCTCGACGGTGGCGACAGCCCCGTCGCCCCCGTTGCTCTCGACAGCTTCTTCCGCTGGATTATGCGGTCTGGATGCTGAAGGGATGTCTTCCTCGCCCACCACGAAGTGGCTTGTCATGTCGCGCATCTGCTCGATGCCCTTGTATGGTGGCGTGGTGGAGAGGACGGGCAGAGTGGGAACTGTTGAGATGACAGTAATCGCATCGTTGGCCTTTAAACTCTCGACGGCATTGAAAGCCTCGGCTGGGGCGGCCATGGCTGTCTCGACTCGGACAGCGTCGGTTGACTCCATCTCAGACACGGAGATTTCGCCGTCAGACACCGCGGCAGCCTCTAAGAGCTCGGAAACAGGATTGAATTCGGGAGGTTTCAATTCTGCAAGAGGCTTGAATTCGGGGGGTTTCAATAGTGCAACAGGCTTGAATTCGACCGTCATGGGAGAAGCCGACTCGGCCACAGCCTTGTGAACAAACATGGGGTCCTTGTGTTGGATCTTGTCATTCTTCGTCAACGTCTGCGTGTCCGTCTTGCGCTGCTCGAGCATCTGGCTGAAACCTATGTGGATATGCTCCTCGTAACGGTTGACGATGATGGTCTCAGATGGAGGGTTCCAATGCGCGTACTCGCCGCCGCTGTCCTTCAGGCGAAAGGGCTTGAGAGCCCAGCGGGCCTCGTCAAGTTCGAGACGCGCGCCGTTTGCCACCCACTCATTGTACGCATGGGCCTCAGCGCGGCGTACAAAGTTGACGACGCGCCGCTGCATGACCTTGCGGTACTTGGCTGGCAGGGCGGCCATGGACACGCCGTGCTCCATTTGCCACCGCGCGATGACCTCAGGTGCGGGGCGAGAGCCTATGGGGAGGGGAAGCTTGGGGCGGGGGAGACGTTTCACTGGGACGGGGATGAAGGCAGGTATGCCGTTGGGCGGGGGTTCGGGCGCATCATCACTGTCACTGCCGCTGTCGGTGTCAGGAGGGGGTTCGTTGGCTGGAGGGATGTCGGGCCTGTCGTCGTCCTTCTCCTCCTTGGGCTTGGCAGAGCTCTCGACGTCTTCCTCCTTGGGCTTGGTGCCGGTTCCGACGACCGCGTCGCGGCCTGGGGACGCCTCCTCAAGTCTCATTGAGCGGGTTCCAGAGCCCGACGCGACGGGCCCGGCTGCCGCGTTACTGCCAAGATGTGAAGTGGAGGCCTGCGTCTTATAATGGGCGAGGAGCGCCTCCTGTTGCGCAACGTCGTTGTCCGCATCCTGAATGAGGAGCGCCTGCGTGGCCGCCTCTTGCTGGGCGCGTGTGACCTCTTCTTCCTTGGCATGCTGCTCATGAGTGATACGAGCCTCGTCCTCCCTCCGTTCCGTGTTGAGCACCGCCTGCTGATCGACCGTGGCGCGGCTCTTGTTCTCGTGCACGCTCGCTGGTCGGGAAGGCAGGCTCAAGTCAGTCATGTGCTCACGTTGCCATCACTCACTTTTTGATCCATTGCCCATACGCTGACAGGACCTGGACGAGGAACCACTCGCTCCCGGTGGCGACCCCACGGGAGAGCTCAATTGAGTGGCCTCCAAGCACACTGAGGAGGATGGCCGCGGCTTGACCCACCAGTGTGTTGATGCTGTTCAGGAACTTGTCGGTGTCTTGCTGGCTCGCACGCGAAATCACTCGAATCAGTATTGTCCACAACCCAGCGACTCACAATTCCCAATGACAACAATACCCTTCACGTATGCAGTGTATGCGGCGACGTGGACGCTATCCCGAGACGAGGCAGCCGCCACAGCGGTGAGGAAACTTTCCATCTCGACAAACTGGGAACGGGTGGGAGGATAAGGGAAGCGACCCGCGACGATGTCCTCTGCGATGTTGGGGTAGTCTTCGAGGGGGATGACGCCCGCGAGGGCTGGGTCGAGGCTGAGAGTGGCCATGTTGGTCGCGTGGATGTGCTGACCATGTTGTGTATCGACCATGGTAGAGACGAAAGGAGTGTTTAGATGAGAGATGTTTGGGGACAGGGGCGGGGTTTATGTAGCTGAGCGGCAAGTGCAAGGTGTGTATGGGTAGACTTAGAGACTCACTTACACGCTGATGCCGCGCGGCTTCGCATGCAGTGCCGCATGTCCTTTGTAGTGCTGTTGCAACACATTGTGATGGGCTTGGATGCATGAGGTCAATTGTCCGGTGAAGGCAGTCATCACCAGGCTTCTCGCCCGAGGCTCTCGCGCGAACTCGCGGAGGTGTGGCGATGGGTGTGGTGATGGCGTGTTGACCTTGTCTCGCCAGGCACTCGCGCTTCGGACTCTGCCACGGGGTTGTGATTCATTCATCAATGCGTCAGTAATCAGAATAAGGCCTTGGAGTTTGACAGGACAGTGTACAGCGAGATGATGGCTTGTTCTCTTGGTGTAGATGCAAGATGTTAAGAGGTGGGCAGAGAGAAACCAAAGACGCGTCGTGCCTGATGCCTGGCCTCAACCCCTCATCACCATTTATGACGTGTCAATTTGTGGCGCACCTCCACCTCCACCCACCGCTGGCTCCGTCATTGAGCTACTGTAACCCTCGAGCACCATCGCCGAGAAGCTACAACTTACAAGTTTGTACATACATCGTCTCATCATGGCGTCGCTTTTCAGCTTTCCGTCTAGGACAGACGCGTTCTCAGCCTACCGTCCCAGCCGAAATGCCCACACCGACATCCTCACCGCTTCCTCCTCAGCCCGCACCGGCAGGATCGTCACTCTCAATGTCAAGCGTAGGTCTCCCACGCCACTGAAGGGTCTCACACTCAGCGCCAAAGCCGCCTCTGGATGATGCGAGCAAGCTGGCGGCAATCCAGGCCCAAGTACCCCTCGTTCTGAGTGGCAAGTCCACCGAAATCTCGTTCAACTGCGTCTCGGACTTCTGCAGGAACCTGGTGCTGTACTCGGAAGCACCATTTGAGGCGATGTACAGGACGATCGACATGGAACTTGAGAAGAGCACCGAGCGGATAGCAAGAGGGTGCCGCGCCGCCATTATGGCCCGGGAGGCCAAGTGGCTCGAGGTGTTCGTCTCAACGTGGGAGACCTACATCGAGCTGGCGGTAAGGCGCACTTATTGGTTGAATCTGACGGTCTAGAGCCTGCTTTCGGCCGTTTTCGTCTACCTCGATCGCGTACACGCCAAGGACGGCAGCGGTATTCCCACCATCATGTGAGCTTCCTTTGGGCGTCCCAGCTGACATCAGCGAACGGGCAACTGCTCAGTTCCGCCAGACCGTCTGGGGGAACAAGCTGATTTTCGAGAAGACCAAGGATGACATCCTGGCGTGGGCTGCGTCTGAGCGAGCGTCATCCGAGGTAGACTTGGCTCAGCGGGTTCACGTCAAGTCCGTAGTGTCAATCGCCAAGAACCTTGGGACGTTCTCGACTCTGGCACGCCCATTAATGGAGGTCACCCAGGAGTACTACGAGGACCTGGCCGCTACACATGCAGCCAATGTGCAGGATAGCACGCTCACGGGTATCGAGTTTGTCAAATGGGCCCTCGACAAGGAAGTCGAGGAGCGGGAGCGCGCTGAGCAGTGCTTCTCACCCGAAACAGCCGTTGAGGTTGTGGACGTGTTCCGGCATGTCACGGGCGAGATGGTGGCAGACAAGGTCGTCCGGCAGGGTGAGTGTTTCTGATGACTGTGCTGATGGTAGCGCTGGACGAGTCGCTGTACCGTGCCGACACGGACGCGCTGAGCCGCCTATTCGTGTACAGCCAGCAGGCCAAGGCGTTCAAGGTGATGGCCAAAGCGGTGCACGATCACATCGAGACGCGGATACGCACTGTTATTGCGGACCCCTCAAATGACCGGCAGATGATCGAATCAGTGTTCAAGCTCAAGCGGTTCGTTGACAAGGCTGTCGCAGACCTCTTCGAGGTCCCCGCCAAGCCGATTGAAGCTGAAGACGGTGACGTCGAGATGGAGGGGGCGGAGGCGCCCAAGCTCTCCCAGGAGGAGCGCAACAAGCAGCTCGAGTTGGAGGAAGCTGTTCGCTCCGGCTTCAAGGCAGGTCTCGGCAGCCGCAAGAATGCGCCAGCCGAATGGATCGGTGAGTTCTATTGTTCTCGACGTCCAACTGACACCAGCAAAATACTTGGACAGTACTATGCGTAAGGGCCAGGGTTCGACGTCGGAAGCCGAGTTCAACGTCCTCCTCGACGAGATCGTCGCTTTAATCGGGTACACGCCAGACCGGGATGTGTTCCGGGCCTTCTACACCAGTGGCCTGGCGAAGCGCCTCCTGCTCAACAAGAGCGCGAGCGACGACATGGAGCGCACCATGATCGTCAAGCTCCAGAAGGGTAAGGAGTTGCGCACTTCCTTGGCTGACTGGTGCAGAGATGGGAGAGGAATTCACCACTGGCGATGTCATGCTCAAGGACCTCCAGCTGTCCGAGACGTGGGTTCCCCTTGTCCGAACACCACTCACACCAGGCTCGTCAAGTCATACCAGTCAGCTCGCGCCAAGGACCCCAGCAAGTTCAAGGACGACTCAGACTTCACGGCGAACGTCCTCACAGAATCTGCCTGGCCATCGTACCCTCTTCTGAAAGACGGGTGGAACTTCAAACTCACTCCTCAATTGCAGTCGTCCATCGACACGTTCACAGAGTGGTACGCGACGCAGCACAAGAACCGCATGCTTTCGTGGCGGCACCAGCTTGGCACCGTTACCCTGACGGCTGTCTTCGACAGCGGTAGATATGAGATCGGGGTTAGCCTGTTCCAGGCCGTCGCGCTACTCCAATTCAATGACGACGATGTCCTCGACTTTACAGAGCTCAAATCGCGAACAGGCATTGGTGAGTTATACAAGTCTTCCTGCCTAACTCGCACAGAGGCATCTGAGCTGGTCCGTACGCTCCAGTCCCTTTCAATGGGGCGAAAGGGCACACGTGTGCTAATCAAGCGTCCGGCAGGCAAGGAGGTGGAGCCGACAGATAAGTTCGCGTTCAACAAGGGCTTCACCAGCGAGCGCATGAAGTTCAAGATCAACCAGATCCAGCAGGACCTTTCGGTGAGCTACTACCTCCTTTTCGAAGCTGACAGCAGGCCGAGGAGTCGCGGCAGACGAACGAACAGGTCGCGCTCGACCGTGTATCCGTCCTCGAAGCGACCATCGTCCGCATCATGAAGGGCCGCAAGAAGCTCACGTTGCAACTCCTCATCGACGCTGTCGTCAGCGACGTGTCGAAGCGCTTTCCACCGGACGTCAAAGAGATCAAGAAACGTGTCGAGAGCTTGATCGACCGCGAGTTCCTCAAGCGCGACGACGAGGACAAGAACATGCTCCATTACCTTGCTTGAGCAGCACATAGTGGTGTTAGTACTGTAGTAGATTGTATTAGGTTGTCAGAGTAGATTAGTCTTGCTGCTAATAAGTTGGTTTCATTGGACTGTCGAGTCGCCAGGCTCGTGAATGCCACGTCAGGGTTTTACCACGTGGTGATACAAACTGAGCCAAACAAGGCGACTGACTTTCGTCTCGCCCTGGGAGATCCACAACTTGTCATCCATCAAGACATCTATCCAAACACCATCTGTACAACATTGTACCATGGCAGCAATGCCGCCAACACCCCGAGCGCCGTCGCCAGACGGACCCATTACTGACTTCGCGCTCCTCGAGGCGCAGAAGGAGAACATCCGGCCCCTTGCCTCGGGCCGTAGCGCCGCCGCCCTTGGCGCATTCTTCGAGGGGGACGAGGAGACGCGCAAGGCCCACGAAGACAAGATCGCGCAGTTCAAACTCGACATCGAGGATGCGGAGCGTCGCGACCGCGAGGGAGAGGACATGGTAGACGGCGTGGCAGACGTGCTCGACTTGTGGAACCGGTGAGTGATGGGCGGCATGTGCGTGGTCCAGGCCCGTCGCGCTCATTCCAACCCAAACAGATCTGACTCCAGATATGTTGCCTTCACCGTGCAAACCAACCCCTCTTCTCCAGGCCGCATCATCCCCGTAGTTGAGAGCGCCACGCGACGCTTCATCGACGATGCACGCTACGCCCAGGACATCCGGTACCTCAAGCTGTGGATAATCTACGCTCGCCAGGTCGAACGACGAGAGGAGATGTGGGCGTTCCTCGAGAGTCGCGATGTCGGGACACGACACTCGTCGTTCTACGAGGAGTGGGCCCTCGTACTCGAGGGCCTTGGACTGTGAGCTCACTCTCCTTCTCTGAGCTGACATGCAGAAAGAAGAAGGCCGACGAGGTGTACCGCCTTGGAATTGCGCGTCGCGCCGCTCCCATGGAGCGACTGAAGAACAGACACGCGGCCTTCCTCACGCGCATCATGGCACCATCCTCCGACGACATCCCGGAGGATGACCCCAACCCTCCCGCACCGCCCCGCCGTGCTGTTCTCGGCGCTGTCGGCGGGCCTCCCCCATCTGTACAGCAGATGCCTTCCGGGCGGACCCGCGGCCCGAACGGGTCCAAGATGGAGATCTTCTCGGACACGACCGGGCGCGGCAACCCGGAGCCCACACCGTGGGAGGACTTTGGCACGCGCGAAGGTCGTCGGAAGGAGAACACCATCGAGGCCGCTCCATGGCGTGGCGAGACCATGCCTCAGAGCGCATCACGCCACCGTGTAACACCCCGTACCCCCAAGATTGAAGTGTTCAAGGACTCGGAGACGAACGGCACCGTCGTGGCAGGCGACGGCGACGTAATGCGCGCCAAGGCCCCACCAAACGAGGCAGAGAAGCTCCGCTTCGACCCACTGCGCAACTTCGACGTTGGGCCGATCAACGCCTTTCCGTCTCTCCCTACAGAGTCTCGTCCCCCAGTTCCTCCCGTCGCACCCGCCGCACCTACCAGCGCACGCAAGCCCTCCTCGAGGGACAAGGAGAAGAAGAGGGAGAAGCGCCACCGGTTCGTCATGGAACCGTGGACATGTCCGACAGGTGGCGCCGAGATCGTCGACGCCAAGGGCAAACACGAGCGGCGCATGTTCGACTGGGACGCGGTGTTCAAGGGTGGTGAGGAATGGAGCTTTGAGGAAGTGCGCGCTCGCCAACGCGGCCTCCTCGGCAAGGTCTACAAGCCCGTCGCGGCCTGGGAACGTACGTGGCACGCTGGCGGCGCGACGAGCCCCAAGCCTCCGCCGAAGCCTATGCGCCCACCCTCGCCGACGGTTAATACCAAGCTTGCCAACGCCGAGGTCATGGACCTCTTCAACCAGACCATCCACGGCGGCAAGGCGCGCCACTCTGACTCGGAGTCGTCTGACGACGACGACGACGACGGTGATGACGCCGAGGAGCAAGTCATGCCTACCCCGCTCCCCCGCCCACGCGCCGCCATGATGACCCCAGGTGGGCTGGTGCCTCCCACCCCCACTCCGGCGCCGGGTAGAAGCAACATCTTCGGAGACGATAACGGCCAGATTCCCGTGTTCGCCGACGAGAACGCCCCTCGCAAGATGGCAGTATTCGACGAGAACGCCCCTCGCAAGATAGCAGTCTTCGACGAGAACGCCGAGAATGCTTATGACCCAACTGACGAGAATAAGAACGCCGGCCGGCCGGCTCAGACTCCTCGCGCCCCACTGGGCACAACACCGCGAGCCCCGCTTGGCATGCGCACGCCCCTCGCGCCCACCCCGCGCGGGTTAGCGGTGCACGATGAGAACGACACGCCGGCTCCAACGCGGCCTGTGCAGCGCAACATCTTTGCCCTGCAGCAGGACGCGATTGCTGAGGAGGACGAGAACAGTCCTCGTGCGAAGTCGTCACCGCGTGAATCACCTCGCCAGTCGCCCAAGGAGCAAGCGCAAGAGCAGGAGCAGGAGCAGGAGCAGTCGTATCGCACCGAGGTCAACGTCAACGAGGGCTACTCCTATCGCACCGAGCCTGCGGCTGAACAGTCCTACGCTACTGAGGCGCAGAACGACTACTCCTACCGCACCGAACCAGAAGCTGAGGACGAGGGCACCCAGGAGCGCTTCGACGAGCACTACGAGGAGTATCCCGAAGAGCGTCCTTTCCGGAACCAGATGTACAACCGCCACTTACTGACACCTGTGACGGAGCGCACCTTCGAGCACACTGTCGCGACGGCCAAGAGCTCGCGGTTCGGCGGCCTTGGCACCCCAGAGGAGGAAGAGGAGGACGAGGAGCAGCGCTCACCGAGCCGCTCCAACTCCTCCAATCGCTCCGGCTTTGTCGATGCAGGGATCTTCGACGTCCCCGAAGGGTACACCATCGCGCGCAAGCTAGACGATGAGCCCAAGGCCGACACGACCCAGTCGACGGACGCGACTGGCGACTTCGTCACGGCCCAGCACAACAGCCCTCCTAAGCCCGAAGGTTTCCGCCATGCCTCGCCGGTTGGCAAGATGGAGATCTTCAAAGACGAATCTAAGCCCTCTTTGAAGATGCAGGTGTTTTCGGACGGACCGCAGGCGTCGCCCAAGCTCGCCGTCTTCGCCGACCAGCAGCGGGCGTCACCCAAGCCAGCCGTTTCCGCTGATCCGCCCAAGGAGTCGCCCAAGCGGCTGGTGCTCGAGGGCAAGCAGCCGTCTCCGACCAGGGAGCCAGTGGCATCCCTCGCCGCACCTGCTGCTGCCATGGAGTGTCTGGTCCTCGCACCCGTGCTTTCGGATATTCCAAACCCGTGCAACCCCACAGACAGCTCGGTGATCGCCACACTCTTGGAGCGCATCGACCCACCTCTCGAGGAGCAACCCCTCATCCGCCGAATCTCGGACAGATCGGCCCGCCTCTCCGCTCTGCAGAAGCACGCTAAGCTGCACGCACGGCGGTCGAGTTCGGCATCAATGCGGATGTCAATCTCGCCCGATGACTTCTACCCGCTCGAGCTCGGCGGCAAGACGTACGAGGCGAGTCACAAGATTGGCGAAGGGGGCTTCGGCTCCGTGTTCCTCGTTGTAGACCAGGCACTGCAGGCTGAGCTGGACGACGGGGATGAAGACGACGAGGACGGCGCTAAGCTAGCAATCAAGGTCGAGAAGCCCGCGAACTTGTGGGAGTCGGTTGTGCTGTCGCGGGTGCACGAACGCGTTGCGTCCAACCTCGTGCCGTCGATTATCCGTCCGCGCGGACTGTTCGCGTACGCCGACGAATCGTTCCTCCTCCTCGACTACTGTCGCCAGGGCACCCTGCTGGACGTCGTCAACAAGGCTGGACAGTGGGGCATCGCTCCTTCGCTGAACGGTACGAGCGTCCCTGACGAGATTCTTGCCATCTTCTTCACGATCGAGCTCCTCCGTATCGTCGAGGGCCTGCACGCGGCGGGTTTCGTCCACGGCGACCTCAAGATTGACAATTGCCTTGTGCGTCTTGACTCGGCCAATGGCTGGGACGCGCAGTACACACGTGATGGCTCGCGCGGGTGGGCCGCCAAGGGCGTGCGTCTCATCGACTTTGGTCGCGCGTCCGACCTCTCCCTCTTCTCCCCTGGCGACAAGCAGACCTTTGTGGGCGACTGGAAAGTCGATGCACGCGACTGTCCCCAGATGCGCGAGGGCCGCCCGTGGTCTTTTGAAGCGGACTACTTCGGCCTTGCCAGTGTGTGCTATTGCCTTCTCCATGGCAAGTACATTGGCACTGAGGTCGTCGATGGGAAGGTCAAGCTCGACGCGCCAATGAAGCGGGTGAGTAACTTTGCGCGTGAACAGCTCAGCTAACAACAGTACTGGCAGGCCGACATGTGGACCAAGCTGTTCGACACGCTGCTCAACCCCGCTGAGATCCCGCTCACGGGGCAACTTACTTCGATCCGTGCCGAGTTTGAGGGCTGGCTCGAGGACAACTGTGTCAAGAACGGTCGCAACCTCCGGCAGCTGCTCAAGCGGATTGAGAGCCGCGCGATGGAAGGGCGGTAGATGAGAGGAAAGGGAGACATTGTACTGCATTGCATGTAATCATAGAGATGGACTGCTCAAGTGGAACGGGTGGAAATTAAGCGGGAGAGACGCGCCACGCCACGTTCATCATTCGCGCCTGGACTATTGATCCCTGAAAGCCTGATTCACATCCCAAACCCCTCTTTATTGGCCTCGACATTGCACAAACTATAGACTTCTCAACACTCGTATCTTCCTCACTCCCACTCAGCTTCCAGCAAGCATGACCGACACGGCGCTGGACGCCACACCCTCGGCGGTGGATAAGCCCCGGCCCATGTCGGCACACTCCGCTTCGGTTCACTCAGACACCTCCGCCGGGTCCGAGTACAGCCCCGAACTCGCGACGACCGCGACGATGCAGGACATCTCGCTCGACGACGACAGAGACGCCGACGACTTCCGCACCCCCGAACCCGCCACCACTCCGAGCCTGGAAGACGAGCTGCGCGTGCGCACACCTGAGCCAGCTCCACCTGTGCCCCTCCAGCGCGAGCTGAGCGTCGGCTCAGACCACAGTGCGGAGCACGACACGGACGCAGTTCCGCCTCTTCCCGCAGCTCCCGGTACAGCTGGATCACCCTTCACCTCCCCGCGCGCTCCCGGACGCAGCCACTCGCGCAACATCTCCACGGCGTCGGCGGCGTCCGCACTCTCGGCAATCTCAGGCCACTCGCGCACCACCACCTCCAGCGTGGCGTTCGAGGAGATCGGCTTCGACGACGGCCCGGGGTGGACCGAGGCACCCGAGATGGCCCTCCCCCAAGCGGCTAGGATGGGTGCTGGGCCCCCCATCGCGGGCGGGTTTTCACCGATCGCAACAATGGACTCGCCGAGCGCGCGGTCCGACCACACGATCGTGGGGGCAGTGACGCCGAGCAAGCGCTCTACGGCCGCGAGCCTTGGTACCCTCGGCGGAGGGCCGGGGTTGCGCGTGCGCGTGAGCGACGGCGATGTGCCACTCGTTCTTGGCGTCGCTGTCGTCGACTTTAACCATCTCATTGGGCCAACGGTCGAGTTCGCACACCCAGCCAGCCTGGCTGAGGCACTTGCAGCCGACGACGAACTGTCCCGCCTCCTTCCCTTCCTCGCCCTCCCTGACGGCGCCCATCTGTCCGAGGAGGACTACTCCTACTTCGTGAGCTGCTGTGTACATATGCCAGCTGACCCCAGCACTGCGCTTTCAACCCCAAGGCTGGGACGGAGCCCAACACCGACGTGCCATGGGGCCGGACGATCTTTGGCATCTCGTGAGTGTGGGAGCGTGTGTGTGCTGGCTCTCCCATACACCACTGCGTGGCTGTCTGTTCATCTTGTTGCGTCACGCGTCGCTGGGATAGCTGACACCAGATGTAACCGTCAGATCGCGGCGTCGGACCTCCTGCACAAGTCCTCCGACGTCACCCGCAGTATGGTGCAGAAGGCCGTCGTTGTGCTGGCTTCGCAGCCCGTGTTTGGGCCCGTGCGAGATCGCCTAGGCGTCGTCACACGCACGTTCTTCGCCCAACGCGACTTTGGCAGCACTCAGATCCTAAACGACTTCTACGAGAGCCTCGAGGCTGGCCTCGAGGGCAAGGCCGGCGAGAGCGCAATCTACATGGGTACGTTGGCAGAGATTGTGCTAAGCCCATTCCTCGGTCATTAACCGCAGGCACGTCCCTCCGCGAGCTCGTGCACAAGTTCCGGCATCGCACGCTCGTGCTTCTCAAGATGCTGTTATTGCAGAAGCGCATCATGCTCTACGGCTACCCCGTCGAGATGCTCTGCACGTACCAGTACTCACTCGTCTCGCTCGTGCCGGGTGAGTTAGGAAACATTCAACTAACTGACGCCAGGGCTGCTCATGAATTTGCGTGACTGTGGCTCGCCCATGCTCGACGCGAGGACACTGCGCACACGCCCCACGTCACTGCGCACGAGTGACCGCGCGAGCCTCCTGCGGTACATGGGCCTTCGTGAGCTTTGCTTCTCCTGTCATTAGCTGACACCAGCCCTCCACCTGTTCGGTGCGGACGCGGTGTTCCAGCCCTACCTCCCGCTGCAGCAGATGGACATGCTCCAGGCGCACTCGTGGCTTGTCGGCACAACAAACCAGATTGTCACGCAACAGAGGGACTGCAAATACGACCTGCTTGTAAACGTGCGCTAAAGAGAGCTCGACATAGCTGACACCAGATCGAGAACATGACGTTCGAGTTCCCCGACCACAAGGTCGAGCGGCTGATCGCGCTCACAGCGGCAGACCGCAAGTGGATGGACGACATAGTCAAGACGGTCGAGGACAGCTGGAACTTACCCGAGGGCGAGCGACCAGGCTTCCTCGGGAGCGACGACGACTTACGCAACCGCTTCGAGGAGTACCTGTGCGCCTTCCTCGCGTCGATCAAGTATGCCGACTTCATCGGGCAGAAGGGCGCGCATGACACGACGGCTTCTGGCGTAGGTGCGCCAGCCGAGTCAAACCCACTCCTGCACTTCGGTGAGGCGTACACTGAGGCGTTCCGACAGACGCCTGCGTACGAGCTGTGGGACAGCACGACGGACGAAGTCATCTTTGACTTGACCGAACCGCGCCACCCAATGGAGGGCAAGGTGAGCGCATTCGGGGACGTGGGTATTCGTCTCGCCGAGGGTCTGCACGACCTGAAGATTGAGGAGAGCCTGGCCCCAACCCGCGCGGCCATGAGCAGCGCGTTCGCGGCCGGCTCGTCGTCGCTCTTCCGCGCGTTCGACGGTGTGCGCTCAGAGGTGAACAACCGCCTCGAGGCGGAGAAGGCTCGGCGTGCGTCGGCCACCGCCGCCGAACGTGAGAGGAACAGTCCGAACGGCTCGCCAAAAGGTTCGCGTCCCAGCTCCGCAGCGGCCTTGGCGCCATCCACGCCGGCCGCCAACCGGCCAGAATCCGTCGCCTCGAACCGCTCTGGCAACTCGACGGGTGCCGCCGGCACGTCCCCGGCCGCGTCGCCCGGCGTAGATGTCCGCGCGACGCTCGGGACCGTCGGGAGCAGCATCTCTGGCTTCTTCGGGAGCCGCATGGCGACCTTCTCTCGCTCTCCTGCTCCACCACCCCAGGCCGAACGGCGTAATTCGGGGCTGCGGCCTATGAGTTTAGCGGGCAGCGCGGCAGCTGCCAGCCCCAAGAAGCCCGGTACATAGCATGGAGAGCACTATGTGTAGATGGTAGAGCATATTGCATCGTACGTGGTACAATATATGGCATGTTATTGTGGTTAGGAGGTGCAGATGGGCTGTGGGCTGTAAGGATGGGGTATCGAGCGATGGGTAGGCTTGTTTGAGACAAATTCCAGAGCGAAAATCACCTTACATGGTCAAGCACAGGGCGTGTAGCTCAGTTGGTAGAGCGTGTCATTAGCACGACGTCACTTCACTTGGAGTGTGCGGTTAATCTGGTATTGACAAGGTCTTTGGTTCGATTCCTAACCCGTCCACAGCTTTGTTTTTGGCAATGTTGCTTCTTCTGCAAGTTGACGTTCATCAAGGATCATGGTTGACTTGGATAAGGCTGATGTGGAGCTGGGCGGCGTCTAGCCCTGTATCCTTGTGATGCGCGCTCCAACCGCGATCCTTGCTCCACGGAATGCTAATGACGACGCCTAGAGGTACTGATGTAATTGTATTCAGACGCCAAGACCAATCAACCAGCTCTTCCCATGGCCGAGGACGCCACCGCCCACCCCCACGCCACCAGGATTCCTTTCGACCCACATGGGAACGCCAGGATAACAAACAGCGCCGGCAATCGCTAGCCACAAGATCTGCAATCATGGGAGCAACCCAGCTCCCAGGGCTCTGGAAGATTAAGCAATTGGCCAAGCAGTCATGAATGTGAGATGGCTTTTTTTGGCCAACGGATAGATAACTAGTGTAAGCCGCCCACTCGACTGGTATCTCGACGCAATGCTCGTGCGGCTGTCATGAAAGCACATTCCCTTGTTGTGAGCTCGTGACGAGGACAGCGTTGTGAAGCGAGGGACGAAGCGAAGGGTTTGTGATCAGAACCCACAAGCGGCAATGAACGGCATGGCCTGGACACATCGAGATCTCCCTTGGCTTGGCTTTTGTCTCCGCATATTGTCCTTTGCCGTTTCAG
Organism: Cutaneotrichosporon cavernicola; assembly: GCF_030864355.1. Lineage (NCBI taxonomy): Eukaryota > Fungi > Basidiomycota > Tremellomycetes > Trichosporonales > Trichosporonaceae > Cutaneotrichosporon > Cutaneotrichosporon cavernicola. The sequence goes on along the minus strand of NC_083396.1, from coordinate 2,777,769 downwards.
CAATCTCTCTCAAACATCCATTCAAACTCGTTGCCGCCCCCCTGAAGAGGTGACGCTGACGGGATACTCTCACCTGATCAGACCTTGCGGCCTGGAGCCCTACCAATGAGGTCATCCCATCACGTAACCGGCCTACGACGATGCGTGGAGTAGCCAGGCGGCCCCGCATTCCCGCGGAAGGGGCCGACAGATACAGGTATCCTTGATCCGGCCATTAAGCCGGTTCGTTGCCCGAGACCAGAGGTGGATGAGATTGCTGACCTCTGGACCTGTTGCTTGCCGACTAGAGGCGACCCAGGTCAGCTCATCAGTCTCGAATCGAAACATCCCACTTCTCCTTCTCCATCTCTCTCACCACAGGACAACACATCTTGAGACAACGAACGCTTACTTTATCCATACGATCGAGACAACGAACGCTTACTTTATCCGTACGATCAACAACCTCGCGATACACCATGTCCTCGGTTGAAAAGGAGAAGGGCGTCGGGGAGGGGCAGTTACGCGTCGGGGAGGCTGGGTTCGACGATGTCGTCGCACACCGCCTCGAGGAGATGGGATACAAGCAGGAGCTGAAGCGCAATCTCGGCATGGTCGCTGTCCTCGGTCTGTCGTTTGCGATCATGGCAGTGAGTACGGCAGGGCCGGGAGGTTGCCGAAGGTTGCCGCGTCGCGTCCCACAACCGCATCCCGGCCAGGTTACATGAATGCTGCCGCGTCGACGTCCCGGTCCGACTAACCCCAGGTCCCGTTCGGCACGTCGACGACGTTCCCCATCGCGCTCGTCGACGGTGGGCCCGTCACGATCCTGTACGGCTGGATTCTTGTGTCGCTCATTTCGTGCTGTATGGCCGCGTCGCTGGCTGAAGTGTGCGTTGCAGGATGGGCTTAAGACGCTGACAATAGTTGTTCGGTGTATCCCACCTCGGGCGGTGTTTACTGTGTGTTATCCAGCGAAGTGGCTGACCGCAGACTGGGCTGCCATGCTCTCGACGCCAAAGTACCAGGCATTCTCGTCGTATCTCACTGGCTGGCTCGGCACAGTAGGAAACTGGACGTGAGTCAATAGCCGATTTGGTGGGCTTTGGTGGTCAGCTACAGCCTGGCCCCTTATTGTAGTTACAGCCTGGCCACCCCCGGAACCGCTGACGCCAGGGTCACTGCCTCGATTACGTTTGGTGGCTCACAGCTCATCCTCGCTGCCGTCACGCTCTTCCACGACGACTATGTCCCAACTGCTTGGCAGACCGTGCTGGTCTACTGGGCCTCTCTCCTCGGTTCGCTGGCCATCAACATCCTATATAACCGGTATGCCTTGAGGGGTGTCCTGAATGTGTGTTGCTGACACCAGCCACCTCGACAAGCTCAACACCATCTGTCTGTACTGGACCGGCGCGTCGGTGATTATTATCATCGTCACGCTCCTCACTCGCGCCGAAAAGAGAAACTCGGCCAAGTTTGCCTTCTCTCACGTACGTGTTACCGCCGCCCGTCCACGCCCTCTGCCTCAAGTGCTGACAGTAGTTTGATGCCAGCCTCTCCGGATGGCCACAGGCATGGTCGTTCTTCGTCGGCCTCCTCCAGGCCGCCTACACCCTCACTGGGTACGGTATGGTCGCTGCCCTGTGTGAGGAAGTACACTCGCCGCAGAAGGAGGTGCCAAAGGCCATGGTGTATAGTGTTATCGCAGCCGGTATCACGGGTATTGTTTATCTCCTCCCAATCATTTTTGTGCTGCCCGTCGACAAGATCGAGTACCTCCTTGACGTGCCGTCCCTCCAGCCCATGCCCGAACTGTACAAGATTGTGACCCGGAGCGCGGCAGGTGCAATGTGTCTCCTCACCCTCAGTGAGTCTCTCCTTTTAGTAAAAAGCTTACACAGTTCTTGGCATTTGGTTCTTTGCAGCGGTCGGCTCGCTCACCGCCGCCTCGCGCTGCACCTGGGCATTCAGCCGTGACGGCGGTATCCCACTCTTCAAAGTGTGGCGTAAAGTCAACACGCACTACGACGTGCCCCTCAACTCGCTCATCCTCTCCACGATTGTTTGCGCCCTCCTGGGCCTCATCTACTTGGGCTCCTCGGCAGCCTTCAACGCCTTCACGGGCGTGGCGACCATCTGCCTCGGATGCTCGTACGCGTTCCCCATCCTCTGTTCTCTCCTCCGCCGCCGCAAGATGGTCCGCAACGCCCCCTACTCGCTCGGCAAGTTTGGCTGGGTCATTGTGAGTAACTCAACTGAGCCGGCTGATTATAGAACTCCATCACCGTCATCTGGATCACCTTCACCATCGCACTGTTCTGCATGCCCACTTCTATTCCAGTGACGCCCCAGACGATGAACTATGCGTCGGTGGTGTTTGCGGGTTTCTCGGCCATTGCCGCGCTGTGGTACGTCACCTACGGACATAAGAACTACAAGGGCCCGCAGGTTGCCGTGCTTGCGCGCCGGATGAGTCTTTCGAGCGACCATGGTGACCGCCGCGCGAGCATGGCCAGCCATCGTAGCGTGGGCGAGATCTTGGCTCAGTAAGGCTGGGAGAGCAGATGGAGTTGCATAGACTCGTAATCTCGTTGTAGACTGTGCGTTTTAGGCCCTTCAGCTTGCGAATGTATGTCATACAAGTAATTGTGATCTATTAGCGGAGGCAAATCGTCAAACTCACGCGTGCGTCATGTCGAGACACTGAAATGACCGGCACCCGACTTGTCATCATCCCATCTCCCCATTTCTCGACATGTTCGGAGCTGGATCACGGCTAGGTGTGCGACTAGCGCCAGCCGCGCGCGCGTTTCGCCAACATCCTCGTCTCACAGGGACGACACCTTTCTTTGCGCCGGCACCTGTGCCGCGCGCCGACCTCGGCCAAGCGACTCGGCCAATACACTCGTCGTCGTCCTTCCTCGCGAGATTGGGCAAGATCACACCGCGGCGCGTGGCGGTTATCAATGGCGAGATCGTAGATGGGCTTCCGAGGCCCAGTATTTGGAGGCCCATAGTGGTGAGTCTTTTGCTCCTACTGAAGCGCTCATCGCGCCGCTGACACCAGTTCGCTGTCGGTCTCACGCTCGTTGGTTTCGGACTGGGCGCCGTCTACGTGAACCGCGACACTAATGTCTGGTTGAACCGCATGGGCAGCGGAAGTGCATGGCGGTTCGGGCGCGACCCGTCGGACCGAGACTTGGTGAATGCCGCGCGGATGCACCGCGTCAAACGCGCCCAAGAGACGCTCAACACTCTTCCAAAAGTCCTGAACTGGCTGCCGGACGTTCTCCTCGTCCCCGTTCTTCGAACATATGTCATTTGGGAAGAATGGAAGATCAATGCGCCGGCAGCCCACGTTGCGCCAGCCATCCTCATTGCTGGAATGGGCGTCATCTTCCTCGCATGGCAAGTACCTTCGGCCCAACCATTTATGAAGCGCTGGTTCCTACACCACTCGGTCGTACTTGGTGGTCCGAGGGCCGAGTGGCGGAATTGCGTGACAATGTTTACCAGCACGCTCTCCCACCAGTCGCTGGCACACTTTGCTTTCAACTCGATTGCCCTGTACTCGTTTGGATCGGCCGCGTACATGTTCCTGGCCTCCCAACCTCCCGAATACCCACACGAAAGTACAATCACCCACACGCCGCACTTTTATGCCTTCCTCCTCGCGGCCGGCATGTGTTCTTCGCTTGGCTCACACTTGTTCAATAATGTGGTTCGCCTGCCTCGTCTTTTACGCACCCTCGCCTCGCCAGCCCGCCTGAGTAGCGCACACGCTCTCGCCGCACACCAGGCCATCCTCCCGTCTCTGGGCGCGTCGGGCGCAATCTACGGCGCGTTGACTATGACGGCACTCGCGTACCCCGACTCGCATGTGTCCATCATCTTCCTCCCCTTCATCAGCATTCCCATCGGCCTCGGTGTCGCTGGTATGGTCGCTGTGGACATTATCGGTATCTGGCGCGGGTGGGCCATGTTCGACCACGTCGCGCATTTCTGCGGCGCCATCTTCGGAGTCGTCTACTACAAATGGGGCCGGAAGTGGTGGTGGAATGTCCGCAAGCGCCTCGGCGCACACATCCGCCAATAGGCGACATGGGAGGTACTCACCACTCATAGACGTTTAGACCGACATGTACATTCCATCGTTGACCAAGTGTCTACTGACGTGCTGCTGATGGTCTGCTCATCACAGCCAAAGCCCAAGCTTCGCGCATGCTTTCGGCGATGGCCGCGCTATCCAAAATGAGCTCAACGGGTTCACCCACAAGAACGTTGGTTACGAGCTCAGCTCCGAAGATGACTACGAGCTCAGCTCCGAAGATGACTATGTCGCTGTTGATCACGTTGGAGACGATGATGCCGCCCATAGGCTGTCGTTAGAAAAGAGGATTGGGGATGCGTACAGTGATTGTCGCTACATGTTGGGTAATGTCAAGCCCAGGGACGCTGACAAGGTGGAATGCGAGATTGTTGAAAAGTGAAGTCTGCTAAGGGGATGGAATGCTGGTCCGAGTAGCGATGGTCAGGGTAGGGCTGGCACTTTCTGTCGAGGTTGGTGGCTGTTGAGCTTGTGGAGACAGTTGCGGTTCCAGAAAATGACGACTAGGAGTTTATAGGAAGGAGGGAAGGTTGAGTTGAGTGGGTGCGATTCACGTGGCACCATATGTTTGTTGAATCAACATATCCTCCGTCCCAATCCTCTCCTAACCCAAGTAATCTACTTCCAATCCATCCTGGTAGAGAAGAAGAAACACCCCGCCTCTTGGTTGTTGTACCTTTGTACAGGCGCCAGTTGAGTTGTTGGCAGTTCGCACCTCGCGCCTCGCACGATGCAGTTCTGCCACCTTGTTTGTGACAAACGGATTGCGCCACTCATCACCGTCACTCCCCCCCCCAGGCACGTAACAGTAATCTATTAACATCATACCTCCACATCTCCACAACGCCAATTCACCCTCCACCCACCACCCCAATGAAGTCAAACGACGCCATCGAACACGCCGCGTCCCTCATCCGCGACGGTAAAGGTGTGTACTTGGCTTGAGTGAGATGCAAGACAGTGTCCGATGCGGCATAACCCATACGATTCGCCCTCTCTGACACCAGCGCGCAAGATCGCAGTCATGACCGGGGCAGGCATCTCGACGTCGGCCGGCATCCCCGACTTCCGCTCACCCGGTACTGGTCTCTATGACAATCTGCAGGCCCTCGACCTGCCCGTTCCCGAGGCCGTCTTTTCCCTCGACTACTTCCACTATCGACCAGAGGTGAGCTCCACTATACCTCCACTACTGATAACCAGCCGTTCTGGACATTGGCAAAGGACCTGTATCCTGGAAAATACTTTCCCACTCCAACGCACTACTTTCTCAAGCTGTTACATGACAAGGGCGTGCTACAGCGCGTGTGGAGTCAGAACATCGACACGCTGGAGACGGCGGCTGGCGTGCCTCCCGACCTGGTGATGGAGGCGCATGGATCATTCCGCACCGCCCACTGCCTCAAGTGCCGCCGGTCCGCGAGCACAGAATACGTGCTCAAGGCGGGGGTACGGCAGGGTGCCGTGGTCCGCTGTGAGCATTGTAAAGGCCTCGTCAAGCCGGATATTGTCTTCTTTGGCGAGGGACTTCCGGACAACTTTTTCGAGCTGATGGTGAGTGCCACTTGCAATCACTTGCAATTCAAGACCAGCTGTCATAAGCTGCCATCTGCCATCTGTCCCATAAGCTACCATCTGTCCCATCTGCCATCTGTCCCAGCTGACACCAGCCCGAGCTCCGCCACGCCGACCTCGTTCTCGTCATGGGCACGTCGTTGCAGGTGCACCCGTTCGCGGGGCTTGTGGAGCGCGTGTCGTCCTCCACGCCGCGGGTGCTCATCAACCGCGAGGCGGTGGGTCCCTTCTCCCGCGTCAAGCATGGCAAGCGGAGAGGCCGGGACGGCGTGTATCTCGGCGACGCGGATGATGCTGTGCGCGAGTTGGTGCGCGCGATCGGATGGGAGGAGGAGCTGGACGAGTTGATTGCCGAGGGGCAGAAGAGGTTGGAGACCGAGTGGAAGGCGATGGGTGCGACCGAGATGGAGGTGGAGGCCGAGGACAGCAAAGCAAAGGAAGAGGCGGCGGGAGAGGACCAATCTGACGTTGCTCCTGCTGTCGAGGCCGAGGCCGAGGCCAAGAACGCACCCAAGGACGCGGGCAAGGATGCAGCTGCAGCTACGGACAAGATGGCCGAGGGCGAACCGCTCTTGGCTGCGGCCAAGGCGATTGAGGCAGAGACTGCAAAGGACGCTGCCCTCGAGAACGAAGTCGAGGCACTCACATCGGGCCTTGCTGGGGTCAAGGTCGACGACAAAGCCAAGGTTTGATACCGCAGGATCAGACGCGTAGCTTATACAGTTGTAATCTGCACATAGAGTGCTGCTTTCCTCCATCTGCTAGAGTGCTGCTTTCCTCCCTCTGCTAGCCTTGCAGCTCTTTCTCATTCACCAGTCGCTAGCCGAAACCCAAATTGCATCTATACAACTACCGGGGCGTACCCCACATGCTCCATCCCCCCTGGCCGTACGTGTCGATCTCGATTTTGCTGCGGTCGCGCGCGGCCTGTTCGCTTCCGGCAGTGCTGGCAGTGAGCGGCACCACCGGTGATCCCTAGGCTGCGAGGCGCATCTCGTCCCACCCGTCGGCGGTGAGGAACGCGAACGGGTCATCCGTACACACGTTGCTCTCGCCGAGGAGGTCAGCGAGGGCTTGCGGATCGTCGAAGAGCGCGGGGGACTGGAACGCGATCGGGGCGAGTGGGTCGTGGAATCCGGGCCCAGTGAGGGCGTCAATGGTTTGGGGCTGCGTCATTGGCGTCGTGTCGTGCGCCTTGTTTCGGACAGCACTCTCAGCAAATCCAGTCCCGTTGGAGGGCGCAAAGTGGCGCTGCATCGTCGCCTGGAGCTGGGATGCGATGATGCTGATACCGCGCCTGATACCCGGTCCCTGGCCTGACACTTGCTCGAGAATCGAGAGGGAGAGGTGCACCCTTTCGAGGGCTTCTTCGCGGGTTCGCTCGTCGCCGATACGGAGGAGGATGACGTCTACGCCGGCCGCCACAAAGGTCGTGTACATGATCAGGTAGACCATGTTGATATTGCCGTATGTCCTGCCCCAGAGGGAGAGGATGGCGTGGATCTCGATTGCCTCTCCGCGACAAACCTCTAGCGACCTCGTCGCGCCCGCCGGTTGAGCGCGTACCGTCAACAGTGGACGGTAGAGGAGGATCCTGGCGCAGTGATACAGCAAGTTGAGGAGGGTGATATTGGTGGGCGGGCAGAACTCGGGAAGGCGCGCCTTGTCGAGCTTGATAGCCGGCGGCAGTTCATCCCACCATTTCTTAAGCTTCTCATCGGCGTTCCGGATAAATGTAACGGAACGCGCTTGGGGACGGTGCGGGCTGTACATGTTGATCAAGATTTCCTCGAGGATCTGGTTGAGCACAACGTAGTACTTGAGCACATAGTTTGTCATGCTCGTGGTGCGGGGGTAGCGTAGGACGAGGTCCAGGTTTCCACCGCCTGGGAAGAATGGCCGCCATTCCCAGTCGTCGTCGGATTCGTTGAGCAGCACCGCTGGAGGAGAGGCGTAACTCCAGATCGTCAGGGCTGGTTCGCGCCCCATTGCGAGACTGATGCTCTTGTCCCAGCAGTAGGCGGACCAGTAGAGGCGGACGCGGACTTCGCGTGTCTCCTGGTCCATGTTGGCGTCGAGAGAGGGTTCTTCGATGGCGAGGTGGATCCCTAGGTCCTGGATCATGCGGATTGCCATTCCCGTAAACATCCACGCTTGGGTGTGTTCGCCGCGGGCGGATTGCGTCCCGGCAAGCGAGAGGAGGGCCTCTGAGCGTCAGCTTTTGAAGAGAGGAAGAAGCTAGCTGGAACTCACGTGTAGTCACGATGGAGCTGGGCTTGCTTAGTTCCTCGGCGATCATCTGGAGAATGAGGTTCATGTATCGCTCGGAGCGGATCGTGCGCTCTTGCTCAGTGAGGTTGGGCGAGAACCGCAGTCCCGAACGATACATGACCAGCAAGAGCAGGTCGGAGAAGTATGGTCCATTCACAGCCATATCACGCAGGAAGAGGCGGCGATTAACCACGGCCGTACTCGGTGACGCCCAGGTAAAGTACGCATCCATGAGTGCCTCTCCCTCATCGGCAGCAGCGTACTTGTGCCGCAGACGGGTGAGGGCGCGTATATCCTCGTGTGTCCACTGGCTAGCATCCACGCTCGGCTTATTAGTCGGCGCAGACGAACTCGTCTTGGGCGAGGGATCGATCACCGCGTCCTCGTGCATACTCGTTTCGCCGTGGTAGACTGGCAACTCGGCGGCTCCGAGGGTGAAGCGCGGCGGCTCGAGTTCTTCTTCTGAACTACTGCCGTCGTCACCCTCGCCGTCACCCTCGCCCTCGCCATCAGATTTCACGCTGCTTCGCCGCACCCGACGGGGCGGGGAGAGACGCAGTGCCTCCTCGATCCGTTGTAGGCGACGCTCGAGACGGCGCTCAATCACCCCAGCTGCGCTCTCGGCATCACTCGCGCTCGGGGCTGTTGGGGCTGCTGCGGATCGTCGACGGCGGACTGAGCGTTCGGGGAACTCGCAGGGGATTCGGGCAGTCCGACACGCCTTACATGGCGGATTGTCGGCTTCGACGCAACGGATCTTGCGCGCTTTACATGCCTCATGTTAGCTAGGACGGGAGAGACGCACTAGACACGCTTGCGCGTAGGGTCGTTTCTTGTAGGTATAGGGCCGGACAGCATCCGTCGCCGAGCTCGTCATTGACGGAGGTGGTGGGGCCGATGGCATCGCGAGGAGGTGGGTGGATGGATAGGAAGATGGAGGTGGATGAGGAGGGGAAACAAGGGAGGGGGGGTGATGAAGGGATGGAGGGAAGGTGGGCGTCGACGTTGGAGTGGCGCCCGGCGGATGTGATGGAGGACAGTCCGTTCGACCTGCTCGATCGGCGCAATGACGTTGACGGCGCCACGGCGCGAGGAACGGTGGTTCGGCGTCGTACCAGCCAGCCAGATGAATGGAGAGGCACACTGACGGCGTGGATGGCTCCTAACAACAATTAACGGTAACGGGGGGGAAGGTGTGGTTAGTCGTTAGCATCTGGGTCTCAATGTGGGCCACATCCGATCCGAATGGATCTCCCGGGCGGGCCCGGAGCCCCCGCCTCCGGTATTCGGTATTACCCCGCGGAACGATTTCATTACAGTTCCTACTCTTCATTCCTCAATACTGAATGATAGATACGGTTGTGCTGGCTGCTGGCCTCTTGGGGACCCGGACTTCGGCGTTTGGGTCAAACGTTCTGGGGTACGTGTGATATTAATGCGTTGGTCTCCCGCCAAATATGCCATTCAATCCGCTTGGGGTACGTGCGATATTAATGCGTTCGTCTCCCGCCTCATATGCCATTCAATCCGCTTGCGTCCAAGTACCATGTGATGCTCGTCTGGTGGGGTCTCCGTTTCCGCGGGTCGTGATACTCATCTACGAGATCGAGACTAGAGATCCTCGGTTGAGAGACGATATGCCGAGGTTGTTCACATGGATGAATGTGGCGCTGTGCGCGCTTGGGCGCTGTGCGTGCTTGGGCGCTCTTGGAACCTCTATGGATACTGATACTGGGGCACTCTTGGAACCCCTATGGATACTGAGATTGCACGAGATTGCCGAGGCCTACTGCACTGCCGGATACTGGCAACATTGCATCATCATAATATCTATGCCAATCACTCCCGCACGAGCATGAGGTGGTTTGTCGTCACGAGCGCCGTCCACCCGACGTTGACAAAGATGGTCTGTGTGTCGTCGATAACGAGTGCGGGTCCGGGCACCGCGTTGCCTGTTCTAAGGCTCTCAAGCTCGTACACTGGCGCCTGTACGCGACCACCACTCTCCCCCTTCCAGACATATACCTCCTGCGCAAGGTCCGCCTTGGGAGGTGGCGAGCAGGATAGGGTTCGTGCCTCCGCGAGAGCACTACGTCCCAGAGACTCGTAACTCATCCCAATACCGCGGACTTTGATGTCGTCAACGACAATCTCCTTGTCGAGCAGGAACCCAAACTCGTCCATGTGAGCGCGGCGGAACGCCTCGGCAAAGTCTTCGTCGGGCGCGAGGACCATGAGGGCAGTGTCGCTGCCGTCGAAACGCATGTTGAGCTGGCGCTCCAGACGGATCTTGGAGTCGGTGAAACCCGCGGCCTTGAGCACCTCGCGTACACGTTCGCCCAGCCCGTCGAGGCGCGACATGAGCACTGGCGCTGCGGACGCATACACGTCGGCCGCAGGCTCCTGGAGCTCGTATACCCGGTCGGCGAGGGAGAGGCCGTACGCGCTGAGGACACTGGAGAATTTGTGAATCAACACACGCGAGATGCCCAGCAACTCGGAGATTTCGCAGGCGTGTTGTCCACCCGCGCCACCAAACGAGGCGAGGACGTGGTCGCTGGTCTTGAAACCGCGCGCCTCGGTCAGTGTGCGGATCGGGCGCGCCATCGTCTCGTTGGCAATCTTGACGAAGCCGTACACCAGTTCGTCCATGTCCTTGTTGGTGCCCGTGTCGGCGCGGATCTCGTCGGCCAGGGCGGCGAACTGACGCATACTTGCGGATGGGTCGAGCTCCTCGTCCTCGTTGGGGCCGAAGCACTTGGGGAAGTACTGCGGCACCAGGCGGCCGAGGAATAGGTTTCCGTCGGTGAGCGCGAGCGGCCCACCCTTCCGGTAACACGCGGGACCGGGGTGCGCACCCGCGCTCTCGGGGCCGGCGCGGAAAAGGCCGTTCTTGTACGTCAGGCAGGAGCCGCCGCCCGCGGCAACGGTGTTGATGTCAAGCTGGGGCACGTTGATTGCGATCCCGGCCGTGGTCGTCTCAGCTACACTCTCGTACCGGCCCGCAAAGCGGGATACGTCGGTTGACGTGCCGCCGACGTCGAAGCCGATGATAGGGGCCTTTTCGTCCTCGTCCCAGCTAGTTAAAGCGTAACCGACCACCCCGCCAGCAGGGCCTGAGAGGATGGACTTGAGGCCGGAGAAGTGCTTGAGCTCAACGAGACCGCCGTCCGAACCCATGAACTCGACGCGGAGGCCGCCCTCTGCACCGCCCTCGAAGCCGGCGTAGAAGCCGCGGAGGTACTCTTTCAGAATTGGGGTCAGATACGCGTCGGCGGTCGTGCTCTGCCCACGCGTCGTCATCTTGATGACGGGGAGGAGCTGGGAGGAGAGCGAGACGTTCTCGAAGCCGACTTTGGAGGCAATGCGGCCAACGATAAGTTCGTGCTCGGGGTACGTGTACGAGTGAGCGAGGCACACGGCAACGGCGCGGTACCCCTCGTCGTAGACGGCCTGGAGGTCGGCACGAAGGGCGACCTCGTCTGGCGTCTGGAGGACCTTGACTGCCTCGCCAGAGAGGCCCTGCACGACGGGCTGGGGCATGAAGCGTTCCTGCGCCTCCGCACCTGGGCCGGTGTATCCCTTTTGGATGGAGCCGTCGGGGTTGAACGCGACGGCATGCTCGGCGTGTTTCGGGTCAGAGGTGTACCCGACTGCTGTCAGTTACTTTCTAGGCGATAAACTCACCAAGAGTGACGCGCTCGTCGACTTCGACGACCTTGGAGTACAGGGGGAGCGCACGCTTGATGTTGAGGTCGAAGATGCGGGGGCGGGTCTGGTTCCCGATCTCAAGCAGGTCGCGGAACCCCTTAGTGATAACCAGAGCGTGGTCCTGGCCTTTACGCTCGAGGAGGGCGTTGGTCGCGACAGTCGTCGAGAGGCGGACGTAGTCTGTATCAGCAATGAATTCGAATTCATAGCTCACCAAGGTGCTTGACAGGCAGCGGCTCGCCGCGCGGGATAGAAGTACCCGTGACACGCTCCAGCACGCGGCGGATACCCTCTGTCGGCGCGTCGGCGTAGTTGCCAGGATCCTGTGAGAGGAGCTTGATGACAAACTCGCTACGGCCACCAACGGAGGCGTCAAGTACAGAGGCGTGTACGTCCGTGAAGGTGCCTCCGCGGTCGATCGCAACGCGGATACTTGACTCGGGGACGGTGAGGATAGTCATTGTGGGTTGGGAGAGAGAGACTGTTAGGTTGGGAGAGTTATATCGTCTCAGCGTAGCATACCTCCAAGTTCAGATAAGTTGGATCGGACAGTCCGTGAACCCCATGGTGCCCGATACGACGAGATTGCTCGAGCGGATCAAAGAATTGTGCGTCGGAATGGCAGCGGAGAGCGGGGTCTGGCGGAAGTTCGGACCGCCCGCATCGCGGTATCGAGGGGGACGCATTCCTAGCGGTGTTCAAGATGGCACGTCGATGCTCTGAGCGGGTTGTGAGAAAAGTGGGCGTGAAGAGGGTACAAGACGTTGCAAGTAGAGTTGGGATGGCGGATAACGGAATCACATCGGAGGATAAGCGTGGGAGATCCGGACCTGACCGCGCTTCCGCTATCTTTCCACTTGTCAACGATTCCTTCCAACACTCACCCCACTTCTCCGCTCCTGTACTGACTACTGATAAGTACATCATGCCGCCGTCGACAAGACAGAGTCCCCGATCACACTGCAATCATGGTTAACGCAACATCCAAAGACTACGACCCGATTACGCTCTCGGTCTTGTGAGCCATCCCTCTCTCTCCCGCTAACAACAGCCAGAACCGGTTCATGTCCATCGCTGAGGCGATGGGCCGGTCGCTGCAACAGACTTCGATCTCGACGAATATTAAAGAACGCCTCGACTACTCGTGCGCCGTCTTTGCGCCGACCGGCGACCTCGTCGCCAACGCCCCATTCATGCCCGTTCACCTCGGCAGCATGAGCTGGAGCGTCAAGCACCAGCTCGCTCTCCACGGCCCGACCTTGAAACCAGGAGATGTGTTACTCACGAACGCGCCACAGAGCGGCGGCTCGCATCTCCCCGACCTGACGGTAATCACGCCATGCTTTGACAATGGCGAGATCATCTTTTTCAGCGCATCGCGCGCACACCACGCCGACATCGGAGGCATCCTTCCCGGAAGCATGCCGCCCACTTCGACAGCACTGTTTGAGGAGGGCGCGGAGATTCCCTCCCTCAAGGTCGTGTCGGAGGGCGTGTATAACCGTGCCGAGGTGTACACGGCGCTCGTGGACGAGCCGGCAAAGTATCCCGGCTGCTCGGGATGCCGAAACTTCCGCGACGTCGAAAGCGACCTCAAGGCCCAGATTGCCGCCAATCACAAGGGCGTGCAGCTCCTCACAGCTCTTGTTGCCGAGTGGGGCCTTCCCACTGTCCATGCGTACATGGGCCACATCCGCGCCAACGCCGAGTCGGCCGTGCGCGGCATGCTCCGCCGCGCCGCTGTCGACATCGGAACCACCTTCTCCGCGATCGACTACCTCGACGATGGCTCACCGATCTGCCTACGTGTCGAGATCGACCCCACCACCGGCGGAGCCGTGTTCGACTTTGAGGGCACGGGCCCCGAGCTGCGCGGCAACCTCAATGCGCCTGTGTGTGTCGTGCACGCCGCGGTCATTTACTGCCTCCGCAGCATGATCGGCGAGGACATCCCCCTCAATGCTGGCTGCCTGGTTCCGCTGGACATCCGCATCCCCAAGGGCTCGCTCCTCTCGCCCTCCCCCACAGCGGCCGTGTGCGGCGGCAACGTCATGACGTCGCAGCGCGTCACGGACACGGTACTCAAGGCGTTCCGTGCGTGCTCGGCCAGCCAGGGCGACACGAACAACCTCACCTTTGGCGTGGGCGGCAAAGACCCCATCACGGGCGAGGTCACGCAGGGGTGGGGATACTACGAGACGATCTGTGGTGGTTCGGGTGCCGGCCCAGGATGGCACGGCACGTCGGGCGTTCACACGCACATGACGAACACGCGTATCACAGACCCCGAGATTCTCGAGCGCCGTTATCCCGTCCTGTTGCGCGAGTTCCACTTCCGCCCCGGATCGGGAGGGAAGGGAGCTTGGAACGGAGGCGACGGCGTCGTGCGCTCCTACCAGTTCCTCGAGGGGCTGCAGGTGTCGATTATGAGTGAGCGCCGCGCACGGGCACCGTACGGTGTCGACGGCGGCGGCGAGGGCGGTATGGGACGTAACCTCTGGGTGCGGGAGGGTGGCGGCCGCGTCGTCAATGTTGGGGGTAAGGGTACGATGCAGTTTGCCGCGGGCGACACGCTCGAGGTCCACACGCCTGGTGCGGGCGGGTGGGGCGTGCCCGGTGACGAGAAGGCGGTAAAGCACAAGGTGGAGAATGGGCTCAAAGAGGTCGAGATGCGCGGGAGCGTGGCTGATCGCTCGCGCGTCGATTTCTAGATTGTAGTCTGGGTATGAATGGGCTTGGCTTCTACCGAGAGTCTCTGGTGGTTCGCACTTTGCATCAGGTATAGATTTCCAAACAGACATGGCCAGGTCGAATAAACAAGCAGATTCGACTGCAACAGTGTGGGATCTATCAGCTGCCAAGTGCATGTACTGAATGTGAGGCTGCTGGTTGTGTTCTGCCACTCTGCTCGAGACACTGCCACACGCGGGAACCACAATCCCGAGTAGCCGCATACGACAACCATTGAATGGCAACCGCCGACCACGGTCCTGATCCAGATTCACACTCCATCTCGGTACTGTACCTTTAATCTCACTTATTGAGGTCCATTGGAATTTGTGCCCAGTTCACGTACGAAACCACCCTGAACTTGCCCACCACGGAGCGCAATTGCGGTGATCCGCTTTGTTGTCGGAATCGGCGCGGTCGGCTACAGGTCCACGTTTGACGTAAACTAAAGATAGCTAACTCTGTCTTCACCGAGCTGGACGAGTACCTAAGCGGGGCAGCGGGCCCCACTTTAGGTCCCCAGCCCACCACCCTTGTTCCTTGTCTCTCCATGCCCGCGTGATACGCCGGCGTCCCAAGTCACCGCTGCGATTCCGTGATTCGTACACTTGATACGATACTCGACCTGGCGACAATGGACCTGGATAAGGTGTCGGGCGCTGGAGAGTCTTAAAACTCTCACACTGATGGGCACATCGGCAACTGATCCCCTCATCCATCATGACATCGAAAGAGAACGACCAGATGAGAATCGAGGCTGTCGACATCGACCAGAAGGACGGTGCCGAGATGAGTGAGGCCGAGCAGATCAAGGAACTAGCGGCAAATGAGCTCGACCCCAAAGAGGAGAAACACCTCGTGTGGAAGCTTGACAGACACATCGCGCCCGTCGCCATGGGTCTTTACCTCATTGCTTTCCTCGACCGTGCGAATATCGGTAATGCAGCAGTAGGCGGTATGACTGAGGACCTCAACTTTCCGGCCAACGGCTTAAGTGTTGCGACTAGTATTTTCTACGTTACTTACGTCCTCTTCGTTAGTACAGTACCACGTCCATGCCCTCTGAGACGTTTCGCTGACCACAGGAAACTCCCGCCACGATGCTTCTCCGCAGCCTCAAGCCGAAACGCCTGATCCCGGCCGTGGTGATCATCTGGGGCGGAATCTCGCTTGCCAACGGATTCTGCAAGACGTACGCACAGGTTCTTGCCTGTCGTCTCCTCCTGGGAGTCTGTGAAGCCGCCCTCTCCCCGTGTCTCGTGCTGTACATGACGACCTTTTATCGCCGCGAAGAACTCGCTCTCCGCCTCTGCTACCTCTACATGTCTTCTGCGCTCTCCGGCGTGATTGGTGGCCTGATTGCCGCCGGCTTCCTCAAGATGGACGGCCTGCAGGGTCTGCGCGGTTGGCAGTGGCTGTACATAATCGAGGGAGCGATCACCATCCTCGTTGGGATAATTGTCTTTTTCGCCATCGCCAACACTTACCAGTCTGCTCGGTACCTGAACAAGCGGGAGAAGTGGATGATGAGCGTGCGGCAGGCGCAGGAGGCCGCGTTCAACCACGACGACGGGTTCAGCTGGGTCGAAATCCGCAAGGCGTTCACCGACCCTGTGATCTGGCTCTCTGGCTTTGTCCAGCTCGGCCTCGATGTCTGCCTCTACGGCTACAGCACGTTCCTTGTCGTCATCATCAGTGAGTGTTCTGTCTCAAGACAGGCTGACGGTTCAGACCAGTTCGGCTTCGACCGTATCTCTTCACAGGGCATCACCGCGCCCGTCTACTTTTGTAAGATACCATTAATATTTATATCTAACGCCAGTCTGCGCACTCACCTACTTTATCGGCGCGCTCGTCTCGATGCGCTACCAGATCCGCTACTTTGTCCTCCTGCCACTCGCCATCATCACCGCCATCGGATACGCTGTTCTCATCGGCTACCCACCCTCCGTCGGCGGCCAGCTTGTGGGCTGCTTCCTCGCCGGTGCTGGCATCTACATCTGCGTGGGACTCCACGTGACATGGCTGGGACAGAATGTTGCTGGGTTCCGAAAACGCTCCGTCTCAGTGGGACTGCAGCAGACGGTCGGTAACACGGGCGGAGTGGTTGCAGGGCAGATCTACCGCTCCGTCGACAAGCCGCGGTACACCATTGGCCACGGAGTCAGTCTCGCGTTTTGGGTTCTCGCCATTGCGGGGATGACGGCCGAGTACTTTATCTGGAAGAGCCGGAATGCTGCGCGGGAGCAGATGTCCGCAGAGGACAAGGACGAGATGGACGTCAGGGGGATCACGGGAGACCAACACTACTCGTTCCGCTATGCGTTGTGAGGTGGTTGGGAAAACGGGTTGTGGTTGGACTGTATCGGAGGGGTTAGTGGCAGAAGTGTTATGCAAAGAGTTCTTGATACGCTCCATTGACTTCTGGCCGCCACTCTGGTTCTCAGCACAGCACGGTATATGTCATGAATGACTCTCTGGTTCTCAGCACAGCACGGTATATGTCGTCGGTGACGGGTTTGCTGACTCATCCCGTGGCCTTTCGCTCTGCCACTTCCTCTTGGCGCAGTTCATATCGGCCTCTATCTATTTGCTATCCCAACCCCAATTACAGGTGGCCAAGTCCGTACTCGGCTCACACTGTAGACTGCAGAGAGGTAGCTTTTTCATCGTTGCTAAGATGGACATCAAAGGGGAGAGGATATGACTAGGGCCGAGAGCACGGACGATGCGAGAACCAGGCTGAGAGCACGGACCATGTGAGAACCAGCTGTTGGTAATGGGAGGGTGGAGAGCGTGAGGCAGTGTTGACCAAAGTCAAAGCCACGAGAAGCATTGAGGAGGCCAGAAGGAGGGGCCAGAAGAAGGGGCCAGAAGGAGGGGCCAGAAGGAGGCCGGAAAACACGGGGGCATGCATGACACTCGCGGAACGAGGGAATGGGACACGCACCGTTCGGCGCCTCGGCAGGCTTTCGGCCACGAATGCCGACTCGGCAGTCAACTGGTAAACCTGAATCGCTTGTGCCGCAGTTGCCGACCGATCACAGGAATGCCAACGTGCCTGCCTCCGCCGCTATTCCGTCCTCCGCACTTGCGCCCAGATCCCGCTCCTCCCACTCCTCCCACTTGAACACCGATTCTATATAACCCACGACGACGATGTTGCCCAGATATCATGACCATGACCTATTCTCTCTCCCCATCGCCAGCGGAGGTACGCGAGCACGCGCGTTCCGGCAAGTTGCGTGGCCACACGTCGGGCATGTGTCCGGGACACGTGCAGGCCAACGTCCTGATCCTTCCGGCGCAGTACGCTGCCGACTTCCGGCGCCTCTGTGTGCGGAACCCCGTCTCCTGCCCGTTGTTGGCCGAGAGTGTACCGGGCAACAAAGGATTTCCTGACGGTGTGGCGGATGGAGGGGACATCACAACCGATGTGCCGGGATACAAGGTGTATCGTGATGGCAAGGTCGTGGAGGAAGAGGTGGCCGATGTGCGGGCGTACTGGCAGGAAGACAGTGTGGCTTTCCTTAGTGAGTAAAGTGGAAGGGGAGACTGATTCCAGTCGGGTGCTCATTCACGTTCGAGGACGCGCTGGAGGATTCTGGGCTGCGCGTCCGACATATTGAAGAGCGTCGCAATGTGCCCATGTATGCCACGCGCATCCCCCTCATGCCCAGCGGCGTATTTTCGGGAAATACCGTCGTGTCCATGCGCCCGTATTCAGCTGAGAATGTCGAGCGCGTGCGTGCCGTCACGCGGCCGTACGTGCGCACGCACGGCGAACCCATTGCCTGGGTGAGTCAGAGTCAATCTCTCCAACATCTGACCTCAGGGATGGGACGCACTGGACAAACTCGGTATTGCCGATATCAACAGGCCGGAATATGGGGACGCGCCCGTCATCCGTGATGGCGAGGTGCCAGTGTTCTGGGCGTGCGGCGTGACCCCGCAGTTGGTCGTGCTCAACTCGAACATCGAGGGGGTTGTGATCGGGCATGCGCCAGGCAAGATGTTGTGCCTCGACTGGCGCGTCGAGGATATCCTTGCCGAGTAGTACATGTTATGCTATATCATTTTCCTCTCCCAATGCTATATGTTGGTGTTGATGCTCTCGCCGTCTTTCATCTTCCTCTGCCGCCACCACGTGACTGTATGTGGCGAGACCATGATTGCCGACCCGACAAACATCATCAAGCCAGTGAAAAGGCCGGCGTAGATGAACTTTCCGCCCGCCACACCAATTAGCGCACCAGAAATAACGGGGCCGACGAGGTTGGGAATGGCGGCAAATGTCCAGAGCATGCCGATGCGCATACCGATCTGTGTCACGGGCGAGATGGCACTTGTGGCGGCTGTCACCATTGTCATCCACCCGCCAGAACTCATTCCGAAGAGGACGAGTCCAGCGATTGCCCCGCCTGGACCAACATTGCCTGTCCAGAGGGCAAGGACGAAGAGGGAGGAGAGGAACGACATGGCTCCAAATACACTCCACACGCCAACCCGGTCCGCGAGGGGTCCGACCAAGATCCGCCCGACGAACGAGCCGCATTGTAAGATGAGTACGGCGTACGACGTGATCTTGGGACTGAGGCGGTTCGTAGCTGCCAGCAGCGGGGCGTTGAAGTATGGCGTGAAGACGTTGGTCAACCAGACCGCCGCCCCAATGACGAGACACACATACGGCGCCTCCTTCCACGGTTCCTTGAAGATCGACCATGGCGGTGGTTTGCGACGCGGAAGACGCGCATGCATGATCGTGCACGCCGGAATCATGGCCATAAATGTGAAGCCGGCCAACACGAAGAGTGTATTCCGGAACGAGAGGCGCACAAACATCTCCCGCATGAGTAGAGGGTAGACAATACCGCCCAGTCCCGCTCCGGTAATCACGACACTGACGGCGGTTCCTCGCCGGCGCGCGAACCAGTGTCCTGAAATCGACGTTGACGGCGAGTACACTGTCCCTCCTCCAATCCCGAAAAGCATGTGTGCGAGGATCAGATGCCAGTATTGCGTACAGACTGATATCAGCCAATTCTCCATTTTCAAAACCCACATGCCATAGCGATGAATGAGCTCGTCAGCAGAACTGTGCCCGCCCACATCAACCGTTCGGGGCCATAAGCGTCGAATACGCGTCCGGCAAATAACGAGCCCATGTAGATCAGCATGGACTGGATGGAGCCTAGCCACGCAACGTCGGCCTTGGATTGCCCACGTAATTGATTTTCGAGATAATATGCCTGTAATTGTCCCATGGAGGTGGAGAAGCCGAACACGACCAGCAACACACAGCTCGCCGCGGCAACGGCACTCCACGCCGCCACGCCGCCGTCTGGTGGTGGACCAATGTCGGTATGTGTCTCGCGCGCGGCCTCCTCCGCCTCGGCAAAGGCCTCGCGGCTCAACTGCCGCGAGAGGTAGCCTTCCTCATGATGGCGCGGTGAGGGAGTGAGGCGGACCGGGGCGAGGCCGTAGTCGTCTAGTTTTTCGTCGTATGGCGCTCGGGCCATCGTCTGGTAGACCGCAAGGTAAGTGCTTACGGAGCAAGGTCAGGTCAAGAGATGGATCTGGAGGAAGACTATGGCTCCAACAATTAACGTTGTATGCGGCTGAAAACTGCCGATGTGGGCGGAGTTGGGCCTGACTCGATGAGGCCGAGGTGGAGGTGGAGGTGGAGGTGGGAGAGCCTGGGCACGAGGCGCGGACACGTGCGGAAACCACATGTGGGCTGTGATTGCCGACTTTAACCTTTTCCCTGGACCATGACGTGAAGCGGAGAGGGCCGTGTCTCCGTCTCCGCACTTCCGTCCACTTCCACTCGGTGCCAGTGTGGTTCCGTGCCCTGTCACGTGATTGCTGCCGCTGCGATTCCGTCGCCATCCAACCTGGCCCACCAACTTGCTTCTGTTCTCTTCGTCAATTCACATGTCCTCGCCACGGTCACCCCCGAAGAGACGCCACAACGTCTCCCAAGCCTGCATCAACTGTCGACAGAGGTGAGTGCGGCCATGGTGTGTGCTGATATCAGGAAGAAGAAATGCGACGGCCGGCCTCCGGTATGCTCGTCTTGCGCCGCCTACAAGGTACGTGCTTGGTGTCTTTGGTCTGTCTAATGTCAGGACGATTGTGTGTGGACGACCAAGACAGACTGGCGGCGGGCCGTATCGCGCACCGAAGCCAACTTGCTTCGGCAGCGTGTCGATGAATTGGAGGCTCAACTGCGGATCCAGAACGCAGGACAGAAAGATGGGGGCAGCAGCACCGATCCGTCGTCTTACCAGCCCTCGTCATCACAGCAGTCTCATGCGCCACGGCCGCAAGATATTGCCGGACCGAATCAGCAGGCGTATTTCGAGCAGTCGCATGGCGTGTCGGGACCTTTCCCTCCTGTCGGGGCTGGGGTGTCGTTTCGACCAGACATGGGGGTCGGGCAGGCTGGACCGTCGGGCCTCGCTCCACCGCGTCCCAACATGGGACGCAGCACCGAGGGTGTCCCACAGTCGACGTCTATTTCACCTCGGACGCAGGCGTCGCGCAGCGGGGCAAGTTCCACCAACCCACAAGTCCAGCCACTGGATCTGCACGGCGACATCGACGATATGATGGTGCGTAGCTTTAGCTGGGCTGCACAATCAGCTGACGAGCAGGTCCAAGATGAGAGGGGGAGGCTACGACTACACGGGCCACAGTCAGCCTTTCGCCACTCCAGAATGCCTGAACCTGCTTCTGAACAACGGCAGGAACAGGCTGGGTTTGCGCGTTTCCTTCCAGACTTTTTCTTCACACGAGAACAACACGACATAGCCCTTGACCGGTTCCTGCGCTACTTTGGATGCTGGGGTGAGTCACCACATAACTTTAAATAAAACTGACCAAAGCTCAACGCGTAACGCCACACCTTTTCTATCGCGATATGGAAATTGCGCAGTGGACCGAAGTGTCCGAGCTCCCAGTCATGGCACCGAATTACTCGCCGTTGCTACACAACTATGCTCTCGCTGTCGGCCTTGCGTTCAGTGACGAGGAACATCTCCGTGCACAATCGACGCGTCGGCTGTTCGCAAAGGAGGGAGACAGTACTCTGGAACGCGAATGCTCGACGCCGTGCGTCGGGACAGTCCAAGGACTAGCGGTCCGTGCGAGCTGGGCCAGCACCATGGGCGACTACTCGCTTGGCTGGGTACACCAGGGTCTGGCTACGCGTGTGTGCTATGCGCGTGAGTTTACTATTACGTCTTTTCAACTGACATGAGTCGGCCTCAACGTGGATACAAGCTCTCTTGTGGCTAAGGGCAAGCTCGACCACGAGTCGGCTGTCCAGCGCAACGTCACGTTCTGGACATGTTACTGCCAGGAGACGTTATGGTCGCAATACATTGGGCGTAAACCTGTTTTGATGGAGTACTCTGTCCCGCTCCCAACCGCCGACCCCGCCACGGATGCAACGCTGTGGATGTGGCCTCTGGGCGCACACCAAGCACTTGCGCCGCAGAAGAGCTACCTCAGCACAGCGTTCATCCACACTGTCATCCTTATTCAGGCGTGTACTGAAATCACGCGAACAATGTTAGTTGCCAGTTGAGCCAGCTGACAGTAGGTACGCTGGCCGAGCGGACAAGTCGGCCCTGGTGGAGAACGGCACTGTCGAGCGTTTCAGCGACACACTGGACCGCATTTTGGAAGACCTGCCTAGTGAACTTTCTGTTGATCCAACCAAGCCCGACCCTGTGCTGCCCCATATCCTAATGGTCCACCTCACCTTTTCGTGGACTGTGGTTCTCCTCTACCAGCCCTTCTCGCAGGTCACGCGGGCTGTGCCCGATGGTGATTTCGAGAGGATTGGCCTGATTGCCATGACGGTGAGTTTTTGGTGTTTTTGGTGTTTTCGTGTAATCCGCTTATGTCAGCGATGTCACCAGGCGGCATTGAGGATTGTGCAGCTCGCGGCCGTATGGGACGAACAGCATTCACTGCGCTTCACGCCGCCGACCCTGTCGGCCATCATCTACTCTGCCGGCACGAGTTTCCTGCTTGCTGCCGCACAGGCTGGCCTGCCGTCCCAGACCGCAGCGGCGATGCAGAAAGTACACGACTGCCTGGGCTTTCTCGAGGAAATTGGACGGACATGGAAGGCGGGCCGCCAACAGGCCGCGGTCCTGCGCGGCCTGTTGAACGAGTGCGCCCAGGCCACCCGCCAGGTCCCCGCCCTACTGGGTATCGAGCGCGGCTGGGATGGGCCGCAAACAGAGCAGCCGTGAGTTTTGTACTTTTCAACTGGTGCTCACGCCAGCTCGTATCACGAACCAGAACCAGGATGGACGGCGGGGGGAGACGACTCGTTTGATGACTTTGTCCGCTCGTTGTTGGACCAGCAGACATTCCCGCTCGCGGGGTATGACTCGATGCCGATGAACGGGTTCTTGAATTAGTAGCTTAATTGACATACAAAGTGGTTCTATTCGAACTCGCTTATCCTTTTGGTGTAAAGATAGCTGTGCGATGTATGTGATGCCTGCGGTGGTGTCCGCACGGGCAGTGCCATTGGCACGCCGAGAAACTCGCTTCCGATCCGCCTCCAATCCGCCTCTGATTCACCGCCTTGTCACGCGCTGCCACGGCTGACACGGTGGACACAATGCAGCCCCGTCCTACCCCGTCCTAATCCACCGACAGCTCGCTACGTTGTGGCATGGGTACAACATCTATGCGGTCTACAAACATTACTCCCTGGGGATATTAAGAGGTAAGAGCGCGAAGCTTGGCCAGCGGACACGGCGTGGCACTAGGATCGGCTAGGACGTGCACCTCGTCCACGCCAGCGGCCGGCGCCGAGTCGCGCCGCACGACGACGCTGCAGGTGCGCTGGTTGACGGTGAACTGGACGCGGGCCTGGCTCGCCTTGCGATTGGGAAGGAAAGTGACCCCACGCGGAGCGCGGCGAGCACAGTCGTCAGACCGCCATCCGCGAGCGGCAGTGACGCCGCTGCGGCGCCGGCACAGGTCGGCCGCCGAGGGAGAGTGGGCGGCCGGAGGGGCGGTGACCTCGGCCTCGACTTCGGGTACGTGCGAGTCGGGAGGTGGCGAGCGGTGGGTCGAGCAGCGGCCGCGGCGGATGCTGTCCTTGGGGTCCTCATAGCGGACGCGGACGCGAGATCTCCTTGGCACCACCTCGTCGCAGTCGTCGGTCGATGGCTCGGCAACGTCTGCGGCTCGGCGGGCAGCCGTCCAGAGGATGGGGGCTGGTGCGGGCGTTGCGCCCTGTTTTGTCCATGTCGCCGGCCACTGGGCCAGTGGCACCAGAGGAGGACCGTCCTCATCAGAGGTGAAGCCATCCTCGCTGTCCTCCTGATAGCCTGCGTCGTCCGTGTCAAACGCGGTGGTGGCCAGGTCGTCCTCTTCGTCGTCCTCGTCAAGTGCGGGTGTAGCGCAGCGTGGCGAAGTGAGGCGAGACGAAGCGCCCGAGGGTCGTCTTGATGATGCAGTCGAGACCGAGGAGCGGTTGGACAGCTGGAGGGGACGTGGGGTGACGGCAAACTTGAGACAGGAGCGGCGACGGGGAAGACCTTGGCTGCCTTCCTCGATGACGGCGTCGGAGAAGGCACCGCTCGAGCAGCGGCGCAGGATTGGCCGTGAGGTCAATGGAAGCGGGGCTGGAGTTGCGGTTGGCGATACACCGGGAGTTGTTGCAGGTGTAGTGCGTGCTGAGCGACGGGTCTGTGTTTGAATAAGGGAGGTGAGGAGGGAGGGAGAGCGGCTGAGGTCTGCACCATCGCTAAACGCGCTCTCGCAATCTGTGGACATTGATGCCGAGCGGTGGATTGGGGAGAGTGGCGAAAGTGGGACCTTGTCGAAGCAGAGAGGCTCGAGTTTGGTCAAAGTGGGGATGGTGGGTGGGGTGGGCCTGGTTGACAGAGGCGCAAAGAGCGCGCTCTCGGTGGGTATGGGCATTATGGAGGGTAGTTGTTGGGTGGGTAACTAGTTGGGTGGGTAGTTGGGTAGTTGGGTGGCTAGTTGTTGTGTGGGGTATTTGTAAGGGGTGTACTAAAACATGATGGCTAGGCTGTGCAGAGTAGAGCAGTGTAGAGTAGTGTTGAAGCGACCAGAGGCCGTGGGCAGAGGCCGTGGCCCGTTGAGCAGATAAGAAGAGGATGAGTGGTTGATGAGATCTTGATGCAGTCACAAGACTAAACCATCTTTTGATGGACCTTTCAGATTTACCCCGTTCTTTGGTCGCAGGTTGTAGAGTGGGCACAACTCCAATGGAGCGGGGGGTAAAGTGGGGGGCTGCTTTAGCTTTTGCACAGAGCATAACTGGGGTGCCGGCATGAGACATCCACCCTGACGTAAACCCTGAAACCCAATGTATGGGGAAGGACTTTGGAGACTCTCCCTGACAAGCGCCAATAGCGCCCTGTACACCCTGTATACCCCTACAGTCACTCTGTATGTGTGGGAAGAGAAGGTTTACATTTCAGACATTAGAAACAGCCAAGAATATAAGCGGCCTAGTTTTCCGCTCGGCCCTCGGCCCGTATGCCTCGGCGCGTAGACGTTATCAGTCATGACGGCGCGACTGTGGGGCCGTGCCATCACCACGGTAAAACCGGGTCAGGATGGCACGGCGCAAGGCGAGGATGACGACAGAGTCGCCGCCTTTAACCTTGTACCTCGGTCTTGGTTCATGGTACCTACCATCCACATCCAACTCCAACTCCCACCCCTTGCTCTTTCCCCTTCACGGCTGTGCAAGGTTGTCAATGGATAGACGGACCGAACCGGACACGGTTCCTAAAACAAACTCTACTGCCTTGTTTGGTTTCATCGTCGAGTCTGTCAAGGGATGCGCCGTGTACCAAAGGGTTTACCCACACCGACGCGGTCGGACACGGCACTCTCCATCTCCATGGTGACTGCCAGGACGCGCTGTCAGGTTGCCACCGTACACCTGAGTTGCCACTCTCCTGAGCCTCCAATTTGGTGGGCACCTTCCCTGCTTCCTAGCGCCGTGTACACCCTACCTGAGATACGTCACATGACCCGGAGCGGGGATGCCGCTTTTTGCCGCTTTGGTGAAGCACCGATGGCCTCGGATTCGGATCAACCCTCGGCCCGGTGGTGCTTTCTGCTTTCTGCTTTCCGAGCGTTATCAGAGCCTCCTCCCAGGTGCGAGTGGCGACAGAATTAGCATTGCATTCCTCTCACAGTCCCATTTGGCACACCAGTTGCCGTCAAATCGGCGCTCGCCGACCATTCCCAGTTACTCCCCCCATGGGCAGAGTGGAGCATATTAATAGGTGCGACGCGATAAGCACGACGGCAAAGAACCCCACGAGATCGTATGGTTCCTAGACTCTGACATCCATTGCGACGGCGCCAGGACTCGATGAGTGTCCAGTGAGAGGCAACTCTCGGCGGAAGGACTCGTTTAGTGTCCAGTGAGAGGCAACTCTCGACACGACTACGTGACCTCGGACAAGTGGATACCAGCTCTCCGAGCGCAGCAAACAGCACAAACTATGCTTAGTTTACATAATACAACAGCCGTCATAGATTGTCCAGAGTGGCTGCTACCAGAAGACTGCGCGCGTAGTGCTTTGCTTCGTGCGACGGAACGTCCGTGATCGTTGCGTGATAGTGCGTGTGGGGTGGGTGCGTGCGAGTGTACAGTACAGTGTGGGTGTGCAGTATGGAGTGCAGCGCATGCGCAGTGTGCAGTGCAGTGGAGTGGATTTTGCAGCGTCATGTAGGTGCTGGCGCCGCGACGGCTGAGCTCGGAACGACATAGGCCTCGGCCTAGTTGGCGGGCACGGCCTTGCTGGCGGGCAGGCCTCGGGTGTGGCGGAAGACTGCCTGGCTGAGGTCTCGGCCCTGCTGGCGGGCACGGCCCTTTCGGCGGGCAGACCTTGTCGCAGCTTACAAACAAAACGAACGGAAGGCGTCTCGGCCTGGAACGCAGCACAACGAAGCCAGGCGCGGCCTCGTCGTTGGCGGGATTTTACTGCCTCGTCGTTGGCGGGATCATACTGCCTCGTCGTTGGCGGGATTATACGGCCTCGGCGTTGTTGGGCTCAAATACAATAACAATCATAACATGGCGCAAGCGCCTCGGCCTGGAACGCAGCAACGAAACCAGGCGCGGCCTCGTCGTTGTCGGGCTTAGACGGCCTCGTCGTAGGCGGGCGGGTACAGCGGCCTCGGCGTTGTCGACTGTACATACACGAGGCTTTGTTAGTTGATGGCGCCGAGGTCGGCCGAGGCGTTGTCGTCTCGGCTCTGGTACGAAACGGAGGGAACGTCTTCACATCGTCCACGTCTTCACATCGTCCACGTCGTCAACGGCCAAAGGAAAGGAAACGAAACGAAACGAAGCGGAACGGAACAAAACGAATCACGTAACACTGCCCTGTCGTTGGCGGGCCCGACGACACTCGATACTCGAACTCGAACTCGAAAGGATCGAAGAGCGGAGCGGAGCGAAGCCGAAAGCCGTGTGCCGAAGAAACCACGCCTGACCACTGGTCGTGAGCGGCACGGCTTACCGTGAGGAAGTGGGGATTCGTGGGTTCTGGCCTCGGTTTATATGTCCCTCAGTCTCTGGGAACGTGGGGAAGGTGGAGCCGAGTCGAGGTCAGCTGATGAACATACATTGCCGATCGGTTCATACTCATTAATGCCGCAGCGTATCGCCCAAGCGGGGGCATTCCGCCTCTGACGTCGAATGCGTCCTCGTGATTCCGTGAGTCATGGGACAAGTTGGAGCCCACTTTGGCGTTCTGGTGTTATGCATTGTGGCGGTGGGTTTGTTCGGATGCTGCTCTAGACCGGTGGCGAATCGATCACTTCTCGCTTACAAGTTCATGTACATCTCTTAACACGCGCGCCTAAATGCCACGCTCCAGATAACTCGCAATGAAGCCCGGCAGCGTCGCGTCGTACTCCTGGAGCCGCACCCCCTCGCCCTCCATGAACGTGTTGGCCTGCAGCAGCAACTTGCGGGGTTGGCGCTTAGCCAACACGATCTCGCGGCGGGGCATCCACTCCTCCCCGACTCCGGTGTACTTGTCATACAGCGCGCTTCCGCCCTCGACGTCGCCCGTCGCCTTGTAGATCTGTAACGCGGTGAGGAACGTATCCACAGCTTTTTGACCCGTAGTCGTGATTGCCTCGCGGGTCATCTTGACTGTCAGATCGCCATTTCCTTCTTCAATGACGACTAGGCCGGCTTCGAGGAAGACGCGCAGAAGAGCATGGCGCGCCTGCATGTGTGCCTGGCCCCATTTCTTGGCTTGGGGGTCGTAGAACTCGAGGGCGATTAGGCCAGCACGCGCCATTTGGAGCCACCCGACATACATGATGTCGTCGGCATTCTCGGCCGACGTGGCCGTGTGTCCGAAGATCTCGAGAAGTGTCTTGTCGGTGCTGAGCGACATGGCAACCGCTTCCGCTCGGCATTCCTCGTAGCTCGCGGCAATCGTCTTGAACCGGCTCCCCCACGTCTCGCCAGGCCCATACCAGTGCTCCACGGGCTTACCGGTCAACGGGTTGGTAGGCGGGTTCGTCATGTCGAAATTGGCCGTCCCGTCCGCATTCTCTTGCAGGAGCTTGCCGCTGCCGTGTCCCAAGAGCTCGTGGATGCCGACTTGTACCTCGAATGCTGGGCCGCGCAGACGCTGGAATAACGCCGCATCCTCCTCGCCCAGGAAGGTGATTTTCTCGTCGGGCGCCTTGGCGTTCAACACATTGCCTAGGGACACGTTCTTGAACCCAAGCGTCATCCGTATATCGTCGTAGTTGGGAATGTTGATGCCGGCCGGCACACCGCCCGTCGAGAATGTCAGAACCTCGAGCGACGTAAAGTCAGGCTTGCGGAACTTGTCCTTCTCAAATTCCGGGCCCCATGGCAACTTGGGGATGAACTTCTCAGCCGAGTCGACGAGACGCTCAAACTTCTTCGTCATCTCCTTGTTGACCATGGCGACAAAGCCCTCGAACTCGGCACGCACACCTGCCGGGTCGCGGTAAGTCTCGATAAAGCCAATGTTGGACTCGACGGTGGGTCCAATGTCCTGGATCCACTCGCGCTGGCTTTCCTTGTGCTCGTCGACGTCGCCAGAGTGGAAGTGACGCACATATGCCTCGAGCATCTTGCGCTGGTGCTCGTTGGCGGCGTGAGGGATCGCCGCAGCCAACTCATCCGCAACTCCCTTCATCTCCTCGCTAAAGTCGCCGAACACGACCTCGAGCTTCCCGAGCCCCGGCACGTCGTACGCCTCGGTCGGCGCCTTATCGGCGCTAGCGACGCGCAGCTCAAACACGTCCCCGCGCTTAAAGAGGCGAGTGTTGATTGCGTCCTTTCCCCGCCCCTCATACCATTTCTGCACAGCCTTGATGTCGGCCTGCGTGACGTCGTCCGAGTAATAGCCCGTAACGTGCCCAGAGTCGGGGTAGCCGAGGAGCGTTCTAGCCGAAGGCTTGATAGCATAGATCTCCTCCTGGAGCTTGTCGAAGAGAGGGAGGGCTTCCTGACTGCGCGGAGCGGCCTCGACCACAGCACGGAATTTGGCCGCCTCAACCCGCGGGATGAACTTGGAGTCGCCAAAGCTCTTAAAGTTGGCGAGGTTGCCTAGCACCTGCGCAGCGTACTCGAGCACGCTGGTGAAGTCTTCTTCAGACAGTCCGGAGGCCTTGCGCTGTGCCTCGAGGTCGCCGAGCTTACTTGGGTCGGTGCTGCTGAACGTCGCGCGCACAAGGTCGAACAGGTCGGCCGCGACGGGCGTCGTCTGCTTCAGGATGACGCGGCCACCGATCCATGACGCCTTCGCAATGTGGTGCGCGTACAGCTGCTCCTTGGGGCTCAGCTTGTCAAAGTGCTCCTTGATGGCCAGAGGACAGATGGGCGCGTTGGCGTCGGCGTAGTATAACGCCGCGCCGAGCGTGTTCATGGACATGGCGGGTGGGAGAGGAGAGGAGAGAAGAAAGAGTATAGGTAGATGAAGAGGGAGACGAGGTGTTGTCAAGAGGGGTTGTTAAAAGGAGTGAGGTTGCCGATGACGGCTTGCGTGTCGTTCGCGTACCCGCGGGGCGCATTCCACCCAACGTGTCAGCAAACCACATGGTGTCAATCAACGGCCATGGCCGACATTCAACTAAACAGCATGTATCCACGCTGTTCCCTCTATGATTAGACGCTCCGGAGACTCAAAGCGCGCGCAACCTCATGGACATGGCCGGATCTTGCTTGTGCGCTGGATTGTAGGCAACAGCGTACTCGACGCGATCGAATGCCGTCATCTCCACCACCATTCCATTAACAGCCACTCCCCTAGCGTCCTGGCGTCTTGCCAGTCATTTCCCCCCCTCCCACACCGTAGTCATTATCAATGTACATCAGGGTCGTATCTATGCAAAAAGTCCTCGAGTGTCCGGAGAGGGAACAGATAACTGCAGCGCTTATGCGCGGCGCAGCACGGCGTACGCGCTGACAAACATGACAATGAGCGAGGTCATGATGCTCAGGCCCGCAGGCTGGCCAAGCAGGCGCTGCGCAGACGAGCAGGTCGCGCACGTCCAGTCTGCTGTCAGCTCTCTTCTCTTTAATATAGCAAAGCCCTCGCCTTGGCCTTGGGACACACTCACCAGCCAGCGGAGTGTACGGCTGCGGGATGTACATGCCAAACTTGGTGCCCGAGTAGGGCGAGAGCCAACCACCCTTGCGCGCGACGCCCGGCCCGCGCTCGTCCCAGATTTGGAGGACGTACGAGGCCGCTGCGAACCGCGGCTGCCCCGGCACCTGCTCCCAGTCGTACGGGACCCAGTGCACCTCGGTCGTGTTACCGTCAAACACGTTCTGTGCGCCGTCGGTCGGTCCCACAGGGTACGTGTTGCCGTTGGCAGAGCAAGACGCCACGACCGTGAGGTTGGAAGGTTGGACACTGATGTTAGCGACTGGCAAGGTAGCCCGGTGTCACTGCGACAAGCCAATTTGGCAGGCACGTTTTGATGTGAATTCTGATCCCCAAAAACGCCACCCAACACGACCACAAGAAACAAACTCACTAGAGGTCAGTCATGTTCCACTTGAACGTGATCGTCTCGCTGGGTGCAATCTTGTAGTACGACACCGAGCCCGTTTGTGCCGGCTCCAACATCGTGATTGCACCAGCCGCAGCGGTCGCGGGAATCGACACGGTCGCGCTCGAGTTGGTGCCGTTCCCACCAGCGCCGCCGGAGACGGTCGCATTGCCGTTGGCCGTGCCGTTGGTACCGGCAGTGCCGTTGTTGTTGCCGACTGCACCGTTACCAGCCGCCTGGCTGGTGCCAGGGTTGGCCGCGGGGTCGCCGCCCTGCTGGGGAGCCTGGCGCTTCTCGAGGTACTCGAGCGCGGCGTCCTGCACACTGGGCCCGGTAGGGTAAGCGAGGTATCGGGGCATTTTGTTGGGAGAAGGGAGTCGCTTCGCGGAAGACGAGATGGGGTGGCGAGGGAGGGAGGAAGAGGAGTAAGAGTCGTAGAGCGTCGGTGTGGTAGTCGCTCGGCCGTGCAGTCGTTTTCGTGCAGGCCGTAAGTCGTCTGCTTATGCAAAGAACGAGGAAGGGTGAGTTGAGGATAGGGAGATGTCAATGTGATCTGAACAAGAAGTGCTGTGCTTTGCTGCGTCCCTAAATTAGTCCCGTTGGGCGACGAGGGTCCTCCCAAAGTTGACCACCCCCAGCCTTCAATATTCTTTCTTCTCTCCCCTTTCACATTTCCATCACTTGAACATATCATCTCTGCATCCTCTCATATATAAAACGGCGAGAACATGTACAGCGGCAGAAGTACGCTCCCACTCGAACCGCCCAAATCCATGCATCCATGCATCACCACTGCAGCTTCTTCTCGGTTGAACACCCACACTCGTCGCAGTTGCCGCACCGCAGTTCTTTGTGCATCAGAGCGGCGTCGCGGAGCAAGCCGTCCACGCTGTACGTGTAGCGAGGGACGATACCTGTCGTTGTGAAGCCGACTGAGGTGAAGAGGGATTGTGCGGGCGAGTCGGGCTCGGTGTCGAGGAGCTGCGGTCAGCCGTGTAGTGGAGTGACAGTGGAACGGCGGGGAAAATGCTTGTTATATGCTCTGTGAGGAAGGAGGAGCGCATAGAGCGCACTGGGCTCGATAACGAGCTGACAAGCGCAAACGCCACACCATGGCGTGCTTTCCTCACCGCATCAACCCTCGCTCATCCCTGCGTTCTTATCTTCTCGGCTCATCTCCTCTATTCCCCTGTTGCTCAGGATTGACTCACCAACAACTTGGTCTTGCATGCCTTGGCCTCCTCTTCCACGGCATCCATGAGCCGCCTCGCAACACCTCGCCGCCCATAGTGAGGATGCACGATCAGCCCGCGTACGTCGGCGCGGAACCATCCGTTTGGCGCAGCGTGGAAGTGTAACTGTACGCTTCCCACGACCTCGCCCTTCTCTTCCCCTCCCTCTCCATCTCCTTCTCCCTTCTCCTCTCGCGCAAGTCCTCGCCGCAGAGGCACGGCAGCATTCCGCGCAACGAGGAGGAGACACCGGCGCGGCCCGACGCCGAGGGGGAGGTCGTAGAGCTGTGTTGCGTCTGCGTGGGTGAACGGCGCGACGAGCGCTGATTCCCCTCCACGTGCAAGTACGATGTCTGCCAGCCTTGACGTCAGGCCGGGCAGCATGTCAGGAGTGACTTTCTCGAGTGTGAGAGACAGGGGGTGCTTGCGCGGGGAGCGGGAGCGCAGGCGAACGGCGCTGGCGGGCGCGCCCAACCGAGTGGGCCCGGAGGGAGAGGGAGAGGCAATGGCAGGCAAGGATGCGACTGCGCCAGACATTGCGAGACGTAGTGGACGTAGTGGACAGAGTGGACAGAGTGACGAGCCATGGCGATGGTAGTAGGCGTGTGTGGAGTTGAGTGGCCATGGGTTCGGCCGGCTGCGGCCCGACAGGAACAAAGGGCGGCGGCGTCTTTGTTCTCCAACTGGTCAGCTAACTCGGCCTGGTTGTCCATATGAGCTGTGTACGGAAGAATCGACACCTTATCAACAGCAATTGGAGCCATCAAGGCGCCTGCAGATGACCAGTATTGATAGTTGAAACATGACTGGAGAGGAGGTCATTGCATGACGCGCACAAGCAATCCTTGATTCATACATGTCAATCTGCAACGTCACCGCGCCAAGCCAGGTTGGGGCATCCGGTATTGCGTCTCCCCGCTTGGTATGTTGAATGCGTCAGAGTCGGGGGCCGAGTCTGACAGTCAAGATACAGTATCTAGCCCGCTCAAACTCGGCTGAACCCGTGTCGGAAACTGACTCTGTGACTGTATGGCTCACGCAATGCCAGTATGGCTCCGACGTGGGATGTCTGTGCTCTGTGCGTGTCAATCGCCACCCTCTCAAGATCTCGAGGCCTTCTTCATACCTCCCTTGCATGCAAAGCCAGATCCATCTCTGTCAAATCTGCGCACGGTTCGCATAGGTCCAAGCGCGATTGCCGTGAAGTTTTGCTTGCTTCATGCCAGCCGACTTAGCGTCAACCTTTACACTTGTACTGACAAGGTTGTCATACGAAGAGAGGGAAAAGGATTCAAGGAAGGAAGGAAGGATGACGCGGACCGGGCGTTCAAACCGGAGGCCGAGTGTTCGATGATTCCGCCTCCCACCTTCCCACCTTCCCTCCCTCCTTCCTTCCTTCCTTGAATCCCTCATATCTTATATCTTATACACAACATGGAGATTGCGACATGCCGGCCGACTTTATTCGGGAATCGACTTGATCGTCTGGAAGGTGGTTGAAGGGTTCAAGTCGAGAGGTTGAAAGGGGTGGAAGGGTGGAAGGGAAGGGAGATGTTGAGGAATGTTTACCTAAAGCTCTCCTAAAAGGTCAAAGGACTAACGTACTACTATATTCAACCCCTGATTACAACTAGTACCTTTTGTGTATCGACTTGGAGGATACTTGAACTTGAACTTGCATACTTTCTCATCTTACCAATTACTCTACACCACTGTCTCTTACAAACTCCTGTAAACCCTCCTACCACGTCGCCATCACGACGACGATCAGCCCGTCAAGGGCCCCGCGGGCATGTTCGAGCTCACTCGTAACAAGGTCAGAGTACGTATCCCCATGCCTCACTCCCTCGACCTTGCTTTTGTCGCCGCTCGGTGAGCTGCGCACAGTCCTGGGTGGCGTCGCCGTCGGCCTGGCTGCATTGATTTTCTGCTTGGCTCACCAACGGTAACTAGCGTGCGCAATTTCGAGATTGCAGCGTTGTGTTTGCTCGTCGTCTCCTGCTCGCTTCGCTCGCTCCCCGCTCACAACAGACCAACCAGCTCGTCTCGGTCGGCGCGGCGGCAGTTAGCCTCGTCTGCTGTCTCACCATCCTCCTCACGGCCGCGTGGGTATGGACGGTGCGCAGCGCGCGCGTCTTCCTCGACCGTGTCAGCTTTCGGCTACTTCTGAGCTGCCTGGTGTGGGAGATTGTCTATGATGTCAACTATATTTCGGTGAGTACATTCGGCGCCGGAGGCACACAGCGAAGGATGGCCAGACCGCGAGGTGGGCCGTGCAGGAAACACCAAAACGAGGCCGACGGGCTGGATTCAGTGGCGACTTCGGCGACACACGGGCATCCTCGCTGTGCTCGCCCTGTCTGCTGACTGTGTTCGACTACATGCTCTCCGCCGCTGCTGGCTGTGATCGCAGTGGCACCCGGCGCACATGGCGAATGTCATTCTTCTCGCCTACTGCGCCGCCTATTACCTACTTGACTCGGCTTGGCACATCCCTCTGTCGGGGCGCAGCTCATCCCAGGTCGTCCTCGCCGCCAGGCCCAACCACGCCTGCGCTGTTGGCATCTACTTTATGATCGGAACACTAAGCGTCGTCAACTTCCTCTGCACGTGCATCGCTATCAATCTCTTTGTGACGATTGTGCTGGGACTGAATCCAATCCGAATGGGTAAGTTATGCTGGCGACTGCGGCCAGTGGCTGCCGTGGCGACGCCACTTCCCCTGAGCTTGCACCCCCTCAAGCCTATTGCGCTCACACATCAGGCCTCGAAAGGTGGTATATTGGCTGCTCGATCTTCCTGGGCCTGTTCATTCCAATCATCCCTGCGGCACTCGGGCATTTTGGATGGGACCCATTGTACCATGTCTGGTGAGTGGACCAGACGTCAGCGCGCTAACTGCAGTTGGATCAAGTCATCGCAGAGAGTCCGCGTTACAAACTTTGTGCTCGACCTGTATCTGTGGCAGCTGCTGTCATGCTTGGTCGCTACCGTTTGCGTCGCAATTGTGAGTTGTGCTGCAAAACAATCGTTACCGTGCCTGAAAGTGAACTCGGCTAGTCTCGGCTAGGCTCGTCTTGGCTCACGTCGGCCTCGGTAGTCCTTGGCCGCCGCTCAATCGCCTGATCAATCGCCCGCTGACTCCAGACGTTATTCAAGCTGTTCCGGCAGGGCCGAGCGACGTCCCGCGCTCTGTTCGGCGGCGACAGCCTCAACTTTGAGATGTCCTCCGACTCGACTGATGACACCGATGGTCATGGCAAGGGGCGCAGACGTTTCTTCCGCGGTCGGAGGAACAGCGTCAAGCGCGAGCGCATGTTTGGGCACCTAGAGGACCGGTTCGTGTCCATTGCGATCCGCGTGTCACTCTACCCCATTACGCTCGTGATTGTCAACAGCGTCATTGCAATCGGCGACCTGTACATCTCGCTCCAAGGCGGTGTGCATTCGCGGGCTGTGTATGGGCTGTACTGCGTGTACTACCTGTTCTACGGCGTGCGCGGCGTTTGCTTTGCCATGTTGGCGGCCTTTGTCGACCCCTGTCTCCGCAAGGGCTTTCGCGCCGCGTACCGGGAAAAATTCGGCTCAGGTGCGCTCAATAATCACAAGGGCACGGACCCAAGCTGGTCCCTACCTGAGCCCAACGGATGCATCGCGCCCCTCGGGAGTGTGATGGATCCCTCCAGCACAGCAACGAACGAGCTCGACCTCACCCAGCTGGGTATTACCGTACCACCAGCCGTGGCGAGCAGGGAGAGCGTAGACTCGGACACGTCAATGGACGTGCTGCAGGCGCTATTTGCTTCAGAACCTCCACCAGACACCAGAGGACGAAACTCTTCTCGTTCTGAAAGCCGTCGCGGCGGCTTCCACCCTCACCTGCCACATTTCAATCCATACCTTCCGCATTTGCATCTGCACATGCCGAACCTCAAGAATCTGCCCTGGTTCTTACGCCGACACTTGGAGAAGGAGGCCGAGGCGGTGCAGGTCGACATTGAGGCTGCGGCCGAACCGACGCCCAT
Organism: Cutaneotrichosporon cavernicola; assembly: GCF_030864355.1. Classification (NCBI taxonomy): domain Eukaryota; kingdom Fungi; phylum Basidiomycota; class Tremellomycetes; order Trichosporonales; family Trichosporonaceae; genus Cutaneotrichosporon; species Cutaneotrichosporon cavernicola. Next base: position 2,742,055 of record NC_083396.1, on the reverse strand, counting down.
TGTACCCATCTCGCCGGCGGCAACACCAGTCAACTACACGAACGTGTTCACAGGAGTGCCACCTGAAGCGATGCCTTCATGGCTCGACGACGCGGCAGACGACATTGTCGCTCCCGAGTCCCTGGCCGCCGCGCAGATACAGGCGCACCAGACCCTGGTAGCCGATGCGGAGGCGCTGGACCGCGCGCTGGCACGAGTAGAGACGGAAGAGCAGGAGCGCGAGAGAGAGAGGGAGCGGAGAGAAGACAAGCGTCCCTCTCCCCGCTCACCTGTTGGTTCCGCCCCCACCCCTCCACCAGCCGCCATACTCAACCAGGCCCTCTCAGGCCTGGGGCAGGGCATGGCGGCGGTCATGGGCCCTTCCGTCGGCCTGAATATGGGCCGCCGCAGTTCAGCGTCTTCCCATTTCTCTGGTGGCAGCAGCGCCCGCGACCCCGCAAGCTTCAGTGCTTCGATAGCTGGCAGCCCGGCGTCGCCTGGTCTTCGTCCCAGCTTGAGAGGCGCACGGCCCCGCTGGAACGCCGGCGGGCGGCGCGAGAGCTTGGCCGAACCACAATCACCACGCCACCTCAATGATCCGAGAGTGAGACGGCAGGCGACGCTTGCGTTGGCCGAGAAGCTGTACGAGGAGATGGAGGCGCAGTTGTGATCGGGGCACAATCTTATAGACTATACTGTGTGTATGACATAATGTGTACGGGTAAGGGTTGCTTCGTGGCTACATGTAGGAGGGCCAACGACTGTGTTTGAACAGAAATTTCAGGGCGATGGACTGCCACGAACCGCGACGATCGTGATGGCTTCATAAACAATAAAAGAGACACTCGCACTCCCCACACTTCCCCGGCACTTCCTACAACCTACAACGCCTCGCACTTGTCCTCACCCGCATACTCGCCCTCTCGCCGCGCAGCACTCCCTGAGCCAACGCCGCACTCGCCACCGCGCCCACCCGCGCCACCTCGCTGCCTCGCCACGTCTAGTGCTCGCAGAAGCTAAAGTCGCCCGAGTTGACAGCCTTGTTAGCGTCGCGGTCGATGGCGCGGCGCTCGTCCATAAGCTCCAAGCGCAGCTTCTTCGCCTCGTCAAGCTTGAACGGGCAGCTGATGTGCTCATACACCATCTCGGCGACCTCTGGAGGAAGGCGGGGCTCGACGGTAGAAGCACCCCAGTGCATCTGCTGGGGCGGGACGTGTGCGGTACCAATAACGGGCGTGGCGGGGTCGACTAGGAACAGGGCGACGATCTTGCGGTGGCCTGCCTTAGTCTTGTCCGCGAGCTGGAACGATCCGACGCGGTGCTGCAACACGTTCGGGAAGACGAGCAGCCGACCCTCGCGAGTGAGTACCTGGCCGAACTCGAGGACAGTGCTGTGAGCGTCTAGGCCTGGGTGGGCACCGAAGATCTCGCTGAAGGGCGCATGGTCGTTCTGACTATACCCGAAGTTTTCACAGAGAGACTCGGCGTCACATGCTGTCCGGAAGGCCAAGTGCGAGTCGGTGATGTTGTCGTTGTCGTAGTAGTAGAGCGCGGTGGCGACGATACGCTCGTTGAGCTGTCCCTCGATGTGCCAGCTCCCGCCGGGGTACGAGGGCTTGTCGGGAGTGAGGTGGATGTTGGCCAGCTTGACGATGACTTGGAGCTTGTTGTCCTTCCACACTGGCTTGGTGAAAGGGTATCCGACGTACTTGTACTCGTCGAGGGGCTCGGGCTGGGTTACCTTGTGTGTCGCCTCGAACCAAATCTGGTTGGCCTCGTCCTCCGAGTCGTACCCACCGAGGGGGCCCAGGTCGCCGTCGGCCGGCGCCGCGCGGTCAACTTCAGGTTCGTCCTCAGCTGCGTCGGTGGCGTCGACGAAGACCGATCCTGCTTCACCACCTTCCTCCTCCTCGGACTCGTCGGACTCGTCGGGCTCGTCGGAGTCTTCGAGGTCCGCAAGCTCTTCGGGCGCGTTGCCAGAGTCCATCTCGGCGTCTCCCTCCGAGCCAACGCTGGCGACCTCACTGTCTTCCGAGGCCGACCCTTCGTGCTCATCCTCGTCCTCGTCCTCGTCCTCGTCCTCGTCCGCGCTGTCGTCCTCCTCTTGGTTGCTCTGGTTCTCCGGGTTGCTGGGGTTGTTCCATGCGTCGCAGTAGTTCTTGCACACCTCAGGCGTCGTGCATGTTCGATTCGAGTCCATGCACCAAATGCGGTTGACAGTGTTCTCGCGGCCATCCCAGTCATTCCCGTCATCGGCGCCAATCCACGTCATCACACGGCCGTACGTCGCAGACCAGAGCGGTACCGCCTGCCATTAGCCTCCTCCTGTACCACGACACAACGCACCTTCTCCACCAGCTCCTCAAGCACGCCGTACATCTCCGCGTGCTCCTCGGGGTGCAGGTTGTTAATGTACGAGGTGAACCGCGCCTTGCCGTCCTTGAGCTCGACGTCTGTCGGCAGCCACTGGAACTTGCGCGAGAGTAGGCGCTCCGGGTCGTGTTGGTAGTACCAGTTGTCCTTCTTCTTGAGCGGGCCTTCCGTCTTGGGGATCACCTCGCCTGAGCCCCAGGCCGCGAGCGCGTTGCCGAGCGGGATGCTGGAGCGCACGAAGCGCGTTTTGCCATACACGAGTGGGAAGAGGGACGGGTGTACCAGGTCGAGGACCTGCTCATTCGAACCAGGGTGCCAGTCCTTGTCCTCGCCTTCCAGCTTGGCGGCCTGCTCCTTGAGACGGGCCACAAGGTCTTCAGTAAGTGCGTTATCGGTCTTGAAGACTGCGGCAGCGCCATCGTACACGCTCACAACGCCGCCGTTCTTCTTGAAGAGGGCAGCCTTGTCCCGAAGCTCCGCAACAACCCAGTCGAACATCTTCTCTGTGAAACCCTGCTTGAGGGGCAGAGCGAGCGCCTCCGCACGCCACTTGGCCATGATCTCGTCGTTGTCAAGCTTATCAACCCACCCTGGCTTATCGGTGAGGAGGTCGATGACACGCATCATCGCGCGCTCCCGCACCGTCGGCGTGTTGCTCTTCCACTCCTCCTCGAGGACAGCAGAGGGGAAGCGGTTCACCTTGTTGGTGGGGTTGCCGTCTGCATCCTTGTCTGTGTCGATGACGGCCGCTTTGGAATACGCGTCGAGCGGGAGGTCGACGCCGGGGAGCAAGAGCTCTGGCTTGGGGGCGGGGGTGGTATCGGTGGTCATTGTTGGATGGGGAATCCTCAATGGAGAGAGCAGGGTATAAGAATAGCGTGGAGGACGTGGGGACGAAACATGACATTGGGAAACGGGCGCTGCGGGATCAGGACTTTGTTCAGGTGATATCAGACAAGCGTCTTAGTGGATCATCTTGTACCCAACGTTGCCAAGAGGTTTCCACCTGAGACGCGTCCATTTCAGGGTTACATTGCGGTCATTTCGAGGCGCCCGTTGAGCCGTTCCTAAGTGGCTCTACAGATGAAACCTTTACCTTTCCCTTTGCCTTTCCCCACTTGCCTGCAAAACAAGAACAGGGACCAACGGCAGGGTGGGTGGTGGTTGACGGTGGGTGACGGTTGAGGATATACACTCACAAAGGTCCACATCATGTCGCGTCAACCTTTCTGTGCACAGCATATCACGTGTGAGGAGGTTATGCTTGCGGTCCAAGCGTTTCTGTCAACCCCACAGGACTTGCCTAAGGTTCTCGCAGGTACCGCATTGTTCAAATGTAACATGGGTGCGGGCACACGGGATGGAAGGGGGCCGCCGGATCTCGTACCCTGTCGACGCATGGGGCTCCTTCGCCAGAGCCAACAACACTTCGGGCGCCTTGCGCTTCAACAGAACTGGGATGGTCTCCTTCTCGCCGTCGGTGATGAGTAACTGTCACTAAGAGTGGTACTGACAAGGGTTCTCTGGTTGAGTCAACCGCGAGGATCGTCCTGGGTTGACGTGTGGGCCGGCTGTCGTGAATACGGGAGAGAGTGAAGCACGGAGAAGAGCGGCTGATACAGGTAGGAAAGGAGAGGAAGTGGTGAAGGACGAGGACGTACGTAAGGCATGCTTGCTAAGATTGAGGAGCTCGACCTGATCTGTGACGAATCCACGTTGGGCTGTACCTCGAGGCCGGTCCAGTAGCCGGAAGCGATTTTCATGGAGGATGATGAGTTAGAGGTGGTGTACGAGGCGAAGAGTGAGTGGAAGAGATGAATGTAATGGGAGAACGGATGAATGAGAGATCAGAGATGAAGGAAGGAAGGTGTCAGTGTGGTAACATCTGCGCACTGCCGATCAACAATCTCCAATCCTAAGCACGTCTACTCGTCAAAGACAGTGCTCCCACACCCCAGTCCCTTCAAGATTGCATGCTTGATGCCGCGCAGGACGCTGGCTGCGCGCTACACGACGCTAGGAAATGAATGTCTTGCCGGAAGACCGAGGTATTCACAAGCCCGTATGGGCTCACTCGGTTTCCACTAACGGTTGCATGCCGTCGACGAGATGTCGCGAGCCCATGACTCGCTTGGCCAACGCGCCTACGTTGGCGTCCGCAATCACGACAGCGGTGCTCAAGTCGACACCAAACGCCTGCTTGAGCAAACCCGAGATGCGTTTCGCTTGTACTTCGTCCATGATGACAAAGTCGTCAGCGTCCTGTAGCATTTCGTCAAGCGGATCGTCGGGGGCTGGCTGGTGGTCCATCTCGGCGCTCAGCTCTATGGCGAGCTCTGTCGTTGGTGTCGCTATCTGTGGATCGACGTCAAGGCCCAGGCTAGTATCGACCGCCAGAGCAGCTCCCGTGGTGTCGAGGGAGAAGGACGTCTGGGTTGCAGATGCGGTGCCAGGTGGGGAGCCGGCTGGGACCTTGGACGCCGCCTTGGGCGAGAGGGGGGCGACGATGGCCGGCGGCGAACCGAGGCCGCGCTTGCCCGCCATCGGCGAGCGGCTCATCGACTCGGCACGCGCATGTGCTGAGCGGGGAACAAGCGAGACATTGGCCTCAAGAGCTAGGACAACAAGGTTGAGCACGGCGTCGTGTACCGCACGGTAGTTGTGGAGATCGCTCGGCTTTGAGACGTATATCTCGATGGGCGCGATCGTGTCCATGACGTTGTGCTTTCCGTCGTGGTGATAGCGCAGCTCGTACTGTCCAGGCGCCCAGGGCAGTCGCTTGCCCTTGAAGGTGACAATACCAGCATCACCCTCGCAGACGGGATGGGAGGGTGTGCACTGCTCCTCGCCCTCGTACTCCTCCTCGAAGATGGGCACCCACTTGCCCACGCTAGAGATACGCGTGACAAGGTCACCCTTGCACGAGCCCAGGCGGTAAATGCCGATCCAGTCCTTGCGCGAGTGGTTGGAGGGGGCAGTCCACGAGACTCGAATCGGCTGCCCGACGTGGAAACGAGGAACGGATGAGGCCGACGACGACGAAGCAATGTTGATCGAATACTGGGACCTGTCGTACGCAGACATGTCCTTGGCGACGCGGGTGAAGTGTGTCTTCTCGCGTGCATGCATGACAAAATTCTTTGTGTCGTTGGCAAACTCGGACCAGCGCGGGCGTGCTGGGGTCAGCGGCGGTAACTCCGCTAGAGCTCACCATGCTCGATAAGGTCCTCGACAACCGTATTGATCTTCGCCTCAACCTTCTCGATAGAGTCGCGAACCTCGTCAACGTAGCGCTTGATCTCTGGGATCGCGGCCTTGTTCGCCAGGCGCTTACCAGCCATCGTCTTCACTGTCTTGGTGAGGCCGCCGTCCTTGCGGAGACGGTCGCCGTAGAGCTTCTTCATGTGTGGCCTTGTGTGAACTCCAACCATATATTTTCGGCAACTCACTGCTCAACGAAGCTAAGGAACCACCAGTGCGACAGGTGGGAGAATATCGCGAGGAAGAACACGAGCTTCGAGTTGGAGATGAGGGCAAGGCCGAGGAACGCAGCGCCACCGAGCGTGCGTTCGGGGTTGTTGAGGAAGCGATAGATGCCGTGGTACGCAAGACGAGCAGGGACCTGCTCAATGAGGAAGAAGTCCGAGTAGAACCAACCAAACTCGCCCAGATCCTCGACGGTGGAGACGGCGGACCAGAGATGGAGCGCGATGAGGGCACCACCCAGCACATGTCGGAGCATGGTACCAGAGACGGTCCAGTCTGAGGGAAGATGGTAAGTCTTCCAAGCGAGGCCGATGAACGAGACTGGGGTCAGTTCCTGCTATACAGCACCATAATTCACTGTACGTCAAGACAAGCGAAATGTTGTAGGCCACCTGCCAGTTCTGGAACGCCTCCTCGGTGGCACGGCGAACGACGTTCTGGTCGGCGTCCGAGCCATCCGAGCCGTTGTCGAGGAGGTCGTCGTTGTCGTTCGGGTATGGGTAGCTTTTGAGGTAGTGGCGAACGAGCCACTTAGTCTTGGACTGAGCGCGAAGGACAAGACCAAGACCGTACGAGTGGAAAAAGCGCCAGGCCAAAGCGTGGAGGAAGTGGGCGGCGAGTCCGACCGACTTGGGAAGCGCAGGAATGAGCGAGAAGACGGCATAGGCGATCAGTAGGACGAGTGCAAAGTCAGTCGCGCTGGAGTTAGCGGCATCCTAAGATCCCCGAACCGGCGCGACTCACCGGAACGGGTCAATGCGGGAGAGAATGATGACCGGCTTTCGGAAGAAGCGGTGCGTGAGATCATGCATGCTCGTCGACATGGCACGAGAACGCTTTGGGCGGCCGGACGCGGCAGACTCGCTGACGGTTGCCGAGGGTGAGCGGAGCTTGACGGGCGGCTCCTGTTGCTCGGGCAGATCGACAACTTCGGGCTCAGTTTCAGTCTCGCCCTCAGTAGCCGCCGGAGTCGCCATGTCAAGGGCGTCGCCACTCGCAATCGAGGAGGGCGTCTTCAGGTCGAAAGGGATACGGGCGGCGAGGGGCTTCTTGGCGCCGCCGTAGGTGCGGTCGATGTGTGGGTTCTCAAACCAAAGGAGGAAGGCAAACTGAGCGGCATGCGCCGCAAGCGATACGAAGAGAACTGTGTACGATCCGACTACGATCGAAAGACCGTAGTAGCCGGCGTAACCAACCGAGTACATTGGGTGGGGCGCAATCTCGTAGACACCGTCGAAGACGAGGTCGTGCTGCATGACCATGAGCCAGAAGGCATCTCCCCAGTACCACGCGTAGTCCTTGACGACGCGGTGGGCATCCATCTTGACCCAGAGGTTGAACACGATGAGCGACCAGCCGAGGATCCAGCGCGCGACATGGGTAATGATGCCCTGGCCAGCCGGGAAGGTGAGGTTGGCCCAAGCGAAGAGCGAGTAGGCGACAAAGTCATTGAGGAGGACGATGTCAACGAGCTGACGGAAGATTAGCCACGAGTTGTATTCGGCAGGGAGCGCTTCCCACGAGTAACCCTCGCCCATCTTCATCTCGAGCTCATTCTTCCACCACTTGGCCCACTCTCGGCCCTCCTCGCCGCCCGATTCCGACTTGACGTCAAGCCAGCCCCAGCGGCGGAGGGTGCGGATGATGTACTTTTCCTCGCTCTGCTTGCGCAAAAGCCAGGCAAAGCCAAAGTCGTAGGCTGCACGCCAGAATGCAAAGTAGATGAGGAAGAAGACGGAGCGAGTCGTGGGCCAGTTGCGAAGAAGGAAGAAAAGGAGAGGCTGCGAAATGAGCGAGAAGGCGGTCCATCGAGTGAGGGACGAGCGGTGGAAGGTGTTGAGCATGGTCGTCACCCAAGAGTGGGTCTGAGGCACACGGAAGACTGGTCGTGTGAGCGAGGTCAACTTGAGATAGGGATGATGTATGGGAAAAGAACTCACCGACACCGCTGGGGGTCTTGCCCCAGGTGACCTCGGGCTTGTCCTTGCCCTGGTCATCATCACCACTCTCGTCGTCGGCAGCGTAGTCGACATCGGGAAGCTTGCGCTGGCGCAGGGTAGTGGCGGGTGATTGAGCACCAGCCGGAGGAACGGCCGTTGTGGCACCGGAAACGCTGGGAATAGACGCTTCCGGTGGCACAGAAGTAGCGTTGACCGCGCCCGGGTTGTCGAGCGTGGTCATTATCTCTGTTCAGTTGATGAGGGAGATGAGAAGGAGGTTGGATAAATTGATAGGTTAAAAGTCTGAAAGTCCAAGTTGCCAGCTAGGGGACGTGGTCAAGTTGCAGCGTGTCACTCTAAGTGAGAGGTGGTCGATGCACCATCAGGCACGTTCCACCTCGCTCATCCGGGAACCGATAAGAGTCCAGTTACGGCTCTAGCTCCGCACAGTCCGTGACGTGGATTTACATTATCAAATTGAAGAATGTGCTATTAGAAAACAAATGTATGCACCATGATATCAAGGTTCACTTTGTGTGATGTGAGATGTGGTGCATATATGGGGCTGTGGAACTTGATGGATGCGATTGATTTGCCACCAAGCACGTCTTTTCGACCTGTATACCTTTAGGGCAATCGGTTCATACCACATGTTACCCTAACGGGCCCCAACACGCCCATTGGTTAAACGGTCGGAGAGCATCGGCGCCTGTATCGGGATCTAAATGCGGAAGAATGCACGGTGAGAGATATGTCTGTACGTCTTCACGTCTCAGATTATATGCATGGGCTTATTCGGCTTGAGCGCGAGTAAAGTGTGGGTCCTGGGTCACTGACAATTAATCACTAATCACTCAAGATGTACACGGTGACAATCCTTGTTTGGTTCTGAATGTCATCATCAAGCCGTAAAGTCGAGAGCTGATCTCCAATCTCCAACTGAATTTCAGCCTTTGACATGATCCTTCTAACAGTTCCGCACCTTCAGGCGCGCCATTTCCAGCACGACCTACTCCGACGATGCCCAACGACCTTCCATGTACGACATCCACCTGGTCCTACTCCCATCAGGCCGCCGCAAGACAAGGTAAGCGCTGGTCCTAACGTGCGTGATTGCGGAGGTTGGTATCAGCTGTACGATTGCCACGTGTACCAAGTTGATTCGACGTTGCCCATCTCCGCTGCAATTCCACAATTTGTGTATTGAAACCTGAGACGTGCCGTAACCTCATCACCAACCCACCACCCTCACCCGTCACTCCGCTCACTCCCTTGGTCCCCAAGCACCACAGACGCTGCGGACATGTTCCTGAAGTCGCGACAATGATGACGTCATAAGGCTGTAGAACTTGCGGGCGTGCCACTCGGGCCAAACTGCGACTGGAGAACGCATTGCTTGGTAGGACGGTTGTTGTATGGCCATATGGTAGCGGTTGTGACTAGACCTACCGATGATCGTGATGACCATGACTCAAGCCCAGGCCCCAGGCCCCAGGATAGTCACAGATAGCAAAGCGAGTCCCTTCCTTTCACACCATTCATCTTCTCTCTTCTGTCTTCTCTCTTCTCTCTTCTCTCTTCTTCTCTCTTCACATTCCCACTCCTCTTGGCACTGATCACAATGGCCAGCGGCGCGGACAAGCTTCACAAGGGTGATGACCACACCGGTGAGCCCCCTTAACCTTCTGTTTCCTGGGCTAACGACAGACAACTTCACCATGATGCAGTACTTTGAGTGCGTTAAACGCCGATTGAGGAAAGTTGCAGAGCTGACGACAGGTGGTACTGCCCCGCTGGCGGAGTGCATTGGAAGCGCTATGCCGATGATGTCGAGCACCTCAGGGACGTGGGCATCACCGCATGCTGGCTTCCTCGTGAGCTCCTTGCCACTTGCAGAGCTGACGTGCAGCACCGACCAAGGGTTCCAACCCTGAGGGTACGGGCTACGACATGTAAGGAATTGCGGCTGGATGTGTTCCTCGCCTTCTGACCACAGCTACGACCTCTGGGACCTCGGCGAGTTCGACCAGAAGGGGGCCAAGGGCACCAAATGGGGCACCAAAGAGGAGATGCTTGCGGGAGTCAAGAAGGCCCGCGAGGCCGGCATCATCACGTATATCGACGCGGTACTCAATCATAAGGCTGGCGCAGACAAGACAGAGGAGTTCATGGCTACCATGGTCGACCAGAACAACCGTAACAAGACCGTCGGCGAGATGCACAACATCCAAGGTTGGACCAAGTTCACCTTCCCCGGCCGGGGCGACGAGTACTCGAAGCTCAAGTGGAACTTCAACCACTTCACGGGAGTCGACTACGACGACAAGACCAAGACCAAGGCGATTTACAAGATCCAAGGCGAAGGCAAGAGCTGGGCGAGAGACGTCGACGACGAGCACGGCTCGTACGACTATCTCATGTTCGCGGACAGTGAGCGGGACTTAGGCCGTGCTGACGTACAGTTGATCACCATCACCCCGAGGTCCAGGAGGACCTGAAGTGAGTCCAGCTTTGCATAATCACCCTTTCAACTCCAGCTGACGGCAGTAACTGGGGTGATTGGGTGCTCAAGGAGACTGGGGCGTTTGGCTTCCGCTTCGACGCTGTCAAGCACATCTCCGTGAGCCGTGGGCTGAAGAAAGCTGACCGTTAGCGCGACTTCATCGGCCAGTTCGTCAAGCACATTCGTCGCGAGGGCGGCGGCCACCCCTCAGCGTTTTGCGTTGGCGAGTTCTGGAAGGGTGAGCGCGACTGCCGGTGTCCAGTTGCAGTGTGCAACGACTGCGGCTGGACAGTCGGAGCTTGCCGTGTCTCTTCTCACGCCAGACTCCGCCGAGGCCCTTGGCGAGTACCTTGACGGCCTCGGCACGCAGTTCTCCGTCTTCGACACTCCTCTCCAGGGTGAGTGTTTGATACCTGAGGTGGCTGAGTTTAGGCAACTTCAAGGAGGCAGGCGACGGCAAGGAGCACTATGACTTGCGCAAGATCTTTGACGGCTCGCTCGTCCAGGCGCGCCCCGTTGACGCTGTGTGAGTCCTCTGATGCGCTCAACTACTGGCAATGGATTTCACACTAATGCGCTAGCACCCTCGTCGACAACGTGAGTCCCCCGACTGAGCTGACGCCTTGAGGACATGGCTTCTGACTCCAGCACGACACCCAGGTTGGTCAGGCACTCCAGAACTGGGTTCCTGCCTGGTTCAAGCCTCTTGCATACTCGCTCATCCTCCTCCGACCCGATGGCTACCCCTGTGTCTTCTTCGGCGACATGTATGGCTGCGAGGGCGAGAACCCCCAGCCTGCCGTTGCGCAGCTCGGTGACATCATCCGCGCCCGCAAGCTGTTCGCTTACGGCGATCTCGTCGACCACTGGGACCACCGTGGGTATCCCACGCTGCCGCTGCTAACGTCAAGCCAACTGCGTCGCGTGGCTCCGCAAGGGCGACGACCATCACGACGGCTGTGTGACTGTCATCTGCAATGGCACGGACGAGGGTGCGAAGCGCGTTGAGGTCGGCAAGGAGCACGCGGGCGAGAAGTGGACTGACCTGCTCGGCTGGCACAGTGCTGAGGTGACGATTGGTGATGACGGCTGGGCCGAGTTCTTCTCGCCCACCCAGAGCATCTCGATCTGGACCAAGTCGGACGCGCGCGGCCGCAACGAGTTCAAGAAGGATTAGGTTACAACCTGACGCGCGTGTGCATTCCTATCTTGTGATAGAAACCTCAGGATAGCCATACTGTGCGACTAGACTCGTAGACCTCGTAGACGATGGAACAGGCCTTGACTCTTCCCGCGCACGGACTTTGCACCCCAGTAGTCACCATCTACCCAGCCGCTTAATACCTGGGTGGGGATGGGCTCTCGCCATGCTCGCCACCTTCGAACAGAAGGACCCTCGCTCTCGAATTGACCCCGGTGCAAGCTCCCCCGCGCACGGAAGTAAGAGGGAGTATAACTTGGGAGCAAGAGTTGAGCATCTCGTGTACATTTCGAATGATTCAGAAGCTTGAAATGGCAGTGGTGTGGTGTGTGTGATGTGTGCATGGACCTGGGTGACTGGACTGGTTCGGCTGATGCCGCTCTTTGATACTCCCCAGATATTCCATGTCCCATGTCAACAATCCCTCTTTCGAGTCCTGCAAACAGGTAAGTGGAGCAGGATTTGACCGCAACCAACTCATATTCACCATAAATATCCCACTAAAAACAGCCTCAGACGCCACTCGGTGGCGGTGATGATGTTACTCCCTCTGCTTCGCTGTACAAGATCCCTTGACGTGGAGCCTTTTATCGCTCGTTCACCCACCATCCCATCACAACTCTGCCAGTCTAGAAGGTTTGCGGATGTCCCTGGACTCCCCTTGAGGAGAGCGCCTCATGTATCGGCAGGCTTATTACAGATCTCGCTCCTCGACTCGAGCAAACGTACCGCACCAGTCTCGTTGGCTATATCACTCACAACGCCGTGACGTCCGCGGTCCACGCTCGCCCTCGGTAATCCCCGAGTACACTTACTTACCTTCCCTCTACCCCGTCATCGTGCTGAGAAGCGCAGGTGTGTCGACTCCTGGCGGGGCTGCATCTTCTCGCCGAACGTAGGCCGAAACACCCCTCTCCCTCTCGTTGTGGAGTTCTGATGGTGCCTCACGGAGAATGCTCGAGGACGATGCGGAGTCGCGAGTGATTCCGCACCGATCGGCGATATCGGCATTGATGACGACACGCGATCGGCAACTTGTTCCTCCTCACAAGTCGCAATGCCAACTTCCATCTCCAGCATTCTCCATCGCCTCCAGCCCATGACAAAGATCATCCTAACAGGCGCAACCGGTACTGGTATGTCGCTCGACTCTGCCTCTGCGAAACTGACAACAGCCGGTTCCGCGATCCTCTCGGCGGCCCTCTCCTCTCCACGCATCTCGCACGTGACGGTCCTCGGCCGCCGCGCCCCACCAGTTGAAAGCGAGAAGCTCACCTCTCTCCTCCTACCGTCTGAAGAATGGGGGAGCTTTGACGCGATCAATCCGGCACTCGTTGAGCGGTTGCGGGGGTACGACGCAGTGATATGGGCGCTGGGTGCGATGAGGACACAAGTCCAGGCCGGGGAATACGAGCCGTGAGTCCCGCTTCTCAACCCTACTGACACCAGCATCACACGTGACTTCACCCTCGAGGGTGCGCGTGCATTTGCCGCCTTGGGGACAGCAGATAAGCCCCTCCGCTTCGTCTTCATCACCAGTATGGGGGTCAGCCAGGCGCCGGGGTGGTTTGCCCCGGCGTATGTTCGGGTCAAGGGAGAGACAGAGGCGGCGCTGCGTCGAGCGGAGGGGATCCGGGCCGTGTTCGTGCATCCTGGAGGCATACTTGCCACAGAAGAGGTATGTGTTCGGGTTGGGTGACACGGCACTCCGTTGACACCAGCGACGCCCAGAGCTGATCTGGTACAACCGCGTGATCCTCGACGCGCTGTCGTACGTCTGGCCCAGCGGGGTAATTCACGCGACTAAGCTCGCGCAGGCATGTCTCCGCCTCGCTACAGGAGAGGGATGGGAGCTGCGCAACCCCGAGGGAGCCGTGGAGAACGACGACCTGAAGCGCCTCGCCTTGGGGTACGAGGGCAGCCCAGACCCGGGGTCAGAATAGCAAGTCATCCTACACATCAATGTACCTCTCCGGAGCAATCGCGACATCCAAAAGATACGCTTGTGGACGAGTTAGGAATCGAACCAAAGACCTTGTCAAGATCTGTACGCGTCCTTGGACGCTCCTGCTAATGACACGCTCTACCAACTGAGCTACACGCCCGATGTGCGCATGTTTGTGTGATGATTTGACCTCTCCTTTTACCTTCCTCAGCGACATCTGGAACTCGTAAAGGTAAAAGAGGAGACGCTCTCAAGCTGACCACTGACAGGATCGAACTGCCGACCTTTGCATTACTGATACGCTCAGCGTATTAGTACAATGCTCTAACCAGCTGAGCTAAGCGGCCTGGAGGAGCTCTCTGTTGAGACGTTTTCGGCCGCGGCTGAGTTCTGGTGGGCACGGGATCACAGAGCCGGACTCTAGAGATTAGCTGGCGCTATTTGGAAGATCTCGATGCTTTGGATACATAGATGTGGTGTGGAGTGAACAATGTCACGATAGGTATGTGCAAGGTTGGATTGATAGGGATCAGATCGGATAAGCAAAATCGTGGTGCCTGGTCCCTCTCAAGTCAAGCTGACGTCAATGCATGAGCCCATCGTCAAATCATCAGCCCATCGTCAATGCATCAGCCCATCGTCGCACCCTCAACTGAAATCCACTCTCAACATGTCGAACTCGACGCTCCTCGCGCCCTTCGCGGGCTCGGACTGGCGTCTTGTGGGGTGGTGGACTCCCCTCCTCATGGTAGGGATATGGTTCCTCGTGCGCCTCGTCACCCCGCCCCACAGTCCGCACAACACGTCCGAAGTACGTGCCCTTCCCGGCCCCTCGCGACCATGGTTCGGCTGGCTTCTAGGCAACATGGCACAGCTCGCCGACCACCGCGAGACTCTCATCCATCCCGACTGGTTCCAGTGGGGCTGGACGGGGATGTATGAGAGCCTGTTCGCCCAGAAACGGATCTACACGTTCGACCCAGCCGCTGTGGTGTACATCTTCGCCCATCCTGATGAATTTGAGCGACCGCGCGACCTGCGTACTATCCTGGGCCATATTATGGGCTCCGACAGCTTAGTCGTTAATGAGGGAGAGAAACATCGGCGTATGCGCCGCGCCTTGAACCCCGCGTTTTCGGCCGGCGCAATCAAGGACATGCTTCCCGCCATCTACGAGAAGGCTGGAGAGCTCGTCGGTCTGTTTGAACGGCTCATTGATGACGATGGTTTGGAAGGATATGCAGCGCACCCCCCAGCGCCAGAGGACAGGGTGCGCGGAGCTCGCAAGATCGACGTCTTCAAGTTTGCGGGGAATCTCACGACTGACGTGATTGGCGTCGCGGGTTTCGAACATGATTTCAACTCACTCTCTCCAGAGGACGACAGCCCAGAACTCCTCGCCAACCGGTTCAACCGCCTCGTCGATGCTGCTAACGGGATGGTGTTGCTTACCGAGGCGCAGAACATCCTGCCTGTCCTGGACAAGATTGTGCGTCCACATTGAATGCGGCTGACCGTAGCCGACGCAGAGCAGGCGCGTCATCGGCGAGGTGCGCGGTCAGATGGAGCGGCTCTCAGATGTGAGTTGGTGTTGGGCGGGCTGACGCAGACCCTCGTCGCTCAGCGTATGCAGGTCGGCACCGATGCGGGCGCCAAGGACCTCCTCTCGCTCCTTGTGAAGGGGAACACCGCCACCAAGGGCGACCAACACCTCAGCAACGACGAAGTGCGCGCGCAGATGGCCTCACTCGTAAGGATCCTCTCGATGTGTACTGACGTAGCTCTTTGCGGGGAGTACGACAACCGCCGCAACGATCAGCTTCATTCTCTTCGAGCTTGCAAAGTTGCCAGAATGGCAGGAGAAGCTGCGCGCCGAAGTCTTGGCGAGCGACGAGTGCCCGCCCTTCGAAGTAATCAACGCCCTGCCTCTCCTTGACGCGGTGATCCGCGAGACCCTCCGCCTCCACCCGCCAGCGAGCTGCACGTGCCGCGCCGCGACCAAGGACATGGTACTCCCCCTGTCCAAGTCCATTCCGCTCAAGGACGGGCGCGTGATCGACGCGCTCCCGGTGCGCAAGGGCTCATACTTCTTCATCTGTGCGTGTATTCCCAAGCAGAGCTGATATCAGCCATGGTGTGTCTCAACCGCCTCAAGGAGATCTGGGGCGATGACGCAGAGGACTTTAACCCCGCACGCCACGCCGACCCCGCGCTGCCCCGCATGCAAGTGCCGGGCGTGTGGGGCAAGTGAGTCACCGCTGTACCGGCTGACCCAAGCGTTTCGTCGTTCATTTCCGGGCCGCACGCGTGTATTGGATACCGCCTCGCCATCCTCGAGATCAAGGTCGTCTTATATACGCTCCTGCGCTCTTTCGAGTTCGACCTCCTGCCGTCCAAACCCGACATCCAGCACTTCTCCAGGTATGTTATCCGGGTGTGAACTGCTGATCGATTCAGTCTGGCGACACAGCCGCAAGTTAAGGGCGAGCTTGGCGGCCAGATGCCCTTGCTTGTCCGCAAACTCCGCGGCACCGAGTAAACACAGGGGATTCCGGTGGCGGTGCGGTCGGGGCCACATCTGCATAATGGAACGGCGATTAGATGATGGCCTAACATGTCTCGCCTATTTGTCTGCATTGTACTCGGGATCGGGCAGCCGATGATGACCAGCTTCCTGATTCCTGCATAACTTGTTCAACGTGGATATGTGTCATCAGGGCCGGAAATGTGGCGGAGATGTGGCGGAGGCGGCAATTAGGACGGTGTCTTGGCCGGCTACTGTAATAGTACAGTTGGAGTGGGTGAAGAACTACCCGCGTGTCACCGCCTGGACCTAGCCTGGGCTCCACAACTCGACTAACCCTCCCCCGCCACGCTCTTCCGTTTGCATGCCTTCCCCCTCTTGCCCCGCGCGCCATGATTCCCTGACAAGCGGCGGCCGCAGTAACGGTATGTGCTGCTAACCTACGCTCCAAAGGTAGCCAGTAGCCTGACGACCTATTAACATTGCTCACCACAACAGAAGCCTCACCTGACCCAGACCGAGCCGGCATCTCGGCAGGTCGCCCTTCTCCGACGCCAATCGCCCCTCTGACCCCGCTTCAGGAACCGCGGTTCGAAATGCCTGAAGAACTGTAGACATGTTTAACTAGACGCCTTGGCAAGAAGGGTTGCTCATCCCCCATCAGTGTCTCTTACTATTAATCATCGACTAGAGCCTTTCGCGATGCTGAAAGACTCGTCCTCGACACTGCAGGACATGACCGACGCCGCGCCATACTTTGAGAAGGGCCGTGACGACGGCCGCGATGACGACGAGAGCACTCTGCCCGCGCTCTCGATCTTGCCAGATACCAAGACTCTCGCCTCGACTGATCCCGACCAACCCGTCACACCACGCACACCGGACATCGGACCACCTCCCGATGGCGGACGCGAAGCGTGGCTCTGCGCCTACGCGGGCGGGTTCGTCACCTTCTGCCTCATGGGCTTTGGTGAGTACCCCCCTCTGCGTTTACCTCGTGCCTTGCTGACCCAAGTCTGTTCTTTCGGACAGCTGCAGGAGTATTACCTCCACCACCAGTTGGCCAACTACTCCAAGTCGACCGTAGCGTGGATCGGAAGCGTGCAGAGCTGTCTCGTCTTCTTTCCCTCGGTGATCTGGGGTCGCGTGTTTGACGCGTATGGCGCGACGCCGCTCGTGCGCGTGGGCTCGAGCCTCGCTGTTGCCGCGGTCATCGGCATGGCCTTCTGCAACGACTATTACCAGTTCTTCCTCGCCCACTTCCTCTTCGGCTTTGCGAGCGGTATCATCTGGCCCACCGTCACCGCTATCGGTGGACACTGGTTCTCGACCAAGCGCGGTGCGGCCATCGGTGTCATTGTTGGCGGGAGTGGTCTCGGATCCATCGTCTTCCCAATCATGCTCAAACATCTCCTCCAGATCGTAAGCTTCCGCGACTCGCTTCTCATCGTCGCGGGCCTTAGCGCGGTCCTCATGGCACCGTCGTGGGTGCTTGTTAAGAGCCGCCTGCCAAAACGTAAGCCCGTACCGTTGCGGCGCCTCGCCCAGCCTTGGAGCGATGTGCGGTTCACCTTCTTCGCCATCGGGTGCGCAATGTACATGTTCAACTGGATGAGTCCACTGTTCAACGCGCCCATCATCGCAACAGCAAACCGCGTCAGCAAGCCCGTATACGACTATGCCATTGCGATCATGAGCGCCGGCTCGTTCCTCGGACGAACGCTGTCCGGGATCATGGCCGACAAATGGGGCGTGTGGAACGTGTTCGGCACGACGTCATTCGCGACCGTCATTGTCATCCTTGCATTCTACGTCGCGTGCCCCATCCCAGAAGGAGCCCTCATCGTCGGATATGTCCTGTACGGATGGATCTCGGGGGCGTGGCTCACCCTGGTTTCGGCTGTGATTGCAACAATCTCGCCAGTCGAGGAGGTCGGCATGCGTATCGGTATCGCATGGAGTGTTTGTGGACCAACCATGATTGCAGGGCCACCAATCTGCGGCGCCCTCATCCAAGCAGCCGGCGGACTGAGGTTCACTTACGCGGCCATCTTCTGCGCCGTCACATTCACCCTCGCCTCGGTCCTATCCATCGGACCACGTATGCTCGAAGTCACATCCCACCACTACCACAAGTGGCGCAACACACCCGAACCCCCTTCTCCAGCACCCGAGGACCTCGTTTAATCCATCTAGAGCATAGACAGCATCCGAGCTGCAACGGCTCCGCACTCAACTGCTCATCCCAACTAAAGCAAAGCAAAACAAGGAACCAAACTTCAACTACTGTACAAAATATCATCATCGCATAGCCTCATCTGTATCAGCACAATGCATGTCTTGATCTCGGCACTTGGGCTTGGGCACCGGAGCTTCCGTCTGCACAGGCCACCAGCAGGGATTGTTCCATTGTTACCCGGGGCCGCTTGGGGCGTTTCGATCGAGCGTCGAATGCGCTCGGATCACCATATCTCTTTGCGTCGTCGGTATGGCTTGCGATCTCTTTGGTCGCCAGGCTCGGTCTGACATGCCCGAGTCGAGTCCAACTACATCAAAGCGGGGATGCCGTCGTGTGACAGGGACCAGCGCAATCTCCATTTCTAAACAAAAGAAGACTGGGGGCTTGTCGGCGCGGCCGCCACACAACGCCCGTGCGTGCACCGTGCGCCGGTTATGTTACACTGACCGGCAATGAGCGCCTGCGGTGACCGCCCTTTAACCAAAACATTGCACACATCAGTACTGTGACACTTTCTCACAGTACCCGACGCGCTCTTGCGGACTGGGCGAGCTTCCGTGAGTCCTTGCCATCACTCGTTCTCTGCCATCTCGATCTCGCATCAAGACCTACAGTGAAGCCTTTTCTATCCGATGGAGTATCCCGCTCACGAGCATGTCCCTCAAGTTCATGAGACGTGGTACACGAAATCGTGCACTGTGCCCATCCCACTGCGGTGGACCCCTGTCTGCCACTCAGATTCGACAAATCGCATACCACGACCGGCGTGTGAGGTGGTCCCCAACCCGCGGACACATGCTCACCATCACTGTCTCGGTATGTCACGGCGATGACGCCCTGTTCCTACTCTGCCGGGGTTCTGAACAGGTTCTGAACACGCGCCTTGAGTTAGTTTGCTTCCGGCCGGGTGATCCTCATCCTCATCGTCGTGATCTATAAGTTGGGGGGTTAGAGCCAATGAGTCATTCGCCAGCGAAACGAGAAGACCAAGCTCACCGTCTTTGTCGAGACGCCCGCCATTACCAGTCCCGGGCGGGGAATGTCCAGCGCCCATGGCCAGCGTCCCGTAACGCAGTGGGAGTGCCACCGTCGTGATACTGAGCAGCACACGGCCGCCACGCAGGTCCGGCTCGTGGGCCCCTCCGGGACGCGCGAGACGCCCGGTGGGTCACTGATAAGCTTGGGCGCCTCTAGTCCAGGACATGCGCTCTCCGACGGCCCGGCCGGAACGGTCCGGGGACAACCCGCTCACGCTCACGGGCATTCGCCGTCTTTCCAATATCACGTGGGAGCCCGCGACTTCCTCAAGCCCTTCCCGGGGCTTTCCGCGGTTTCGTTAGTGATGCACGGATCCAGGCGCGCGTTGCGCTGTCACCCGCCTTTACGCGTTGCCGGAAAGCGTTCAAACTGTGGCGTCGGGAAGACCAACCACGTCGACTTCACGTCCATTGAACGTCCAGTAAAGAAGCGGATATTCGACGCTGTCGAGGATGAGGGATTGCAGGACATATGTCATGTCGTTGATGACCTTCACTGGACATGGACGATATATCGCCTTTTCAGATCGACCTTGGTCCTGGTATACCTCAGGATGCGCGCCCAGTCCACAAACGCTCCGTCTTCAACCACATCTATCAGTAAACAGCATCTTTTTCAACGTTTTGCATTCCTTCCTATCTCTACGCACGCTTAGGGGAACGAGACGTCAAGCTTGACCACCTGGTCGGTCTTGGTGGGGCCAGGCGCCGAGTCGTACTCGCCCTCGCCCGCGAGGCCCTGGAGCTCGCCGGAACCTGAAGCCGTGTCGAAGATCCAGCTAGCGTGGAACCTGTCTCCCCGTGACCAGCCACCCTCGTTGATGATGATGTTGCCCTTCTTACCGCAGATCGTGCCCTCAAAGAGGATCTGTCCAGCTACCATCAGCTTGACGGCGATTACAGTACGCACAGTATGAGAAGTGTTCCTTCTTGCTGCTGTGGCCGTGGAGGTAAGTGACGACGTAAGAGCCCGTGCCGACGCCCTCCATGTCACCCTTGAAGTGGATCTCGGTGATGGCGTGGTCGTGCTCGAAAGCGATGCCGAGGTTCTGGGGCCTCATGTCCCATGCCTTGGACGAGAAGGTGGTTGTGACTAGGTCAGCACTGCCGACCCGTTCAACCCACTTGTCTGAGCCATTGTATGTGTAACGTGTGGGTGGGAATGATGCGTCGATGGGACGAAAGTAGTGAGTCTTAGCCTTCTATCGTCTGCGACGTCTGTCATGGGACCAAGCGAGGCGCCGTAGGCGCTGAATAACGTGGACCGTGCGCATTCAACAGCCACCAACCCAGCCATGGCGGTACGTCATGCACGTCATTGGTGCTCCTAGAAGACAATAGAGCCTGTTGGCAGATGGGCAACGTCGCCAGTTGTACGGATAAAGGACTATACGGTGGATGACGTTCAGTTAACCTCGAAGGTTCCCATGAGATTAGGCCTGGGCTTGGGCCTGGGAGAGGGCGGTGGAATTCAAAACTGACCAACTGACCGAGGCTGACCGATATTAATTGTTATCGTCATTCCAGGTGCACGGAGGAAACCATCAGGCACGCCTCATGTGGCACGCATGTTGAGCACAAACCCAACCATGGTGGGCCCAAACTTTCTACCGTCTCCTTGGCCAAGACATCCGTGCATTAAGCCCGCTATATTTAGGAAAAGTACAACAAAACATCCTCTCTACAACCTACTTACATCCCCATGCTCTCGGGCGGACCCTCGTACACGCGCCGCGCGTAGACGACGTACCATACGGCAGCGATGGTGATGAAGCCCGCAAACACGACACTGGCGTAGTTCATGGTATCGGGCGTGACTGGCAGCGCGATGGGCATGCTGAAGATGACCAGGGCGAGGGGGACCCAAATGATTACTGAGATGTTGCAGATCCACCCGACGACGTGGCGGGTGAATGGGGCGCCAGCGATGCTGCGGCGCTTCTCGAGCACGCTGAGGAGCACTGGGAGCATGTATGACGCAGCAAAAGCATTTACGGCCGTGCTGACGAATGAGTTGAACGCGACCGAGCTTCCCAGGTTGATGAGGCAGAGGAGGCACTGAACCAAGAGACACAGTGCAACAGCGTAAGGCACGTTGCCGCTCTTGTTCACGCGAGACCACACAGCGGATCCGGGCACAGCGTGGTCGCGGGAGAAGGACCAGAGCTGACGCGATGCGGTGGTGTTGATGCCGACGAGACAGTTGAAGCCCATATACAGCATGCCGACCATGAGGAGGATCGCACCAGCGTCATTGCCCACAATGAGCTTGTATGCGTATGGGAGGATGATACCACCGGCTGATGTCAACTAATTTCTGATAGGCTGATAGGCCTGATATGGTAACTCACGGGCCTCGAGGAGTACCTCGCTGGGGGGCATCGTGAAGGTGAGCGGGAGGAGGAATCCCCATGCGAGGATGAGGGAGGCGGGCATCATGGTGTACGACATGGCGCGGGGGACATTGATCTCAGGATTGTGCGTCTCTTCGATCATCGCGACAACGAAGCCGGGAGCGGCGTTGGCGTAGGCGGCTGGGAGGAAGCCGATGAAGAACGTCCAAACCTGACCCCATCCAGAGAAGCTGGGGTCGTAGTGCGTGAACGCGTACTTGGCAGAGCGGCGTCCGGCCTTTGCGCGGACAGAAAGAACGATGATGTGAGCGAGCTTGTACACCCAGATCATGACCACGTTGGTCTGTTCAAGGATGGTGAGGAAACGTGGTGGCTGATGTCAGCAGTGTGGCGGATGGTAATGCGTGAAGTGAGGAGAACGCACCATCAGAAGAGGCACTGACGCCACGGCGATGAGTGCGTACGCGACTAGATTGTAGACCCAGCTTGCGGGCGCCCAGTCAGGCCTGACGATTTGGATGGTGCCGATAATGTGCTGGCCCATGCCGAAAGCAACCGACGTGGTAGTCAGGAGGAGCGCCGTCAGGAGCTAGCGTTAACCAAGCTGGGGGAGGGAGACGCACCATCCAGCCGTTGATGTAGGAAAAAATGGTACGGAAGCGCTTCGGCGCCAATTGGAAAGTCCAGTAATATGCACCGGCCGAGGTGGGCCAGCGTGATGCGAGTTCGCCGAGGCTGAAGGCGACTGTCCACTGGAGGATGGTGACGATAACAGAACCCCAGATGAGGGTAGCTGGCCCACCACCGATGATGCCGGTATAAAGAGCAGTGCCGTATCTAGAGTCAGCTATCTTGTTCTGCATTTGTAATTTTCGTAACACACCCATAAGGAACAGCCATGCCTGGGATTAGCATCGTTGGTAGACGGCGACTCACAGGTGAGGCTCATTGCGAAAACCTCTCTGAAACCGCGGGTACGATGCAGTTCGGCCTTGTATCCGAGCTCATGGAGGCCCTCATCGCCGGCGAGATCAGCCTCGCACTCGATGACAGTGACGTTGCCATCCTCCTTCGAGTGCTGGCTCTGGGCTGGTGTGTGGTCAATCTCTTTGGTATGTTCGACGACCATTGTGGACTTGCGGGGATGAGGTGAGCAACATCGCATGCATCGGTATCTTTATGTTGTCGCCAGTGGCGTTTCTTTCATTCCTATCAGATCCCAACCTTGGGCGATGCACGTGCAGTACGGTACAATGGTATCAATGACACTGGTCCAACCGGCGACTGGGGATTGCAGGTCCTCGATCACAGCGACAGCAGCAGGGACATTGACAGCAGTCCTGTCCGGCCCACCTGCACCGCAGACAAACGCGACGCCAGCGGCAAAACCCTCCATTCCACCCCCTGCTTCTTTTTCCCCTCGTCTCGATAACCGCTATCCATCCCAGTATAGTCCCAGGCCCCGTGGGGCCAGTTGGCCATAAATGCTGCGCCCATTCACCGTGGAGACGAGATAGACGACCCGGATAATCGGATGAACAGGAAATCAGCTTCACAGCTTTAACCATTGCCCATTTCATTCTATACATTCACGATATCTGAACCACTCGTCAATCTCGTCCGAGCGTCTGCCCACCTCGTCTGCGTACATTAATAGCTTGATGCATACAGGAAAGCCGAGTCAACGGTCATGTGACAGTTTCCGAGCCGGGGGCGTTTGTTGACGAGCTAGTCGAGAGGCCCACAACTCGGTGGTCCGAGCGGAACAGAAGAGCCTCCTGCGGGACGTCAAGTTGATGCTGAGTGCCTGGGCTGGAGGTTAATGTTACCACTATCGAGCGCCACACCGCCACATTTGCTGACGAGATGCAATCTTCGCCCAACAGAACTGGAAGTCCTGGCAGAAGGTACGTGTTGCAACGCCACCCTCGGTTCCGGTAAAATCACCCAAATGGCTGTCACACACTTGCTAACGTGTCCCGCTTGGACGCTAGTGCCACGGTATCCTATGGGTGGGGCGTCACCAACCCTCTACAGGTGTTCATCGGCCCTTCACGACCGTCAATCTCGGTCCGAGACATCCCCGTATCGCGTGCCTTTATCGCAGCGAATGCCTCTTCTGCTGATCTCCTCCCCCTCGTCAAACTCGTCTATGGGCTACTCTGCTCGTCTAACCCACATGCTCTACAACCTCCCTGGGCGATCAACAGTCCGCTCTGCCCGTCGGCGTCTACGTCGTCTACATCGTCTCGCCGCGCTCAATGGTCCGCCGGCCGCCTTCGACATGTTCAGCACCGTGTGAATCATCCATGACCACGGCGTCGAAATTACCCACAAAGCTCCCCAAGAGGTGGAGGTTGTGAGTGCTATATATGTCGTCGCAGAGTGGCATCAACATCATCAACAAGTCCGGCTCGCCTTCACCGTTCGCCTTTACTTTACCACTCCAACACCCAACCACCACATCATCACAATGGTTCGCTGCCACCCTTACGAGCTCGAGGACCTCTGCATCGACGCCAAGGCGCCGCAGGCCGAGATCAACGCCCTCATCGCCAAGATGGGTGCCGTCGTCCTCAAGGGTCTCCTCAGTAAGGAGGAGGTCGACCAGATGAACAAGGACTTCAAGCCCCACCTCGACGCGCTCGGTCCCGCGGGCAACAAGGAGCAGTGGGACGGCTCGTTCTTCCCCAACACGTCCAAGAAGGTCCCAGGTCTCCTCGCCAAGTCGGAGACGTACGTGAACTCGATGCTCCTGAACCCCGTGCTCAACGGGTTGGCCGACCACGCACTCACGCGCCGCACCAAGACAACCATGTCGTCGCCCGAGCGCCACTGGTCCACTTGCAAGCCCCAGCTCAACGTCACCGCCCTCCTCGAGGTCAACCCCGGTGGCAAGGCGCAGGAGCTGCACCGCGACGACGCGATCTACCACGACAAGATCAAGGGTTCGGACGTCTGGGACCCACGCCAGGAGAAGAGCATCCTCGCCCTCGCTGCCCTCACCAAGGTCACCCCTGAGAACGGTGGTACCCTCATTGTGCCCGGCTCCCACATCCGCTCCGACGACCTCCCCGCCCCGACTTACGAGGACGCGCTCCACGTCTCTGCCGAACCCGGAGATTGTGTTGTCATCCTCTGCAGCGTGTACCACGGCGGTGGCGCCAACTCGATGGAGGTCGGCACCCCCAACTCGGTCCGCTGCATGGCCCTCTGCGGCTTCTCGTGCGGATACCTCAAGCAGGAGGAGAACCAGTACCTCCAGCTCCCGATTGAGGCTGTCAAGCGCCTCCCAATTGAGGCGCAACGCCTGGCCGGCTGGGACATGTCTCTCCCATACCTCGGCTACGTCAACTGGGAGCACCCACTGCTCACGCTTGGCCACGACAGGGCCATCGTGCCTCAGCTCGACGACTTGTTCTACGACAAGGTCCAGGAGGCGCCGCAGCCCACGGCTCTCACCGCATAGTGGCGAAGACAAAGGAATTCATGTTCAGCAGAGCAGTCATTGTAGCATTTTTCATGGGCATATGCAAGAGTTAGCTTGTCCTAGTGGGAGGTATTGGGTTGTTGGGTGTGCGTAGGATTGGAGAGATTACAATAGGCTCTATAGAGCCTTGAGCTTCGTTGCGCCGAACCAGTTACACCCCCAAAGTCACCCGTTTCAGCCTTCCCATATCAGCCTTATCTGTGAGACCTTCGGTGACATTCCAGCAACCAGGACCTTGAGGGACAGTTATGATTGAGAATTAACTACTACAAATAATGAGGAGTATCAGGCTCTGCTTCCTGTTCTCGGCTTCGGCGTCGGCTTCGGCGTCAGTGTGCCCGGGACACCGGATGTGGGCCGGATTTGATCCGCCTCAGGCACGGACCCAATCTCCGGCTATACCTCCACTTTATCGTCACAAGCAACAACTGTTCAACTGACTACATCCCTCTTTTGTACTTCATTTCTTTTCTCAACACCACCATGGACGCCTCTTCCGGGTCCAAACCACCTTACAAGATCGAACTGGCCGGTGGCACCGTTCACGTCCATCTGGATTGCTCCAACTGCGGGACTACAGCATGGGACCACCAGCAGGTGGCGTGGCTTGCCGACCGCATAGCCCATCATCTCCAAAGGACAAACCAACAATCTACCCGCCTGAAGTGCGTGTCGACCTTCCTCCATCTTGTCCTGGAGAGGTTGTCACCAGCCTTGTGTCGTACCAGACTAATCTCAGTTCTCACCTAGGATTGACGCCGGACGAGTCTTTCTCGCCGCCCTTGCAGTCGATCACTGCTGCCGATGCAACACCGACACTGCCAATCAACCTGGGTAAGAAGGGGCCAAGAACACGTACAGGGTGTTTCACATGCCGCATGAAGCGTGTCAAATGTGACGAGACCAAGGTGTGTCACTAGTGTGCCACACTGGCCAGCTAAAGAACATTTGCCAGCTGACATCCAGCCAATATGCAACAGGTGCAGGCGCAATCCGGAGCGCAACTGCGTGTATCCTCGCACGAATACCGACACAAAACGAGAGCGCGAGCTCATGGCGCGGCCCAAGGCGCTCGCAACGGGGCAGTCGCAGGCGTTTAGCTCCTCAGCGGCACATCGCCCATCTGCGTCTCGCGCACGCCAGAACCGCAACCCTGGCTCGTCGCTATTACGAGGTACGTTAACCGATATTGCTTTACCCTTCAAGCTAACGGCAGCGGCATGGAACGGTCCACCCCCCCAGGAGACGCGGCAGCTCGACGACCCGGCGTCCAGCCCAATCCTACCGGACCAGTTCGGCCTGTTCCTGGACGGGATATCCTACGTCTCCTCTCCAGGACTAGTGTGTTTTCTCGTTGTCCTTCGCTGACAGCCAGCTCAATGCCCACCCTACGAAACCTGGTGCGCGGGCTCGGGGCGACCGCGTCCTCGCAAAGCTGTGGGAGGCACAGATGTTCATTTCCGCTGGAGGTGCGGCCGAGGTTGGCACCAACGTGCAGGCCACGCTTGCCGCCGCGCTGGTGAACATCACGTGGAGTCTGGGGGCGGTTTCGCGCGCATTTGAGGGCACACATCCGACTGAAGCACACGATATCATGATTGAGCGATCTAGGCGGTTCGCGGACGACGCGGCTCAAGTCATCCATGCGTTCAACCGCGGCGAGGGACCCAACGAGCCCGAGACCATGCTCATTATCTTGGAGCTGCTTCTTCTTCGAGATGTACGTCCCGCTTCTGTGCGATAAGTTTGCTAACACCAGTGCGGGAGCGGCGATCCGCTATGGGCCAAAACACATGCTCTTCTACGCGCATATACGCACCGATGTGGTGAACCGCGTAAGATGCTTGCAGACAACCGCTTGGTCGTGTCCAGCAGCAGTCTGTACGAGCAGCACCTTGTGTATCTTGCGCTGTACGATGCGTTTGGTGAGCTGTTCTGCCACGCAACAGCTGACGTCAGCGTCCCTCAGCCTCGGCATGGCGCCGTCCTTGGTGGAACCACAGAGGCCAGGCAAGAAGCAGTGGATTGAGGAGGTCGCGTCTGCGCAGCAAGTCATCCAGTCCGACTTTGGGATGAGTCTGCACTCGCTCTTCGCAGTCGCCAGGGTGAGTCTATCAATGGTTCCCAGCTAACCCAGCTCGCGCAGCTCCTGGCCGAGCGACCGAACCCGGCGTCTCCGCATAACCATGCTCACCAGCTCGCGTGTCTGGCGATGTACGAGGAGCTGGAGACCACGACTCTGGCGACAATTTATTCATCGCCCGCGCCCATCCGCGTTCAGTTTGGCGACCTGTTAATCCGGCACTCGCTCATTTGCCATCTGCAGCGCGTTGCGTTCGAGCGCCGTGCCAACGATCCCATCGTGCAGAGGAGCGCAGCCGCCATCATGGAATTGCTCGCAGAGGTCGCGGTCCACACCGGCTCGATGGTCAACCTCAACTATCCTATGCTCGTCGTGTCCGGCCTCGTGGATAAGGAGGACCAGGAGCGCCTCCAGATCCTCATGGACTTTGCCAAGTGAGCTGGTGCGCGCGACCAAGCTGACGACAGGGTATCGAGTGGGCTTGTCGAGCTCGATCGGTTGGAGAGTGTAAGTCTGTGCTGCCCGTTAAGCTCATTCCAGATTGTATATGAGGCGTGGAGGCGGCAGGATGCGGGTGAGGAGGAGCTGCGGATGACTGACATCTGGAGCCAGAGGGCAATCATGCTGATCCTGTAGCTGATGTAAATAGCTTGTACCAAGCATCCTGCTCCGCGCTTACAAACTGCCAACCGTGTCCATGGGGCCCGCTGACATTCAGACGAACCTCTAATGGGCACGGAAGTGACAGCGAATCTTGGCCACGACATCCGGCATGTGCATCTAAACCCCGATGGCCGAAGCATTGACCGTCTTCATCCGACTATATTAGATTGGTGGATTATCACATACCCTACAGCCCCCAGAAACATCCTCTCTCGTACAGACACACTCCCCTCCTCAAGTTGAACAACACGTCCACACTCTAACCCTGGTAACGGAAGTTGACGTCCTCCTCGAGGACCTTGCTGTCACGCTCGGCACGGCGGTTCTGGTTGCGCATCCAGAAGTGGAGGACGGCAGCGCCGATGACAGTGACAGCGTTGATGACCATGGTGAAGATGACACCCGAGCGGTAGCCCTTCTTGGCCTCATTCTGGTTGAAGGCAACAGAGGCGAGGATGCCGCCAAGGCCGCCGAAGCAGACGACGACGGCGGCCATGAAAGCGCGCTTGGACTGGGCACGGATCGACGTCTGGGCCCACGAGAGCACGAGAGGTACGTTGCAGTTGCCGCCCTGGACGGCAATGAAGATGCCGGCGTAGCGCGCTACCTTCTGGTTGGCGCCGAGCTGCGAGTACATGGCGGTGCCGACGATGATGCAGATGGCGCTGAAGATGACGACGGCGGCACGCATGTGGCGGAACTTGTCGGCAATGTAGCCGGTAACGAGGGCGGGGATGACGGACCAAGCATTAGGCGGGATGTTGAGGACCATGGACTGGACGTTGGTGAAGCCGAGGTCGGCGAGGATGACGGGGAGGAAGTAGGCGAGGGCGTACGACGACACGGTGGCCGACATGAAGAACCAGGCGAAGAGCCACGGCTTGAAGTCTGCGTAAGCGGGTTGCTAAAACTTGACTCACCCTTTGAGTACTTGACGATCTTGGTCCAAGTGAGGGGGTCATGTACTGAGTCGGCACGGTCACGCTGGATACGAGTGAGGACAAGGTGACGCTCCTCCTCGGAAAGGAACGTCGCGCGGTCAGGGAAGTCGACGAGGGCAAAGTAAGCGATGATGGCGATGATCACCGTGAGGATACCGAACCAGATGAAGATCCACGACCAGCCGGACAGACCGCGCGTGCCGTTCATCAGCGAGAAGGCGTAACCCAAGATGGTGGCAAAGTTGCCGAGCACAGCTGACGACGTGTAGAAGAGTACGTTGCGACTAGCCATCGAGCGCCGGGGATACCAGCACGAGAGGAGGTACGCGCAACCGGGAAAGAGGGCGGCCTCGAAAACACCGAGGACTGCGCGAAGACCTGCAAGAGTGTTCCAGTTTGGTGCGAAGCCCATGCAAATCATGATGATGCCCCAGAGGAAAACGGCTGCCGAAAGCCAGTTTCGCACGCCAAAGTATCGCAGGCCGATCTGGGACGGAATCTCAAGGATGATATACTTTAATCAGAAAGCCTCAAATCTTTGACTCACAGGGATGAAGAAGGTCAGCGTGATGATGGTGTAGCGCTGGCCGTAGCCGGTGCCGATCTCGCGGTCCATCTTGACCTTGTTGGCGGCACGCGCGGTGGCGAGGTTGGTGCGATCGATGAGCGAGATGGTGTACATGGCAATAAGGATGGGGATGAGGCGCCAGTCGACCTTGCGCATGGTGCGCTTGACGAACTGTGGGTCGAAGCCGTCGTCGATATCGACGACGGGTACGACCTGCGCCTCCTTGGCGCCGCCGTCGGGCGAGGGCGTCCGCGACATATCACCCTTGATCTCGGACATAATGGAGGCGGATTGGTTGGCTGCGGATGATGGAGAAGAGGGCCGGGGTGTCACAGAAAGTCTCTCTGCTTCTTATATCCCAACCACAACTCTTCCCATGGGGCTCGCGGGGACCATAGACAGTGGAGGCGGGGCCTGCAGACGCGGGGACTGGGGCCAAAGCTGACCGAGCTCTCGGACACATATTGCCGGCGCGTGTCGAGATGGAATGAGGGCCGGGGCTCGTTGGGCGCTCTGAAGGCCGTGTGGTACGAGCAGACGCCGTGCGCCACAGGGGTCGCGCTCGGACCACGGGCTGATCCGGTGTGTAAGTAGATAGGGGCTGGTTTGGTATGGCTGGCAGAGAGGCAGGTCAGATGGCACAGGTGAATGAGTCGGCGTCCAAGAGATATTTTCTACTCCGCCACTGCCAAGACGAAGGACACCTGGGCCCAGGTGGGGTCACAATCCAGGGTTCGGGATCTATCTACTGTAGTCGACCGCGGCCATTCCGCACTTTGTCTTGGCTTTGACGGGAAATCAACAACGCTGGACCAGATCGGGCAGATGGACTGAGCGCGATCAGACGAACCGATAATACCAGTCACGTGATGCCGTGGAAATGCGGCGCCCGGTGCGCAATGGGCCTGACCACCCGGACGCCGGCAGCCAGCCCAGTCCATGACCAAACAACAGCTCAACATGGGCTGGTGACCTGGTCCAAGCGGCGAAACCAGGCCTTGATCGTGGCCTGCTGATGGCCTCGGGCAAGCTTGGTCTGGCTGTCTACTCCACACCACTACCATTCACATAACATTGCTCGCGTGCACGTTTCTCCCCCGACCAAGAAGAGAGCACGGATACGTTCCGCCAACTCCAACTCGGTCCGAATGAGGCGGCGGTATGCGGCCTTGGCTTTGTCTTTGCCGATCAGGTTGACGCGAACACGGACGCGGACGACACGTTTGGCGGCGCGCACGACGACGAAGGCATGTTTGGTGGTCAGGGTGGCGCGGGTGATTGGAACCGAGGCAGAGGGGAGGAAAGGGCCGATGGTGTCGGGTCTAAAAGTGGGTTGGATGCGGGAGTATGAGTCGGGGTGGTAAGGCTCGGGGGCGGCAAAGGCCACCATCGTCGATGGGACTGGGCCGAACGACGCTTGGTGGGCCTTTATGTGTCGGGTCAGATGTGGTGAGGTACTTGTTTCATTGTTCATCATACTACATGTTCATCATACTACATGTTCATCATACTACAATCAACAATCATGATCCGCACCACATACATCAAACCACCAACAACTGCCTAGTTCCGCACAACGGCGCGCTCATACTTGCGTCTCACGTCGTCCTCGGCCCGGGCCACCGCCTTCAACACCTTTGGGAGGCAATCACCACAAACCTCCGCCCGCTCACGCACGCCTCGGGCAACCTCGCCAGCGGCGTCGAGGGCGCGCAGTCCTTCGCTCTCCTCGGCGCCGCGGGCTCGCGCCATCGCCGCCGAGCGCTGTTTCTGAACAGCCTCCAGCTCGGCTTCAAGCCGCTCCTTTTCGCGGAGGAGGAGCTGTTCCCTGATAGACGGGGGGAGGGCACCCTCGTCAACAAGTGCCTCGAGGGGCTTCTTGCGCCGGCGGAGCGAGAAGGTACGCGAGATCGTGCGGTCGTCATGTTGCCGCTCGTCGGGTTTCTCTGCCAACACCATCAACCGTTGTAACAGCGTGGCCATCTGTTCGTTCTCGGCCTTCAGGGCAGCGTGCTCAGCCTCATACTTGCCCACCGCGGTTTCTACCTCTTCACGGAGGATCACGACAGCCTTGTCACCCGCCTTTGCGATGTGTTTCGCCGCTTCGACAGCCCCCGCTGTCCGAGCCTGTTCAGCCTTCAACAGCTCTTCGACGACTATCTTTTCGCGTACCACACTCGCGAGGGAGGCGAGACCCTTTCGTCCAGCGGCCTCAGCGGCGTCCCGCTCTGAATATGCGTCCTCCAGCGCCGCAACGAGGGCCTCGGCCCGTTCCTCGGCTGCCTCGGCGCGGACTTGGGCCTCGAAAGCGGCCGTGCGCCAGGTGTGCGCTTCGAAGCTGCGGGCAACCGATTCGCGGTCAGATGTGTCGGCGTCGTAGCCTTGCTCCGAATAGTGTGATGGACGAGGGGGTTTGCGCGACTCGCCTAAAGGTACTGTTGAGACTGTCGAGACTGTCGAGTCCGAGAAACGGTTCTCAGAACCAGGGGCCGGGCTGGCTCCACAGATGCAGGCGACTGGCTTGGCGTTGGGAACGGTGGCGCGGCGGGGGATAAGAGGAGAGCGGACGGACCGAGAAAGCGCTGCATCATTCGGCGGCATGGTGCTGGATGGGTGGTACCCGTCCGCCGAGTCTGTTGCGAGACTGGGTTAGATATGGATATAGGAGATGCTGAGCGATGGATGTTGCAGAATGGTGGCAAGCGTGCAGTGGACTGGACTGGACTGGATGAGTGTGAGATGACAACTCCACTACCGTTGCAACGGCAGACCTTTATGCATCCACCGCCGCCTGCCGCTGATCTGGGATGCATATGTGGCAAGTGAGGAGAGAGTGAAGGCATCTTGTGTTGGTGCGTGACTTAAAGCAGCGGTAGAGAGCTGAGCTCAGCCCGGAAGGGTGCGAGCAGTGGGTGTGTTTTGTCAGTAATGTAAAGTTCAGTGATGGCACGTGACAGAGCGATTGATCTGAGATGATGTGATGAGAACGGGATAAGCATGCGGGAGGGTGTCCATCTCCAACCGTGCCAACAAGCCGAGCACGTGCAATGGCTGCGTATGTCATGCTGGCCGTTCCGATCGACTGCAGATGGCTGCGCTTCCAACATCCCCCGCACCAAGTCCGCGTATCCGCACAGCTACAGGCCGCTGAGGTATTAGGTCGTGTGTTGTCTATAGATTTATCGGGATTTAGCATGCGCGGCAGCCTGAGATCAGCTCGGTCGTGTGAGTTGGGAACGAGGTCAACCCGCCGGACCCATCGATGGCGAGGCGTGAACCGGTGTTGAACAGACAACCTATGCGGATTGTGAAACTCACAAGCGTTGACGAGCTCATTGGCCATGCGCATGCCGAGACCCCAGCCGAAGCCGCGGACAATGCCGTCGCCGATCTGAGCCGAGGGATACGATGGTAAGGTGACAGGGGAGTTGACGAGCCGTTGTGCCAGGGAATGTACAAGGGAACGTGTCAGCACCTGCCCACGCCTCGAGTGTGGTACTCACCTTCTTGAAGATCTTGCCGACCTTACCGTCCTTCTTCGGCTTGTCGTGGTGCTGCTCCTGAGGTGCGGGTGCCGGCGCAGGCGCAGGCGTCTGCTGCTGCTGAGGAGGGTAATACTGCTGCGGCTGCTGAGGAGGGTAATACTGCTGCTGGGGCTGCCCAGGCTGCTGGTAGTAGGACTGAGCTGTACCCTGCTGCTGCGCTCCGGGCGCCCCGTACTGCGCCATCTGGCCTGGAGGTGGCTGGTAATAAGGCTGTGGGGACTGGTCTTGCGGGTACTGGCCGTACTGCGGGGGACCGCCGTATTGCTGCTGGGGAGGCTGACCAGGGTATCCTTGAGGCAGGCCGTAGCCAGCAGGTGGTGTGTTGTAATAAGCGGGCTTCTCGTTCATATTGATCAAGATGAGAATGTGGGAGGTTGAGAGTTTGACTTGGGGGGGTGGCAAGTTGTCATTTTGTTTTGCTTTCGTGCCCAGGTCGAAAGTGATCGATTCAAAGAAGTCTCACGTTTCAGGCACATCTTGCCAGACCAGAGGCCAGTTTTTAGTCCCGTCCTCAATTTACCTTAGATCAACAGTCCGTTACACCTTAGTGCGCAGCAAGGGCACAATGGTAGACGCAGCTGCAGCTGCTTTTCAGGCTCAGTAGAGCCGTAGACCTCTGAGCGGGTAAATTTCTAGAATGCTGGCAAGTGTCCAAGATACGACTCGATGAGACTCGAAGATGAGCTGGCCGTTGCAC
The DNA here is from genome assembly GCF_030864355.1 of Cutaneotrichosporon cavernicola. Classification (NCBI taxonomy): domain Eukaryota; kingdom Fungi; phylum Basidiomycota; class Tremellomycetes; order Trichosporonales; family Trichosporonaceae; genus Cutaneotrichosporon; species Cutaneotrichosporon cavernicola. The sequence goes on along the minus strand of NC_083396.1, from coordinate 2,708,487 downwards.
GTGCACGTGCACGGAGCGACGATCACATTCCTGCATGGCTGAAGTGAAAGGCTTGGCGGTGGCAATGACGACCGCCCAGGGTCCCCGGTGGAGGTCTGCCATCTGTATCTGCCGCTCAACAATGTGCAAGGTTGCAAGATTGGCCACGGCTTCAAGCTCATGTGGAAGAGTGTAAACCACCGCAAGCATTGGGATGCATATGACGAATATATGAGTCAGGCCTTAGAATACAAACACGAGGCGGTGGCGGAACCTATGATACAATGAGAATTACGTGAGGATCGTGTGTCACGTGACTTAGCAGAGTCGGGTGGTCACGTGTTGCTGTCCGTAAAGGCAGTGCGCGGACTGAGGGCTGCAGAGGAGAGGGTCCAGGATGAAACGCGCGTATCGCTCAACTTCCGCCATCTTCACGCGTAAGGTCGATAGCCACCCTCGTAGACTTCTTCTTCGCGCCGTCCGCCTCAACCATCTTGCGCTTGCGACTCTCCAACTTGGGCTTGACGTCCTCAATGGAGAAAGGGGGAGGCTCGAGAATGGGAGGCTCGAGAATGGGAGGCTCGAGAATGGGAGGCTTAACGCCAATCATGCGGAGGACTTCCTCGGTACGATACTGGGGTGAGCAGCGCCAAGAGGTGACTCACCATGAAGGACGTCATGAGTTTGGGGCCGTCAAGATATGGTACGAAGTAGCAGTCAGGCCGAAGCTGCGGACCCCCGATCTCTTCTCCGCTGGCGTCAGCTGGTCCGTCGCATCAACGCACATAATGAAAGAACTCAGTAGCTGCTGTCAATGAATCCGTGTGATCGCACATACCTTCTTTGCTTCCTGCCCGCCAACAGCCAGCGGCTCCAACCCGTTGTCGACAGAGAAAGTACGCACGTTGCACGACACTCCCGCCTCGAAAGTGACGTTGATCGTACCCAGCTGCTCAAGGTCGACCTGGGTTGGGCCCAGCCGAGGGCCATCCTCTGAAGGCTAGAGTTAGTCCTACCTACGAGGTCGACCCACGTCGGTGCCGAAAGCAAACGCCTTTCGCCGCGCTGTGCCGCCAGCGTCTCTCTCCGTGAAGTCACTGATCGACTTGCGTGGGGTATGGGTTTCTATGATAGACCCGTAAACCTTTCGGCCGTCAACTAAGATGAGGATCTTGATTGCATGGTCGAATTTGTCGAGTCGAGTAAACTCGAGCTTGAACCGCACGCCGTTCTGGCACTCGATGTACTTGGAGACGCAATTGTCCTCGGGAGATGGGTCTTCCGGAGGGTACTCGGCTGGGTGTTAAGAACTGCAGTCAAAGCCACCGGCAGACACAAGGGTAGTCATCCGCCGAGGTACACCGCCACCTACAGGGCCAGGCATAGGGGCAGGTGCGGGTCAAGCTACCTGGGTGGGTATTGCGCCACCGTCGGAGCCGGCGCCATCATCAGCATGGCGGTTCCCATGGTGGCAGGTTTGCTGGTTTGCATCCACCAACGACACCTACTTGTCAGTTCGTCTCGGATGGTGACTCACTTGCAGGTCATCCCAGAAGGGGGAGTGCGGACTCTCATTGTGTGGCTTCTTGTGTTATGCTAGACACGAGATGAGGCAACGCAATCGCCCAATACAAGGGGGTGAGAAAGTGGGAGAGGGGAATAAGGGATGGGAGGCAAAGTTAACCCAGAACGCTGTCAGCGCAGAAGCAGATGGAATATCTAGCCGGCTGTGCTGGCCTGGGGGTTTGTTGTTGAGAGAGACAAGGTGGAGATACGTGGCTAGAATTTGTAGAAACGTGACTAGAGTAGGGTGGAAAATGATGATAGAATAAAAGATGAGTGTCCAAAACGGCAATCACAGAGAGGGGTTCACCACAAAACGGCATTTCTGGCGCCGATGTCAGACATCAATACACTCCGGCCGTTTCGGGATCCGGGACAGCTGCCGATTCTAAGACTAATAGAAGGAGCCGAAGTACAATTGTATCAATTTAAACAACGTCAGAGTTTGGACTGGTAGACGGTCTGCATGGCACTTAAGACTTCTATTGCGGGATGACCCTGGGGATGTTGGAACTACACTTGGCCTCTGTGGTGGGCCCAACACTCCGCATCTCAGGTTACGCACTCTTGGACTTCACATCGAACTTGCAGTCTGGTTCAACCTTCGGCTTAGAGTCACATCCGGGCTCGATCTTGGGCTTGACAACGTGATCAGGCTTAATCTTGAGCCTGACGTCACTCTCGCCATGGGGCACGTCCACGAGGGGCCAAGTACCGCTCAGTGACGCTAGCGGAATCACACCAATAAGTTCGAGGGCCGCATACTCTCGATACTGAGGTTAATTGACTGCGAACTCTACACTGACAATGAAAATGATTGACCACTTAGCGGCGTTCGCAAAAGGTTGAAAGGTTGCCACAGGTGCTGGCTGAGCGGGGCCAAGAGTGTCCCCGCTGTCATTAGTCTGACAGCAGGACTGACTAACGTCACGTAGGTGGTGAGGAGCTGGAGTCAGCAGGTTCACGGGGGTCACCGAACGAACTCACCTTCCCTGCCTTAGAACCAAGGGTCAAGTTGGGCGTAATCCAGGTCCCAGAACCCCCTAAGCGCAACGACAAACCCGCCTCCAGCGTGATGGTGATGCGGCCCAGGTCGTCGAGGATCGCCGGGTCCAAGGCCTGGTCAGGTGAGGGTAACTGGTATCAGCTGTCGGTTTGGGGCTGACACTTCACAAGATCGCCAAATTTGAAGCGTTGGTGGATGGCACCGCGCGGTCCTGGGAGGTTGAATGAGGTCACCAAACCCTCGTCATAGGACTCCTCGAGGATGTAGTAGCCGATCAGACGACCGTCTACCTTAATGCTGTATCGAATGGCAGGCCCTGAGGGATATGGGCGAAGGAGGTGGATGGCGAAACCCCGGCCCCTCTTGCACAGGACGTATATCGATTTGCTGTAAGCCCCGGTGGCAGCATGCCAGGTGGTGGGGGAGGGGTACTCGGCTATCGTCAGTCATTGTGATTAGGGGGGGGGGGAGGTTGGAGCATTGCGACGGGGAAGAACGGGGGCCTCAGATCTGGACGTACGCAGGAAGCTACAGTCCTCGTCGACGAGGGACAGCATCATTCCCTTCAACCAGTGTCCACGGGTAATCCTCATTGCGTCGGTTTGGGATAACTCTAGCAGGGAGTGAGCATTGGGGCAGTAGGGACAGTGACAGTGGGCACAAGAGGAAGAGGAGTTGATGGAAACAAGATTCGAAGAGGTTGCCATCCTTTTATAATGCTCAAGTATATAGATGAGGAAGGTTGATTTGACATAGGGGACTCGACTTGATCGACTTGTCGATTGAGTTTACCTACAATCTTGTACCCTTGTACATTGTGCTGCATGCGGCAATTTCAGTCTCCCTCAACTAGCCACTAACAAACCTGAATAAGGCTGCCACTAACGGAACCAAATTCAACAAGTTGGGCAGAGATAGCAGAGATTGTAGAAAGGTAGGAACACACTATGCATGGCAGGGTCATGTCTACATTTGGTTACTCTCCACAGTTACCACGAGTAAACCATCAGACTATCAGATTCGTCTGAAGGCTTGAAGCGGTACTCCGGGGACGGTTTAGCAGGTCCCGCTGGTTCCCCACTGCGTGTAGGGATATCACCATGTGGACACTTCACCTTGCAGGTGGCGGAATATGTAGCAGATAGAGGCGATGTTGTGGTCCAATGATTGATGAAGAGGAAGGAAGAATGATGCGTTGACTGCGCTCTGATTCAAAAGACGCGTTCATCAAGAAGAGTGTCGTATAACGTCATGACCAGCGGAATCAAATCAACGCACAGACACTCGACGCGACTGACTTCCGCCTCCACATATTCTGGCTCCACATGCAGCACGAGCAGACGCCTTGCCCGTTGGAGCTTGGAGATGCATGGGCTTGCAGTTACAGGTAGCGTACGCAAGTACACAGACATGGATGCAGACTTGTGGAGCGACGCGGAAGTATCACATCACGTCCACGCTCCTATTGACGATGCTGGCCGGGTTCGGAGTAGGTGGAAGGACCCTGAGTCCCTGACCAGTGCGGAACTGGAGGCGGAGTGTCACAGTGCATATCCACTGGCCCACAAGCCTTGCAGCTGTTAATTATGAAGCCAAGGGAATACAGCAGTGCAGGGTTACGAACGAGCCATATCATCATCAATTCCTTTTCTACCGTATGTTACAGCATGATGGCGAGCGATAATAAGTAGGAATATTCTATAGCAGGACTGTGACTAATCGAGGTGCGTGAGTTCAGTGATGTGGGATTGATTGATGCGAGATGGAGTGAGACGGGGCTGATTGATGCGGCCCTGGTCGATCCCGGGTAGATGGATGGGGGACTCGTCCTCTCTGTCACTGTCGTGGGATAACTTGACTTGGTCAAAAGATGCCCTTGAGGCTGCGTATACACCCTACAACCTTCCTCGCTACCTAAACGAGTGAATGGGTGCTAAGCTAGTTTATTCATGAGCGTGCATCAAGAACGTCTCCTGCGTCCAAACCCTTCGAATATATGTACAAAGTATCGGTTTCTCTTACATGGACTAGGCTGGGTGTCAATTACAAGCTACTGGCCAACAACTACTCTACGGTTCACACTTGTAAATTTATTCCTTGCCTGGGGATGTCAGGCCCGAGTCGGGGGCCTCTCAACCGCTTTACCCTTCCCCTTCCTGTCCTCTGGTTGGCATGGGATCGTCTCGGACGAGGTTTCAACTCTGGAACTGGTAGGTTGGGGTGGATCCACAGTCGTAGCTCCAAGTGTATCTTTTGAAGCTGATGGGTCGGGTTCAAACCGGAACGAGAAGAAGGGGTCCCGTCCCGATGCCTCTGCCAGGATGGCTCTACCCATAATCGAAGTAGGACCATACAGCGACCTTGGAGCACCCATGACTGGCATGTAGATAGGGATAAACTGGACACGACCAGTTCCTGTTCCCCTCATAAGACGGGCATCGAAACAGAATGCGATAGGATTGGGACAGTTGGAGGTGTCAATAGCCCCGTAGACGGTACGGAGGCCCAACGGAGCGCCAACGTCAGGGCTGACGTTAACAACCCCAAATTACTTGCCTTACATGACCATCCGTTTGGCCTGTACGTTAGATCTGGACTGTTGGTGTTCTGCACTTACAGAGTGTGTAACTTCCTCCAAGCGATCATGGGGCGTCCTCTCGTTGAGAAGGGTAACCGCACCAGGTACTACTTGGACCCGGATGACACATTCGGGCCCTCTGTTGGCACTGGCACTCGAACCCTCAGGGAGTTCTAGCTGCACTGCGGGTCCAAACTTAAGTTGTTCCCAGACTTCAATGCCCTCCGGGTTGATGTGGCTGTAGGCCGGAATCTCAAGCTGGTTCTCATTATTCCACATGATGTGGCCTCCCAGATGGTAGGGACCTATTGAGACATTAACGGTAAGGTCTCCCTGTAGGATCCCACGTGTCACCCTGATCGAGAAGAGCTGTATAAGCCCCACGAATAGGAGAGGTACTCACTTCGCCTGGTTGGCTACCAACAGCCTTCCACAGCCTTTTAAACTGGTCGAACTGATTCGGGTGGGGATACTGGACTGGAATCAGCAAAAGTGTTAGGGCTAACGCACCCCAAACCTTGGGTGTCTGGGGCACGCCGATATGGATCTGTCTGTTAGAAGAACAATGCATATACGGCACTCACCACAATGTTTTCCCAGGGTCCTCCCAAGATCTTCATTACTGGAGTTTGTCACTCTGATCAATGGACGTGAAGGAAGTGATGTCGCAGGGGTGCGTTGTCCGCCAGAGAGGGCAGTTGAAGATAGATTTGAAGGTAGAGTGTTGGGCAAAGGAGGATGTGGGGAAGGTAAGAGATCAATATAAAGAGTGCGATGTCAAGAATCGATGCATTGGGGTCGAAAAGGAAGGTGAGCCGCGGTTCGCATTCATCTTGACGCGAGTTACGCTGGAGCGGAAGTATTCAGTATGGGTGCAGAACCTTCCACTCAATCTTGTAAGACTGGCTATAACTGGCAACTGGTAACATTAATTTACTCCCCGTCGAATATGGCTTATTATTATGAGGCCTGTGAAGCAAGGGACCTCCTGCATTGACTGTTCAGAACACTCCTTAGGTAGGATTTCATCCAGGTGGTGGGCGACACAGCTGTGACGGACTACTGCGCACGCCTCACCCATGCCATCCTCTCTATGGCTGGTCGAGGGTTCTCAGCTAGGCACCATCGCCGTTGGGGTTCTCTGGGCCCATCCTGCTTGTTTACCTCTTTACAATGTTTCCGCCTTCCGATGATGAACTTGCCTTTTCTCGATACATTGGCTTGCCCTCGATCGTGGCATCGATTCGTATCTCTTACGGTCTTGGTTCCCTCCCACCTTTTGCAGGAGCCTCCATGTCAGCCGGTTCATATTGACAGTCATAGGGAGGACTTAGGATCGTGCTCATTCAGAGGAAGGTAAAATAGTGGTAGGTGACCGAAGTACGTGGGCCCAATAATGTGGTACAAATCTCGATACCTTCCCCCAATTGAATTTACTGCGTACCCGCCCTTTAATGTCCATTGCGACGAGTCCACCATCAAAGCCTACAGTCATTTTCGACTAGTTTTTCTACGTACATTAGAGATTACGGGCACTCCTCCTTTTCGGCATTGGGGGCATCGTCCCCGATTCCTCAGGGTTACATAGCTGACTTCAAAGTCCGCTGCTCCCGGATTGATACACCTCTCAGACGATATCTTATTCACTGACTCGCACTCAGCCTCACCACACACTTCGTCCACAACCACATCTGGCATTTAGTGGGGCCGTTTTGGAACTCTGAAGGCATGTCTTCAGCCGAGGGCTTCACTTCAATCAGGGTACGCAGCATCCATCGTGGGCGGTCTGAATGATGTACTGCTACGCCTCTCGCAAGATCACATTGTGAAAATGGCGGGCGCGAGGCCGCCTCACCTTGTATAAGTACTAGCACAACCAAATTGCAAGGGTTGAATCGTATAACGGTCAGTACACAAGATTCTGATGTTCATTAGTTCTTGTAGCCTGGGTTCGACTCCCAGTTCGACCTGAGCAGCGTCCAACGCTGAAACATCTCCTTTTGGGCTAGAGAGGAACAATCCAAGAGCCCCGGCGGTGAGGCTTCTTCCTCTCTCGAGTGATTGGCGGTTGCGATCGACTGGCGGGGGGGATTTAGTGGAGAGTTATGAGAAAGCGTGGATTGCCGTTAGGGATACGCCGCCGTCTGTCAAACGAGACGCCTGAGATCGAATCACATAGTCTGCAACAGGCTGCATTTTGTCGGGTGAGCATAATTGGCAGCATGATCCATTGCGGAGGCCACGGCTGTCTCATTAGACATGATGTTTTCCGCGATCAAGCGGCCATCAGCGTGAACTAATTGCGAAGGTCGACCAGGGAAGGCGAAAAACCCCGACCGAAAAAGTCTAAGCACCAGTGCTGGTGGCGCTAACCGACCTACGTGTACACTGGACGTAAGGCGCGTTTGTTGTATCCGCAAGCATTTAAGCAAGGATTGTTCTCAGGCTTGTGTTAACGCCGGGGAAACTGCGGAGAGGACCAATCTTACCGAGACTGGTGCGATTTCCCCCGAGGATGGCAACCTGGCTTCACATACAGTACGGATGCCTAGTTGCGGACTCCCCTCAAGACCGTCCCAGAAACAGAAATCATCTTACAGATTCATTCCTGCCTGTACACGCTCCTGGTCCTTGCACCCCCGCGACTCATCAACTCGAGCTCCTCTCCCGCCCTCTCACATTGGACTCTCTTGGTGACTTGGCATGGAGCCCTCTACTCATGGAGTGTACTCGAGCTTGTAGTAGAGCTGGTATTGCTGATTGTCTTGATGAGCGGGGCGTTGGTCTGGACGGTAACGGTGCTCGCGCTCGCAATGCTCTCAGTGTCAAACTTCTCGGAGGTCGTCTTGGGGTTGCACCCGCCGGCGATGATGCCGAGCTCCTGGAGAGCCTCCGTGGTGCGGTACTGTGGTAAGAGCTACTGTTGGGGTAAAACGCACGACAAAGCGGAAAGTGAGGACAGGCGCCTTGGCCTTGGGAGTATGGCCATACATCTTGCGGGGGAGCTGGTAGCTATAGTTGGTCTTGCCACTTTCGTCAGTCCGGCGGCAACTGGTATGTATCTCACTCGATGTAGGTGTAGAGACCCTTGGTGTTAGCTCCCGCACACGATGCGACGTACATGCTTGGTGCTGCCCTTGAACGCGGGTGTCTGGCTGGCAACACTGAGTCCCTTTTCACGTCGAAGCTTGAAAGTTCCAACCTGCATCTGGACCTCGATAGTGCCGAGCTTCCCCCAAATGCTGCTGTCGGGGGGAAGCCCGCCCTTCGTGCCCTGATGTAAGCCAACTCGGCATATCGAAAGAGAACTGACCTCCATCTCGCCAAAGAACTGCTGGTTCCATAAAATGTCCTTCCCAGTGTCCATGTGGTAGCCGTCGAGAACGCTGCTCCGCCGCCAACGAAGACAAGCTAGTCCACGAACCCAACACCCATCCAGCGCCTCGTATAGGGCTTCCTGCCGAGTCCAGAACCAGAACGAGCGGCGGATATTGACGCTGAACGACTGCCGTTAGCTTACGATATCGATGGCAGAATCACCTCGCCGGGCACGACCTCGATGTACTTGACGTAGTAGTGATTCTCGGGGTCCGAGTCGGAGTGATCGTACTCGGCTGAAGTCAGAGTCGTCGATGACGGCACTCACGAAGTGCGCGGCCATCCGGCCCACAGACGGTGACCTGTGGTCAGTTAGACTTGAGGTGGAACTCACCTTGAGACCCAAGCGCTTCCAATCCTTGATGGAAGTCTTCATGGTTGGTGAGTAGACGGCTGGGTGCGAGGTGGGAAGATGGAAAAGTCTGCAGATTATGGGCGAAAGGCTGGTAGTCGATGACACAATGAGACGGGATAGGATGTTGCTGGGAACGTCGGTGACGTGTCGTGCCCGAGTAGTGTGTGAGTTGCGTGTCAGAGTGTGCGCCCTTACCATGATTCACACAGCTACATACAGTCGCATCATTCGTCTCTCACGACCTCTGCTACATCAAGTGTGTGCAAGATACCGAGGGATGATGCAGGACATCGTCGGGTGCTGGTGGAGTATGCAGTGGGTGAGACACCAAACACCTCTGAAACGTCGCTCGACCAACAGGACCTCAACTGTAGGCACGTTGTGAGTCACAGCAGCACCGCATAGCGGAGGGAGCGCTGCTTACATGCACCCGAGAGACGGGGTGAAACTCGCTAAACACTATGCCCGCGCCTTGCACCTTCATCCTCCTCCAGGACGATCGTGTTCCTCGACTGAATTAATTCGACATTTTCGTTGATTTTAGAAGAGGTTGCTTGTGAACTGAGGCCGAGCTGGCGGCCGATGATTTATGTGAGTCTTGCTTTCTCAACCATGAGATGCGTCTTACTGGGTGCGGCCCTGTCACCGACCTCTCCATATCTCCTTCGGCCAACATAACCATCCCTTATTTCCAACTGTTGAGCCCAACCACTCGAACTGAAACCTCGTCGGCTATCGAGATCAAGCGTTGCTCGCCTTGGACCAGCCCACCGCCTGTCAACAAGGTTGAGGCATTGGCCCGGCCATCTCCGGATGCCCGGCGGCTATCCGGCCGAGAAACCGAGCTCCGTCCTGTTTACACGGTTCCGCATGACTCTGTTTCTACCCAAAACTGCCATTTGCGTGGTTGCCCGCAATGTCGGAAATCCCAACATCCGAGCCTTGCCCGCTTCGCCGCCGAAGTTCGCCGAGCTGCCCACCCCTCCCGCATGTTATCAGCTCGCTCATTCTCACACTCCTACCCCCAACTCAAACTAATCCCACTCACACAATGAACCCCCTCGCTCCTCTCAAGCGCGCACTTCTCCCATCTCGTCTTTCGGTTGTGGCCACAGACAACGCCTCCCGCACGCTTGCAACGGCATCCGCCCTCCCCTCCATCCGTGAGCGCGTCGCCGCGGCCGTGACGCCCGAGCTAGTCGAGACGTTCCAGCGTGACGGGGCGGTCTGCATCCGCGGCCTCTTCACTCCTGCTGAACTCGAGGCTCTTAAGGTCGGCATTGACACAAACGTCTCTGCGCCCAGTGACCGGGCCAAGGTCGCGTCGCGTCCGGAGGACCCAGGATGGTTCTTCGAGGACTTCTGCAACTGGCAGACGAACCCCGCGTACAAGAGCTTCATAGCCGGTTCAGCAGCTCCCACGGCAGCGGCAGCTCTAATGCGCGCTCGCAACGTCCGCCTGTATCACGACCACCTGCTCATCAAGGAGCCAGGCACGACGCAGCGCACGCCCTGGCACCAGGACCAGCCGTACTACAACATCGAGGGAGCGGACACGGTGTCTATGTGGATCCCTGTTGACCCCGTGCCCGAGGAGGCGACGCTCGAGTTCATTGCCGGCAGCCACAAGGGTCCGTGGCTGATGCCCCGCACGTTTATGGACAAGGAAGCCAAGTGGTTCCCCGAGGGGACCCTTGCCGACTTGCCGGACATCGAGGCAGACCGTGCCGCGTTCCCGATCCGCAAGTGGGCTCTCGAGCCCGGAGACATGGTCTGCTTCCACATGCTCACGCTGCATGCGTCTGCTGGGACGACGACGCGCCGCCGCGCGTTCTCCATCCGCTTCATTGGCGACGACGTCACCCACGCTCCCCGTCGCTGGAAGACGTCGCCCGACTTCCCGGGCTTGAGTAACGAGCTGGCAGAGGGCGTGCCAATGGACCACCCGATGTTCCCCGTCGTGTGGACGAAGGACGGTGGACAGGTGGCCGGGCTTTAAAATAGGGGTTGGGACGATCCCGAAAGTGAAAATGAGTGAGAGGCCGAAGTGCTGAGTCCAAACAACACAAGTTCACGATGACGAGATTATGAAACCCAGCAGAGCATGTGGGTTGGCTCGGGGACAGTATCACGTTCCATTGCCGATCAAAGCCCCTCCTGGTAAGCGGTTCGGCGCACCACTGATCTCTTGAGCGTAGAGTACGCGCAGTGCGCAGGCGGTAATGCATAAGTTTGTTGTATTGTTCATGGCACCTATTAATAACTACCGACTAATAGGAGAAGGTAGAACTTAATTTTCAAAGCGGGCGTGTAGCTCAGTTGGTAGAGCGTGTCATTAGCAAAATCAAATTGTTATTGACAAGGTCTTTGGTTCGATTCCTAACTCGTCCACATTCCCTTCTTTTTCTTGTTTACCAAGGCTTGTTCCGCATTCTGGATCTGGGCTGTTGATGGTGGTTACCCATACCCTCCTGGTCTTTGTCCTCAAAGCTGCACGTGAAGGCTGCTGGCACTGCAGACACAAGAAACTGCTGAATACATCGAACGTCCTCGATTCGAGTTCACAGGAACCAGCCTGATGATATCGCTTTGCCACCGGTATACATCTGACTCAGCATGTCTCAAACTCAATCAATCAGTCTCGCGTCAGCTGTGGCATAACTGCAATGCCCTTCCCCGATGTTGAGCAATTATACCTTTGCGATGAGTGTATAACCGTGTAGAATAGGGGAGGAAATGGAGGAAGTGAAGCTTGCCGCATCAAGTAAGCGCCGCCCGAGCCGCGAGAGTGACGCCACATCAGCCACTACTAAGGATCCCTCGGATTCCTCCGCCAACGAATCTTGGCATCACTTTCTCATCAACATTCTCAATCGATTCATTCCCTGCTATTCATCTCGACGTCGACGTCCGGACGCAACTCTATCCCATCTTGGTGTTGCACATTCCGTCGTAGACGCCGCTCGCTCAGCTCCGGCTGGACCAAACAAGCCGTACCCCCTCCACTTCGACCCTCCACCTCCACCCTCTCACCTCCAATCACCTCACCTCCAACCACCTCACCTCCCACGCCTCTCGCCATGTCGGAATCGTCGACGCGCCGCAGTGGCACCAAGGAGGACCCGCAAAAACAGTCCCGCCGCCGAATCTCGCACATCTCCAAGGCCTGTAATGGATGTCGTAGAAGGTGGGTTTCGCGTCAGGGCCGTCCTCGCGCTTACGACCCGCGTCAAGAGTCCGGTGGCGAACATGGGCTGACGACAGAAAAATGAAGTGCGATGGCGCACAACCATCTTGTGGTGAGTAGTGTGTCGCGTCGTCGTTGGCGTTAGTGGGCTTGTGTGGAGTGTAATTGTCGACCTGGCTATCTTATCAAGTGATGCCCTGGATGCGCATCCTTGCCGCAGGCACAGCCGCGCTGACCCCAGCCATCTGCAAAGTCTACAAGGAGGAGTGTGTATACAACCCCGAGGCGGATGGCCGCCGCTCGACGCCGAAAGCGTACGTCTCGGCGCTCGAAGAGCGAGTGCGAGTTCTTGAAGGCATGCTCTCGAACGCCGGCCTCGAGGCCGGCGCGGGCGATGCTAAGCCCGAGCCGCCAGAGAACGAGACTATGCCAGAGACAGCGGGCCTTGACCGTTTAAAGGTGAGCATCTTTCGTATCTATGTCCAGCTGACGTCAGATTGATGAGACGACCGGCGAGCTGTTCGAGTATGGTCCGACATCGCTGTTCAAGCACGTGCCCGAGGGAAGCGACGATGCGTCGCCCGCAACGACACTCCACCCGTCTCCGATGGGCGTGCCACCCGCTGTCGGGGCGGAGCGGCCTGCACTCTTGCGGCCTCGCGAGGTTATGATCGCGGAGCTCAACTGCCCGGAGCTCGACGACGCGACGCACGAGAAGGTCCTGCGCCTCTTCTTCGACTACTTCAACCCACAGAGCTTCTGGGTCGACGAGCGCAAGTTCCGACGCGACATGGCATCCTCACCTGTCGTCGAAGGGTCGATCATCCGGGCACGCCGCACAGCGCACTACTCGCCTCTGCTGCACAACGTTGTGCTCGCGCTGGGCGTTGCATTCCTCGAGATCCCAGTCGAGGTACGCGAGCAGTTAGGTATCGCTTTCAGCAAGCGCGCCAAGGATCTGCTTGAGGAGGAGGCGGAGACCGCGATGCTCTCGACTGTCTCCGGCGTGTTGCTCCTCGGGAGCTACCACGCTTCTGTCGCACGCCACAACCTCGGCTTTATGTACTCGGGCATCGGGTTGCGGCTCGTGCAGGCCCTCGGCCTCGGGACCAACTGCAACTACTGGGTCACGAACGGTTCGATCACCGAGGAAACTAAGCAGTCGCGCTACAACATGTGGTACTGCGCCTACATCCTCGACAAGTGCTGGTCTACGTACGTCGGTCGTTCCGCCGCACTCCCTCTCGCCCAGCACGACATCCCCGTCCCGGCGCCTGATGCGGAGGAGGACGAGCTCATCTGGCACCCAATCATCCACACGCCGCGTTCCGAGACGTTCGACCCCAAGGTCGGGCAGGACGCGCTCGACCTGTCGGACGCGATTGCGACGGCCAACGCGGACCCTGTGAAGGGCTGGCGTTCAACGACGTTCGTGTGGATGATCAAGCTCAGCATTGTCGCCGAGCGTGTGCTCAGCACCGTCTACTCGATCAACTTCAACATCCGCTCGAGCAACGTGAGGCACGTCGTGTCAGAACTTGAGTACGTCCCTGCTTTACGGTTGGAGTTTCGGCTTACATCAGCGTCTTGTTAGAGAAATGGCTCGACTCGATTCCCGACGAACTCCGTCTGCCGACGGCCGGGCGCAGCGAGCGCATCGTTCCGGGCCACATCCTGAGCCTTCACGCGTTCCACTGCTTCATCCTTATCCTTCTCCACCGACCGTGGTTCGCAAACTGCGCGCCGACCACCCTCGACTCGGGCCCAGACGGCTCCGTGGCCAAGTGCGAACGCGCGGCGGCCAAGTTCATGACGATCTTACAGACGTGGCGCCGCTGCCCGGGACTGCGGTACTCGCCCGTCACTCTGGGCCAGGTCGCCTTTTCGGCTGGCACCGTGCACTTGTTGTCTGCGAGCCACTGTGCGTCCAAGCAGAGCCGCAAGTTCAAGGCGTGTATCGAGAACGTGCAGACTTGCATCGCCGCGCTGCGTGAGATGGGCGAGACGCTCAAATGTGCCGCCGTGAGCGCCGACACGCTCCAGAAACTTCTTGACGAGAGCTACGCGCCTGTACTTCCCAAGCCCGCGCCAGCCCCCGCGGCCCCTCCCAGCGCGGGCTTCGACATTGCCGCGATGCTCCAGAATCCGGCGTTTTCCGACCAGCTGAAGCAGTTGGGCTGGGCGCCGCCCACTGCCGGTGGGTCGGGCACTGGCCCCGCGCTGAGCACGGGCACGGGGGGAAGCTCGGCATCGACGCCTTCGGCAACCATGAGCGGCGCCAACGCCAACGGAAACGCCATCGACTGGAGCTTGTTCGGCCAGCTCCATCCGCTGAACAACATGCCGATGAATCCCGCAAACCAGGGCGCTGGAGAACAGGGACAGAACATCTACGACGTGCTGTACGCCGGCGCATCAGAAACTCCCTTCCCTGCTGGCAATGTTTGGGCGTGGACTGGCTTTGGGCCCTCCACTTAATACAGATCGATAGAGAGCCGGCTCCTCGCGCTCCGAAGTGGCTGGGCGGAGGTCTCTGTACAACCAGTGTATGTAACAATCACATGTCCTAATGGCTCCCACTCATCTTGTCCATTGGCCAATACTACTTGCAACATCTGAGGTTGAGCGCAGACACTGACCCGGACCAGCTAATAGCTAAGGGAGAGTCGGTCGACAGGCACGGCATGAATTGAATCTGCAGGGCAAGAACATTCCACCGATTCCACTTTGCACCTCAAACTCCCATTCCAACTCGTGACGTTTGGGCCTATGAAAAGCGGGCCGCACATCCAAAAGATATCCAGTCTACAGGAATTGAATCCTGCTGGTCCTCGCCGCGATTCGAACGCGGGGCCACTCCCATAGCTAGACCCTAAGAGAGTATGATAACCACTACACCACGAGGACAGGCGGTTTCATGTCCTCCAAGTTTCGGCCCTTCAGTGACCAAATCGCTCTTCTGCCGACTGTGGAGTATATCGAGACAATTAATGCAATTAGTAGAGTATTTCTCTCTTTTCTAGAACCCATAGCGACCCAGAAGTCATCTTGACATTCTCCCTACTTCACCACCAGCCATACCACGGTCCGTAGGGGTATCGGCCTCAGTGCCAACCGCTAGGACCCCACCAAGCGTTGAGACCAATGAGGACGCCGTAACGTACCTGCCATACGGGGCCGAGGACACGCAGTCCATCTCCGCCGAACTGGCCCTCCTCATGCTTGCGCTTCTTGGCGCCGGGCGTTGCGTCAGCGACATTGAGTTTCAACTCACGTTCTACGCTTCACCGAGACCGTCACCGGGATCCGAACCGCCAGAGTGAAGCATGATACACGCCCTTATGACCTCGTTCTTTTCTTCACCAATTTTGATGTGACAGGCGGGACGTGCTCTCTGACTTGGCCAGTGGCACGTCCACTCGCGGCTGTGTCAGCAACAAGGTGCCCTCTGATCCAATCAAAAGGACCCCGGTTTCACTATCTTGGCATAATACCTCTTGCACAGCGCCAATCCGTGCCCAAGCCCACGAGCCGAGTTGGTCTCTCGCATCCTTCGTCTTCGTTACTGCAAGCAGTCAAGCCTAGCCAAGCCAGGAACACCCGTTCGTGGTAATCCTGGAATGTGCCTGTTCTGCCGTTTCATTCTCGACCCCTGGACATGCGACAACATGGAACAGCTCGAGCGGGTACATGAGGAAATCAGGGGTTCATTAACACAGTGACAGTCATGACATTCGGGGTACTCGAGTGGTTGGAATTGCTTGAGGATATCAGCCTGAGAAGAGAGGAAAGAGAGAGGGGAGGGAGGGAAATATCGGACCACATGCCAACACTCTGCTTGGAGTGTGAGGCTGTGTTACTCTCCTCCCTTCCCAACCCGCAGAGTTACTCGTATTTGGTATCGGACGTGAGCGTGTCTGTTGGCTGGGAAATGCCGAGGCTTCGCAATGTGGACGTGTTAGAGACTGCGTCGGGAGGGAGAGAGAGAGCGCCGGGTGGCCATGACGTGAGGATGATGTGAAGAGCAGCTGGGAGGGGAACGAATGGGCATGAGTGAAGGCTTTGCGGGCCGTCCAGCTTCCTCCCCAACATCAACAGGCTATACGACTCTTGGCGCTGTGAGCACAGACCACCACCGATCGCCTCGTTATTTCAGTCGGTAGAATAAGTGACTCTTAGTGCTCCAAGCCCCCTGATCACTCGGTCGTGGGTTCGAGCCCCACACGAGGCTACTGTGACGGTATCTTTTGGCCGTCTGCCTTTCTGGGGTTTAAGGTTCTAGTTGTGGTTGGAGCTGAAGCTCAGACGGACCACTGGTCTATTCTGTGAAGCCTACTGCGGTGCACGAGTGGATTTCCTCCAGGCTGCATGGGAAATGCGTTTGGCTCAACTCCAATCCAGACGGGGAATGGAGAAGAGAGCATGCCTCGCATCCCCCGAGCCTCAACCCCTGTTCTTGTCATCTGGGGTGAGGCGAGGAGCGACGTGGTCCGTGCAGGGTACGAGAATTGTGCGATCTGGAGAAGTGAGAAGTGAGATGATCAACTGTGCGGGGCTCTGTCTGTGTTTGGATCGCGTGTGGGGTATGGGTTGCTCAGCCGCGGCAGTTGATGATCTTCAAGCAGGTGCGATAACGAGGACGCGTTCAGACGCGGTCATTCCTGCCCTCGTCCACAGAGGTTGCGCTTATCTTCGGATCCGACAACGGCATACAACTAAACCCGACCGGCTACTCCAACTCTGAACCCGGGATCTCCACATGTTCATTTTGGATGACGGACATGTTGCGTCGTCCAGAGTACTACGAGAATAGAACGGGGAGCCATGGGGGCCAAGTATGGCTAAATTGTCTCACTATCGGGTAGTACCAAGCTGCGACATTAGGGCGATTAGAGCGATACTTTGGCAGCTGACGATGCCCAAGATGGAACAAGGACTGTCAGTGCACGCTCAGACACGGAACGCTAGACACTGTTTGCACCAGCTTTGTCCGACTGACCCACGGGGCTCAAGCCGACTCTCTTTGGCTTCCCGACGCACTGACGGTGTTTCGCCGCACTTTTAGAGTCGCGTCCATGCAATGTCCACCCAACTTGTACGCTAGGGCTCGTGCGATGGCCAGGGAGAGATCCGAGTCCGACAACGCGGTCTCAAAGGCCGTGTCGTGGACTTTCGGTGAAGTAAAGTCTCCGGTCGTGTGAGGTGGGGCACAAATCCCTGCTAATCTGCAATACAGCCCCAAGGTTCCGACCCAGTTGTCTGCATTGTTGAAGAACGACAGTTGCCAAGCTTGCCGCTGAGGGAGTTTTTGTAGTTGAAAGTCATCGGCCGCCGCCGTGTAGTTGTACGGACCATGTGCACGCCCATCCATTCCGCCGTGACCCTGGGTTATAACACCGGCTGATTGGTTGAGGTGACTTTGCTGGGCTTTTGATTACCGGACCCTAACGGTCTCACATGTCAGTCCCTGTGCCTGGCTCGATCTCCTTACGCAATTCATGAGACTCGGGTCTATAGCGCCTCTTTCACGCGCGCTCACCGTGTTTGTGTTGCAAGAGAAAAGTTTTGCATCGCATTGGTAGCTTGTAGGCACGCAAAGAAAGTGTGGAAAGAGAAGGATGAGTAGCAAGAGTAGACTCGGGGATAGGCCGTGGAGCGCGGGGTGTGTACTAGTTGATCAATGCAATGTCAGGGATATTTGCGTCACTAATGCCGTGACACAATCCTACACTATTCTCTCGGGTATGGTAGTTTTTGGTTACCTAAAAGAGAAGAACCAGGCTCTCTTAATCAGGTACCTTTTTTGCGGGATGAAAGGTCCCTGCCTAGAAAGGGAGCCCTTTCTCCACATGTCCAGTACAAACAACCCACCCTGCCTCTGGTTGAATGCCCTGCAAGCCCTGCAGACCCATGAAGATTGCCTTTTCAGCCAGGAACGCGTTCCCCGCTCCGCTTGCAAAACCTAACCGCCACCCTCCTGTTGTCAGTCCCAAGTCCAGTCTCTCGGACGGTACTCGCCGCCACCCATTCCAAGGCTAGTCGAACATGGCCCCCCAAACGCCCCATGCCAATGTGCCAAGTGAGGCAAACTTTCTACCAAGCGGCCAGCACAAGCCCGTGTAGACCAGCAGCGCCTCCGGGGGGCGTTATGGCGTTCATTACAGCAATGAGTCCCGGTTTAGTGGAAGAATAAACCGTCGTGCCTAGCCAAACGATTACAGCTATATGTTGCCACTCAAGCCGCCATGACTTTGATCCCCATCAACATCTGTTCAACTCTCACCACCACTCAACAACTTGTACAATGGCCTACCTCAAGACCCTCCTCGCTGCGCGCCTCGTGTCGCTCTTCTTCTCCGCAGCCTTCACCCTTTGTGTGGTAGGGCTCTCTGGAAAGTGTGAGTGATTCAGACCCGGGGTGTCTCGGCCGCGCGCCAGACCCTTCACCCGGCCGACACAAAGGGCCCCCGCTGACAACAGCCCTCTCCAACCTGCACCACGACCGCCAGCTTGCTGTAAGTATACTAGACTCGCACGCCCCCAACCCCCTGCGGGGTACCCCATTGTTCCCCCCCGGCGATTAACAGTGTCGACCACTATCTCGATCGTCGAGATGAGATAATCGGCGACACGGGGATTGATCACCGCGGCAGGCAACATGGCACACGGCCATTCTTCCCCTATCGATAGCGATAGCTGACAACCAGTCCAAGCTCCTCAAGGGTGCTGTGATTCACGCCAATGATGTTCTCGCCATTCTCGGCGTTGCCTGCGGGGCCGCCGGTCTCGGCGTCATCGTCTCGGTGAGTGGCTACATTAGTCCAGCGAGCTGACGTATAGTTCTTCTCTGAAGTTGTCCTCTTCATCGAGAAGCGCAAGGGCATGCCGCGCCACTACCGCTACATCAACGAGTTCCTTATGGGCTTCTGCACCCTCTTGTTGCTCGCCGTCGCTATCGCCGCCACCGTCATTGTCGTGAACCGTGAGGCCACAGTTACGGCTCCCGGCATCCCCTCGTCCACCATTGCTATGCTTCTCAAGGCCACTGGCAAGTCGCTTCGCTACCGTGACACCTTTGCATACTACGCCAGTGAGTTTAAACACCGCCATCGGGTCAGGTGACGTGGTGCGGCGCAGTGATGTGGCGCACACAGCGCTTGGCATAACCAGAATCCCATGGTATGGCCAATCGACATGCCCTGCATGGCATGCCTTGCGCAGCACAAAGGACCCCCTTCACGGGGGCCGGGGCATCCATCCATGACCTTAAACAGCCGCTGACGCACAGTGATCTGCACATGGTTTGCCTGGTTCTTCGTCGCTGTCTCGTTCGTCCTCCTCGTCCTCGCCGGCCTCCACTACCGCAAGTCGGAGAACCACCGCGCCGAGGCGTCGAGCCTCGCCACGACTGAGAAGCGTGACGAGCACGACGTGACTCCCCCGACCGTCTAAACTTTCCTTTTTTTTATTCTGAACGCGTCGCACCGTGGCACTTGGTAACCTACCGTACTACCTCTGCCCCTAATAGCCACGGGCGCACTATGCAATGGTTACTAGAGCATGTGGTGGTTACGAGAGCATGTCGCTGTCGGGCCTGATGACGTCAGTTCGCTCCAGGGTGAGCTGACAAATGGACAATGACGGACAGCGAACAATGGTGGCGCAGTTTACAAGTATCTTGGCACGTCTCGCCCCATCCGAACTAGACTGCTGATGCTAAACGCATATCCCAGTCCCGGCGTCGATAGGCGATAGGCTTCACTGACAGCTGACAGGCTGTCGCGTTAGCAGTTCCGCTTATTTCGGGAGTGTGGTGATCGGGATCTGCACCGTGTATACTGTGTGTCCCACCAGCTCTGTCCACTCATCAACCGAACCCTAAAGCAGATTTCGTCAAGAGCGGAAGCACTTGATGCCGGATGCATCTCGAGTCCGCCGGCTGCAGACAGCTTGGCTGGCCTACTTGCAACGCGTCACCCGAAAAACTTGCGCGCTCCGGTGGCGATGCTGTCACTCTCATCACAAGTGCCTGTGCCTGTCGCTCCCGCCGATCATTGTGCATGTGGCAGTGTCTCTAGGTACCTCGGCTATGGAGCCCGGCTTCTTAGACTGCTGACATGGTCGTCAAGCACAATCTGAAGGAGAGATTGTGTCTGGAGAGAGAGAGTGATCTGAAGAAAGAGAGAGAGTCGCTCACCACATACCGATCTACAATGACACAAACAGAGAGATGGAGCGAATTGCATATCGCATACCAGCAAGGCTAACATACACAAGAGAACAGCCGCGTGAGAGCGGCATCCAACCACGACCGGTCAATGTTGGAGGCACTAGAAGTTGGTCCACAGACGCTTCCAGAGACTTGGCCGCGACCCAGAGTCGAAACTGCCAACCGCCGGCTTCTGGAGGTCGTCGACGTCGCGGCGGCGACCAGACTGGAGGTCCATCTCGTCGACGCGCCAAAACTTGGTCTTGAACACGAGTTTGTAGCCGATCCAAATGATAGCAAAGAGAGGGAGGAGAATGTAGGCGTCGACAAAGTCGCCGGCGTTAAAAGGAGAGAGCGTCGTCCAGCCTTGGATGAGGGCGAGGAAAATGTTTGCTGCGAGTCCAAAGTACGCATTGTAGGGGTACAGCATGGACTTGAAGGGCAGCTCGGAGCGCGAGTAGCCCTGCGCGGCCCAGGCGCGACCGAAACGAATGTGAATGAAGCTGATCGAGCCCCAGACCAGGAACGTCGACACGCCCGACAAGTTGACAATGTACGAGTACGCCTTGCCAGCGCCGGTGGAGAGATTCATCATGCTCAGGGCGCCACACGCGTTCGTTAGGAGGATGGCGGGGATTGGGACGCCACGGCGGTCGGTCCACCCGAGGAACTTGGGCGCCTTCTGGTTCTGGCCCATGTACAGGAGCGTGCGCGAGCCGATGTAGATCGACGAGTTGCAGGCGCTGAGACAGGTGACGAAGATGAACGCGTTGACGAGATGGATACCTCCTTCCCATCCAGCGTTCTGGATGGCGATCGTCATAGGGCTCTTGACCGCTGCCTTCGAGGCGCCGATCAGACCCGGACTGTTAGAAGGGCAAGTCAGGCCGTAGAAGCTGGAGATTAGAACTGTCGGCGCGAGTGCTCACATAGCAGAACCCATGTACACGAAGATGATGCGCCAGAAGGTCTGCCGGATGGCGATAGGGACTGCGCGGCGAGGGTTCTTGGTCTCCGTGGCGGCCACGGCGATACTCTCAACGCCAGCATAAAAGGTTGAACAGAAGACGAAGACGGTAGCGACACCGCGGAAGCCGTTAACGAACGGCCCGGGGTCCTTCCAGGTCGAGGCACCAATCGCAGGCGCACCCTTGACACCGCCGCCAATATAACTGCAGTCAGCAACGGAACCGCATCAGTCGTCCCAGGCCTTAGCACAGACCGTGGCACCTGCGATAGCCACTGATGACCACAGCGGTACCCGGTTGCGGGTGATAAGGACAGAAACTCGGTCACTCACACAATCGAGAAGATAAAGTAGGCGAATAACCCGATAAGCTTAATCAAAGCGAGCCAGAACTCGGCCTCGCCGAACGACTCAACACCAAGGAGCTGGAACGCGAGGAATGCGAACTGGGGTCAGCGGACATTACACCAGTCAGGAAGAGTGACGACATGGTGATCACAGGGTTGGTAGAATAAGGACCAGACAAGGTCGGTTCCAACGTCATGTGCTCCACAGAACACCTGTCATACCGCGCCGTGACCGAGCAAGCATGCTTCCTCAGCTGCACAATGCAGATGAGGATGGACATGAAGATGACATGCGACTCAGACGCGACAGTGACAAGACGCGTTTGAGCGCTTAGCGCTCAACTTTGGATGCCGGATCGGCCCGAGAGATGACGCGATATGCAGTGCGCGTTTTGTACCCCTGATCGGCTCGCATCTGTATTGCCATACTCCATTGGAAGCTGCGACACCAAGTGGATGACACGCCATCAAACGTGTTTGCTGCCTTATTGCAGTTCTCACGAGATTACGCTTGGCTACGCTTGGCCCACACTCCCACTCCCTGGCCATCAACGGCCTCCAAGCCGTGCACCGCCACTCTCCCTCTCGCCCTCGCTTGGCACACCCTGCGCTTAGACTCACCCAGAAGATCAAGAAGAATCCCCACTGAGGCACCTTGGTGGTCCAGACGGAGAAGATGGAAGTGAGGACGTTGTACTCGTTTGCAAGGACGCAGAACCAAATGATAAAGTAGTTCCAGCCCAGTGCCGCGCCCATGGCCTTATCGGTAAAGCGATCAGCGAGACCCGTGAACGCGCCGCCGGTGGGATAGAGGGTCGTGAGCTCGCCGAGCGACTGCATGATACTGAATGCGACCAAGCCAATGACGCCGAAGCCGATGATCAGCGACGCCGGTCCGCCCTTGGCTAGTGCGCCACCCGCGCCGATAAGCAGACCAGGACCGATGATGCCAGCGAGCGCCATCATGGACAAGTGGCGTGTCTTGAGGCCACGCTTGACACCCGAATTGGGGTCGATGTCGCTAAAGTCGCTGCCTCCGTCGCTGCCAATGACGGGCAGCTCGCTCACGACATGTCCTTTTTCATCTGAGGAATTGGAGCCGTAACCGTACGCTGGCTGCTCGACATAGCCGGGATGGTGCGAGTCGTACGGGTTGTGTTCGCCGGCCTCATATGGGTCGAATCGTGGTTGGTGAGCCATGGTGGCGAGATGTTGTGATGGGTCAAGGTCTTGAGCTGCTTGGTCTTATAAATAATGGGGTCGGGCATATTGTGCGCGAGGTAGACTCTTCGGGTGCAGAAGTTGCAGGCGATGCAGGAGATACAGCAGCTAGTGTCTTTGGTCTGCCCTCCCCCTTGATGCCCCCTGCTAAGCCCTTAGTTGATGATGCTTGCATGAGTGACGTGTTTGGTATTGCAGTGTGAGATAGGGGGGTTATCAACATCAACCAACCACAATCGACCCATCGTGAAATTGTTCCTGGTATATATGCGTGGTACCAGGTGGATCAGCCAAGAAAGGAGGTCATGTCCACGCCAAAGCACGTCACCGATCGTTAGCTCGCTCCCACTTGGCGCATCCCCCTGTTTTGCGCCTGAAGTCAAACACCACACCCTCGTTTGGCACAAATTGATATTCAAGGTATCAGTTGATAATTGGCCGCCCCCTACTTCTAAACTCTCAATGTGCACCTGTTTCAGCGAAGTCCTTGGGAACTGCATTGGATGCAGGCTCGGTCATTCAGTAAAACATCAGAGCCTACATCACCCATCACCGGAGGAAGTGATAACCGCGGGGAGTGATCAGCGCCCAGCTGGTTCCCACGGCACGACAATCAATGTGGTAATCTCCAGACGAAGCAAAGTCTGGGTTCTTCCACACTTAATGCTAGTGACCAATTGATGAGGACCTACATTTCTCATCTTGTCCAGTCCACAAGTCATGCCAAGCCGTCGGCCGCAACGCCGTCCCCCACGCCATCACATGCATGCAAAGCCCATAGGGCCTAGGGCCAACCGGCTGACGCGAGACAGGCCAGATCTGCATACGTGGAGATCTCATACGTGCTTGTTGTCTTGGTTTTCGATCTCTCGACATCTCGACCTCTCGACCTCTCCAGCCCCGACTCGCGCCAGCAAACACCAATATGGCGATATGGCCAAGCGTCGTGATATCTAGGGTTTCTAGGACCCAGGTGGGGTGGAGCGAGGGCATGCGGGGGCCAGGGCGCTTGGTTCGCAGCAAAACGGCCCGGTGGCCCGTGCCCATTTGAAGAGGCCGAGATTGGGCACGCCGCGCATCTTCTTAAGTCATCGCCCATCTCAGCCCTCAGCCCTCATGGCAGCACCCGGCCTAATACGCAGGCAATCGTGCAACGGGAAGCGGGAATTGAGGCGGAGAGCGCTCCAAGTCGGACACGCGAGAACCCGTTGGCGGCCATGAGGGCTGGGCGGAAGGATGGACACGTTCCGCCGCTGTTGTTGCCAGTCAACATGGCAGAAATCCCACCATCAGAGTACCATTCGTTTAGAGGCCTTGAAAATGTCAAAGGTCGCACGAGCCAGCGAGGTAGCGAGCAGTCAAGTGGGAGCCTCTTGTGACGGCCATAGCAAGGAATGGGCCGGAGGATGCTTCCTCAAAGATGTCACGTGGCTTGGATGAGGTGGAGGTTCGTATGTCCCATGCGATGGCCAGGGAGAGATCCGCGTCCGACAACGCGGTGTCAAAGGCCGTGTCGTGGACTTTCGGTGAGTCTCCGGTCGGGTGAGGTGGGGTACGAATCCCTGCCTAATCTGCAATACAGCCCCAAGGTTCCGACCCAGTTGTCTTCCGACCCAGTTGTCTGCATTGTTGAAGAAAGACACTTGCCAAGTTTGCCGCTGAGGGAGTTTTTGTAGTTGAAAGTCATCAGCCGCCCCTGGGTGGTTGTACGGACCATGTGCACGCCTATCCATTCCGCCATGGCCCTGGGTACGTCGTTGAAACACCGTCCCGTCCGCCCACCTTCCTCTCTCCACCACTCTCCCCTTTCACCAAACATCTCCGCTCAGCACGCTCAGGACCTCCAGATTGTCGGTGGGGCTGGCGACCTCACATCATGCGCTTCCGCTCGCGCCACCTTGTCGGGCTGCTGATCGGTGCGGGCGTCATCCTCACCATCTTCCTCACCTCGCCGTTCTACGCAGAATGGCACGGCTTCAAGGCGATTAGCGCGAGCCGGAGGCTCCTCGCTAACAGAGCACCAGCGGCCAAACACCCTGTTATCATCGTCCAGCATATCCCAAAAGGCTCGCTTGCAGTCGCCTCGCGCGCCAGCCACGCCCTTTACGCCAAGGCGTGGGGATACCGCTACTCTGGGGATTCGCACAGCTACGTAGAGGACGGCCCGCGGGGATGTCTGAACAAGGAGCACGTGCTGCGGCGTGTTCTTGCCCGCGAATTAAGCGCCAAACAGCCGGCGGAATGGATTGTGTGAGTACTTGACTTGCGCTGGGTCGGAGCTGTGCGTCGCCCTCTCCGGGAAGCACTTGTCAATTTTCAGCCCGGCTCAGAAGACTGACACCCAGTTACTCGGATGCAGATTCCATCGTCTCGGATCCCGCTGTACCATTACACGTCCTCCTCCCACCACCATCCCTCAACGCGCATTTCGCCTTCGGGGTGGACCCCAACGGCATCAACGCGGGTGTGTTTGCCATCCGCGTGTCTCCCCTAGCCCTGGAGTTTGTCGAGACTGTACTCGATTGGTCGGACACCAACACAAGTCCATTGATCTCGGACCAACACTGGATCGGTCTCACCTTGCGGCGCAACGAGACATTTGCCAACGCGTTCATCGAGATGCACCGTTCCTGGATGAACGCGTACGTCATTGACGATGTGGGCGCCGGCACTTCCTCTCCATACGGAGATAAAAAGGAGTCATGGGCGCCGCAGTGGCAGGTGCATCTCGTCAACCACTTCAAGCGCAAGTACTCGTGGCGGCCCTTTGTCGAGCGCGCTCTGGCCGTGTACGAACGCGGTGTGGCTGCGGCTGGAGGCAAGGTGGGCAATGAGGGGGGAAAGGTGTCGCAGGCCGGAGAAGGGAGGAGCCAGAGAGAAAGTCGCCCTGTGGGACTCGATATGCTGCCACAGGCGGGTTGGGCACAGGAGACTGCAGACCGCTGGTGGGCTGGTCGACAGACAGGGATCGTCGGGATACATTTCCTCGATGAGGAGCTCATGAAGGTTGTGGATAGGCATGGTACGCCGCAGACTTCGTAGTGGACAGGATATGGCATCACATACAGGGCAGGTTGGCTAACGCCGCTCATTATAACAGATGCTAACGTCCACATATGCAGTCACTGCACTCGCTCCACACACCCAACCACTTCGCTTACCCCCAATCGAACCGAACAGACATCGCACACGACTAGCGATCGAAGTGCTCTGCGGCTCCCCACGTTCCATATGACATTCGGGACGTCACTGATGCATTCGCAGAGCACTTGGCCGCTTTCCAGAACGTTTAAGGCCTGCACAACATCACGCTCAACGCGCTAAAAAACAGAAACCACCCGTCCTCGTGGTGTAGTGGTTATCATACTCTCTTAGGGTCTAGCTATGGGAGTGGCCCCGCGTTCGAATCGCGGCGAGGACCAGCAGGATTCACTTCCTGTGCACGGAAAGCTTTTGCTAGTTGGCCAGTGCGTTTGTTGTTGGCGGCGTTGGTGATGGAGGATGTTTGCCAGGCTCACAGGTGTCCCTCCAGATTATCCGCTGCAGCTTAGCCTCCATTCCTGAAGCAGACTTTACATTGGTCGGAGCGGATTGGACACCCACCCAGGGGTGCTCCACGACACGAGTCAAACCACCTTGTCCGACCACCTGTGCCTCACTCTTCTCTCACGTTACCCTCAGTGGCCCTCATGACTCCGAACAACGTCCCAGCCGCGGTTACCGGATCTGCAATCCTCTCGGAACTCAGCGGAGGAGGAAACCGCTTTCCACAAGCATCCCAGGCCACTTAGCTCAGCTGGTTAGAGCGCATGCTTAACACGAGCACCAGTCGTCGGCTGTGTCGAGTTACGCATGAGGTCGGCGGTTCGATCCCGCCAGAGGTCATCTTTTGGCTCTTGGAGCAACCAGAGAATGCTTGGGTGACGTGAGTGTTGCTTGGTGTTCTGGCCACATTCTTGGCGGTCCAGGCTGTTCCGGTCGGGGCCGGTGTGACCGCATTCCTGAGATCGAACGCCTGTCAGCCGGTGTGACCGCATTCCTGAGATCGAACGCCTGTCAAGCCCGGCCAAGTGAGGATTGTGTTCTGCCATATCAGCTTGACACGCTTGGGTTTGTCACGGCTCATGTGAGCCTGACGTGAGCAACGTCGCGTTATCAGTCTATCGCTGCTGATTTCAGCGCTACAGCTCGCAAAAAAACTCGGCAGAAGAAAAGCCGCGATATGCCAAGTCTGATAATCTCGAGTGTGTTATGCGGAGTGAGATTCAGCCCGTCAGTGGCTGTTAGCGCGACTGCAAATGGGGCCGACCACTCTGCCTGATGAACGAACGTATGGCTTTACCCAGTGTTTTTCCTCCCGCAGCTGACATCAGCTGATACAGAACTCGTCTAAATAAGGCTATGCAGAGGTCAGCTGCGACACCGCTCTCGCGCCGCAGCGGACAATGGGCGGCGACAGCGAGTTGGCGGACACCATCGAGGCAGACTAAACGATAAGCGATTGCGGTTGACCCACCGGTAAATCCAATGACAGAGGTCCAGGGGTATGTTGGGCTTAATTACCAGGCGCAATCTCTGAGACATAACCTAATCGCCCTGGCCCCGGTCGCATACAATCGCAACGGCCCACTACATTTGGTCAGCTGCCCGTTACAAGCTGCCGAGCTGATGTGATCCCCACCGCATCGCCCATCTCCGGCTTGATAGTCCAGGCCCAATACGCATGGGAAACACTTTGCCGGCGTCGGCATCCATCATCGTGATGCTACTCCAACAAGCGTTGTGGCGCTGCCTCAACCAGCCCCAGAGATGGAAATCAACGTATAAACTGATGCTCTGACATGAATGCCAACCCCACTTGGGACCATGTCCACCAACGTCGACGATCTCCCTATCCCAGGCTCGCTCCTCCTCGTCGAGGAGGGCGACCAGGAGATTGTGCTCCATCCCACACCCAGTAATGACGTCAACGACCCCCTCAACTGGAGCTGGAAACGCAAGCAGCTCGCATTCTGGATGCTCATGGCATATACTTGGCTATGGGGCTTCGGCGCATGCTCGGTTTACTCTGTCCTCGTGCCGCTGTCCGAGGTCAAGGGAATCAGTCTGGCCGCCCTCAACGCCGGCACGGGATACATGTTCCTTCTGCTCGGGTTCGGCGGTCTCGTCACCCAGCCCCTCGCCCTCACTTTCGGCAAGCGGCCGATGTTCCTCGTCTCCTCGATCGCCCTCCTCGGCATGCTGGTCTGGCAGGTATACATCACCAACGAGGGGACATGGTACGCCAACAAGATCATCCAGGGGTTCTTTGGTGCCCCGATTGAGATGCTCGTCGAAGTGGGCATTACCGACCTCGTAAGTTTTAAAGTTCCCCCTTGCAACTTGAAACTTTTCTGATAGCAGTTCTACGCACACGAACGTGGCTTCTACATGGGCGTGTACACTGTATGCTTGACGGCGAGTAACTACCTCGCTCCAGTGTGGGCTGGGTACGCCAACGACAACCTCGGGTGGGAATGGGTGTTCTGGATCAGTGCAATGATTGCCGGTCTCCTCGTCATCCTTCTCTTCTTCTTCATGGAGGAAACAAACTACAACCGCGGGACGTCCGAGCTTAGCGAGAAGAACGACGCTGCCGCTGTCGCTGTCGCTGTCGCAAACGACGCCGAGTCACGCCACAGTGACAAGGACAAGGAGGGCGAGACGACCGTCAACGTCACTGTCGCCAACGACAGCCAGCGCACCCTCGTGGGCACCGAGTGGAGCTATTCCAAGAAAATCGCCCTGTACCGTGAACGCTACGCCAGCAACAAGACCATGCTCGCAATGGCCTACCGGCCCTTCCTGTACTTCCGCTACCCTGTCGTCGTGTGGAGTGGTCTACTCTACGGCTCCTCGCTGGTGTGGTACAATGTCCTCAACGCAACGGCATCCATGCTCTGGACGCAGAACTACGGCTTCACGGCTTCCAAGGTCGGCCTGTCCTACCTCGCTCCGACGCTTGGTGCCATCCTCGCCATCGGATACTGCGGATTTGCCGACCACAAGTTCCTTCTTTGGCAGACCAAGCGCAAGAACGGTATCCGCGAGCCCGAGGACCGCCTCTGGCTGCTGGTGCTTATGGCATTACTCATGCCGACCGCCCTTATTTTGTGGGGCGTCGGCGCGGCCCGCCACATCCACTGGTTCGGATTGATTGTCGGCTCGTTCCTCATCGGTTTCTGCAACCCGCCAATGGGGAGTATTCCCATCAACTACACCACCGACTCGTACAAGGACTTGAGCGGCGAGGCACTGCTCACCGTCATGATTATTCGCAATTCTCTCAGCTTCGGCATCGGGTACGCAATTACGCCATGGCTCAACATTGGCCTGCAGAACACTTTCATCACGGCAGCATTTGCGTGCATGGCCGTCATCCTCAGCTTCCTTATCATGGTCAAGTGGGGCAAGACGTTCCGCAAACGCTCGCGCAAGTCCTACTGGAAGTACGTTGAGTCGAGTGTCATGCCGCATCACTGAGGTGATGGCGTCTGATGGAGATGCGGGGTGTCTTGGGTAAAGCGGGGGGTCATGGCAGACCAGTAGTTGTGAATAGGAATCATTAATTGTACTTGGACGAAGAATATTTGAACATTGCTGTATCTGAGTGTAGAAGGCGGACAGTTGTCGGACTTGCAAAGTCCTGCTTCGAACGAACAGACCTGACAGATTAGTACACGGGCAGTTGTGAGACGCCTCTCCGCCACGCTCCGCCATCTGCTTGAAACACATGCTGCTGATTGATCCTATGACCTACAAATTGTACCTGTTCACCACTTTCCACTAGAGCTTCGCGTCACCGTTGGCTCTGCGGATGTACTTGACATCGTCGGCCGACAACGAGCTCCCAAACGCCTGAAGGACGTCGTCGACACCCGAGCCAGCGGGAACATAGAACTCGTTGGGGTCCGTGTACGCTGGGGGTGGGATGGCGGGTGTGCGCTCGAGGTTGGGGTGGGGAACAGGCGGGTACATGTTACCCTCGGGCACAGGCTGGGCGTACTTTGCACCGCCCAGCTGGTCCTGCGTAACCTCGTGCTTGGTGAGGACGGGGACAGCGCATGAGTCCGTGCCGTGGAATAGGAGTGCCCACTCGTCGCGGTCGTTGGTGAGGAACACGCGCGTGAGTGCAAGGCGCATCGTGCCCCATGTTTCCTGGTTCATCTGGTTGCGCGAGTCGAGGGCCTCGATCTCCTCGTCGCCCTGCAAGAAGGGGCGGATGAGGCGTGAGAACTCGGCGAAGAACTGGGGCTCGAGGCAGCCGACAGTCATGTACCCGCCGTCGCGGCACTTGTAGACGTTGTAGAACGGGCACCCGCCATCGAGCGTGTTGTTTCCCGGGGGTTCATGCCATCCGACCGAGCCGTTCGTGTTGGCCGGGTGGGCGAACAGAAGCGGGAACGACGAGATGTAGCGCGCGCCATTTACCATGTCGGTCTTGACGACCTGGCCCTTACCCGACGACGAGCGCTCGAGCAGCGCAAGCAGGATGCCCTGAACGAGCATGATACCGCCGCCGGCAAAGTCGCCGAGGATATTCATAGGCGGCGTCGGCTCGCCAGTCTTGCTGCGAATCATGTCCAACACCCCGCTCACAGCGATATAGTTGAGGTCGTGGCCCGCCATCTTACCATACGGCGAGGTGGGGGAGAAGCCGACCATGCGCGCAAAGATGAGCCGGGGGTTGATCTTGGCACACTCTTCTGGTCCAAAGCCCAGCTTCTCCATCACGCCGGGGCGGTACGGGTCGATGAGCACGTCCGAGTGCTTGATCATGTTACGGATGACCACCTTGCCTGCCGAGTCCTTGAGGTCGACGACGACGCTCTTCTTCCCACGCGAGGTGACGTCGCGGCTCACCCCGGGCTTGCGGTCGATTCGGATGACCTCGGCGCCATAGTCGGCCAGCACCATTGTCGCGAAGGGCGCTGGGCCGATGCCCTGGAACTCGAGGACGCGGACGCCGTTGAGGGCCATGGTGAATTGTAGAGATGAGAAGGATAGTGGTAGTGAAGCCCCAGATGCTGTGGGAATTGAAAGAGGGAGATGGAGAGCGAGGACGAGGAGGGAGAGAAAGATGATGATTACAAGGCAAGATGAACAACCGGCAGTCTCGGCATTGGAGGCCGGCATGCCGATACCGGCATCGGAATTAGCCGAACCAACTCTAACGGGCCATGACCATTCCGCCAAGCCGCGGCTGTCCTCTTACTCTCCTCTGCACTCATAAACTTTGACGAGACAGACCTGGATGCGGCGCTGCACGACCGGCGCGAAGTCCAGCTCCAGTCGCTGGCGGCTAATGCGCGACTATTTCACCAGCTCGAGAACTCCCCGCCCAGCAGCAAACATCGCTATAGCTTAGTGGAAGAGCGCGAGGCTCATACGTGTATGATCACCTCGAGGTCCCAAGATCGAGACTTGGTGGCGATAGCTGCTCGCAGAGCGAGTCTTTTGCTGCTAGTCGCCGCCGAGCTGCTGTTGGCGTCGGTCGAGGACATTGGGCAAGTGGCCGGTCTGGACCGTGCCTGTCAGATGGCTTCTGTTTCAGGGTTGGGTGGTGCGAGAATCCGCACCAAGGTCCAAGTTTCGGTGCGAGTGTGAGTGCGAAAGGGCTGCGAGCGCGCGAGCAAGAGCAACAGTGGGGCCACACGCGCATCTCCTTTTGGGAAAGAATCGATTGCAATTGTACAATGGCCTGAGGACTGCGTGCTGCGTGCTGCGTAATGCAGTGCAGGAACTGTCACACTGCGCATCTCCCAAACTACTTCGGCCGCAGTCGTGTCTACTATCTTTGGAAAAGCTGTTGTCGTCCGGAATGTACAGACATCCCTTCGCCTCCGGTTTGGTTGGTTGTCTCATGTCCTAGAGGCTGAAGAGAATCCCCGTATCCCCGTGCGAACCCGTGCAACAAGTTGGGCGCCACGGCGCTGCTGGTGGGCAAGAGATCTGACAACGCAGTCATCTGCCTGATGCCTGATGACTGTCCGGATCCATGTTGCCGACGCCACATATTTATTCACTCGAGCCTCGTGACTCGGCGCCACTGCATCGCTCCCATCTTGTCGTCATGCATGCTCTCCTAGTGAGCAGAGTGACCAACGGATCTACGGAAGTGGGGATGTATATGGACAATGCCAAGTGTCAATGCACCAGATGTTCAGGAGTTTAACTGGTTGGAATGGACATGGGACATGGGAAGCAAAGGGGTTAGTCCCCAATGAGGCTGGACCACGAGCCACCTTTCCCACCTATCCTATCTATATCTCTACATCTCTACATCGTACACTCTACCACTCTCGTTATCCAGATCGCTTCACGGTCGCCAGATCGCCATCATGCGCGTCCTCGTCCTCCTCGCGCCTCTGTGTGAGTAATGCTTGTTGCTTACACTGACGCCAGTCCTCGCATCAGCCGTCGCCCAGGGGTGAGTTCCGTCCCGTTTCCTCCTCTCCCACCTTCCTTCCACCTTCCTTCCGCCCTCCAACACTCCTCCGCCGTCTACCTCGCCTCTCTTACGCCGGCCCGCACTCACACCAGTAACGGCAACTCGAGCAATTCGGTGTCGAATAACGATGGAGGTAACGGGCCCTCCACCGCGGCAGGATCCGCCGGGGCCTCGTCACCCTCGTCTTCTGGCGGCTCGAACTCGAACTCGACCAACTCGGGCACCAATGTGAGCTCGAACTCGACCAACACCAACACTGGCAACTCCACGGTCAGCGGTAGTGCCAACAACTCGTCCAGTGGCGGCGTCAAGACGACAGCCAAGCCGATCGGGTACGAGACCCCCGCTGCCGTTCCTCCCTCGACGCTCGTGCCCGTCACAGCCGGCGCGCAGCGCGCAGGCGTCGCCCTCACACTTGCGGCGGCGGGCGTCGGCGCGGCCATTGCCGCGGGCCTCACCCTCGCCATGTAGATTATAGACCGAGCATACGGACACTCTGACGCACGACACGATTCATTCCATTGCATGTACATGTCACACACTTTGTTTGGTAACCGTGATTCATGACGTGGCTGACGATATGATGGCTGGAAATGATCGAGACTTTGGCACCGGAGCACCGGAACCGTGCCTGGTTCCATATGTCCAGTGCATTGAGGCTTGGTACTTGACCAACACTCTATCGCCATGGTAACAACGTTCTCCGGGGCGACGCTGAGCTTGTCTGCCTCTGGCTCTGCCCAGCGATGCGTGCGGCCAAGGTGCAGACACAGCTGAGAGAGTTGGAGTTACTGAAGTGGCCCTCTCCAACACAGTACCACGGAGACCATCGACGTCATCATCATATTGGCTGCCCCACTCCAACTCATGGTCGGAAAGGTGAACCGTCTGTACCACTAGCCCTACTGAGCTGCCCCAGGACTTTGGCCCCAGACCAACCTGACACATACTGGCCTCGCCTGTTGCGGTATACCTCCATAGCCCTGATGTCGGCTTGCCTACTCACAAGAGCCAATACATCCTTCTGACCACTACGCTGCATACGTGGCCTAAATCTTACCCCGGTCGAGATACTGGTTCGGCAGATCAACATACCGTGCGCGGAGGTACTCTGCCACGCCCTTGGCCAAGCTGTCCATCCTCGCGGTAGAGGACACGCCCTTGCCGAGATAATCGTGGAGGACAAAGTGGACAGCAAGCATGCCGGGGAGTTCGACGCGCTCAATGCGGTTGCCGACATACTCCTTGCCCATGAGCCGCTTAATCTCAGCCTTGGAAAGCAGGGACTTGAGCCAAGCATACTCGTCGTTGTTGCGTACGAAGAAGCCGACATTCGCATCTGGTATCAGCAAAATACGTTGATGAATTTGACGACTCACTTCCGCCCTTGTCGCCCGAGCGCGCATGTACGATCCAACCCAGTGGTCCGCGCGTCGTCTCGCCATACGCGCCGGCCTCGAGGGCCTGCGCAGAGTCGTAGTCCTTCTGAGGGATAAGGGGTTCCGTGTTGTCCACGGCGGGCACGTCGATCGTCTTGGACGATCCAACAAAAGTCACCTTGAGCGGAAGGTGTTTCTGGCTCACGCGGCCAGGCCAGTACTCGATGTATGGTGTCGGCTCGGTTGCTTTTGTCAGTAGGATCTAGCTTGAACTCACTCCGCATGTCCATCTGGCTCTGGTATCCTGGGAAGTGACCGAGTCCCTCGGGGTTGACAAGCGCGCGGAGAGTCTTGGCCGGCCCGAACGCCTCGAGCGTCTTGGCCTGAGCAAAGATCCGGAACATGGCCGTCGCGAGTGCCTCCTCATCCGCATCTGGCTTGGCGACACCGTACTGCGTCATATCCCAAGTGGTAAACTGGTCGACCTTGTCCGCCATAAACTGGGAAATCTGGAGTTTGAGGGCCGCAAACTTCTCCTCAACGTTGAGACCCGTGGCGAAAACAAGCGCCTCGGCCTGGTATCCCGCCACGCCACAGATGGCCGCCTTGGTGGTCGGAGGCGGGGCGCGGCCACGTACACCAGACACGCGGACGCGGTCGTTGCCCTCGTCAGTCACGACAATGTCGTCGATGATTCCCTGTACGTCTGGGTTGAGGTAGACGTTGCCCTGGATCTCGTAGAGGATCTGACTGCGGACGGTAATGTCGTTGACGACGCCGTTCCACTTGCCGTCCTTGCTCTTTTCCTTTGTAATCACGAATGTGCCGTCGGAATTAATCTCGGCAATACCCATGCTAAAGTTGTAGTAGTGCGAGAGATACTTTGTAAATCCCGAGCTGTTACCACCGGTAACGTAGGCGCCACACTCGATACAGTGACCGGCGAGGAGTGCGCCAGCCAGTGCGTCGTAGTTGGTCCACTCCCAACCGTGGTACCAGGCCGCGGCGGCGATCACGGGCGAGGCATCCGTGCACCGGCCGGAAATAACCACGTCCGCACCGGCCTTGAGAGCCTCGTAAACACCCCGCGCGCCGACGTACGCGTTCGCGCTCGTGATCCCGCCCTCATGCTCCCATCCCTTAAGGTGTCGGTCATCGTCTTCGAGATGGTAGAATGTCTCGCCGGCCGCCTTGAGCTCGTCAAGCCGGTGGATGAGGTTATCGCCCTCGACATACGCGACCTTGAGGTCGATCCCGGCTTCCGAAAGGATCTTGGCCGTCTCCTCTGCCAGGCCCTTGGGGTTGAGCGCGCCAGCGTTGGTAAGGATCTTGGGCCGGTTCGCCTTGATGGCCGGAAGCGCGAGCTTGAGGTGGTGCAGGAACCCCGACTCGTAGCCTAGGTCGGGGCGCTTACGGAGCTCGAGCGCGCGCCAAGCAAGGTTCTACTGTCAACACAGTACGTGTAGGCAACTCACCATTTCGGCGAGGTAGTCGCCAAAGAGGATGCCCGTGCCGGTCTCGGCCTGCGTCTTGAGCGCATCATAGCGGTCGCCCATGAACCCGCTGAACGAGGCGATGCGGCATGGTGAATTGTCTCCGGACGGCATGGTGTATAGATGGAGAGGAGTGTTCAAGCTCTAAGCTCTAGTATATGTAGGCTGAACGGATGGTGTCTAATCTGGTGTGAGCCGGGTATATTGATGGCTGGCGGTGACCGGCCGGGATGTTGAATGCCGATCGGTCCCCGAATCAAGCAGAGGGCTGGGACAGTCGGAGATGAGCGATACAACCCGAGCCCCACTCATTTGGCTGTCACCATGGCTGACTGGGCGGGGCACATGCGTGTGAGGAACTCGAACCGAGATTGCAAACAACCAGTGGGAGCCCACAAAGATGTTCACTTGGCCACGTCGAAATCTTCCATGTGAATATGTACATCGCCTCATTCCTACAGATCGACCTTGGTCGCGACGACGCGGGTCGAGCCAAAGCCGCTCATGAACAGCCACGCCTGCTTCTTATCGTCGTTGGTCGCGGGGTCGATCGAGATCATGACGG
This sequence comes from Cutaneotrichosporon cavernicola, assembly GCF_030864355.1. Classification (NCBI taxonomy): domain Eukaryota; kingdom Fungi; phylum Basidiomycota; class Tremellomycetes; order Trichosporonales; family Trichosporonaceae; genus Cutaneotrichosporon; species Cutaneotrichosporon cavernicola. The sequence goes on along the minus strand of NC_083396.1, from coordinate 2,672,770 downwards.
CGGCACTGGAAGAGGACAGGCTGAGCCCGTCGTCGGTGAACAGCATAGTCGTGTTCCAGCCCTTCTCCAGCGACCCGCTGCTGAGCCATACAATGGGCGGCACAGCCGCGTCGACCAGCACAGAGTCGTGCAACTGGATGGCCTTGGCAAGGCCAGCCTGGAGGAGCCCCGAGCGGTCATCGTCGCCGGGATACTTGTCGGTGAACCAGGAGGGGTTGTCGATCGTGCTCTCGTACACGACCTGTCCGTCAACCTTGATGTTCCGTCCCTCGATGTGGGCGAGGTACGCGACACCGCCGCTTGCATCGACGACCGTCAAGCCACCGGGGCGGCGACCGAGACCGTTGTTGTTGTGCAATCCGTTGAGAGCGTAAACCGCATCGACGCCGTCAAAGTCCTTCTCCTTAGCGTTTGCGATTACGTGGACAGTGTTGCTCCACGCCGTGGTCGCACGCGTACCGAGGACTTCGACGGTACGCATCAGGCCCTCACGATAGAAGTGGTCATTGGTGACGAAGAACGAGGTAGGTCCCGTCGCGAGCAGGTCGTTGGGCATCTTGACGAGGTCATTGCGCACGGTGCGGACATGGGTAGCAGTGTCAGAGCCCAGGACATGGTGGAAGATCTCGATGCGCGAGTCGGCCTTCTCCTCTGCCGGGAGAGAGGTGTCGCGGCTCTTGACGAACTCGTCGGTCGGGGCGTGGTTGACTGCCTGGATGTAGACAGCGCGGCTGTTCTGTGGGTCCTCGATGACGTCGATGCCGTGCGTGCAGAAGAAGGACGAGAAGCCGTCGAGGTTGAGCTTGCGCGAGATGAACGTCTGGTGTGAGTGTGAGTGAGTGGGTGGATGGGTTGGAGGAAGATGAGAACCACTCTCGGGCCGCCGGAATCACGTACTTCGGGGTTGATCACACGGAGCTCGCCATCGCCCGCCGTGCTGGGGTCGTCAAAGACCGCGAGCGGGGGGAACCACTTCCCGCGGCTCCCATGGGCGCCCTGGCACGCGGTGAAGATGTGTCCTTCGTGAAGATGAAGGTCCTCGCAATCTGCTCCGTCGATGAAGCGCAAGTCCCCAAAGCCAGCATTGTGGAAGATGGCGCCGGGGTCGCGGAAAGCGCCGAGGGTGACTCCGCGGTCATACAGCGTCTTGAAGAGGAGGGTGACTGCCGCGAGACTGATGGCAAAAGTGATCAGACTGGGCATGGCGGATGGAGGGAATGGAGAGGATGGGAGAAGAAAACGTGTTGGTGATGAGAAAGCAATCCCGCGAGGATCGGCGAGGACCCGCGTGGACCCGTTCTTCTCAAAGAGGTGACCCAAGAGCCAAAGACACAAAGAAGCAGAGATGGACCGGTAGTCACATCCGGAGGGCGATACTCCTCATTCCTCAGGGTCTCCACGTGGGTTTGTATTCAGAAACATAAACCCAATTCAAAAACTGAGACATCATTCAAAGTCATCAGGCCACTTAGCTCAGCTGGTTAGAGCGCATGCTTAACACTTGAATAAGAGTTACGCATGAGGTCGGCGGTTCGATCCCGCCAGAGGTCATTCTTTTGGTAATTACCTGTATACACGGTGGCCTGGAAGCGCCGAGATATGGGTATGGTGCCATCCGCCCTGTTATCGCCGGAGATGGAGGTGGAGGAGGCAGGATGGTAAGCGGCTGCCGTAAATGACGCGTGATCGGCAACTAACAACCGGTGCTGTATCAGCATAAGAGGCCGTGCTGCTCCTCTTTTGCCTCTTCTGCCTTCAACTCCTTTACCTCTGCCTCCATCTCCTTCACCTCTGCCTCCATCTCCTTCACCTCTGCCTCCATCTCCTTCACCTCTGCCTCCATCTCCTCCCACCACCACCGGCCCGATGCCAGACCTCGCCGTCAAGCCTGCGGTCGCGCGCTCCCTCGCCACATGGCACCGCATGATCGCGACCGACGACATGTCCGACCTCGAGAGTATCGTGCATCCCGACGCCGTGTTCCGCTCCCCCATGGCATTCACGCCTTACGAGTCCCGCGCGGCGGTCACAATGTTCCTCCGGACCGTCCTCACTGTCTTCAAGGACTTCAAGTACCACCGCACCCTCGCTAGTGCCGACGGACTGAGCGTGGTCCTCGAGTTTAGCGCTAGCGTCAACGGCAAGAAGCTCAAGGGTATCGATCTCGTCAAGTTTGACGAGGATGGGTTGATTCGCGAGTTCGAAGTCATGGTGCGCCCGTTTAGCGGGTTGCAGGAGCTCGGCAGCGAGATGGGCAAGCGGGTCAAGGACAAGATCCCGCAGTTCAAGGGCAAGCTTTAGTTTAACACAAGTAGATGGATTCATGTAATGGTAAAGAGGAATACAAGTATGACTACAAGTATAATATAAGACTATGACAACAGTTTCTCCCTGCTATTCACTCCTCCATCAGCGCCGCCTCGATCTTGGCCCGCGCCGCGACGACTACTTCGTCAATTCGACGCACCTTCGCCAGGCACTTGACGCGTTCCTCGCGCATACGATCCAATTCCGCGCGGTGCCCGAGGAGCACACTCCGTCGAGCTACCGCAGCAGCCTGTTTGTACTCCCACGCCTGTCTCCCGGCGCGCTCACCGTCCACGTCCATTACTACGTCTGCCATCGCACCTGACACCTGGAAAGCGGCCCACTCGGTCCTTACTGCCGCCTGGAGCCGGTCGACGTCCTTCGCGACTACACGCATGTCGTCGAGCTGTGATTCGATCGCCGGTCCGAGGTCACGGATGCGCGTGACGAGAGCCTTGTACTGGGATCCTGCTTGGGATGTGAGATAGTCTGAGAAGACGGCCAGTTGCGGGAGGACCGTGTGGTTCGCCGACTGATGCCGATACACCTCGACATCGAGCTCTGCAAGTGCGGAAGGGAAAGAAAGAGGGCCATCGCGGCGCGGCAGCATAACGTACGACGGATGGCGTGGTCGCGGGGTCCGCTCCCGCTCAAGCGGTCGCGCGTACGGTGCATTGCTCACTTTGTTGGCGGCAGAATCAAGCGTTCGTGCTGTGGCCTGCACACCTGGCAATCGAACGATTGGTCGAGGACGCCGCGGTGCCTTGGGCGAACTTGAGGATGAACGGGGCGGGCTCGCGCGAGCAATGGATGAAGCCGATGAGTTTACGGGCCCAGCGCGGGGCGGAGGCCGCGCCTTCCCGTGGTAGCGGTTGAAATCCATTTGATTTGCGTATTCTGGCACCATGCGCCTCAGCTGCGGGGCATGCATGCCCATGATGATCTTGGCCCGGTGGACTTGGTCTTCTCCCAGCTGAAGTCAGCGATGTGTTTGCCGTAGTCCGCACCGCATACCCACCACTTTTCTCAAGTCGATCACCCAGGCGCGTTGAGTGAAACCCGGCTTTGACCAGTCCCGAGCCCTCAAGTCATCTACCAACAGGTGGAACAGTTGGAGATTATTCGAACTGACGCCATTCACCTTGCGTTCAAGTGCCGGGCCATTTGTGGATTCTTGGGCCTCCCTTGCGGATTCTTGGGTCTCCCTTGCAGATTCTTGGGTCTCCCTTGCGGATTCTTGGGTCTCCCTATTGGCCGGCTTTGAGCCCATCTGGCTCGAAGTTGGATTTTGAATCGTTTTGCGGATGTTCGCGTTCATGCGCGCCGCGTAGCGCGGAAGGAGCTGCTTCAGCAGTCCAGAGTACTTCCTTAGCACGTGGTTCGCCATTACCCCATACTACTGTCAGCGGTGCTCAGCCTGATTTTGGGCCCCACCTTCTGCTTGTAATTGTGAAGAAAGTCAATCTTTCTAGTTGTAGGGTTGTCCCAATCCCACGCCTTCAGTTCCTGGTAGACCTGCGCAAAGGCCGCAGACGTGGGCAGCTCAAGTTGGCCGGTGGTAACAGGCACCTTGCGGTCCAACTTGGCAGTGAAAGCAGGCACGGCAGCCTCGATAAGGGCGCCATACTTGTCGAGCAATGGTTCTGGGCTCCAGCCATACTGTAGGTCAACATAAGAACCAGACGATAAACGCACCTCATGGACAAACACCCTCTTCCACAGATCCAACGTCCAGGCCGCCTCGTCGATGCACTCCTTGAGATCATGCACAAGCACGTCGTAGAATCCCCGGTCGACTTTCAGGACCTCGTCGAGCTGTTCTTGTTGCGAGTCGGATTCGTCTTCTTCTTCTTCTTCTTTCTTTTCGTCTTCTTCTCCTCCTCCTTCTTCTCCCTCGTCCTCGTCATCCTTTTGACCCCCTTCGTCCACGGGCCCAAGGTCGTCCGACTCTCCATCGGAAAACCGACCATTCATGTCGAGTGATCCGTCAGAGTAGAGATGCCGGTTGGCCTCCCGGAACGCAGCGGTGCTCGGCCCAGGTCCGGCCTCAGGCGAGCCGTTGTCATTGAGCGGCGAGTCGACATCCATGTCCACCGTGTCGAGCCCACCACCTTCCTCGCTCTTAGGTATATTGCCGATGAGGGACTCTATGACGTCGCTAATCTCCTGGCCGAGCACCTTGCCCTCGATGGGTTTGGATCGTGGGTCGGAGCCGTGAACGCGGTCACCGTTGGACAAGACATCCCGGGAAATGTCGTCCAGCGTGGCATAGCCGGAGGATGGGGTTGTCATGGCGGAGGCAAGATGCCTTGCCGCTGACGAGAAGATGAAGATGAGAAAGGGAACTGAAGAGAGAGAGAGAGAGAGAGTGAGTTGTCAATGTTGAACGAGTGCGAGCTTGCCAAAGGGGGGCAACCCTGCGTCATAGTAGTTGGTTTGTAAATTTGGTTCCGCTCTTCGATGTTTACTCTGGGCTGGGCATGGTTGGAGACGTTGTAGAACGTAATAGTGCTCTCTTTAAACATGTTACCTTCCTCATGTGCATATCTGATCCACAATAATACAACTGAAATCTAAGCAGTCGGGCCGCACTTGCTTACCCCAATGTCGGAGAGCAAGCCAGTCCCAATGTCGTACAGCCAACCGTGAACGCACACTTTCTTGCCCACAGCCCAGGCAGACTGAATGGCAGTGCTGTTGACGACAGTCGCAACGTTGAGCTTGACGTTCTCCAGGGTGAGGTCCATGATGGTAGCATTCGAGGGAAGGCTGTGACGAAGATGAATGAGTGGCTCGAGGAACTGCATCAGAGCGTAATCCTCCTCATTCTCATCATCATCATCGTCATCGTCATCATTGTCTGGGGTTAGCATCATCAAACATCAAACATCAAACATCAAACATCAGGCGTGGCCAGGTCGGCCAGGTCTGCCAGAGCCCCGATACAAGGTATGGGATTGGGTGGGAATGAGGGTCTTGGCGCGACCCGCATTGGTCTTGGTATCCCCGAAATAACAAATTCCCCCGCACCATGTCATGACCGCAACTTGGCCTCCGACACACCAACCCACGCCCTCGTTTACCACTCAACTCACCATCGCCATGCTTTCCGTGACCCTTGCCCATGCCCCTGCCCTTGCCCTTGCCCTTGCCCTTGCAGCGGTGGTGCTTGCCTTGCCCAGTAGTAGCGTTCGGCTTGTTAGAGTCAAAGGCAGCCTTGACACCACCGCAGTGGGTGTGGCCAACAATCGCAACGTGGGTCGAGTTGAGGTGGCCGACACCGTAGTCGATGACGGCGTTGGAAGCCCAGTCATCTTCCGGCACCTGGTTGGCAATGTTACGCTGAGATAAGCCTCTGACGTACGGGTGGCGCTTTTAGAGGAAGCGAGGAGGCGGCCGAACTCACAGTGGTGAAGACCTGCCCTGGCTCCTGGTGGAGGACGACCGACTCTGGGACGCGAGAGTCGGCGCAGCCAACCCAGACAAGAGGAGGCGCCTGGCCCTCGGCCATCTTGGGGAAGTAGTTTTTGTCGGTGGCGTTGCGGTCGGCCGCGAACTCGTGGTTGCCAGCGAAGAACGGCTCGAGGTCGGGGAAGGCAGCTGGGCCATAGGTGGTGTTGACCACCGGGGCCGGGGCCTCGGGGACAGTGACGTTGGTTCCGTTGTTCATTTTGATTCTAGTAAATGATGCGAGGTCTTTTGGTGATGAAGAAGGAGATCAAGGAGACTTGGTTGGCCTTTTATCTATCCCAACAAGTGATAGTGATTGGGGGGCGGTCTAGCTTGAGCCACTTGGTCATACTATAGAACATAGCTCATGACTTGCTTGAAAGGGCTACGCAAAGCACAGGCGCAGATCCTGGACATGTCACTGCTTGGGCGCGACAGCATGATGGCTCAGTCATCTTTGTCACTTGAAATGCCCCACTTTCCCCGAGTTTGCCCAGTTGCCCCAACATCAACAAACTTGCCCGTCATGTCATGCCTGCGCCGCCGCCGCCGCCGCCATCACAAGGTTACAACCGCCAATGCGCCAAGAATCCAGAATCAGGAAATGTAGGACATGGAATAGTGGAGCTAGTGGAGGTTTAGTGGGCAAAGACGGGCCAGACTGGCAACAATGATGAATGTCTTACAGTTGGGGTACCAGGAACGATTCAAGTGATTCTTTCTAACGTCAGTCTGGGCTCTCAGCCGCCATTTTACCCTCAAAATGGTTCTTTGTCTTGAATCAACGAGTACGACGCTTGTGCCTCAGTCCAATTGTATCTACACCTCTTCATGAAACGTTCAGGACAATCAAACCTGGTAGAGTCTAGAATGGAGTCTTCCCACGAACTGGAGTCAGCCATCTCTGTCCGGTCCGCTCTTTCCGATGGAGTTTTTGTGCATGCGAGTTAGCCATGCAGTGAGCTGGAGTGTAAGGCGCTGCCAAGATCAACATTCCCAGTTGTGGCTGTCGTCAGGCTGATGATGGAAGGAGGCCTCGAGGGACCTTGGCGCAAGCATCATGGCTGGCACGGGGCACGGGGCACCTGGTACCGGTCACGAGCCACGATCCATGAAGGATTGGCGTCACAGCAATGGCAGCTGAATGTAGTAGCTCGTTGGTTGGTTGGGGTCGGTGCAAGAGGGGTCAAGAGATGGGAGTCACCAGGTTACGGCCATGACGATATGGCTTGTTTCAACCCTTTGCTTGGCGTTTCCTATCAAGAGGCACAGTGACAACCTCGACGACTTCTTGGGGACTCTGAAGAGTCAGCTGGGCGCTGGGGGCGACCGAAATCGAGCCGCGCTCGAATCGGGAAACGGGAGAGAGTCATCGAGTGCGCCGAGGAACACAGGTGGGCCAAGCTGTCGTCACATTGACCGAGCCGAGGACATGTCTGGTCTACTCGAGGGCGCTTAGTTATTGCGTCGCTGATAAGATGGGATATGAGATGAGTGAAACGAAGAGACGCACCTGCGAGATATACGACAGACACTGGTGTAAGCTATGATGGCACTGTCGGAACGCCATGTAACCTTCCCTGGGCACGCTAACACATCAATACCTCATCCAACTCGATCCGATGCACCAATGCCTAACAAACTTCACTCATGCATCCTAAAGCTGATGATACAGGCGCCGCGGCGCTACTACTACGAAAACCTCATGTCTATTAGCACCTAGTACTTGGTGCCGAGGCCGCCCATGGCCACAAGCTTGACGATCTGGTAGTCCTCAATGTGGAGCCCTCCTTCCCGAAGCCCGACTCCTTGGCATTGACATGAGCGACTACCACTTCCCGAAAACTTCGAAAACTCCATACTACGGTGGTGCCGCCTCCAAAGAGTGGTGTCAAGCACCCAGCTGGCCCAGCTGACTAGACCCGACGACGTGTCACAACATCCATCCTCACCCTCCAACACCTTCCTCCTCACGACCTCTACCCCTCACTATCTCTCCTTAGCGCCAGCTCTCCAGCTCTCATCCTCATCACCTCGCCTCCTCGATCTTTTCATCACCTCGCCGTCCTCCGCGCCTGCGTCCTCCGCACTCCGCGCCTGCGTCCTCCGCGCTTCTCGGCACTTCCTCCTCTGGGTCTCGGTCTGGGCGGGACTGCGTGGCCCTCACGGCAAGTGCGTGCACATTCTCTTCCCCTCTTTGACACCAGATATGCCTCGTCTCAGCGACATCAAATTCAAGAAGCCGTCCCGGCTCCAGCGCCTCATCGAGGACGGGCTTGACGAGAAAGTTCTCGCGGAGCACTTCTCCGACTTCATCGTCGCTGCGTCGAACTCAGTCGACTACTCGGAACGCGACGCCAACGATCTCGCGGCGATTCTCCGGGCGGCCGACGAGCTCGACGCGTACTACACCACCATCTTCCGCAATGAGGCCTCCGATGCCCCAGCAGATATGTGGAGCGTAGCGACACCCCAGGCTCTCACCATGATCCTCACATCCTTCTTGTTCTTCAAGATCAAGCACACCACCGGACAAGACAAGTCTGGCAAGATCCGCAGCACAACCCTCCGCCGTTGGGCTAAGCATCTCATGTTCATTGCCTCGTACAACATTGCAGGCCATGGTGGATTCGGCAAGGGCCGAGACGTTTCCATCCTCCACGGACAACTCGTCGACAAGGCCGACTCGCAGTATCAGGCCGTAGTCAAGCGCTTCTGCAAGTCCACCGCGGCGGACCTTGCCCTTCCCCGCAATACGATCGAGCCAAGTTTCTGGGGCCCATCCGAGTTGTGTCTTGTGGGCCGCGCTTGCGACCTACAGGCACTCTCTGACCCCAACCGTGCTCCCGACGCCATCCAGGTCAAAGTCCTCGGCCAGATCTCGCTCGGCACCGGTGTCCACCCAGGCGGAGTATGCGCCCAAGGGGCACCTTCCTCAACAGACGCATTCCCCGAGGGCAACATCGTGTTCTTCCAGCACAAGCGCCATTTCTATGACATGGAGATGGATCTCGTGCACCTCAAGGGTCTCATGGATCCATTGGCCCAGGACGTTCCCTTCAAGCCCTACCTCCCTGCCGTCAACCGCCTCCAGAACCTGCAGCTTGAAGCTCAGGCGGGGGTGCTCGCCATCCTCATCTCGCGGGGCGTACTCTACGCGCAGATTGACGGCGCTCGAGTCTACTTCTGCTCGGTCGACGAGTTCGCCGAGTCTACTGCGCACGAGTTCCGGGTTGACAGTGCCCTCCCCTTCTTCCGAACCGTCAACTTGGCCGGCCAGACGCTCGACTCGGCCGTCACCACCTCACAGATGAACGCCAAGCACTCGGCCATCGTCAACCCCGTTCGACTCGCCGGGGGCAAGCTGTACAACTACCGCAAGTATCACGGTGCACTCGTTCGAGCTGGCTATGGTCGGGAGGCGCAGGCAACTGCTCTGAACCACGGCTCTACACGAGACGCCGGGCGCACGGCGTACAGTCGCGGCGTGGGCGACACCTCCTTCGCCTCCGCTGTAATCGGCGAGTTCAACGAAGGAGACACGGACGTGCTCAACAAGCTCCAATCATCGGGCGTTCTGAAACGCGAGCGCGATGGCCCCGCCGTTCAAGCTCTGATTGAGCTGAGGAAGAAGGGCATCGCGGGCGACACATCGAGCGTGCATGCCCCCGACAGCGATGTTCAGGCGCTCGCCGACGCCGACGAGGCCTACGGCGTTCTCTCTCGCCGGGTCGACGAGTTGACCGCCAAGCTCGATGACAAAACCATCCACGTCCCCAATGTCAAGCGCGAACTCAAGCTGGCTGTGCGTCACAGGAATGACCGGAAGAAGGCTCTGCGCAACAACCTTGAGCGCAAGCTGCTTCGCACCCGGATCCGTGACTACCAGTTCCCCGGCGCGACGCTGGACGAGTTCGCCGACGCTCGTCAAGCCATGGGCAAGATTCGTTCCTCTTTGCCGCTCATCCTACTCCCCCAGGACGACAAGGACCCTCTGGGCCTTGAAGGAGTGTGGCCCGCGTCTGCAGCCCTCCCCAACGGCACCCAGACGCACTTTGGAGTCGAGGATGACGCGGCCAGCGACGCGGAAGAGTCTGACGACGACGACGAGGGCCCCAGCTACTTCCACGACCTCGAGGGCAAGTCCGTCGTGCACATGCAGGACCGCCTGTCGAATGAGGGGATCAACATCGCAAAAGCATCCTCGAAGCCGGCTCGCACGAAGCGCACCACCTCGGACGGAGCTCGTCAAACTGCTCCTCTCCCCCTCCGCCGTGGAGCCTCATCGGCAGATGCTTCTCCTGCTCCCCGTCCACCCGCTCCTCCTCTCTCCCGCGGACCCATTCTTGGCCGCCCTTCCTACGCCCGGGGCCAAAACCCGACACCCGAGCAGCCGAGGATGGCGTGGGACGATCTGGTCAATCGTTCTGACGCATGGACAGAGGATACTGAGCCCGGCGGCGTTGACGACCCGGCTACAGTCGCTCGAGCACGACTTGACCTCATGCGCAAGTACGAGAGCCTCCTCCGTGTTCCTAGGAACAAGCAGGCTATCGTCAACTTCGTGGCCACTGCGGGATGGTGCCCCTATTGCCGTCTCGATGAGGTCGGCACTCATGCCATCAGGACCAGGGCGAACGGGTGAGGCCATCCAATGTTGAGGCACGAGACAAGGTGGCTGACACCACAGATCTACTTATGTGACCACACGCCCCGTCGGGGTGCTGAACGCGAACTCCTGGGGGTCGGGGATCGGGGACCACATCAAATCTTCCCACCCCCGCGACTACCTCAAGATCATGCGCGGAGACGAGCTTCCACCCGCCCGCTCGGACGCGAACGCAGCCCTCCATGCCTCTCCCGAAATCGTCGCTGCGATGAAGGAAACAGTTGCTACAGCGCTGACGTTCGACTTCTACGGCGATGAGCCCATCCCGGTGCCCTCAGATGAGGAGCTTAGGGCTTTCTTGCAGGATTGTTACGCGTACGCTGACATGCTCCGAATCTAGACGTTTCGATACCATTGTTTGTAAATAGCGTTTGGCTTAGTGACCCCATTGATGATGTTGTGCCTATAGTGAATGCATGGCACAGTGATGTGTGCGACTGAGAAGTGATTGGGTCAGCGGACTGCGGAGATTAAAGATTAATACAAGTTGTAAGCTATGCCATCGAGGGATGCATCCTTCGACGCTTTGACCTCTTGAGAGGCAAACACACAAAACACAGTGGGACATACATCATACCACACCCCCCAAAACACCAAAACATACAAACACACAACTTAGTACTTGGTGCCGAGGCCGCCCATGGCGACGAGCTTGACGATCTGGTAGTCCTCAATGCCATATTTTGAACCCTCCTTGCCGAAGCCCGACTCCTTGACACCGCCGAAGGGAATGGTGGCCTGCGACAGGATGCCCGAGTTGGCGACGACCATGCCAACCTCGAGAGCCTCCGAGACACGCCAGACGCGCCCGATGTCACGCGAGTAGAAGTAGCCGGCGAGGCCAAACTCGGTGTCGTTGGCAAGCTGGATGACCTCGTCCTCGCTCTCAAACTTGTAGCAAGGGGCAAGGGGGCCAAAGGTCTCGTCCTTGGACACAACAGCCGAGATGGGGACGTTGACAAGGACGGTGGGCTCGAAGAAGTTGCCTCCAGTGGCCTTGCCACCAACAAGCACCTTGGCGCCCTTGGAGACGGCGTCGTCGACGTGCTCCTTGACCTTGGCGACGGCGCGGTCGTGGATAAGAGGGCCGTGGGTGATGCCCTTCTCAAGGCCGTTGCCGACCTTGAAGCCGCGGACAGCCTCAGCGAGCTTGGAAGTGAACTCGTCGTACACCTTGGCGTGGGCGAAGATGCGGTTGGCGCAGACACAGGTCTGGCCCGACGAGCGGAACTTTGCGATAACGGCGCCCTTGACGGCCTCGTCAATGTCGGCGTCCTCAAAGACGATGAAGGGAGCGTTGCCGCCAAGCTCCATCGAGAGCTTCTTGAGGGTCGAGCTGCTCTGCTGCATGAGCTGCTTGCCGACACCAGTCGAGCCGGTGAATGAGATCTTCTTGATCACGGGGTGAGAGCAGAGGACCTCGGCGACCATGCGCGAGCTCTTCGAGGTGACGAGGTTGAGCACACCGGCGGGGACGCCAGCCTCCTCAGCAATGGCCATGAGCTCGAGAGCCGAAAGGGGAGTGTCGGAGGGAGCCTTGATCACACAGGTGCAGCCGGCGGCCATGGCAGGGCCGATCTTACGGGTGATCATGGCCGATGGGAAGTTCCAGGGAGTGATGATGCCGACGACGCCGATGGGCTGCTTGATCACCATGTTGCGGAGGCCGGGAATGGTCGAGGGGATGACGTCGCCGTTGGTGCGGACAGCCTCGGCGGCGAACCACTCCATGAACGAAGCCGAGTACTTGTGCTCGGTGGTCGCGTCGGCGAGGGGCTTGCCGTTCTCGAGGGTGATGAGCTTGGAGAGCTCCTCGGTGCGCTCAAGCATGAGGTGGTAGAACTTCATGAGAATGTCCTGGCGGGTCTGACGTTAGCGCTGCGTGCGGGAATGTGCAGGCGACGGTCATGGGAAAATGTACAGGCGACGGTCATGGGAAACGCCAGAGAACGAAGAGAAGTGGACACGTCGCTGCCAATACGAGCCGCAGTTCGACTGTGGATACGGGTGGAGTGGGCAAGTTGGGAAGTGGGGAGTGGCGCTACAACCGGCCTCGCCCTCGGCACGTCGGGAGAGGACCGAGAGCAGGCCAAAGGTGACACACCATTGGCCCACCTTGCGCATCTCCGTTCACTGTTGCCCTCCTTTCGTCCCCCCCACTACCACCCTTGCACTCCTCTCTCCCAGCCCACAGCCAACCCAGCCGAAACTCGCCATGACTCACCTTGGGCGGGGTGTTGCTCCACGACGGGTAGGCGTCCTCGGCGGCCTTGACGGCCTCGAGCACCTCCTCCTTCGAGAGGTCGGGGACGTTGCCGATAACCTCGCCAGTGGCGGGGTCTGGTGTGAGCGTGTTCTCTTCTCACTGATTCCACCCCCTTCAGTACTCGTTCAGTAACTCACTGGTGACGGGGAAGGTCTTGCCGCTGGCGGCAGCCACCCACTTGCCGTTGATGTACGCCTTGTCCTTGTAGCTAGTCGAGGCAGTCATTTCGTTTTGTTTTTGGTAGAGAGAGAGGGGAAGACGTGGAAAGAAGAGGTGGGTGGGCTTAAGTAGTTGGTGTATGTGGGTTGGCGGGATATGCGTCGATAGCCGATCTCTGGGGGAGGCGGTGGGCCCCAGGCTCAAGCTTGGTCAAGCTTGCGGAACGGGTGGGCTTGGGCTCTGAGGCGCGTAAGCGCGTGGGCGCGCTTGTCTCGCCTCGACGACGCCTCTTCGGGGGTTGAGAGGTGGAGAGGTCCAGAAACAGATGGCTCGGTGCTCGCGTATCCCCGCCAACTCATCCGTAAACTAGTCAGCTAGGTCACCGCCGAGCCGGAAAAGGGGTAGGCCCGCGCGGGTAATCCCGGATTAGCATTACCGTGTTGTGTTCGACCCCGTTCTTTCAACACCGCTCCTGGGCCGTATATTATGCGTTTACTGTCCAGGATTCCGGTGCTCCACGCTGTTATTTACTCGTTGGTCGATGCGAGATTGTCGTCATTGTTGTGCGGGGCGCCGTCTCTTCCATCCTGGTCCGTCAAGGCGCTGAGGTTTACGGATAAACTTGTCCACGTGGGAGTCGCCGTTCATCCGGCGCTAAGATCTGGAATGCCGACTTTGAAGGGCCGCAGAGATAAGCCTCACACCCTCCAGTCCGACCGAGCGTCAACCTTGAACGTCGTGCATATCGGTCAACGGTACGTCTCAGAGGTGCGTTTAATCGTCGACAGCGCTCAGGCGGGCGACTGGACGCTGCCAATGGGGTTGGCATTGCCGCCTCTTTAATCCAGCTCTGTAATGCCCAAGGCAGGCTGGACTTGGTACAGACAGGTCTCATAGGCTGGCAAGCTGGCACCTTGCACCTTGCACCTTGTTTCATACCTTGATACAAACAGGCTTCCGGTCTTGCCGAGGGGTTGCCAGACGCCGAGGCCAAGTTGACCTGATGCCACACACAACCTCTCCACATCCAACATCCTGTATTCCTGGATTCACTATGTCTACCACCTTAACCATCTCGTCTTCAGAGCTTTCACCGCCTCCTTCTCCTTCTGCTTCTGGAGATACGCCGTGTTTTCCGCCGCCATGCGCGCCTGCAACTCCATCCATCGCCGTTCCTGATTGTCGGCGCTCACCATCTCCCTACCGCCATCAACAGCCGTGTCCTCTTCCCTCTCATACCCACCTTCCACCACGCCGAGCACGCGACACACCGCCTCGCCCTTGCCTGTGAGCCAAGTGCCGTGCCGCAGCCCGTCACGCCAATGTGCCGGCAGTGCAGTGTACCCGACGTACGCGCCGAGGAGGGCGCCGGCGACGCATGCGTTCGTGTCCGCGTCACCGCCCGCCATGACCAGGTCGGTGATTAGTGGCTCGAACAGCACCGCTTTGGCCGCAAGTGAGCTGCGTGCCTCCGCTACACGCCGCATCGCCTGTCGTAGGAGCAAGAGCGCCGACCCAAGCGCCTTGTACACGTACCCAATGCCCTCGACATCTAGGTCCAGCGTGGCAAGGGATGTGGCGTGAGTGTATTTTCGCAGCTGGTGTCAGCTTTTTCGCCGTTAACGTACCTCGCCACGTCCAAGACTCATCTCGTCCACATCCACCGCCAGTGCATCCTGGAATGGGCCCGGGGCGCAATTGTACCGTTCAACGGCCCGGTCGATCACGCCGTCGATGTGTGCCTCGGTAGTCACTTCACCACGGATCAGGCCGCGCACGAGTGCCGTAACGATCATGCACGACACGACGCATCGGGGGTCGACGTGCGTGATGGCGCTCAGTCTCGCCGCGTTGTCCATCGCCTCAACTTCTTCTGTAAATAACCCCACCACACCGAGGGGGTGGGTGCGCATGACGCTCCCATTGGGCGCGACATTACAATTGCCTTTCCTCCAGACTTTGAGTGCTGCGGCCACGGGGTTGTCGAGGTATGCTGGGTCGTGAACGATCGCGCCAACCGTCGCGCCCAAGCCGAGAGGGAGCGAGTCGAGTGCGCGCAAGCCCTGATTCACCCAGACACGCAGCCGTGCGGCCACGTCGTCCGGGGTTAGCGAGCCGTGCAGAAAGGAAAGGAGGATGAGGAGGGCGTGGTCCGTGTCGTCTGTCCAATCTCCCAACTGGTGTTTGAGGCGGTGCATGTCGCGTGCAAAGGGTGTTGGCGGGGAAAGGGAGAAACGACGGCCGGGATACTCGGCCTCAGCGCGCTTCGCTGTGAGGAACTCGGTGTACAGCCCGACAGCGTCGCCGACGGCCGAGCCGACGAGCGTACCCAGGATGCGGTCGTGGAGTGTCGTGTTGACGAGCTGGGTTGTGTCCGGTTTCAGCATGGCGGGCGCTGGGATGGGTGAAGAGACGCGATGAAGAGTGAATTCGAGTTGTGTGTTGAGTGGAGGATATGGAAACTATGGGCACTAGCAATTAAGCATGTTCTAAGCGAGATCTGAAAGCTGGAACGGGTTTCGAATTGGCAGGACTGCAAGAGCAGGCTCTTATGTCGGCTAACGCGAGGCGCGCGAGGTGAGTAGCACGCTCAAGTAATTAAATAGCAGCGAGTGCATTCAGGTAACCTGAATGACAGCGCCGAACGCGCGCGCAAGTGGCAAACACCGCCTTGGCAGTGAGCACAGCCCCTTCCACCGCCCTACGAAACCTCACCAGTCCATTATCCTTCTCTGTCGGATCGACTGCATAATGCCCGCCCGAGGTTCCGGTTCGCGACTCCTCTAGCAGGCAGGACACTTGGACACCTGTTCATGCACCAGCCACCCACTTCATAACCCAAGGATCAAGTCTCCTGATTCATTGTTGCACCACACATGCAATTTCGCCCTCCTCCTTCTCTTGACTTTCCTCGGTTGGGGACAGCAGTTCCATCGGGCTTTCATATTTGGATGTGTTGACGCGAGCCTGTTGGAGTCGCTGCTTGCCGAGCTGAATCAAAGCCGAGTCGAGACATTAAGTGATGTCAATACATTAGTTACAAGCGCCCCACCCCTGCAGCTGCGACAATATACACACTTCATCGCTGCAGACCCGATACCGCCACTTAGCGCTTCTCGTCCTTGGAGTCGTACGAGCTGTCGATGGGGCCGAGGAGGAGCTTCATGAGCCACATCTCGGGCGTCAAGTTCTGGCCCGTCTTGGTCATCATCTCCTGCTGCTCGTACTCGTACTCCATCGTCTGGTCGATGAGGCCGCCGATCTGGGGGTCGTTGTCGAGGTCCGAAAGGAACTTCTGAGCTTCATGTTAGCTAGCACGTGGACAAACCAGCTACTCACCGCCCTTGTCGTTGCCGACCTGCGAGAACTGGTACGAGACTGCATCGGCGCCGTAAGGGGTCGCAGCGAGGGCGTGCGCGGCGCCAGTGATGACCTGGGCGAGCTTGCCGCGGTCCTCGCCAGCGGGCTGGCCGTCGGTGATGGCAATGACGAGCAGGGGCTTGCGGAGCTGCTGGGAGCGTGCAGGCTGGACAAGGAGGGGCTGGAGGATCTTCTGGTCGAGCGAGGTACCAAGGGGCGTGAGGCCTGGAATTAGCTAGGTTGAGAGTGCGAACGTACCGGAGAACTGGACCTGGCTGATGAGCTGGAGGACCTCCTGCTCGGAGCGAATATGGTCGCCGCGGACCTGCGAGTTGAGGAAGCGGACAGTGAGGCCGTCCTCATCGAAGAGCGAGCACGCGCCGGCAATCTTGCCGAGGATCATCTTGAGGTCGTCGATACGCTCGCCGCCCTGCTCGAAGGCCATCGAGCCCGAGTCGTCAACAAGAATGACCGTATCGAAGAGCGCAATCTTGACGAGGTCGACAGCGAGCTCAGCAGGCAGGCGCCACTGCGCAGCGAGCTTCTGGAGCGCGCCGGTCTGAACGATGCGGTCTGCGATACGCTGCACGTCGGCCGGGTTGCGGTAGAACGCGCCGATGTGCTGCTCCTGGATGCACTGGTTGAGGACCTGGACAATGTGCTGGGGCGGGATAGTGCTGCCGCCAACAGCCGCGCCAGCGCCAGCGCCAGCCCCGCCGTACTGCTGCTGAGGCTGGCCGTACTGGCCCTGGCCCTGCTGCTGGCCATACTGGCCGGGCTGCTGGCCGTACTGCTGCTGCTGGCCATACTGCTGCTGACCGGGCTGCTGGCCGTACGCGCCAGGAGCACCAGGAGCGCCAGGCTGCTGGCCGGGCTGCTGGCCGTACGCGCCAGGAGCACCAGGAGCGCCAGGCTGCTGACCATAGGCACCAGGAGCACCAGGAGCGCCAGGCTGCTGACCATAGGCACCAGGAGCGCCGGGGGCGCCGGGCTGACCAGGGCGACCGGGGACCGCAGGGGCGCCGTACTGACCAGGCTGCTGCTGGCCTGGCTGACCGTAAGCACCCTGCTGGCCATACTGACCCGCCTGCTGCCCGTACTGCTGCTGCTGGCCGTACGCGCCTGGAGCGCCGGCCCCACCCTGGGGCGCGCCGTACTGGCTCGGCTGCTGGGGAGCACCGTACTGGCCCTGCTGGGGAGGCTGGCCGTAAGCGCCGGGAGCACCAGGAGCACCGGGCTGCTGGTCAGCGAGGTCGACGGAGGTGAGACTCACGGCACCACCTGCGGGGGCGCCCATGCCACCGCCCTGGGACTGCTGGCCGGCCTGGTTAGCCTGCGCTTGTTATCAGCTTGTCAGTGGGGAGATGCTGACCGAGCTTTGCAGCGAAACCCATTGTTTGTGTGTTTAGGTGGAGAGGGATAGTGTGAGAGTGTGAGATGGATGGGAAGAGGACGCAAACAAAGTGTGAGGTGGGTAGTCGTAGTGAGGCGGTGCAGACGTGGCAGGGAAGCTGGTTTACTCGAGTGTCTGGGCGGCCGCCTGGTCGGATCGTCAGTGGATGGATCGCTTGGGTGGAGGTCAAGTTGGCCCAGGTGCAAACGCAGGGAACACGGATTCAGAACCGAGAAACAAGTACGTCATCATTACCCCAGATTCCAGGAATGTAAACCTCATTAGAATATAATCATAATATATTCTTCCCACGCGGCTGTGCAATGTATGGTTGTTTCCAGAATTAACGGCTAGTACGACGCCTCCAACCCCACTCTCTTGGCATTCATTCATCTCGCATCTCCTCTTACACCATTCATGATCGCCCAACATCATCGCATCATCGCGAGACTGGTATAGCGACACCAGCTCGGCCCATGACACACGTCAGCGGCACTGGCGACCGAGTAGGCGGCGCTCCATGCTTGAATCGGACCCTTCCCTCATGCTCCTGAGTCCAACGGTTGCGATGCGATGACCGTCGGTGCCAAGAACTTGGTCCAAGGATCACCCGACGTCCATATTCTGGAGGCCAGTACTTGCTGACGCCGACGTTGATACCTGCCCTACCGGCCGCTCTACGTCCACTTGATCGGCAGCAAAAATCATGTCTGTCGTGGGTCGATGCGCGCGCAACAAAAGGTATCGTCGACGCTATGCGCCGTCGCGTGTTCCCCGCCAGGGAGTTGAACCCTGCTCTTTCGCGGTTACGCCTTTTCAGGCAACTCTCTAATGAGAGGCGAATATACTAACCGATATACTAGCGAGGAGCGATGTTTTCTATTTCGCGGGATGGTAATGGTTCTCCAGCCCCCGCCCCACACTGCGCAACAACCAAATTGAAGCTTCTAGCAGTGAAGACGACCATCTACGCAGGCTGGGAGTGTCTGACAGTGTTGGTGAGCTTCCTGCCCGATTCAGAAGACTCTGACATGAGTTTAGACGAGCTCTGCAATTTTTCACTGCCCTACTCCAAGGAAAATGTTGGGACTGCCTACTCTTGTCTGACTGCCCCACCCTGTGCGCCACTCGCTGAACCGGAGCGATCTGAAGCCGGTCATCCTTTACAACATCCCTTCCAGCGCCAGCGACAGCCATGGCCGGTCTACCCCAGATTGGTAGGGTGAATGCTGCTTGTGTAGCCCTAAAAGGAATCAAGGCGGTTAATAGTAGCGAAACGGCGTTGCCCTTCATTCAGTGACAACCGTCCTTCGCTGCAGCTTGTCAGAGGTTGCGTTGGTCTCTTTCAGGTATGGGCCATGGTGACGGAGAGTTTGCCGTAACGCAAACACTTTGACGGAGTGTATCCTCGCACTTCTTGTGGAGATGTGGAGCCTCATCATCCTGTTACTCGTGTGGAGCCCCGTGCACCTCGATCATGGGGTACTTCCTGGGTTACGATTGAGCACTGCACTGGTGCGGAGAGGTAGTGACCTCGACACGCTTCAGATCATGAGTGGAACCATAACCTCCTCACGGTTGATCTGCAATTCCAGTGAGACAAGGGGTGTGGGTCCACCTCCTGCCTCCTGTATTCCCGGCAAAGCTGTGAAGCAAGGGGTTAGGCACCATCTCCTGTCATCTATCACCGTCCCCTGTGTCGTTGGTTGCTGTTCGAAGTGTTCGGCAACCGCTATGGCTCTGTAGCACCACTCGTAGAAGCCTTGCGCACTGGCCGATGTTCTATGGCTTGGTTAGGCGACTTTGACAGCCTCTGGCTCAGTCAGTCGTTCAGGTTTCGCTCAGACCGTGTTTGCATCAGTTTGATGGATACACACACCCTCCTTTGCTCGTGTAGCCTTGAGGTGAAGAACCGGTGAGCTGATCTATAGTATTTCCGTGGGGCCACATCCTGCGCATGCAAGCAACTTGAGAACGGGGCTTGCACCCAGCCCGCATACAAAGGCTCGCTGTGAGCCTTAGGTCTCTGCAGCGTCGCCCTCTACTGTCGGGTGGTTCCCCTTCATTATGAGGCTGTAAAAGTCAAAGTATACCCATCCGCCACCGAATCCAGCAAGCGGAGTGAGCGGTTAGTTGCAGGTGAAAGCGGGGGTCCGTGAGGCCCCTCAGGTAACGGCCTCTGTTGGACTGATAATCTCTTGCGGAGCGGTCATGAGATGATGGGCTCATCCGTTCAGGTTGCGGGGTCGGGACGGACTCGGATGCTCGGCCGGTTGCCCTTGGGGACTTGCTGTGTTTGGTTCAGGTCGCGGTCGCTCTTTGCCCACCTGTCCGAGAGCCACCTTGGCGAATGAGATCTGCTCTTGCGTCTTGCCTGAATCCCTCGGAGCTCAACCCCGGTCGTCACCAGTGCCAAGGTCTTTCTTCAGCCAGCGGCCTTCAGTGTAGTGACATCCAAAGACACTTTTACGCCCAGTGGGATCACCTGCCTCCCATCAACCCAACCATTGGACATGATAACGACACAGGTGACTGGTCCCGGCGACTGCGTGATAGTTGCCTGAGACCGCATATCGCATACCGCATATCGCTCCATTGCAAGTCGACTGGTTCCGGCGACTGCTCGAATTGATATCTCTGATCGCATCTCAGATTGTGGTTACATCTTGGCGCGAGTGCTTCCGAAAGACACGGGCCGAGATCGGCAAACACCAGCGCCAACCTGCTCCATCGAGAAGTCACCATCCGTCACCATGCCGGTCAGTGCGCGTGCCTGTGGCCTGTCATTGTATGTCCGAGCCCCGATCCGTGGTCCGTGATCTGATCGGTTCCAGTAACCCTGCGTTTGCGCACGGCACGGAATGTGGCGTCTTTGTAATTTGGTCCGCGAGGCTGATGTGCCCGGCATGCCGTCAGCACACGGTACGCTGTCCATCCGAACCAGACGGCACTCGGAAGCGGGAGCGAAAATAACGCCACAGAGGACAAAGCAGCGGAACGAGCCTGCGTCCTCCGAAGATGTCTCACCGCCACTCGATATCACCTGTCCCGCTGCCGTGGCTTGCACACGACTTTTCCCGCATCATTAAACCCCCGAGAATCAGAAGACAACGACGCCCTCCTAAGAAGATCAGATCATGATTGGGGCTTGGACGAGGAGTGGAACGCGCCACTTGGCCCCCAGTACAGCCACTGGACGACAAGTACGATTGGGGAAGATCAGAGGCGCAGCCCCATGGGGCTGAAACGGTAGACAATTCGCGGTGACTTCTGGGTCTCCACCACCATCAGCCCCCAAAATCCTCGGTTCGACCCAGCATGTCGCCACGGAATGCGCCGCTCATGCGGACAAGGGCGGCGATTTGTAGGGGCCTTGAGCGGCATGTCCAGCCATCAATGTTCAGCCAGATATGGGCAGTCGACGATTTTTGCATGGAGGAACTGTTGTGAGCTTGATGCCATTGTCACCCGACCTGGACTCATGGATTATGAGTGGACACTGCTAGCGTGAGAAGTGGGAATGATAACGCTCCCACACTATTTTTCATCATCACGCTCACGTTCGGCGTTCGGCGTCATCATCCGAGGTCGCCGTGACACTAGCTTTCCCACAACAACGTCGCGTGGGTGGGCTTCGGGGAAATCATGATCGTGCATTGCCGCGCCAGAGTCATGCCCATGGAGCATTTCTGCGACCCAAAGTTTTGTCGTACATATTGTTCATTTTTGTGCTGATGCTCGAGGAGCAAACAGTCGTAACTGGGCGAGGATCAGGCCCTGGAGACTAGGCACTAGTGCACTAGTGGCCAAACGGAGCTTCGGCTACCGCCGAGTGCAGTGATGCCAAGCCTGGTCCGGCAAGCCAAGCCTTGCGCCAACATGACAAAGGTTGTCGTCGGTGATTTGACTGACCATGTGCGTGTTTGGGACATTGTCAGAAATGTGAATTCGGTGCGAAGCGGTCAGGGTTGTTTGGGGCGTGCTCGAAGCCGACTGGTCCTGAGTGGACGCGACTGGTTTTCCTCACACAGCTTCATTGTTGGCATGCTTGTCCTCTGTCGGTTGCACCGTTCCTGCGCACGGCTCACTCGGGTTGCCCGAGTACCCGTGCGCCGGAACGCAATCGGGATACACAAAAACATGCAGATGACCCAACGTTGAGATTGGGAAGGAATACGATCTCCCGCCTCGCTAACGAGATCGTGACCCAAGCTGTGGAGCATCCGCAATCGTGTGCCTTCCGGAAGGTCGGCATGTATGGAGAAGCATTTGGAGGTGGCGAAATATTCGAACGGGGCGTTTTTGTGACGGCATGTGCGCCGTATTCGAGTGGCTACCAGAAAATGTACTCGGGTCCATGACAGTGGTGCGGCTGAGGTTCCCTGTACAGAAGTTGCATCATGCCAGGCCCAGGAAGCGATCCGGGCGTGCGCCACCATTCCTCCCTAGTAATCCCTTGTTCCCCGTCCAAGCCAATGGGCGGCGCGGCTTGGTATACCCATAACCCTTCCCAACCAACGCCACCGAATCCGAGACGCAACGAGCGGGTGTCTGGCGGCTGGAGTGCGGCACGTAAGCACAACAACAGTCCAAGACTGCTGGGTGAGTCGTCTCGTCTCATGGCAGCCTCGTGCCTAGGTGCAAACTTTCCGCACATTAAATGGGGCGTTCATTATCTCCCGCGCGGTAAGGTAAAATCACACCGTTTCATTCCCGTAGAGCAAGCACATTAGCTGGGATTAATCATTAGCATTCAGACACGGGTACGAAATACTACGCCACGCGATGAGGCTGAGTCTGCGAGATCGAGAAATGGAGATGCCAATTATGCGATGCGCCCGGGCCCCGATCTTGCACGGTCGCTTAGGCTGCTTAGCGGCGTGTAGTACTCGAGGCTTGTGGGAGAGGAGAGGAGCTCATGAGATGCAAGAAGCCGTTCCCCATGTCCCCCATGGCACGGACCGTCAGACGTGTGGCGCCGAACAGCAGGGGACCAAGGGTGATGTTTTTAAAGTTTGGCCCAAGCTTGCAGGGCAGAAGAGGACGGCATGGTAGCTAGAGATGGAAATGCTCAAACGCTCGACTTGGACTTTGTGAGTGCCCACTTGTCCCAACTTGACCATACTAGGCCACAGTTTGAGTCATGAGGGCAATGGACGCAACCTGTTCAGGTTTTCAAAGGGGAACTTTGGCCGTGCCGTGGCGTCGTCTTCCGGTATGAGACCCTGCGTAATGTCCTCAAGGTGCAATCCCTGGTGGCGACTTTGCTCCCCGTTGTTCTCACTTGATAGCCTTAGGACCTCCCCTGTAGGCCAGTAAACCAGAGGGACGAACAAAGGCACGGTGACCACACCAACCAGGCAAGCAGGCAGGCAGGCAATCAGTGCGAGTAGGCAGCGGACCCGAGGACTGAGCCAGTACTCGCTTTGTCCTCGTCGTCACAGCATAGATGGACGCGCTTGACTTTTTGATGCAGATTAAAAGGCGGACACTCGATGTCACTTGAACCCCATCGCGACTGTCTTTCATCTCATCTCATCGCATCAGCATCACATCAACACACCAAAACACACAGCAACACTCCCTCACCATGACCTCCTACCTCATGACGCCCCCCACCATTCCCCGCAAGCGTGCCCGCCAGAGCGTGAGTCCCCCATTCCTCCTCGCCCTCTTGGCCCTCTTAGCCCTTCTCGCACTCGTCTCCCCACACCTCACCCCCACCACACCCCACTTCGCACTTTTCTCGCCCCACCTGCTGACATCCAGGCCGAGAACGCCTCCTTTGAGCCCCTCCTCGCGACCCCGGAGCTCGTCAACTCGCCATCAAACGCATCGTTCGAGTCGGCCGAGCCCAGCACGCCGACAAGCCAGCGCTTCTCCACCGCTCTCCTGCCTCCGACTCCTCGCTTTACCCGCACCCAGACTCCTCAGAGCAAGACTGTCGTTCCCCCTTCCCCAAGCCCCGCCGCCCGCTTCCGCAAGGCCTACCTCGAGGGCACCATCGAGACCGAGGTGCCCGTAACGCCGTTCAAGATCCAGGTCGCCATCTCTGCTCCCCCAGCAACACCACTTCACCAGCGGCGCCGCGCCCTCACTCCTCACACTCCTAGCCCGGTTACGGCCGCGCCCGGTGTGTTTGGTTCTGCTCCGGCTGTGTCGTCCGACGACCTCCCCTTCCGGGTTACGCCGTTCGCCAGGGCATCAATCCACCGGTGAGTTTTCACTTGCATTTGGATACAGTTCATCCACGCAACCCTCATGCTGATACCTAGTGCCTCCACCGCCCTTCAGGACCTCCTCTTCGACGCCGACCCATTCCTTGACCACTCTGCCCAGGACGACATGGACATGGACGTTGACGAGGCCTTTGGCCCCAGCTTCTCCACTCCCCAGAAGGTTGCTCCTCTTACGCCCGAGCCCGAGGTTCCCTGCACTCCCCCACGGCAGGTGCGCCGCGGCGGCATCCCTCGCTCGCCGCGTCACTGGAACCTCGTCTCCGCCGTGTGCGCGTAACCACACCTCTCATCATGTTTGTATGTGCATACCTCCGCGGGCGGAGCAATTTTGGGTCTTTTGCGCATTGTAGTGGCATCATTTACTATCTATCTATCTATCCTCTGGAATACATAATGCATTGTTGTGGTCAACGAATTTAGCCCCTGGGCTACATGGACTGCTACACGGGTTGGAGAGTGCGGGGTCTCACTCAGGTAGGCTATTGCTCGTACGACACAGACCACGCAGGCTTTATGATTTTGCCATACCGGCCCGGCCCTCCCTGGTTGTCCACGAGTACAGGGTTACATACAGTGCTACTACACCCATTTCATGATACTCGAGCTGCGACTCATCTCGCTTAGACTCCACCATTCAGAATTAGCTGCAGTCCCACTAAGGGAAATGGAAGACCGACCATGTGGCTGTCGCATCGTGGGAGTAGTGCCTTCGACGTTACATGTGGTGCACACTTCTTCTCGTGTGAATAGTTCCAGCTCTTCATCGAGGCCAAGCGTTGTGCATTGCCCCGCAATGATCCGGCGCACTGACGTGATGTCACGGAGTGACCCGGAGTGTGACCCGGCGGCGGCTACAACGGGATCGGCAGCAGCACACCTGCTTTCTTCACATGTCACAACTTTCTGGTCTCACTTCCTAATCGTGACATCCAAATTGTTCTCACGAGTTCTCACGCGCTCCCTCTCTCCGGCATGACCGGCATCCTCTTGCCAGCTTGCCAGATAAGCAGCAGTTCCGACATCTGATATACTCACCAATTTACCCACCTGTAACAAAGCCGGTACCCTGGTCCCGTCACCCGCTGCGGGCGTGGTTGGACGTGCCGATTCCAGGTGAGTCAATTCAAGCTCCCGCACTGCTAACCTATTATTTTACAAGCACAGCACTGCCTCACCCTCCAGCGTGACAGCCATTTCCGTAATCCCTGTGCATGATGTATGGTAGTGTTTTGCAGCCAGACACTCGACACGGGACTTTGATATGCTTATCCGGTGCTGTCATTGCTGAATTCAGTCCAAATCTGTAAATATGAGATTCGCGACCCACGCGCCTGATTTTGATTTGCTGATGTCAGAGGGGTGACTGACCCTTCAATTGGAGGGGTAAAAGTCGCAGCCATACCAAACACCGTTCACCAATTGACTCAGGTGGACCCACGTTTCCTCACAAGTCGAGCTAGACACCCATCATGTCTCCCATCCCATGACACCGGACGTCTGGGTCGATTCATGTCGCTAGTTAAGGTTTAACAGAAGACCTTGGGGGCGGGCTTTCCATTCACCCTCAAACATCTCCTGTCGTCTCATTGTCCCAACCCTTTCAAAGAGCTCTCATCAACGTCCAACTTTTGACATTCCACTTTCGGCGATTGGGCCTTTTCGTCCTGCACTGTCGGGGATACGTCCGATGAGCTCTGGCATGAGACCAAACCCACCGAGCTCCCTACTGGCTCGGCCATGGATGCAGACTAGCCAACGCTTCGTGGCACGCGCGCAATACAGACTGACTGAATTGCGGAGCACGCAACCCCATGCGGCCTCCTCATGTTTCCTTTCCGCTCCCCCATCAGATGTGTGGTGAGCGCTGGCCAGAGAAAGGATCATGTTCGCATGTTCGGGTGCCTGCCATGACCCTCCAGGATGATCTCCAGAATGAGGCGCACGCAACCCCAAGCAGGAACGACGAGTCATGCGAGGTTGGACTGTTAACGGCCCCAGTCAACTTATCTTTTCTTCACATCCAACACTACCTGCAACGGCATCAGGAGCTGCCCCACTCTGTGCATCAAGGGCTTTAATCTACTGGTGATTAGGTTTTACCGATTCGATTATTCCCTGTACGTATTCGTTGCCGTCGCGGAGATGACCGAAGTCCGTCAGGGAACATGTGCTGGTGGAGGTGGGGGGATCTGGTCCGGAAACGACAGAATAACAGCAATTAAGAACACCAACAACTCATGTTTGGACTCAAACGACTTTCCGGTGCCTACGTTTCCGCGACACGGCGGAGTGCGACTCGCTGCATTTCCACAGCCGCCGGGGAACTGAAGTGGCTGGCTGAGAAGGATGTGATCGCCGACGTGGGGGGTAAAGTAAACGTCCAGCGCCTGCGTTCCGTCTCACGCGACTTCCGGAGTACGTCCTCCTCTTCCATCTCACCCACATCATCTGACAGTTAGCCGACACGATCACGATCCCGACCGACGCGCAGTTGATTGCGGGAATCCGCGCGACGAGGGGTGACGACGTCGAGCTCGAGGACCCCGACACGGTGGCGTTTGAGGCCCGTGTCGCCCGCCTGGCCGGCAAGGAAGCGGGGCTCCTCTGCACCTCAGCCACGGGGACCAACCAGATCGCCGTGCGGTCCCTCCTCGCGCAACCCCCGCATTCGGTGGTAGTGGATGGCCGCGCTCACCATTTCCTGAACGAGGCGGGGGGCGCAGCTCTGTTCTCACAGGCCACGACCCATACAGCATTGCCTGAGAATGGGCTCTATTTGACCGCGGAGGATATCGAGCCTGTCCTCCAGCTCGGAGATGACATTCACATGGCTCCTACCCGCCTTATCGTGCTCGAGAACACGATGGATGGGGTGGTCGTGCCCAACGAAGTGGCGTGGGGTGTGCGCAAGCTCGCGGACCAGCATGGGATAAAGATGCACCTTGACGGCGCACGCGCGTGGAATGCCGCGGCGGCCGCTCTGGAGGGTAAGGAGGCGAGCGAGGAGAACATCACGGAGGCACTCAGCGCGGTGTGTGCCCCGTTCGACACGATTAGCCTGTGTCTTACGAAAAGCATCGGTGCCCCAGTTGGCAGGTGAGCTCTTGATCGGTTATGGCTAATTCAGCGTGCTGGTAGGGAGCAAGGAGGTGATACAGCGAGCACGCTGGTTTAGGAAGATGTTTGGTGGCGCGTGGCGCCAATCCGGCCCTCTCGTGGCCGCTGCAGACTGGGCTGTGACCCATCATTTTCCTCGCCTCGGATACACGCACGAACTGGCGAATCGCCTGGCTGCAGGTCTGCAGGAGGCGGGGTGCAGGATCTTCCTGCCCGTCCAGACGAGCATGGTGTTCTTCGACCCTGCTGCGGCTGGCGTCCCCCTACATGAAGTGGAGAAGGCCGCAGCGGAGAGGGGAATCAGAGTGCGGTCGAACCGGCTGGTTGTTCACCACCAGACGGACCCTGCGGCGGTTGACGAGTTAATAGAACTCATTGGGGGGATGGCGAAGGGGGCTGTAGGCCCAACGACGGAGAAGCTGCGCTTGGGCCACTAATGTACGATACACTGTTGAGTGAGGACAGAGCACGCGACTAACTGCAATCTCACAACAGGCCTAGGACGACGCGATGCATGATGCGCATTCTTCGCAGCTCTTCAGTTTCGAGCCTCACAGATCTCTGCGCAATATCCCTCATTCAATGTCCAGGACTCAGCGGCACAGTTACGACCCCAACTGCACAGCCCGCACTTGCCGTCCTTGCAGACGCTGCTCTCGCACTGGTCAGCACATACCCTTTCGGCCTTACGAATAATCAGCACCCGCCGCAGGTACACTCGTCCAAGCAGCCTATTTGGCCTTCGCTGCACTCTACACGTTTGCCGCCTCTACATTTACCGCTCGAGCACTGGTCAGCTCTATTTTGATAGGACGTACTCGGTTACCGCACCTGCCGCAGTTCAATCTACTCCTGTTCAGGTCCGTGCAGAAGCTCCAGATGAAATCATAACAAACTGCTGGGCCCGCCCGGCAGGTCCCGCAGACGCCTGAAGCCGTTCGTTCCCAAAGCACACGCTAGACATACTTGCCGGCGCCGCAGTGGTTCTCGTCGTCGGCAGGATTGGCGAACACAGAGTAGCCGGGCTTGTCGTAATCGGGCCACCAGTACTTGCGCCTGGCACATATCCCGCAGCCGACCTGACAAGGTTGGAAGGGTTTCCCGCAACGATGACTGCAGTCAGCAGGAACCCACGCCACCGCAGAGCACATTGGGCCCACTCACCGGCCAGGAAGACGACGGCGGCCAGTATCATTGATAGTTCTGTCTCGGCTCGATGAAGGGAAGGAGAGAGGAAGGAGAAGAGAGGACAAGCGAGTCTAATCACCACGTTATCCAAAGTTCACCTGGCCCTCGCCAGTGCCTCGTCGGTGCCATTTCTGAGGCTCTTAATTTGTTCCTCATCCGGACCGCGAAGCGCAGAAGGATGCGCCCACGTGCTGGATTTCGGCGGCCATCAACTGTTGCCCGCGACACAACAGAAGTCTATGACGATTATTCCTAAGTTCCATAGCGCAGAGCCTCAACACACTCGGAGGAGCCGACGAAGCACCTGCCTCCAAGTGATTAACCGCTAAACATAACATCATGATGATGGCTCCACCAGCTTTGCATCGACATCTTTAGCGTCGAAGGTTTTCCAGTTCATACATTGTTACCTCCGTTTCACTCAGGGCGCTCGGGTAACGGGAATAGGCTTCTGCGAGTTTGAAGCATGGTGTTAATTGTGGGGTACAGTGGGAACTGCAGCAGGTCAGTTCTCTGCCGCACGTCATTCGCCAGAAAGTCTTCACGCAGATCAAGAAAGCTGCATACCCCTGCAGTGAGAGGTGCGGCTTTCTGCTCGTGATCCTCGAGATGCTGGTCATGGATGAATATAATTGCTTGACGGGTGGGGCTTGAGGGCCAAGGACGCTGAAGACAGTCGCGTCCTCGCCTCATTAGAATGGTTGATTAGCATCAGCCACATCGATAAGGGACGACGTAATGGCATCTACGTCATGGCCACGTGTATCTTCCGGAATCAAATTTCGTGGCTAGAAATGATCGGCAAGGTCCGAACGACGAGTCAAGATCTTGTGTTCAAGGTGGGCCCATGCTCAACTCTCTCTCCACAACTTACCCCTCACTCATCAGGCAATCACGCCATCACGCAATGTCCGCAGCCTTCGACATCGTCGCCGGCCCCACATTCCGCCCTGGGAGGCGCGCCGAACTCGAGCGCGGGCGCCCCTACGTCTTTGAGCCGCTCGTTGGACCCCCCACCTCCCCAAACCTCACCCTCCTCACGCTCCGTGGACAGGGGCGGAGCTACGACGTCTATCACGCTCTCCTGGGCGACAAGCCAGTGGTCGCCAAGATCTGCGACCCCTGGCTCGCCGCAGGCGAGCACCAGCTGAACGATGACGACGTCCCGGACCGTCGTGGGGCAATGGAGCGCGAAGCCCGCCTCTACACCGAGCTCGAGGGGCTGCAGGGAACCGTGGTGCCACGTTTCTACGGGCTGTGGCGGGGAACGTGCCCATCCAAGTCGGATTACCGGCCTGACTACGAGTTGCTTGTCTTGGCTGTGGAGGACGTCGGGGAAAGCCTGCAGGCCAAGGTGCGCGACTGGGCGCAGGCCAAGGACTACACGTGAGTGCGAGCGCCAAGCTTGAGATGAGAGGTAGCTCGGACTGTGCCTGGACCAAGAACCAGCACAGACGCGCAGAAGTGTGCCCAGCAAGGTTGATTGTGCTCGGCGGACCCAAGCACCCAATCCGTGGCGTATTCCCCTGCCCTGGCGAAGCTCCGTCCAACAGTACACTGACAGATAGAGAAGCGATCCGTTCTGCCTACGACCAGCTGCACGATGCTGGCGTTGTTCACAACGACGTCAACCTCTGCAATATTATGGTTTCGGGGCCGCGCCTTTCGCTCGTCGACTTTGAGGGCGCGTTAAGGAAGGGCGACGCCGAGTTCGACACGGCCCTCACGAGCGAGCTGGCCAAGCTGGCTGAGGTTACGGCCTAATCTCCGCGCTGGGCGCATCCCATCCGGCATTAGACATGTACATTATTGCATTGCAGGAGGACGCGACGCGGGCGTGCGGAAAGCAGCCTGAAACGCTCACAACTGACGGACCACTCTCGCGCCCTTCACCACAGTTCCCGGCGTTGTGGTCTACGGGACACATGGACACGCGATACATTATGCATACCAGCTGCAGCTCCATTCAGACCCGGCCTCGTTACGCCCGATCGCACTGGCCATGTTGGCATTCTGCCCAGGCACACTTGTCAACCATCTAGGGCCCATTCTTGCTACCCACATACTCACGATCACAAGGCGCTTGGCACGGCGACAGCGCCGTTTCTACAACGCGACATGTATGTACCAGTGGAAAGCATGGGAAAGCAACGGCGGCCGGGGCTGTACCAGGGGAATGTCGTCTGGCCATCCACCTTCCTTCAACCCACTGGGTGGCCAACCCATTTTTGCAGTCGACTCATCTCGTTCATTGCAGACAATACTAATGACGGGAGGAAAGCTCACCGAGTCAACGGTAGCATAACGGCGGTAATCGCACTGAGCAAGTGGACACATGAACAAATGAACAACGCCGACCTCGCTCTCATTCGCGTGAGTTCTGGCACAACCTTCCTTTACCTTCCCTCGACCCACGGTCTAGTCAGCTTGATTCCTTTTCCGCCTTCCCCTGTCCTGCTGACAGTTCAGGAACACAGCCGCCTCGTGATCAGCCACCCATTCTATGCACCCTTCCCCCTACACACGTCATTCTACATGTTCCGGCGTGCCGCAAGTATCTCTCCTACGTCCTCCCGGCCAACTATCCTTTGATTAACATTGCTGAATGGCGTCAGCCATACCGCTGGACGTTCGAGGACCTCTTAGCGTACGCTCTTGTCCGCCGCGCGGCGGAATTACCGGTCATTCTTATGCAGTCATCGTGGCTGCGTGAGTGTGTGGTGGTGGGCAAGGTGGTGAGGGAAGGTGAAGCCGCCGAAGGGTGGAATATCCGGTCCGTGAACAGCTCTATGGGGCTTACCGGCAGGGCAATGCGCCAGCCTTACGTGGAGGACTTGACAGAGCAAGTTAAGAAAGCCGAGCGCTTGGGTCTGGATTGTGGTATAGACCCTGTCACCTCCAACGAAGTGCACCCCGAGAAGATCCACACTCTGGAGAAGTCGGAAGCGGGGCGCGTCCCTCTGGCTGTACGCTCGGAGGACCTGTTGACCCCGTGTCACACGTATTACCTCAGTTGTCTCCAAGCCATCCAAGCCGCGTGTAATCATTTCATCCGGTCTCGTTCGTGAAGGCCAGCGCCCAGCCAAGAAGGGTCGCATGCTCGAGAAGCTGGGCGATAGCACTCCCACCGTTCTTGAGCTGCAACCGCGAGCGGATCAGGCGCCTAAGAAGATCAACACGTCTCTTTTGTCCAACGTCACGGCCGCCGTGATCCAGCTCTCGGACATATTCCAGGGTGTAGTTGCGTTCCTGGATGACTCCATGCTCGATCGGCGCAATGTCCCCACCTATTTCACGGTGATTAACAGGCTAGACGAGCAACTGGTTTGAGATCATTAGCTCACGCTTCCAGGGCTGTGCTTATGGATTCTGAAGCGAGAGACGAGGCTGATGTACTGGTTGACTGATGGACTAACGGACGGCGTCACTGACCGCACTTTCAACTATGGTCTCGGCTGGGGCCGCGTGTTCTCGGTGAGGAATGTTGCAGTACGCAGGTGCGGAATGGAGGGGTGGGCATGTGATTGCGTGTTCCACCAGGCACGTACTCAATCTGGTCCAACAATTTGACATGAACCAAAACTAGCCTTCCACTGCTCACTGATGACCACCGTGATGTGAGACCACCAAGGCCTAGCCATCGTATCGACCCACATTCCCCGCACTGCTCCTCTATTCCTCGGCCTGGTTCGGCTCTTGCTCCAAACAGCCGCGTTTCCCTTCAGGTGGAAACCCCGGAGAGCTTCGGCAACTGTCGGTGTCCCTCGGCCGCCACTTCTCTTTCGCTTACAATCCCTGCGGGCCACCTCTCTATTCTATAAGACGCGTGATCCAGAATCTAGACCCGGTCTTAGTCTGTCGTTACCCCGCACCCGCTTCTGCGTTCCGGCAAGTGGCAGACGTCTGCGCGCCACAGGGTTTGCCAGCATGCAGTGATTTTCAATCGTTGCCACTCAAAGCAGCCTGAACACGTCCCTGCGATGCTCTCTCATAATGCCGAGCATACCTGAACAGCCTGAAAGGTTGCAGATAGCAAAATCTGTAATGGTAGCGGGTGGCCAACAGGGGAAGTGAGAGGGTGATGAAGTGTGATGTGATGGTCATTTATCTGAGAGACTTCGCTCTTTCCCACCACTATCGCTCACATGGAGTCGGAGGCCACCACTACCGCGTACGAGTTGGACCGCATCCGCCGCCGTTCGTCGGCTGGCGCTGCGCCCGCGCCCTTCGGCTTGACCGCCATGACACCTGTCGACAACGCTGTTGAGGACGACGACGAGGTGCTCGAGGCCTCGATCGAGCCGGCCATGACTCGCGCGTCGCGGCGGTCTTCCCGGAGTGCAGATTCACCACTCGCATTCAAAAGTCTCGCTCTCACCCCGATGCCAGTGGCACCTATCACGCCTCCCGACACGCCCTCCAAAGGCATTTCTATCCCCACCCCCGATCCGTTTGCGCCTGGTCTTGCGCACTCCCTTCCCCCTACTCCCGGGGAAGCACCAGACCCGTTTGGGAGCGACACGGAACACGATGCTGGCGCGACTGAAGAAACGATCGTGGCTCTCCCACCCGTCGACCGTGGTGCACAGGCATGGAGCTTCCTCATTGCTGCGACATGCATTGAGGCGGTTATCTGGGGCCTCCCGTATTCAGTCGGCGTGTTTCATGAGTACTGGGTCTCAACGCTCTTCGGGCCAGAGGCCACCAGCACACTCACTCTCGCCTCCACCCTCCAGACCGGCCTTCTCTTCTTCTCTGGCGCGCTTCTTGGACCGTGAGTGCGAGTCGCCACGTTTCCTGGGCAATTGGATTGAGCGCTCAACCCGGTGCCTGATCGGGGCGTTCCGAATCGGTATGCTGACGCCAGGCTGTTCGCGGCCTTTCCCTGGTACGAGCGCCAGATACAGCTTGCGGGCTTGGCCTTGTCGACGTCTGGGCTCATCGCGTCTGCGTATGCCACCAAGGTATGTCCGTCGTGACCGGACGGGGGGCTCGGAAAGCGGATGGAAGGCAGGGCAAAAAAGTTGTTGCGCTATGTAGCATAAACCCTCCGCAGCCACACCATCGGAATTCGCCGCCGACCCAGTCCAGGCCCAGAACTGACGGCAGCCCTGGCATCTACTCCTGACAATGGGCGTCATGTACCCGTGCTCAGCAGGTAAGATTTGTGGCGAGGTTGGCTGACCACAGCCACGTATCTCCCATGCGCGACCAACATCTTCGAGTGGTTCGTGGCCAAGCGCGGCCTAGCCACAGGTATCATGTACGGCGGCACGGGCGCAGGTGGCACCATCTACCCGTTCGTCGTTACGGCGCTGCTCCACCGCTTTGGATACCGCGCAACGATGCTGTCCATCGCCGTGAGCTACTGCATCCTCGTAGCGGCCGGCCTGTTCTTCACAAAGCGGCGTGTACCGCTCGTGCGCCGCGTTGGTGCAATCAAGAAACGTGTCCGCCCAAAGCCCGACTGGGTATTCGTTCGCACACGTGCGTGGTGCATCGGAACGACATTCATGACCCTCTCGTCCCTTGGCAACTTTATCCCTCTTCTATGGACCCCGTCCTACGCCAGGCAGGTCGGCATCAAAACCCCCTCCCCCGCCGCCCTAGTGGCAATGATGAACGGCGTCAGCGTGATCGGCAACCTCGTCTCAGGCTCAATCAGCGACTACGTCCAGCCCCGCTACTCGGTATTTGCGTACTCTGTCGTCGCCGCCGCAGCATGTGCCGGTCTCTGGGGCTTCGGGACGAGCGCGGGCGCCCTCACGGGCTTTGTGATTGTGTGGGGCCTAACCGGCCAGTGCCTGTGTGGATTCTGGGCGCGCATGATTTCGACGATTGCGCGTGACGACCCCGCCGTCCCACAGATTGCGTTTAGCGCGTTCATCAGTCTCAAGGGTATTGGCGCTTTTACTTCTGGCCCAATCTCGACCGCCCTCCTCAAGATTGACGGTTTCCGCGGCGCCGGAGGTGCGTACGGTGACACCAACTTTGGCGTCCTCATCATCTTCACTGCCGCCATGACTCTGATTGGCGCCATTCCTATGCTCGCCTTTCCCACGAGCTAGCATTCACAAGTTGCGCTTCGGCGCTACAGTTTTGCTGCAAATGCTTTCTTGTTTCTTGATTCTCAATCTCCAAGCCCTTGACATCTCTTGCATTTATCCGGTAGATAGCACCATCTTGTTGTACCCCCAATTCTACCGTATCCGCCATCCACCCTCCACCGCCCATTCCATAGGAGCACAATGCCAGGACATTGCCACTTTTGCAAATGGCAGGATAGTGACCTCGAGCTGTCCATTTCGCAGTCACCCAATGCACCAGGCTCCCGCGCTACTGACGTACGACACACACGCACTAAGGTAACCTTGCCCTAACAGAGCCATAACTGTGTCACCTCATTCCTGGATGCAGGTGACCGCGTCAGGTGAAAGCGTAACAGATCACAGCCTTTCATTGCACAGCCTCAAGGCGCAGTGCGCTCTGCTCTTGCCACTGCCGGTCGGCCCGGATTACCCAACTTGGTGTTACCGAACGACCTGGCTCCATGCGCGAATAGAACGTCCCCTGAAGTGTACTTCCGTAGTGTTGAGACATTCCATACCAAGTTCCGACATATGAACTGAACCTAGCATTGTTTATATAGAAGACACAGAAAAATATAAGTAGTCGTGATTTGTGTCGGCGCGCAATGCCTTCAGATGACGTGGTGCAAGTGCCTGTATCTGTCTAGTTTGCAAGTTTAAGAGAATGCCAGGAATGAGGGTTTCAGGGCGCATGGGCTGGCTGGATAAGGTGGAATGTGGTGCCTCTGCGGCCCATATCAGAGTTTCGGTCATGCTCTACCACACGCCTTTTGCACTACTTGCGGGCTGGGTCTGATGCTTGTCAGGTCCCACCTGTATCTTCGCCCACTCTGAAGAAGACGAGTGGGCTAGGCAAGTGAGGAGGACGAGAACAGCGGCCTTGCTCACGGCGGGATTGAAGGGAGTCCACAAGCCCGTGTTTGAAGGAGGGACGGAGCACTCGTGTCGCTTCTTCCTGTAGCTATGTTGCCCTCCGTGAGACAGGTCGTGTATTGAATTTGTTCTCCGCAACGAGGTGTTGGACTGAGTGAAGGGTTGGCAGCCAAGTTGGGTTGGCTGTAGACTTGGACTTGTAAGCTGTGGGTGATTCTGAACCCGATGGCCGCGGGCTGATTAACCTTGTTAGACTATTAGAAATTCCGGGTAGTCTGCACACGCCTCGCGGGTCAGCTCTGTGGAGACTTATCTACCGCGATAGCACCCCCGCTTCTGTCCACGCATTTTGGAAGGTTTGAGGAATGCTGAGGCCCACCGCCATCCCGGGATGGTGGGGTTAGCTTGGGGGTTGACCAATTGGATGAAACGAAATTGTGCAGAGGCTGTTAATGTTCTCAGTGGTGCAGTCGGCGAAGATGCCAAGCTTTGGATCAACAGACGTTAAGAAGCAGGTGTTTTCGAGTACGCACCGCACAGCCTCCCGACCCGGCAGCGTCCCCCATCGTTACAGAGACTACCCGGTTTGCCAGAATTATCAGCCATTGTTGGGGAAGCAACTCACATTACCATCGGGGCACTGGCCGCCTAGGGGTGACAGGTATCGGATCCGCAGTCATACCCTGCCAGAAAGGCGGCTTGGCGCGTCCTGAACTCGAGAACGCCCCATGGCAGCGTGACTGGGACGTATACCCTGGCTCCGAGTTTCTCGGATTAGGAGCTGTAGAGGCGAGGACGTTGGTAAGAGGAGGATGACGGCTGGGGCGAACATTGTTGACTGTAGAGACAAGTGTTGGGTTGATGGCTCCGACCGTAAGATATACAGCCACTCTGAGATGCCGCGTTGATGGCTTAAGCAGCAAGCCAGGAAAGGTCGCCATACTCCAGCCGTCGAGCAACGCAGGGAGTTATAAATATATGCGCCAAGCAGTGTTGCCGCTTTTGCTGTGTGTCAGCACGGACGTGCCCAAACGGCGCTGCGGAACTGAGATAACCCGGCTAAACTCGATGGCACAGTAATTGTTTGAAATCAGACTTGATGGAGTGGTATGCATACACTCCGTAGAGTCGGATTAATTACCCTTGATAGGCTCATTGGATGCGGTACGTTACCAACGAATCCCTCACCCGGCGATTGGGCTATCAGAAGTTGAGAAGACTTGGTCCCAAGGACGCGGCCGCTCACGCTGTTGAAACGGCAGTGGCAAGTGGGGTTGACACGGATTGCTATTAATAGCCACCGTGTCAGCGCAAATGGATGAAGAATCCGTAGCTAATGGCTCGAAGTGGGAGGGAAATGGAAGCTTTGTCGTGTATCAACAGTCACGTGGATTAGAAGGCTACTGTAATCAGTGCACCATCCTCTGGCGACTTGTTTACTTTCGGCCACTGTCGGTGCGTTCAGGTAGCCCACTGCCAACACCTGACTTGGTGTCAACCCAGGTAGCCTGGTCGCCTACTCCCATCCTTCCTGGCCATCTACACCCCGTAGACATTGTGGACAACGGTAAGCTTGGGATGTCTGGGTGTTCCCATCTGTGCCCCTCGCTTCTATTCCCCTGCTCCTCGGTCAATCTTCTCTACGGAAGTCGGTTTCGGCTAGGTGTGTATGTCGCTTCCCTTGATACTGCACAGCCATGGACGCCGCAAAGCCTCGCCTCCGGTGTGTGGAAAGGTAGGAGAGACGCCCAGATCACCACCTTGTGCTTCGTGTAACGCACGTTCCCACATCGCACTTCCGACTCTTGCGCTCCGTGCCGCGCTTCCACCCTCAGCCGCCTTTGTCGATCCCATAAAGCTCATCTGACCAACAACTCACATCCTCACCTCTCAACTCTCAACTCTCCTCACAAAGCAACATGCTCGTCGGCCTCATCTACGCTCTGGTCATCGCCTCGCCGACCGCATTCGCTGCTATCCCCCGCCTCAACTTCCATGAGGCGCGGGCGTGGGGTATCGACATCCAGCCCCGCCAGCCCGAGATCATGTGCCCGACGGGTTTCGATCTCTGTGGGGTGGACTCTTGCGCTCCCAAAGACGGCAGCGCTGTGTGCTGCGAAGATGGCTCGGTGAGTTATATGTTCTTCAGTACTGCAGCCTGACACAAGCTCTGCCCGGCCAACTATAACTGCCTTCCCAACGTGTGCTGCCCGTTCGGAGAGGTCTGTGATAAGAGTACGTCTCAACCCTGGTGGCCCTAACCCAAGACATGAGCATTGATACCACTACCATCTTAATCAACAATGGCACTGTTGGCCCGCCGTCTCAGACTGGAATTGCGTCGGCCGCCGGTCTGCTCCCTTCTCCGTTCCTCCAGTCCCAGTCGGCTGCGACTAAAAGCGGTACCTCTTCCCTCTCTGGCTCGAGTTCCGCCCTGGTCCCCACAGCCACTGGCGCGGTTTCTGGTGGCCTTGCCCTCACTGCGGGTTGGGCGCTCTGGCCTGCCGCTGCTGCCCTGAGCTTCTTTGCCTGAGCACTGCCCCTGGATCCAACTACAGAACAACTCGGTGTCATACTGAAAAATGTAGTACAAATAGCTGGAATGTACAGATCACTGAGTTGCACTACGCTGCCCAGAACGAACACAGCCTCGACCAGCAGGACATGGTCACAAGCCCACGCCCGCATCGTCCTTGTCCAGGCGCGTACGTGGGGATGCGCACCACTCCAGACGCCAGAACACCGTGCTCAGCTGAATGGGGGCGAGGAGTGGGGTGGCCCCCCAACAAAACGTTGGCGCAAGCCCTCTATCGCCACCAAGTCTCGATCTTGGGACCTCGAGGTGATCATACACGTATGAGCCTCGCGCTCTTCCACTAAGCTATAGCGATCTGTTTTCTGACGAATATCCCGTTTCGGCGACTGGCAGTTTCCGCCAACAGCTCTGCGGGGCCACAATCACGTGGTGAGATTAGCTGTGCTCTGCCAAGCTGCCAAGTATACAGTTCCTGCATTCCATATATCCACATGCGGCGACTTGAAGAATACTGTCATTCACAGCTGTGCTATCAAGGGTTGCCAGCCGTTTACGAGGCACGCGATCAGAACCTACTGCCACTCCACTCAACCCTGTCCTCTCATCTCCGTTCCTTGTGCTCACCAGGAGTACAGCAGTGAGAAACTGGAAGCTGACCAGCCTCATGAGCACACACTCCGCCAGGCTGATGTGCAAGTGCAAGTGCTGGGAAGGTAAGCTGTTGAACCTCCCCCCAACACATAACCTCCAATGGCGTCAAAAATACATTATCGTAACAACGTCAAATGCCGCCTTTCTGGTGGGCATGAGTTTCGTTCAGCTGACGCTGGGCAGATCCAGGGCCGAAAAAGTGCCTGCCAAGCCTAATGAAGGGTTAAGCTTACCGGCACTGCCTGACTACACATTAAATTACGTGCCTGCGATTACCGTTCCTAACCTCTATCGAGTCCGTCCAGAGGCATAAGAGTCCGTCCAGAGCATAAAGCAGTGCACTCGGAAAAGGCTGGATACTATCTGAAGAGTCGAGGTAGCTGTTGATTGCAGTCAAGGTGGGCAAGTTGGGACGAGCGAGTGCTATAAAAGTGGTGACCACTGTCCGTGACAAGCCTTCATTGTTCCACTTCAATCTACCCTCCACCATGCTTCTCCTCGCTATCTTTGCTCCGCTGGTGGTAGCCTCCGCCCTCCCGCAGTATCAAGACAGCTTCCCCGACCTCTATTCCAACTCAACAGCCCAGCAGCAGGCTAACATCATCGACCCCCGCGGTCTGGATATCCAGAAACGCCAATGTTTAGGCATGCTTATCTGCGATAATGTGGCGTGTATGCCGTTCGGCAATACTTGCTGTAAAGGTGGATATTATTGCGGTCCCAACGAGGACTGCTTCGCCATCGGGTGCTGCGATCGCGGTTCGTCGCCATGTTTGGCCAACGACGGGAGTGGCCGACAAGGATGCTACCCGTCGTCCACAAACGCCATGTGCTGCAGTAATGGCCGGTACTGCCCTGCCGGCTCGTATTGCCTGAAGGGCGGAGGTTGCTGCCTCAACGGCAAGGTTTGTAGCGCCATTGGTGGTTCTTCGGGGGGTGGAGGAACCTCCGATGGTGGACAGGAAAACGTCCCTCCGCCCAATCCCCAGACTACTCGTACCACTTCCACTTCCACCACAGAGTGGCGCGAGACCTCTAGCTATGTGGTTCCTCCCGTTGCCCAGATACCCACCGAAGCTACCTCCTCGTCATCGTCCTCGACCTCCTCCGTTCCCCCGGTCGTAGCGGTCCCGACCACCAGTGTCCCTCTCGTCGCCTTGAGCGCCGCCGAGGCTTCTTCTTCCGCGGTCGCGGCCGTCTCGACAGTATTTACCTCTCCCCCTGAGGTCAGTCCCATGTCCGCGGCCGCCATCCCTCTCCTCCCAGATATCTTGGGCATCCTGGGGGTGTTGATTGTCGTTATTGTGCAATAGAGTTGGCCCGCACTAGTGACCCGCCGTCTAATAGCTATGGACACCTTGTTTGAAATCCTATTGGTTCTTGCCACCTTGTCTTCAGGGGCGCCAAGCATAGTACAGTCAGTGGGATGTGTCTTGTCACTCAAGCGTAATTTACGTCATCCCGCTGTATGCTTAGAAGCGGATTGCGTATTACCAGGTATTAAATCGGTAACGAGGCAGGCGGGAAGAGAGTGACGGATACCAAGGGGTTTGCTGATCCACTGGTGACTCAGTTACGCCAGTCCCACTCCGACTTTGCGATATCGATACGCATTTCATGGAGCCGAGTTTCTCGCGTCCATGGTTGCCGGCAGTCAGGGGATGGGAAATTGCATGCCAATGGCTGCAGGACATTGCGAGCGAGGAAGTCCTGCTGCTTAACGGGAACAGCCTGGATCAAGCGGGATAGAAGCCGCTGACGGC
The DNA here is from genome assembly GCF_030864355.1 of Cutaneotrichosporon cavernicola. Taxonomy (NCBI): domain Eukaryota; kingdom Fungi; phylum Basidiomycota; class Tremellomycetes; order Trichosporonales; family Trichosporonaceae; genus Cutaneotrichosporon; species Cutaneotrichosporon cavernicola. The sequence goes on along the minus strand of NC_083396.1, from coordinate 2,632,710 downwards.
CACCTGAGACGCGGGTCAGCAAGGGGTTTGGCAGTGCCACATAGTGCCGCCCACAAGGCATTCAAAAGCCAGCAGGCGCCAGAGCTTTTGGGTCGCCTACTGACGCCGTTGAGACTACACAAGTCGTCCCCGGAAGGATGGTCGTGCTACCTGCTGCTGCACTTTTTTGTGATTAAAGTCGCGCTTTGTTTGACAGCATAGACGCTCGTAGACCATGTGACTAGAACTAGGAACGGAGTGGGGAACAAAGCGATGACTTTGGGGGCGGTGTACAGAACCCTATCGGTAATGTACTTAACGAGCGCAACCAGGATTGCACAACCTCAACCCTGTTTGCCAAGTGATGTCAGCCTCACGTACGACGCCGTTACGGCCCAAGCCGGATGGAGCTGCATTTCAGAAGTGCTGTGTTGTGGACGGGATACGTCCTCTGAATGGGGCAATCACGCTCAGACAATCACGCGTTTGGGGCCAACACGCCAACATCACTCGCCTGACCCAGTTTGAGGGAACATGTCTATATTCGTGCAGTGTTCGTGCAGTGTTCATGTGGGCCTAGGCACTACCGACATCATCTACTACGGTATGATGAATGGTTCATGGGGATGCGAGTGCCTTATTGAGGTATCATTGTTCGAGGCGAAAGGCAGCCTTTGAGGTGGAGGACCACGAGGTTGAAGAGGAGGATAGGAGGCAGTTACGCGGCGATGGCGAGAACAGCTGCGAGCACCACCGCGGCGACGCAAGTGCTCGCAACAGTCCCAGCCCCAGACGTAGGGCCCATGGCGGGGGGAGGCCCCGACACCGTAGGAGCCGAGACAGGAGCGACACTGACAGCCGAGCCAGCGCCAGACGAGCCAGTGCCGGAGGAGCCACTGACACCCGAACCAGTGCCGGACGAGCCAGTGCCGGACGAACCAGTGCCGGACGAGCCAGTGCCGGACGAGCCAGTGCCGGACGAGCCAGTGCCGGAGCTGCCAGTGCCGGACGAGCCAGTGCCGGAGCTGCCAGTACCAGACGAGCCAGTACCAGACGAGCCAGTACCAGACGAGCCAGTGCCGGAGCTGCCAGTACCCGACGAGCCAGTGTCCGACGAGCCAGCACCCGCCGAGGTCGCGGCGGCATTAGACACGCCGCCGAAGAGAGCGGTAGAGGTACTAGTCTCAGTACCAGTGAAGGAGACAGTCCTTGTGCCCGCCGAACCGGTGCATGTCCTGCCGAAGGGGCAGCATCCGTCAGGTTCGCAGCGGAGGCCGGGTTCACAGTAGGTGCCATCTGGGGGTCAGCGAGACTTGGATCAAGCAAGGAGCAAGCAAAGCAGCAAGCAAGGAGCAAACAAGGCAGCAAGCAAGGCAGCAAGCAAGGCAGCAAGCAAGGCAGCAAGCAAGGCAGCAAGCAAGGCAGCAAGCAAGGCAGCAAGCAAGGCAGCAAGCAAGGCAGCAAGCAAGGCAGCAAGCAAGGCAGCAAGCAAGGCAGCAAGCAAGGACCAACTTACCGGCACCACAGCAGGTGGAACCATCGAGGGGGTAGCACCCGTCAGCACCACACTCAGAAGTGCCAGCCCGACAGGTGCCGGCCTGGCGTCCCTGGAGGGCGTTGCCGAGGTTCTCGACCGCACGCGTGACGGGCAAGTAGCGGGCGGGGAGGAAGTCGTGGGTAGCGGGCATGGGAGAGGCAACAGCCGAAGCAGCCATGACGGAGAAAAGGAGCGGGAGGGCCAGCATGGTTGACTGTTGAAGCAAAGTTAGTCGAGCAAAGTTGAGGGCGATGAAGAAAGGTTGAGAGTAGCTGGAAGAGGATGACTGCGAGGAGGAATATATATACCATATCACGTCTGGAGGTTGTCGCGTTCTTTGAGGCGGCGCGACGCGACGCAGTACCAGTCTGGCGCGACTGGTGTGGCGGCGCGTCGGATCAAGGCCTAGTGCACCAGGTGAAAGCGAACCCTGAGCTGGAGCAACAAGCCAGTTGACTTGAATAAAATAAAAAAAAGAGTAAAAGAGCGCCAGACGTCTGAAGAGAAAGGCCAGACGTCTGAAGAGAAAGAGTTTACGTTAGGTAGAGTGGGGGAGTGATGGGTTGGCCATGTTCCAACCAAGGATTCAAAGGGAAGCATAACACTGCCACACTGCCCCTGGTAACATCATCCCCTTGATGACCTGATGAGTTTTGAATCATCAACCTGATGCTTGCACTCAAATTCACGTCAAAGTAGCTAAAGAAGGATAGACTTTATCTTTCCTGACTTCCTGAATGTTTCTGGTTGTGCCTAGCCCGCAAATCCCATCCGTGTTTCCATCGGATCATCAGACCACGACGCGTCCATCCGATCAGCGTGTGTTTAATCAATGCAATTACGACTTTGGTTGATTCCGTTGGATTCTAAACCCCTGAACCCCTCGAGCGTTTCCTACAGTAGACTTTGACATAGCCCATCGGTTGGTCAGTCTGCTTACGAATGCCGTGTGTGTTTCCCAGCCCAGAAGTGATTGTGTTGGTTTGTTTGTCGACTTTTGGCTCTCAATCAACTCACTCGGCGCGGCGCATCCATGGCTTTGCCGACCTTTGCCAGTTCAATCCAGTTCAAGGCCGATGTGTGGCCTGTCGTTCCAAAGGCGCGAGCGATGGCCAAGCCATTTAGATGTCAGCCAACATACCTCACGCTACCGATTGTATAATTGCAAGAGATCCAGATTCAGATCCCGTGTCAGCCATGACACTCAAAGTCAGCGTGACCAGGAGATCGATTCGTTCATATGCCCCCTCCAAAGTTCCAAACCCCCAAGGCATCTTCCCGTAGTGGCCTATCGGGCGGCCTTGCTATTGCTTGCAAGCAGGCCGTGTGCTCTGCACGCGAGAGTTCGAATCTCTCAGATGTCGTCACTAAAGTATCCTCTTTTGTCCTCCAGAACAGCCAGGTCTGCACTTGGTGAACGTATCAATAACGTATCTTGTTGGGCTGGGAAAGATGCCGAGGAATTCCCGGAGCCGGGTTATCGTGGATCGCGGATCAACCGGGTCATCTAATTCATCCACCACCCCGACTGCGGACCCCTGTTACTGGTGACTGGTGGGCAGCGACTAGTGCCCATGTCACAACGAGCCAGCTGCCGCACCTGTGACTGGGTGTGTCGCATCCGGTCGCGAACGTGTCGGGGGTCGGCGACCATCCCAGCCATCCTCCTAAGCGATAACCGATAGCTCAAGATCATGTGGACAAGATCATTCGTGCTCCGCTCGGCAAAATCACAAACCAACCACTCCGACTACAACGACACAGTTCCTGTGCGCCAGGATGTGGGATGTGGGCAGCGCAATGTTACCCGGAGACGATACCCGGCGACCGGTGCTGCGGCGTGCCGCAGCACTAATAAGGAAACAACACGCCGTCCAACCCCGCACATCTCACAATGGGCGACAATCTCACAATGGGCGACAACAAGGCATTCACTCTCTTCGACATGGGCCTGTTCAGCGGCAAGCCGCAGCACGAGCAGTTCTGCCGCTTGCACGAGCTGGGCACCGTCTCGACCCTCAAGCCCAGTGCCAACCCCCACATCTTCCCAGACGGCGACAAACTCACTTTGCCCGAGACGTACACCGGCGGCGACGGGAAGGAGCATTCTGTATCAGAGTTGCTGAAGGATACGGCGACTGGCGCCCTCCTTGTTCTGCACGACGGCAAGGTTGCGTTCGAAGAGTACTGGCTCACCAGCGGCCCGGAGGTGCCGTGGCTCTCCATGTCCGTTGCCAAGAGCTTCACCTCCACTCTGGTCGGTATCGCCCACGCTGAGGGACACATCAAGTCCCTCGACGAGCCTATTAGCAAATACGTCAAGGTTCAGCCTGGGAGCGCATATGACGGCGTTCCCATCCGCACTGTTCTCCGCATGTCGTCGGGCGCTAGATGGAACGAGGACTACTCGGACCCCAACAGTGATATTGCGCTGTTTGGCCGTGCAGCCAGCGGAGAAGACGGCGGATGCCTCGATGACTTTATTGCGTCCATGGTGCGCGAGGTCGAGCCAGACACTGTTTGCCGGTACAACTCGGCAGAAACGCAGGTCCTCGGCGCCCTGGGTGGGTCTGCTTCCAATGCAGTGCTAACGTCTAGTCAAAGGCGCAACTGGCCGCAGCGTTACCGATTACATGCAGGAGAAGCTTTATGAGCCCCTCGGCATGCGGTACCCCGGTTATTGGCTGCTCGATAACCGTAACGTCGAGCACACGTATGGCGGGCTCAACTTGACCGCACAGGACTTTGCCAAGATTGGCGAACTGTTCCGCCTCGACGGAGAGTGGAACGGGCGCCAGATCGTGCCCAAGGAGTGGGTGAAGGAGGCAACGACTGTCGATGGTCCCCTGCGTGAGCCCGGACAGCCTATCGTCGGCGGACACAATCTCCCCCTCGGGTATGGGTACCAGTGGTGGGTGCCGCCTGGAGACGAAGGCGAATTCGCCGGCATCGGCGTCTACAACCAGTTTGTGTACGTCAACCCGGTGCGTGGGGTCACGATCGTCAAGAGCTCGGCCAACCCCCGGTACGGCATCAGCGAGCAGGAGGAGGACAACAAGGACATCGAGAACCTCGCCTTGCTCCAATCGCTGGCGCGCCTCTTCCCTAAGAAGGCGTAAGTGTGGTTAGCGTAGGACGAGGAAGAAGTTCCTCTTGGTTGTACAATTGTGTTCCGATGAGACTTGTTCGGAGATGGTTAAGATTGAGAGCCGAGATGTGTGGGATCAGGTCAAGTGGAAATGTAAAGAAGAGATGCGAAGAAGAGAGAGTTGGCTAAGGGATGACTGGGTAGATGACTGTGTGGGTGGGAAACAGAGTGCGAGGGCGCACATGATCGATGACGGGCCGCCCTGCACTCTTATCCCTACAAATGCTGCTTAGTGGATCAGTGGATCACACGCTCAACCTTCCTTTCCACCTTCTTGGCTCCAGTGTATCGATCGCGTTGAAAAAATGTCACATCTCGCCCATCTCCAGCGCGAACCGCTGCGCACCTACAACTCGCGCATACTCTTCGAAAGAGTAGAACCGCCACCGATCCTCGAACAGCTCGGCGCTGCACTCGCGCTCGACGATCGCGCGCGCCCACTCGCGGAAACTGCCGCACTTTGCCGCGAGTTCTTGGCTCGACACTGGGCCAGGATATGATCCCATGGGTCCGGGGGGAGGGTTGACGACCGTGATGCGGAGGTGTGGCCGCTCGCGTTGGAGGTGTGCAATCTCCCATAGGAGGAAGCCGCCGCGACGGTTCAGTCCCGAGACAATCACGACGATCTCAAAGTCACGAAGAACCGCGGCGCGGGGCTCGATCTGTCGAAACAGCGTGGCGTTGGCCGCATACTTGTCGTTGAGGTGATAGATGACGCGTCGGACACGCGTTGTGAGTGCGACCCGCGGCTCCTCGTGCACTGATGATGGGCCGGCCAGACCAAGGGGCCGACCCATCACAATAAGTGATTCAGCATCTAATGCCAGTTGGGTATCGACGTCGGTCGGCGTACCGCAGACCCAGAGGCGGGCGGTTGTCGGCTTGAGACGCCCGGTGAGGAGGAGGAGAGGGTAGATGCTCTGCTGGCCGACAATGTCCACCGCATCAATGCGGGCCGGGATCCAGTCGCCTAGGAGCGAGGCATCGCCCAGCGGCTTGGGGAGACTGTAGTGTCCACCTGCGCGGGGGATCTGCGGCTGCGTGCACAGTCCCCAGAAGGCCGGATGCCGGGCGCCAGTGCGACCCGACGTCACTTGGTACCATTCACAGACGAGGTGCTGGGCCAGAACCAAGTCGACGCGCGCGCGGAAGTCTCTGGATGCTCTCCGTAGGGCGAGCAGAGCCTCGAAGGGTGCGACGCGCAAGATCGCCTCGATAACGGCTGGATAGGAGGCGTAGTCGATCATGGAGTTTTTCGGTCGAGGCAAAGTGGCCAGAACGAGTGATACTTACAGTGGGGCAGCGTTCATGGAAGCGTCGCCGATTCGCTGACGTCAACCAAGGCGAGGTTGGCGAGGTGGGCTGAGATCGGCAATCACCGTCACAAAGCAACAGACTCTCCGTGGCGAATGGATCCTCGTGTAACGACTGCCAGCTGAAAACATCGGCCACCACTTCTACAGCGTTTTGGCTCCCCCGTAGCTGGGTACCTCTCCAGCTGTCTGTCGCTCTTGTGCACCCTATTGCGAGCCTAGATCGCCAGATCCTGCAGGTCATCCTCGTCTCAAACGCCGAACCTCTGACGCTGCAACCCCACGCCAACACCACTGTACAGCCCTCGCCTACCCGCAGTCTCAGCTGTTTGGGACCCCTAGCTCCCAAATCTTCCAAGGAGAACCATTCCCCAACATCAACATCTCGCTGTCACCATACCGTATCGATTCCAAAAGAGAGGGCCAGCTCTAGGAGCTGTCCAGCCTCGTGTGGGGCTCGAACCCACGACCGAATGATCAACCGGAACTCAGAGAATCCGCATTAAGAGTCATTTAATCTACCGACTGATATAACGAGGCATAAGATGTTGGTGTCGGAGATGTCCGAGGAACCAGTATGAATGCACGTAGCTAGCTTCACGGAGCGATAAACGACATCTACCTTACGCCTCGCGTTATGCCCCTCAACCTGTTAATGTTTCAAGCACGTACATGAACACGAAAGGTACAAGATTAACAATGCCGTACGCACGTCTACCCCTCCGAACTCTCTCCAGGCTGGCCGCCCGCCGCAGCCATGAGTCGCGCAAAGTCGAACTGGTCGGCTGGCGCAAAGCTCATATTCTCTACGCTGTATCCATTAAGCAAGTCGCTGACCCACACAGGTGACGGTCCCGCACTGTGACCGCTCGCCGAGCGCGCAATGCTTTCACGCAAACTCGTCTCTGTCGCTGGTGCGACGTTTCGCGGATCGTCACGCACGTCCGTCTTGAAGCGCCGCAACAAGCCCTGGTCGGGTAAGCTGATGAACGTCTTCTTCGCGCGGGCCGGTGCAGCAATACCAGATCCTGTGGTCAGCCATGTCCTCGGGAGACTCACGTTTCTCAAGGAGGGCAGCGACGTAGCCCGCACCCGCCCAGTAACTCTCGACGCGGCTGATGGCACGCAGGAGGGCGGTGAAGTTCTGCTTGGCCATGGAGACGAGGAAGAGGTCGCTGGCGTGTGATGCGTGTGCTGCGCCCCCCATTGGTGTATTGGAGTCGCGCGAGTCCGACTCGACAGGCGTCGGGGTGCGCGTGCGTGCCTGAGCCTGCGCAGCGTGCATCTCGTGAATCAAAGCCATTGCGGCGACATATATGGGCTGCACGACGATCGGCGTCGCGGTATACGAGCTGTGGCTGACGAGGTCTGCAAAGACCATGCATTCGCCAATCTGGCGCGAGCTCGCAATCGCAAGCTTGACGTTGCGTGGCATGCTGCGGTTCAACGGCGTCTCCTGGCCGCTTGGAGACTTGAGCAGGTCGGGGTGATAGACGAGAGCGAGCACAGCGTGGGCCCATAGATGCAAGGCGAGGAACGTTCCACCGTGCCCGCGCCCATGCTGGTGCTTGAAGTTGTCTGCGGACCAGCGCATTTGTTCCGGCAGACTGGCGTAGAACTTGACGAGGTGGGCTTGGAGCTCCGCGAGCTGCTGGACTAATGGCTCGTCCGTCGAGACGAGGGTGCGAGCGCGCCCGCGCCGCCCGTTCAGAACGTTGCTGATTCGTCCGCAGATGATCATTAGGCGCGTGAGGTAGACGAAGGGAACGGGCTGGATGGCCTCGGGCATGAACTGCGGCGTGTTCCGGGCTGGGTCTGGGAAGAAATCAGTGTCCTCGGGCAGAGGGATCTCGATGATGTCCTCGGGTATGCTGGCGGCGCGGCCTGTCGCGAACGCGACCACGCGGTCGGTGACGAAGAGAGTCCAAAAGAGCAGGCGCGTGCGCACGAGGTGCGCCTGGTCCTCGTACATCTCCGAGTTCTCGTGCACGCCGAGGTCGATTGCCATGCGTATCGCCATACCTGAGTACTGCCATAGCCCCGAGTCCGAGTTCTGCCCATAGCTCGCCCACGCGAGCATGAGGAGGCCGGTGGCGACATCATATGCTGGCAAGTGGAGGAGGGGTATGACGAGCTCTTGTGCTTTGGCGACGAACGGCGCGCAGGCCGCCACGCCGTCCGCGTCGCTCTCGCCGCCGAAGCGGGCACCTAAAGCGAGGATGCAGTTCGCGAGGAACGCACTCATCGTCCCGCTCGCGTACCGCTCCTCCATGCGCAGCCTCGAGACCGACGGAAAGTGCTGGCTCATGTGCTTCAGGAACTTTTCGAAGATCGGGTCAAACACCCGCTTGTGCGGGAGGCCATTCGCGTCGAACAGGTCCGCCGGTGCAGGTGGCGGGCGCATGCTGCGGTCGGAAGGTGTACCAGTCGACTCGGGCTCCGGCGCGCGGACAACCCCATCACGTCGGTGCAGCTTCAGGCTGATCCGATTGATGCCCGGATTGAGTGCCGTTGTACCGCTGAAGCGGTAGTAATAGAGCTCGACCTCGTCGTCCTCGAGATCGCCGGAGAGATAGGCCGTCCCATCGAGCGCCTGAAAGAAACGGATATCCGTTCCCGGACTGTTGTCGTTCAGGAAGCCCTCGAGTGGTCCGAGCGACGACAAGTCGGTCATCTGCGCTGCCGGCAACCCTGGGATGGGCTGGTCTAGCGTGTCGAACGAGAAGCCCTCAGGAAGGAAGTTAGGCGGCCACACAAAGTTGGCTGCCCCCGCCCATGGGTTGGAGATGTCGACGACGGGCTGCACGCTCCCGCTCGCCGTTGGCGGTACGGATGTGGCGTTGACTGGCGCACCGTTCGCGCCGCCGGGGCTGATCCCGTAGTGCGTCATGCCTGACCCCGGAGCCGATGACGTTGTGGCGGCAGCCTCGACACGTCGCGCTTCCTCCATCTCCCGACGTGTGCGCTTGCGTCGTCGTCCTGTCGGCCATTCACACGTTGCGCCTCCCTTAGCGCAGGCCGTACATACGGGCTTGGTGCCACTGCATCGGATGCGCTTTGCGCGGCAGTAGAAGCATGCAAGCTGGACGCGTGGGGTATTATCCTCGGCCCTATCTCTCGTCAGCCACACGTCCGTGCCCAGCTCGACCAGCCGGGCACATCCTTCCCCGCATGGGTCCCGGCATGAGGCCTGCAAACACACTACACACCATGCAGACCTCGTGTGCGGGTCCAGGGTACATGGATGACACGCGCATGTCGCTGGCCACTCACCGTTGAGCGGATGCCCCGTCGAGCGTGTCCGATGACGACCCCGCTTGGGCCTGCTGGGTTGACATGCCGGTCACGGGCCGTGCGTCCCGGCTACGAGATTCCCGTTGCTAAAGGTGTTTGGTCGCGGATTAGGTAGGCACGAGTGCAAGAAGTCTCGCGGGACTTTGTCGGATTAGATAGTGTGCTGACGCGAAGTGATTGTTTTGGGTTGGGAGAATGTGGGCGGACACTGTTGTGTGCTACTGGGAGGTCAGTTTCCATGCTCAGGTAAATCCGGGCTCGGAAGAACTCTGCCAAGCTTGGGTTGGCAACTCCACATTCCAAGTCACTGGCCGGTCTTTTGGCCCACGGCAATCCAATATACTCCCGTCTACTTGCAACCACACCCCGCCATTCCAGGCGTCCAACGTGGTTATGGATACGAAACATGCAGTCGGAAAGGGCGACGCTGGTGCGCATGGCCGGCTGACATAGACATAGAGTTGCATCCTAAAGTAACCCAGACAGCGCCAAGACCAGTTGGGAGACTTCCGGTCACGCGAGGTATTGGTCCCAGAGTATGCGTTGTTCATCAGTCCCGTCCCAGACGAAGTTGACAGTTCGCAGTTCGTCAAAGCCTTCCTTCAGCGTTGGAGGCTCAAAGCCACTCTTGTATGAGGCAAACGCGGACTCTGGCAGGATCTCCCGCTTGGGCTCGTCCTTAGGAGCAAAGAACGCGCGGTATCGGTTGTTGTGACGGGCCAGGTCGACGGGGCAGGCAAAGTGGAAGATGCGGATGGGCGCATCGACTTCCCGTGCCAAGTTAAGCCAGAGCTTGCGCGTTGCGACATCGCGGTTGGTATTGTCGACAACGACGCGGCGGCCGCCGAGGAGATGCTCACGGGCCACAAGGATGCATTTTTCCTTGGTCTTGAGAGTGTCTTGGTTGACGTGCTCGTAGTCGGAGAAGTAGCGGCGGTAGAATGAGGTCTTGCCAGCTGCACTGTACGTTACAGTGGGAACAGCCATGCCACTCACGGTGGTCCGACGAAGATTACAATCTCCTTCTTGTCCCGCGCGATAGGCGTGCTTGACGGCATAACGAGGGGCACTGTATCAGCGGGGCTATGCTCTGCAGTGCATACAAGAGTCAAGATCTTCTATACTTCGTGGCCGGAACGAGATTGGGGGGTTTGGGTATGCTGGAGGACGGCCAAGAAAGTGCTCCTGTATGTCAGCGGACCTTGAACAGCTTGATAGTGGGCACACCTCTGGTGTAACAAACTTGATCCCAGCATTCAGCGCCATTGTGAAGTCGGTGTTGCTGTGGTCTCCTTTCCGTCCGGCTGCATCGCCAACGTAAACTGCATTGCTCCAGTCTGCTATTAGTGATGTCTGGACAGGGGGATCGCAAAGACTTACCTACTGTCCATCCGTTGTCCTGATACAGCTCACGGAGGAGGCCGATCATGCCGGTCCTCGGTTTACGGTATACGTCCTTCTCCAGTGCAGCGAGTACACGCAAAGGGATGTTGGACAGCTAATGAGTCAGTCTCTCCTCTACTGTGTAGTGGAAGCCTGAACGGATGTAAGAGTGTGGTCTGAGGACTGAGGTGGCGACCTCACGGTGGCAGTGACCTCCACTGACGCCTTCCCTGCCAACCGCGCCCGCACTCACCTTCGCCGCGATCAACGGGAGCTTCCCCCGCCACTCCCTCCGAACTTTGGGCCCCTTGAACGCCTGATTACTTAGGACGATAACGTGCTTCCCGTCCTTGTGGTCCTGCTTCAGGCGGTTGGGCACTGAGTCGTCCCACCACTTCCAGTCATCGCTTCCCTTGGGGAAGGTCTTTCCAGATCGCGTTGTAATAAGCGTACCATCGAGATCATACAGGACGATCTGAATCGGTTCAGATGGTGGCTCTGCCTTGAGTGGATCGAGGTGGAAGAAATGAACGAGGGAAGGTATCGAGTCATCAAATGAGCCAGGGGTCAGGTTACCAGTGAAGAACGAGTGGACTTTGTGAGCTGATTTGGAGATTTCCAAAGCTCACCCTTCTTGGCTGGAGGCTCGGCTGTTGACTCTGTCAACTTGCGTTTACTCATTCTGAGTTGTGATAGAGAGCGGGAGATGATGACGCGCAGGGTCAAGTGAATGTAATGTTGACGGATCTGACGCGTCCAATGCCCGTCAGCTTGCTATGTGGGTCAACAGGAAGTACCAGTATCTATATCCATACTCGAGACGGCAATAGCCAATGATAGTGGGCTCCTTGATGGTCTTTAGTGGGCAGCGGAAGTAATCGCCACGTGTCAGGTATTAACCTATCGCGTTATCGGTTTGGTCGAATGCAAATAGCATGAGATTATCGAGTCATTGCAATCTGGTCGGCTCGGACAAGCGGAAACGACGAACAAGAAGCTGGACACGACAGCTCTCATTCCTCCATCTACATCAACCATCATGCCCGCCACCGCAAACGGATCGGCCACGGACTACTCCCCGGAGACCTTCAAGCACCTCTTGAAGAAGCTTGTCCAGAGCCCCACAGAGTTCACCGCTGAGGACTGTGGGCAAGCGTTTGAACATCTCGCGCGTGACCGCGCCGCGCCGTCGCAGGCCGGCGCTTTCCTCACAGCCCTGACGCTTTCCGGCCTGGACACGAGTGCTTCTGTTGTCGCGGCGTGCGCGGACGTCATGCGTCACCACGCCGTGCCAGTGAATAACGTCAAGGCGGAGCCTGAGAAGCCGCTCGCCGGACACGGCATGTGGGACTACGGTCACTCTGACCCCGAGGGCGACGGGTACACTGGTCTCGTCGACATTGTCGGTACAGGCGGTGACGGCTGGGACACGTACAACGTCTCCACAACGGCGGCCGTGGTTGTGGCAGGTACCGGCCTGCGCGTTGCCAAGGTGAGTAAAAGCGGACTTCGCCCTCCGCTCTGCGTCGAGAGACATCGCGAGTACGCTCGGGCGCTCTTTAAATCTCAACACTCTGACAAGACGGTCATGTCGAGGAGTACTCGCCCTCCATGTGGCGCTCTGTTGTTCTCTATGAACCCCTTGCTTGCGCCATACCTCCGCTGACATCGCAGCACGGCTCACGTGCGGCCACCTCGACCTCTGGGTCCGCTGACCTCCTGATCGCACTCGACTGCAGGCTCTCGTTCCCCGTGGAGGCTCTCAAGGACTTCCTCCCGGCTTCTCCCTTCCTCTTCCTCTTTGCGCCCCATTACCACCCGTCGCTGGCACACATTGCCCCGATCCGTCGCCAGCTCAACTTCCGCACCGTATTCAACGTGCTCGGCCCTCTGATCAACCCAGCGCGCCCTCAGCGCATGGTCCTAGGTGTCGCCAAGTACGAGCTCGGCGACACTTTTGCAGAGGTTCTCCGCCTTCTTGGCGTCGAGCGGGCACTCGTTGTTTGCGGCAAGGAGGGATTGGATGAGGTCTCGATTGCTGGGCCAACCTGGGTGAGTGTCTCTCAGTGGTCTGCGCAATTCCTCCTCTTTCAGGGGTGCTAGCTAACATGCAGATCTGGCGGCTCGAGGATGGCAAGATCCACCGTGGCGAGATTGACCCTGTCAAGGACTTTGGTCTGCCCTACCACCCTCTGTCGGCCGTTAAGGGTAGCACGCCCGAGGACAACGCGCTGACCTTCAACGCGATCATGGACGGTACAGCGCCACCCCCTCACCTCGCGAACCCAGCGGGTCCCGACGCGCCTTCGATGGAGGCGATCACGGACTACATCCTGATCAACGCGGCCGTGCTTCTGCACATCTCGGGGCGTGCCAAGACGTGGCGCGACGGAGTTGCGCTAGCGCGTGAGAGTATTGAGAGCCGCGGCGCACGCGCAGCGTTCGACGGCTTCCGCAACGCGAGCAAGCGTGCGATGGGCGAGGAGGAACTCGACCTCCCTGTGCTCGAGGACGACGGTGGTGTCGCGGCTCGCAACGGTTTCGTCAAAGCGTGGCTCCATCGTCGCAGGAGTGGACACTCGACACCTGTCGAGGACGACAGCCCAGACATGCGCGCGCTGCGCGCGTCGCTTCCCAGACTCGAGGAGGCTGCTCACGCCGAGTAAGTTTTCAGTGTGGTGGGCGGCGAGCCTTCTTTAAACGGTCGGCTCTGCTGCAGTTGTAGGCCAGATGCTTGGTTCTTGAGATGTATGCGGTGTTGGGAGGAATGCAGATTCCACAGACTTGGATCCGACAAGCATGGTCTTCTGCTCGAATGTGACAAACACATGACGATTGACAAGGTATGCTGCAGACAAGGTTGGGTGAAGGGTAGGCGGAATCTCCGGTGGTAGCCTGGCTTGGCAGAGCGGGGCAAAGGGGGCCCACATCCGTTATTCCCACCCCCTTTCGTCGACGACTACGCCACTCTGTGACGAGTTGGCGTACTCGCGTCTTGTGACCTCTGTGACGAGTCGGCGCAGTCCATCGGCAAAACCCGAACCCGTACGTGTCAAGCGGGCCCACCGGTTTCTATCCGATCTCTAGAGCTCTTGAACTCGTTTCCCTCCCTTGCATCCTCAGCTTCCCCTTCCCCTCACTCCCAAACACGCTCGTGCACTCACGTCCGCACTGATCACTCTGCGCTCACGACCACACACCCGCCATGCGCCTGGCAACGGGGATCACCCATTGTTCAAGCAACTACAAATAACGTCGGCGAACAAACACCGCGACCGTCAGCAATTTTAGTGAACACAAAGATCAACACGACGATCAGCGTCGACGATTACGGCGTCTCCGCTCACGCTCCACCTGGTCTGCGTACATAATTTACCTTTTGTCGAGCAAGGCGTTCACTCCCCCCTCTCGCCTCCCAACGCAATCACTCAGACGCACTGCTCATCTCCTCCCCCGTCTCCCCTCTCTTCTTCTCCTCCACCACACACCTCCCCTCGACATGCAGGTGCTCTCCCGACACCGCCGGATGTTTTCGAACCCCGGACCGTCGCCACCGCCGGAACCCGTTCTGCCAGAGGACACGAACCGGATCCTCATCGCCGTGCGGAGTCATTACAAGCTCCGTCTGCGACCGGATGACCACCTCTTCGTCGCCGTGTCGCGTTTACTCAACGGCGAGCTGGTGCGGCAGCGAGGTGAGTACGAGTGTGGAAGGAGCAAAAGTGGAGGTAATGGACGCAAGCCGACAAAAGCAAGGGGAAGCCTTCACACAAAGGAAGCGTTCCCAGGGGTCGGGTTCATTCCGCCGACCTGAGCGAATGATGGCAAGGTGCTGACCCCAGCCATCCGCCGTGGCGACAACGCCATCACCGTATGGGATGACAAGATTGTCATCACGACGGCGGGGCGTATGGACGTCGACTTTATGCTCTGGGCGGTTAGCGAGACGGAGGCGACGTACCGTGAGGGCTGGCTGGTGACGGGTGTCGCGAGGGATCCGAGCAATGGGAGCTTGTTGTGAGCTGGCCGGGCTGAGAGTCAAGTTGAGCATCGGTGTTGGTAGTGTCATATCTGTCTGCATGTTGTGAGAATGTTGACATGTGGGGGGTTTGCGTTGATGTCAGCTCGCCACCTATCGTTGCAATGCTCTTTGTATGCATGATGCATACCTCATTCGATTGGGTTGTTCGCTTGAGAAACATGTGCATGCTTGTGCCCAACACCTGCCAAAGCCGGGCCTCGAATCGACCTGATCGAAGCACCCTGTCCAGGCACAAACACAACACTGGACAACCTGCCTGGATTCCTGCATCCCAGCTGGACAGTTGGACAGCTGTACGAGATCTACTGGCCTCCCGCTTCCGTTGTACCACGCGGTACGGCATCAGTCAGAAAAGCTGGGCATGCCGCAAGTGGGCGTGACTGGAGGCGCGAGCGAATTGGAGCTTACCGCGGACGCCACGCAAACAAAGACGAGAGCCATGTCAGCTGATGCCATCGCCCACCTGGCCCCCATTCCCCAGCAAAGCACATCCGAGAGCGGTATCGGCGGTTGCCACCGGCCTAGCTCCGGACGTCATTCATCCGCGGCCATTTGTACCCTCACCCTCCAAAGATCGACACATATCAAGGGTGTAACAATTGTGATCGTCCACGCCCCAACACACACTCACACTCGCACTCACATACTCACCATGGCTCCTCACGTCCACGACAGGATCTACTGGGTCTTTATCCCCATCAACACCGAGGTGGTCGACGGTCCACAGTGGGACTCGCTCGCTCTCACCCTTGCCAACAAGCTCTGGTACTTGGGCTGTGAGTTGCCTTCCTTTTTTCTCCAGACGGCGTTTTGCTAATATCAGATGCGCCCAAGGGCGAGATCACCGTTACGCATGGAAACAACGAGGTCGTCATCCCGACGCATCACCCCCTGAACAAGGATGTCGTCGACTACTGCGTCCGCCGAACGGGCGAATTCTACGACCCCCACACTGTTGGCCCAGTTCGCCGCGAGGAGAGCGACTTTTCGTCACCGCGTGCCGCCAATCTGTCCCTCGATAAGAGCATTTCGCCAGTAGTGCCCATCCTCACCGCGAGCGGAAACACTCGCCCCGCCCCCTCGTCTACCATGCCCAAGGGTCAGCACCTGCACGACAAGATGTACTGGACCATCATCCCCGTAGACAGCGCTGGCTGCGACAGGCACAAGCTGCAGGACGGTCCACAGTGGGAGTCTCTCGCCCTCGCCATCTGCGTCCGGTTGTGGCACCGCGGCTGTGAGTGTATATCGAGACCTGTAGCTCACCCCAGACGCGCCGAATGGCGAGGTTGTCGTCTCGCATGCCAACAACGAGATTGTCATCCCAACCTTCCACCCCGTTCCAAAGGACGACGTCGAGTACTTTGCCCGCCGTGCCGGAGAGTTCTACGACCCGCACAAGGTCGGCCCAGCGCGCACCGAGGAGGTCGACTTTAGCCACGAGGACGTCCCTCAGCACGCTCCCTCCACGTCCGCTGGCCCCACCGTGTCGTGAGATCGGATGGGAAGGAGATCGATTACCCCTTGAGACGTTAATGTGATGGAATGCAGAGCGGAATATTGTGGAATGTACGGTGTTTGATGAGCGTTAGTGTCGTCGTATCTCTGACTCAGCAGACAAAGGGGAGGCCGAGGTTGAGGCTGGATCTCACGTGGGGTCGGAACGGGAGAACTCCAAAATCGTAAGCCTGGCCATCAGTGTACCTTCTTTCGTCCTTTACGACCTCTTGGGACTCTAGAGAATCAGTAACAGCTGATGAGTGATGAGTGATGATTGATTATTGATGAGTGCGGGGCCCAGAAGCGGAGCGGAGTGTGGAGAGTGACGAGTGGCAAGGTTTGGATGAGGGGATTTGTGAAGGGAAGGGTAAAATGGGGGCTGAAGAGAATGAAGAGTACAGTGGCGCAATGATTCCTTTCGTTGAGCTTTGATGTAAGCTCAAGCCTCGGCCTAATCTTCCCCTGAATCGCTCCGCACCCATGGGTTAACACGGAACGTAATAGGAGCAAGGTAAGGGAGGCTGACGAGAAGCCAATGCCCAGTGGCGCGCCGAGGCGGAAAGCGAGGGAGGAGGGAAGGGCGGAGACAACTGAGAACAAAGGCCAACAACAACGCCCCTTCACGTGCAGCCAACGCCTCCAAGCCACGCAACTCAGTCACTCGGCCACTCGAGCCTCTAGACACCCCGAACTCCCCCGCTAGTCTTATATATATCAAGAAAGGCCGGTCGCACGACCTCCAGCACAGATCATCGCCACAGACCAACTCCAACAACATGTCCACAGTTCGCATCCCAGTTAACACCAACGGCGGACACCCACTGTCGCCCTCCCCAACGTTCCGCGACCTCGCCGATTACATCCACGCCCGGCTCGTGGCTGAGCGCAGTGAGTGTTCCATTATCCCATTCCAGACCGTCAACCTTGAAGCTGGAGGCTCGAGACTGGCAGATGGGGAGGACGACTCGGTGGCGGAATGTCACCGCTGTTCGTCACCGCGTACCTGGCTTGGGTCGTGCGACACCCATTCCCTCTCTCCACACCCGCTGACCACAGTCATCTCGCGCTGGGACCGTGCCGTGCACCACTCCGGCACCTCCATCCTCATCCAATCGCCCTCCCGGCTCCCTGCTCACATTGTCGAATGGGCTGAATCGGCAGCGCGCGAGTTCTACGCGCCTCTCCACGTCGGCAACGCAGTACAGGAGGAGCCGAGCGGCATAGCCAGAGCCATCGCAGTCGCCACTGGGATCGCCGTCGCTCCTGTCTCGCCAATCACTAAGACCGACACGGTCACCGCATAAGAAGAGTCAATCCCATCATCATTCCGGCGCTGCAGGCATGCCAGTTGCCGCCTTTCATCCATGCACTCCTCGCACGACGCACCACATGTACATATACTAATTGTGTAGAGGTCACATGTAATATACATTGTACCATGAGTCAAGGACGCGGCAGAGGCTGTCGCTTCGCGCTCTTGAGTGACGTCGTAAGGAGGGTGGTACATGGGTACATGCTGGAATGCTGCTCTACGATGCTCTACAGTACAATGCTCTAGGGGCGGTCGCGATTGCGATCACGGTCGCGCTCACGCCTGTTCCTGTCCTCATATCGGCTGCGGTCCCGGTCGCGGTCGTCACGACGAGACCGTTCACGATCGCGATCACGGTCTCGACGGTCGTCTCTGTCTCTGTCGCTCTCGCGCTCACGCGCCTTGCGCCGTGCACGCTCCTCCTCCGTCTCATAGCGTCTGCCGTCGCGATCACGGTCGCGGGTATCGCGCTCGTCCGTGCGTCTGCGATCCCTGTCGTCGCGGTTATCGTAGCGTCGCTTACTGTCACGGGAATCGCCGTCGTCTCTCCGCCGCTTCTCGCCCGGGCTGGTGCCGCGGGACCGGCTCGCTTCCCTCGAGTCCTCTCTGGCAATGCTTGCCTCGCGGCTCGGACCGTTCGAGCGTACCATGAGCGCGGCAGCATTGAACCCGCGCCCGCCGCGAGTAGCGCGCTCCTCTCGCCGCTTCTTCGGGTCTTTCCGGCTCGGCGGGAGCTCGGACGACAGAGCGGTCGCGCCGATGCCTAGCAGTGCCGGTCGGGGCTTGGGCACGTGCATCGGTGTGTCGTTCTTCGCATCATACCCCATACCGCGGAGCATGGCTGCGCCGAACGCTTCAACCGGCACAGCGTCGTAGTCGTCCAACGTGCTCTCCTCGGGGAGCGCGTCGAGGTGGCGTTCGAGCGCCTGGTCCTCCGTCATGACGTTGCGGTCCGCCGCGCTCTCGATCACCAGATCGTCCGCAAGCCGCTGCGCGTCCGAGACGGGGCGGTCGCCAGCGAGCACGGCCGCAAGCGCCTCCTCATCCAGTGTGAGGGGCTTGCGCTCCTCCTCCTTCACCTCCTGCTTGGTCTCCTGCTTGGTTTCGGCCTTGGTCTCCTGCTTGATTTCGGCGGCGACGAGCTCAGCTGGCGCCGGCTTACGGTCGTTGTCATAATCTGGGTCAATGTCGTCTGCACGCCGCAGTCCGCGCCTCTGCGGCTCGTCGCCCGTCCGCTCGTGGGTGACCACCGGCTCGTCATCCCGCCGTTCTGGACGGTATCCTGGACGCCGTGCCTGCGTCGTGACGGCGCGCCAGTCGCGGTTCGGCAGCGCTGCGATAACGAGCGGCTCTGGGGAGCGGCGGCCAACCTTACGTCCGTTCCCAAAGCCCTCGATGCGCTCGTCCTCAGCCTTGACCCTGGGCTTTGGGCGGCTACCCGACGCCGAGGTGAAGGCGTCGCCCTCCTCGTCCGAGTCGTCGGCGAAGATGCGCTGGCTCGGCGCGCTCCATGTCGACTTGTTCGTGCCAGGCGGCTTCACGGCGAGAGACACGGGCCTACTCATGATGCCCGTGGTTTTGGTGTTGGACAAGGTTGATGGGTGTTTGGATTGCAGATGTTGGTGGCGAAGGGATGGATCAGTGGAGGCAACTTATATGGTACCTACATTTAGACCCCCACTCTGTGCGTCACCATCCCACCCATCCAGCCAGCCGTCACCGTTGCATCTCGACACCATCGCCGGCGGTACATCTCACACCTCGGCACCATGGCAGCCGTCGAAGTAATCCCCCCGCCCTTCTTCAGCCCTTACCTGGACGACCAGCTCTCCAAGCTCGCTGCCAGGCAGATCCCCTGGGAGGTGAGGAAGGCTAATGCTGCCTACTGACGCCAGGGTTACCAGCGCGCCAAGCTGCTGTCGCAGGAGGAATGCACCCTCATCCGTTCTCTTGACAGGCTCGTGAGTGTGCTCGCAGAGCGCGGTGTACCGCAACAACATACGTCGCCGTATAATGGAAGACGCGTGTCCCAGCTCATTGCCTGAACAAGCTGACTCCAGCCCCTCTCACAACGCGGCCACAAGATCGCTACCGAGGGCGCGCAGTATGCCAAGCTCTACATCGACCTGCTGCGTAAACTGCAGCGCGTCGACACGGTGCAGGCCGTTCTCGTGTCCATCTCGGTCATGCTCGCGGACATGAAGGCGTTCCACTACTTCCACGACCTTCGCAAGGACAACCCGCTCGACCCGTACCAGCCCATCGTCAAGTGCCTCACGATGGACACGGATGAGGAGTTTGTCCACCTCGAGAGCCTTCGGATATTGGCGCTCCTCATTGCGTGAGCTTTAGCTTTCCCATTACGCAGCTGATAGCAGGACGGACTCGACCGACTTCCCGGACGAGCTTCTCCCCACTCTGCTCACGTCGCTCGCGTCGTTTATCAACGGCCCGCACCTCCAGTCCCGCGACATTGCGACGCAGGTGCTCAACGCTGTTCTGGGCAAGAAACAGTTCCGCTCCGCGGTGTGGAAGCAGGGCGATTGCATCTCGGGGTGAGTTGCGGTTAGCTTGGCATAGCTGACAGCAGTCTCGTTAAGTGGCTCAAGGACAACATCTCGCCGCAGCAGCAGTACGGGGCCATCTCGTGCATCTGGCAGCTATCGTTTGAGCAGAACGCCGCTGAGGGGTTGGACAAGAAGTACGACATCGTTGCGCTGTTCACCGAGATTGCCAAATCGGCCGTTAAGGAGAAGGTCATCCGTGTGATCGTGGCCACGTTCCGGGTGAGTGTAGTTGTGCTTGGTTGCGAAGGGCTGCGCGATGGCTCACTCTTGCTTCCTGTCGTCTGCTTCCTTGGCCAAGCCATTTTGAAGCCTCCCCAGCTCAATCACCTGAAAAGCAAGCTGACAGCAGAACCTGCTTACTCTTGCACCCTCGCAGAACCTCCCGTCAATGTTCGTCGTGCGCCTGCTCCCTTTTGTCGACTCTCTCACCGAGCGCAAGTGGAGCGACGAGGACGTGGTCGAGGACCTCCAGTTCCTTAAGGAAGAGCTTAAGGAGCGCCTCGAGGGCCTGACGACATTTGACGAGTACGTCTCCGAGCTCGAGTCTGGTCACTTGGTCTGGTCTCCCGCACACGAGAGCGACGACTTCTGGCGCCTCGAGGTTGGCCGCATCCAGACCGAGGCGAACGGCAAGCTCGTGCGCCGCCTCATCGAGTTGCTCAACACGTCGCACGACCCCGTCGTGCTGGCCGTTGCTTGCAACGACGTCGCCAAATTCGTCAAGTACGGCGGAGACAAGAGCAAGCAGCTCCTCAACGAGGGCAACGGCAAGACGCGCGTCATGCAGCTCATGACTAGCGAGAACCCCGACGTGCGGTACTGGGCCCTCATGGCTGTGCAGCAGATCATGAGCCAGCACTGGTTGAAGTAACAAGTTGTGATAGACAAGGATGTATAGGTAGTGCCCGAGAGGTGAGAGGAGGTGGATTAATCAAGTGCGAGTTGAATGACAGATCTCGGGCGTTGTAGAAGACTTACAACGACTTTCAGGGATTTGGATCATGTACTATCCGTGCGATGCCTGATATGTGGCTGTTAGTCGCCGTCGCGCCACGCGAATGTCCGTGTACGATAAGTGGAGAAGTACTTGTGACGCTCGGATAGCCCTAAGCCACGGGGCGCCCAACTTTGACCAGGATGAGGCGGATTGCCAGGCCGCGAATCCGTGGCGGAAGTGATGCAGTTGGACCGTAGGGAATAAAGTAGGGGAAAAGCCGAGGTTACGGTGGCGCACAATGAGCTGGGATCCAAGACAAAGCCCGTTATCAGTTGCACGTGATGGAGACCAGTGCCTGCCTTTACAGCTGGCTGCCAGGAGACAACGCTCATTCACATTGGGACCATTCCCTTTAAACCGACTTTCTGCCAACCCTCAAATTCTCTGTAAAGGCGGTAACACTGGTGGTCCAGTCGAGCGCGCCCCCCTCATTGCCACTCTCGAATATTCAACATAGCGGTGCAGAGGGACGTGGCCTCTCCCCACCAACCAACGTCCAATAGGGCAGTGATTGTTGAGCTGCAACGCCAGCTGGCGGTGGCGCGGCATAGTTAATGTATATACACTATTTATTGTGAAACCGGTCGGTTCTGAGAGGGAAACTGCAAATTGCTCACGCCACGTTTGGTTCCTAATCTCAACTTGTTGTCATACCGACTAACCATCCAGTTGGCACATTGTCCAGATCTCCAGCTTGAGCGTCACACTTGGCACTCCCAGTTTCCAACTGCAAGTTGCCAGTTGCCATGGGTACAATCTGCACCATGTCGCGGGCCTCGACCAGGAACACTTCGACGAGTTGATGACCGAACTGAAGCGTCTCGACATGGCGTGCGCGCCAAGGTCGAGTTCTAAGAGCACGTGGCCAACATGCTGCCTAGTTGTCTTCGGCAGAAAGCATCCGACAGAGAGCTTACGGAAGGAAGGGAATGCGATGCACCACAGCGGAGCCGGGTTCATGCGCAAAGAGTGCAGGTGTGTGGTCGCCGCATGCCAGTTGCTTCTCGGGCGAGAAGGTGATGGCGTGACATCGCGAAGGCCCCGAGAACCCCAACATACAACGATTCATGTAATACAAAGTAATGACCGTGCCGTGTGGCCGATAAAATGCACAGCTACACAAAGTGTCCGTTCCCACAGTGTCTATCCCTTCCCCTCCCCTTTACCCTTTATCCCTCATCATAACTTAGATCACACCACTTCCTTCTTGTCGTCGTCGTCATACTTCGGCGGTGCCTTGCGACTGACCTTGCGCACGATAGTCGTGGGCGGCGCGACGTGGTGCACGACGTTCATGGGCTTCATGAGCGGGACGGCCATGGGAGTCATGATAGGTGGAGCGGGCGGGGGACGGTCGCGGAGGGTCATGGCGAGGTGGGCCGAGCGGCGAGCGAGGTTGCGCGTGCGGAGGGCGAGGATAACCTTTCGTTAGCCGGATAAGAAGCAAGACGTACAATGACAATAGCCTCGAGGGCACAGATGATACCGAGGACTATGGCCGCGATTGAGCCTCCCTTCATCTCTGAGCTAGAGCTGGAGTTGGGGGGACTGGTCTGGATGCTCGCGCCCGATATTGTTATCGTCACGATGGGTTTGACGGAGGTGATGGAGGGGAGAACTGACGCGCTCGACAATGAGACCGAGGCCGAGACTGGCGCTGAAGTGGGAGGCCTAGAGACCGCGGAGGAGATGGTTGATGTGAGGATGGGGAAAGGTGGGGAGGAAGGTTGAGAGGAAGAGACAGAAAGGGCCGAGATGGGTGTGGGTGCCTGTGCGCGCACGACGGCGAACGCTAGGAGGGCGATGAGGAGCATGGTGTTGGCAAAGGATCCAAGGATCAAGGAAGGGTGGTGAAAAAGGCAAAGAGAAGAGAAGAATGGATGATAATGAGATGGGGGATTTCTGCCATGCTTGGGGAGGGGGAGGGGGGTTAGCAAGGAGACGTGTAATGGAAGGTCAGTGCGTCAGATCTTGTTCGGGCGTCCGTCCGGTGGCCTGTCAGGTCAGGCATGTCACTGCTTTGTCGGGATGCGCAGATCAAATGCTGACGTCGGCTGTGTCATAACGAGGAAGGCAAGCTGTACTGGTGCACGAGGGTGCTGCGAGTGCGGCGAGTTCGGCTGTCATGAGACCAAGTTTGGCTGCGGGGTGGCGAGGGTGCGCCTGCAGTATGTGCCAGTGCCATCAGCGCATCATTCGGGTCACGGCTGCGCCCGACTGAAACTTTGGTAGAGAAGAGGTGCGTGTGCTGAGAGAGAGTATAGTCTTTGAAAGCATCGCTTCGAGGGTTCGACATTAGTCTCATTCCTCGTTCCGTTGCGGAATGGTGAGCGCCGACTTGGCTTGAGGTTTGAGACTTGAGGCTTGAGGCTTGAGGCTTGAGGCGTCATCCAGTTCTCCGATGGATCCACAGATGCAATGGTTGTCCGCCGTCCGCCTGCCGCCGGGCGCGTTAGCCTGCTGGTTTGATCGGCGACTCGATGCATGCTCTGAACCCGTGGATTAACCAATTCAGAATGCTTATAATGAAACCGACATGACCCTGGGTCCACTCTTTCAGTTTCGGAACTGCCCCACTCTTTTGACCACAAAACACACTGTGCTTGATCTGACCGCTTTCAACAGCACACACATCCTCCCTCGAGAAGGCACCCAGCCCACCGTCCCCACATCATCTAGCAGGCTATGACTGGGGCCACTGCGAAGACTTCTTCCAGAACCCAGCACCCAGCAAACTCGCTGAAACGGGTTCCGCGTTCGAGCCATCGGGGTTGATCGCAACATTCCTTAGGCCCACTGGACCAAGTCCGTTGCCCAGTTACCACGGCGGCGGGCAGGGCCCAGCTGACCCGGGAAACACGGAGTCGCACGCGTCCCATCCAACCTACGTGCCTGTAATGTTGTTGCTGTTTACACAACGTATGTTGTATACATAGTCCTGTTGTCAGTTCTGCAACCCCTTCCGCTGGAGGACCCAACTCACCAGATGGAATCGATGGAACAGGCTGAGCGGCTTGAGCTCCTGTTTGCGGTGACATCTACGGCCGCAATAGCACAGCGCACGGCCGCGTTGATCACCAACATGAACAGCACTGTATTGATCCGCTTGATAGTTGGGATACCGGTCATCGCAGACGGCAAAAGGTGCAGCAGCAGTACAAGGACTAGACCGAACAAGGTGAAGAAGGCCAGAGCTGGGGTCAACAAACGGCGCGATCCACACGCACGTACAGATGTACACTATGAAGGACACCTCCATTTTGATTTAGTTAGAACGACGAAGATGTTCGCACTGAGATGGATGTGGAAGTGGTGATAGTGACAGTGAGAGGTTGCTGTTGTTGGTCCTGATGTTTGGCCAAGGCGTGGCGTGAGACTTTGGGCTCCAGTCAGTTGTGGCGCACAATACATGTAGTCTGTGCGGCGTAATGTTGACAGATCTTGTGGCGTGTGAGTCGGACTCATCCCGTTCCGGGGACCGAGGATCCGAGCTGAGACATGGAAGGATCCGAGTGAGATATGGAAGTTGGTGGTACATACAGGCCCTGCGCCAAAGAGGGCAATGACGGCCAGTTTACGATTCGCGCATTGGCGCCGTCTAAGTCGATCCAAACTCCTACTTGCTCCAGATCTTGATTGTGCCGTCTGCGCATGGTCAGCACAAGTCACAGAAGCGACGCAGATCACAGGTACGCACCGAGGCTGCACGTCACCATCTCTCGCCCGTTCGGGTTGGTGACGACGGATGTAATTGCCTTCTTGTGCACCTGTGCTGGTCCGTTGTTCAGCGCTTTGGCGTCCAGGACATTCCAGCTCCAAATATTGCCATCCTCGTCGCCGGCAATCACTGCTCCTTCGCCACGGTTAAACGCCGGCTTGGACCGTGTCTGCGCAACTTTGTGACCTGAGAACGTCTGGAGGACCTCGCGGTCAGCTCTTATCACCTAAAAACCCTACCTTGCCGTTCATGCGGTCGAAAAGACGCAGTTTTCCGTCGGTTGAGGTGACGAGCATCGTCTCGCGGTGATTCGAGGGCGAGGTTGTCACAGCTAATACGGGATCTGTCATCAACTCCCGTCACGCCCAAGCACTTACGTCCAATGCAGTCCTCGAATACCTTGCCCATTCGCAGGTCATACGCGCGTACGTGCCCGTCTGCGCTGCCCGCGATGACCTCAACAGAGTCTGGTGGAATCGTCAAACTCGTGATGGACGAAGTCGCATCCTTGAACGTTTGCAATGGGTCCCGCGCCTGCGATCGCATGTCCCAGAGCATGACCTTGGCGTCGAACCCCGCTTCATGTCAGCCGCATACCAGGCATAAGCTCACCGCTCGCGAGGATTCCGCCATCGTTGTTGAACGCAACCGCGTTGATCTTGCCAAAGTGGCCTTGTAAGCGCCGGAGGACTTGCCCACTCATCACATCCCACAGGAGCACCATCTTGTCGCCACCGCTGCTCGCGAAGCGCGCATTGTCATGCGAGCTGGCATCAGAGGAAGGTCCAGGAGGGTGAAGAAGGACAATCACTCACATGTCCAGCGCAAGGACCTCGTGTGCGTGGCCCTTGTAGGACTTGATCTCCTTGCCCAGTATCGGGTTCCACAGCCTGATCGTCCTATCGCTCGAGCCCGAGAGGAGGTACTTCGCTCCGTGATTGTACGTCACAACATTGACTGCTCCTTGGTGCTCGAGGCTACTTGTTAACAGATGTTTTTAATGTGTAACCCACGTTTGTGATAGCCGGGAAGGGATTGACAAGGTGTCAGCACCTCCAGAAGCGGGCGCCGGCATGAGTTGAGTGAGACAGTGTGATGCTCAACTTGGAACATCTCGGCGTGACGACCACCTCCACCGCGGACGGAAGTATTTTGTTGACACCCCATCTCATCTCAGCAACCCAACATCTATGGTCTATGGTGCACCGAGAATGTGATACATATGACATGTCTAGAACGGAAGTACATTGGATGCTCCGCGAAACGCCATCTGTCCACCGAAGCGCAGAGTCGTGACGCCGCCGGGGAAGTACGCAGCAAGATATGTGAGCAGAGCAACCACCTGATGTCAGTTTGGAGTCTGACATGACATTGAAGCTCACCTGAACGATGGCGGCGACGAGAGTTCCGATCGTGCTGCGGATACCGATGGCGAAGAAGAGAGTGAGGCCCAGGGAGCCAAAGTACGCGACAGAAAACGGCAGGCGCTCAGCTGAGATGATGTGCTTGAGATCTGCGAGGTCAGTAAGTGTAGGCAGGATCCCTCACGGTTCACGGGGCCATGTAGGATGGCAAAACCCATCATGAAGAGGATCGATCCAAGGGTGAAGGCTAGTGCAAACTTGCGCGGCTTGACAGCGACTGTACGAGTTAGTCTCGTTAATGTCCTTTCGGGGTACGTGGTTACTCACGGATGGGGAGGAAGAGGAACGCGATAGCGAAGCAGGCCATCCCTCCGAGGCAGCATGCAATAAATCCCAAGAAGCTGTACGGTCTCAGCAGGCTCCCGCGCGCTGTCTGTGCACTCACCGTTCCCATCGCTGCCGTCAGCAGGGAATCCCCAGTGTCAGTTGTTGAAGCCCAAAAGTAGTGTACGATTACTTACTGAGAGTGCAAAATACGCTTCCTCCTCAGCGCTTTGTCCTTCGTTCCTCAGAGGGATATAGCCACTGAAACTATTCCATGTGCGGCTGAACATGTTGCCAGAGGAATTGTTGTTGGTCGAGCCAGCCGAATCGTCCTGGACCGAGTTCGCCCAGCGAAAGCCTGAGAGCTGGGAATGGAAAGAGTTGGCCGCGTTGGCGGACATGGCGCCGGTGAGTGGTGAAGGCGAGTTTGGTTGGTTTGAGATGAGGAGGAATGGATATTGGGAGTATGAGATGGAGTGGATGAGTCGAAGCGGTGAAGTTAACACGGTCTGTCTGTGTACAGTAGTAGTGGCCAGGTGGTGGTGGCCAAATGGCGCATGTGCCTGTCCGCCACCCACCGTCGCACAGACCATGACGGGTTGAACCAACTTTATTCGAGTGCACCATTTAGATCATCCTAAGTGCTCAACCACTGTTGATCACGACACCCCCCTCTCCTCCATTGTTGACCACATCCATCCAACCTCAATCAGACAGCATCCATGTCCAGACCTCACACCTCGGCCCACGCTGCGCCGCCTTCAAACCTCCTCCCACCTCAAGCGGCGGAGTCGAAGCGCGACCGCAAGCGACGCGAAACTGTCAACAAGATAGAGCTTCTCCACAGCACAAGCTGGCAGCACCGTGACGAGTGAGTAGCCTTCCTTCGACTCACCTTCCTTGCGCAATCGCAGCTTGCAGTAACACGCATCACGCGCGTACGGTGCCACGAGAGCATGTGGTTGAGGATGGATGGCGTTTGTGCGCCCACTGACGACCTAGGAAATTCTCCCAACAATACAAGGAGTACCACAACGAGAACAAGGCTGTCAACACTCAGCCGCCCACGTCGCAGAAGTACCTTCTCCGCCTGTACCCCAAGTCTATCGAGCGCGACGCGTTCCTCCAAAGATCGGAGACGCATTACGAGTACGCGTGAGTGCGCAGATTGGGGTGATGCTGGTGGAGGGAGGTTGTTAGGGCTTGGTTAAGGAACGAGCACGTGACTGACCATCAGATCTGAGCAGGCAGAGCGAATGTACAAGAGCGAACGAGCTCATATTGAGCAGCAGTACTGGGAGGCTCGCGACCAAATCCGGTCACGGCTACTTGCCGCCATGGACGAACGTCGGCGCAAGCTCACGGCGGAGAAGGAAGGAGGGGACATCGTTTCTGGTGAGTTTCGGCAATGGCTAGCGGCACCAGCTGTCGGAAATGGCCCCGTTCCCAACTCCAAGTCGCCGACGAGCAGCAAGCTAACTTGTCCAGAGGCACTTCTCGAGGCACAGACTCGCCCGCGTCCACGCCGCGCCCCGATCATCAACCGTGCTGAGCCTCGCTCGGTATCATCGCGCACTGATACGCCGCTCAACCTCCGCAGCGGTGGTGACTCGGGAACGTCGAGCCCCCCGGAGGGGCCCAAGAACAGTGACGACCTGATGCTCCACAACTTACTGGCCCCACAACTCGCTGTTATCAACACGGACGATATCCTCAGCCGGGATTCATCCGTGCTGACAGTCAAACCACCACCAAACGGCTTCCAGGCCAGCATGCAGAGCACGAAGCGCGGGCGAGGCAAGGGTGCAGATGGCGACAAAGAGGCTGGAACGGCAGCAGGCACCGGCACCGGCTTGGCGAATGCCAGCGGGCCAGCGGCGGCGCAGGCCACAGCTGGTGGGAAGCGCACAGCGACTGTCCAGTCTGGATGGGTACTTGGCAAAGCCCTCAACGACATGAAGAGAATGGAGGAGGCCACGATCCTTGAACGTGAGAGCGACTGGAGCCGGATCCAAGGTTCGCAGACGGGTCGCGGCCGGCGTGCTCGTGGCGACTAGCCATCTCGGCATCCGACGGCAGTTAGTGCGGTGACCTATTTCGGTGTGTTTGACAACTCGAGCCCTGATTTTACCGAGCTGCAAACTTCGAGATCACGTTCGGCTCGCATCACATTGCCCACTCGCTATCGCCTGCCAACATCGGAGAGTCTCCCATGTGAACCCTTCGCCATCCCTCCATCCATCATCCGCCTCTCGCCTGGACCAGCCAGTCCCGGAGATACGCGGTTAGTCACCACCATGAGGTCTGCACGTTGGAGGCAACCTGACTGGTCATTTACCCTTGTCCTTCCCCAGAATGTTGTGACTGTCATTTCTATGTATTGTTGCCGGTGTTGAGAGGAGAAAAGTCGCCCCATGGAGTGCACGGCTGGTTACGATGGATTGGGTAAATGGCCGACTTAAGCCGAGGAGCCGTGGTGTCCCCAATGCAACGTGCTCTTGTTTTCCCTTTACATCCTTCCCCCCCAAGGCCCCCATGCACCCCAGCACCCCATGCACCCCAGTATCCCCGACTGGGCTTGAAGGTGGTGCCTGAACGATTTCTAGGCCTCCCCTGGATGTGCGCGCGGGAGTAATGCAGCTTGCATGCTGCACCATGTAAGAGATCAGATGATATGAGGATCAACGTGATGATTACATAGGGTCGTACAGGGTGGGTGTCGTGGGTACAGTGGGAACCGCGGAAAGAGCGCTAGGCGGAAATGAGCGCCGCTAGTTGGCCAGTTGACAACTTGGCAAGTTGGCAAGTTGGCAGCTGGCTAGGCATTACAGGTATTGTAGGTATGACAGTAGATCGGAGAGCAGAAAGGCACTCGAGGTTTTGGCACGGGCCAGATGATTCATAAGACATGGGTATAACTAGGTGGCTGCGTGGCGCAGGTGATCCAGGTGATGCAGGTGATGCAGGTGATGCAGGTGATGCAGGTGATGCAGGTGATGCAGGTGATGTAAGTGTTGCAGGTGATATGCAACATGACAGACAGGGGGATTGTGTGGGAGGTGAGACCAGGGAGAATCGGTGCCTGTCTGGTATCGGAGCAGTGCGGATAGATTGCGATGGAGCAGAAGATGACATCTGGGCCAATCGGTCATGGTATCCACCCTCATAGCGCCCAGCAGAGTAGAGTAGAGCAGATGACTTGGAGTCTGTTTTGGGATGCATAAGCTATGGAGGACTTGGGGTTTGGCTCCCACAGCAATTGAAACGATGGGGTTGAGATGAGACAAGGAGGGCGGCTTTATCGTGGGATTTGATTAGTAGATAGAGGATGGAATATTATAATATTAGACCGAGTGATTAATTAGTATGGTTTTGTCAGATGATCAGAGGCCAAATGGGCCAAGTGCCGAAAATTGGGGCAAGTGCAGAGTGAAGAGTGAACCGGGCGGGATTACTCTGGGTGGCCGAAGGTGGCCGAACAGATTCCGCTGCCCCACTGTATGTCATGGGGAAAGAGGGATCAGTGGTCACTGGGTGGAGGTGGGTAAGTTGGTAACAGAATCAGGTAGAGAATCCAGGTCCAGATGATGCGTTCCTGCTCCGCATCTTGCCCGCAGGCCCACCTATCCCATGGCCCAGGGCACTCGGCTGGCCGGCTGACCTCTCCACCCCACCTATCCAACTCTCCCAGGTGTCCCATGTCCCAGGTCCCCAGTTATCCAGTAGCCCATGACAAGCGCCTAAAGGTCAGCACCTGTAGCACTTGCCCAAAGGCTCATCTAAGGTTACCTCACCGCCGAATCCAAGGCAACAACCCCGGCGCTCAATCGGCACTCTCTCACACAACCCCTGCCCCGCACTCTAACTCTCACCCCCCCCCCTTCCTCCTCCGATACCTTCATCTCTACCCTTTCTTCTCTTCTCGCCATCACTCTCCCTCCCTTCTCTTCTCATTCCTCTTCCACTTCTCGGCCAGTCTACTTGAACGCCTCTGTGCCGTGACTACTCTCACTCACTCCATCGTCCTCCCCCTTCTCCTTCATTAGGCGCTGGCAAGGCTTGGAGGTCTTCCTAAATCACACACGGCTCCAACGAGCTCCACCATCTTGCCCCGAGGCTCTCCCTCGTACACTTCAATCTACAGCTTTACAGCTGGGACACTTGTGCAACTTTAACACTACAACGCCATCATGGCCGCTGTCGCTCCCAGCGGTGCCAACGGTGGTGCCGCCGGTGGTCAGTATGACCACTCGCGCGTCTCCCAATTCATTGGTGAGTAACCGTTCCAGTTGTCATTCTTTTTCGTTGGGGTTGCGACGGCCTTGAAGCTTTGGATGGCGCTCGGGTCCTTCCAAACGCAGGTTACCAGTAGCTGCATCTGCGGACCAACTCCTGTCCAACACGCACACACACACGCACACATTCATGACCGACGTAGCTGACACTACCTTCCCTCTCCCACTCGACCTTGTACATTATCGTCTCTATCGCTCTTAACTCTTCTTCTTGGTCCCAATGGACTTTCCCGCATCGCAGGCGGCAACTCTGTCGACGTTGCCCCTACTGGCGAGGTCACGGACTTCGTCAAGAAACACGGTGGTCACACCGTAATTAGCAAGGTGAGTGAGATGAAAAAGGAAGGCGGCGATTTGCGATTTTGTGGGGTTTTGTCTGACGTACACAGGTCCTGATCGCCAACAACGGTATCGCGGCCGTCAAGGAGATCCGCTCAGTCCGCAAGTGGTCGTATGAGACTTTTGGCTCCGACCGCATGATTGAGTTTACGGTCATGGCCACTCCCGAGGACCTCCATATCAACGCGGAGTACATCCGCATGGCGGACCGCTACGTCGAGGTCCCCGGTGGCTCCAACAACAACAACTACGCCAATGTCGACCTTATTGTTGACGTTGCCGAGCGTGCCGGTGTGCACGCCGTCTGGGCTGGCTGGTGAGTGATGACTGCCGGTGGCGCCGCGCGGCCCTATCTAATCGCCCGGAACCCAATTTTGAGCCCCACACTAACTCTTTCTACAGGGGCCACGCCTCGGAGAACCCCCGCCTTCCCGAGTTGCTGGGCAAGGCCAAGATTATCTTCATCGGCCCCCCGGCCTCTGCCATGCACTCGCTTGGTGACAAGATCTCGTCGACCATTGTCGCGCAATCGGCCGACGTCTCTTGCATGGCTTGGTCCGGCACTGGTATCACCGACACTGTCCTCTCGCCTTCCGGCTTTGTTACCGTCCCCGACAAGGCGTACGACGACGCCTGCGTCCACGATTGGGAGGAGGGCCTCAAGCGCTCCGAGCAGATCGGATGGCCCGTCATGATCAAGGCTTCGGAGGGCGGCGGTGGCAAGGGTATCCGCATGATTGACTCGGGCGACAAGTTCAAGCAGGCCTACCAGGCGGTTGCCAGCGAGGTTCCCGGCTCACCGATCTTCATCATGAAGCTCGCTTCGGCGGCGCGCCACCTCGAGGTCCAGCTTATGGCTGACCAGTACGGTAACGCCATCTCGCTCTTTGGCCGTGACTGCTCGGTCCAGCGTCGCCACCAGAAGATTATTGAGGAGGCTCCCGTCACCATCGCTCGTCCCGAGACTTTCGAGAAGATGGAGAAGGCCGCTGTCCGTCTTGCCAAGCTCGTCGGCTACGTCTCGGCCGGCACAGTCGAGTACCTCTACTCGCACCACGACGACTCGTACTACTTCCTCGAGCTCAACCCCCGTCTCCAGGTTGAGCACCCCACCACCGAGATGGTGTCGGGCTGCAACATCCCGGCCATCCAGCTCCAGGTTGCCATGGGTATCCCTCTCCACCGCATCCGCGACATCCGCACTCTCTACGGTATGGACCCGCACGGCTCAACGGAGATCGACTTTGACGGTGACAAGCCCGGATCTTCGCTCACCCAGCGCAAGCCCAAGCCCAAGGGCCACGTTATTGCTTGCCGTATCACCGGTGAAAACCCAGACGCCGGCTTCAAGCCCTCGTCTGGTGCTCTTACTGAGCTCAACTTCCGCTCCAACTCAAACGTCTGGGGTTACTTCTCGGTCTCGTCGGCCGGTGGTCTCCACGAGTACGCCGACTCGCAGTTCGGCCACATCTTTGCCTACGGCATGGAACGCAGCGAGGCGCGCAAGTCGATGGTCGTCGCTCTGAAGGAGCTTAGCATTCGCGGCGAGTTCCGCACTACTGTCGAGTACCTAATCAAGCTACTCGAGAAGCCGGAGTTTGAGAACAACACCATCACCACTCAGTGGCTTGACGGCCTCATTGCCGAGGGTATGACCTCAGAGCGCCCGGACACCACCCTCGCTGTTATCTGTGGTGCCACTGTCAAGGCCCACATTGCCTACGAGGCGTCGGTCGGCAAGTACAAGTCGATCCTCGACCGTGGCCAGATTCCCACCAAGGACACTCTCCAGACCTTCTTTAAGACCGAGTTCATCTACGATGACGTCCGCTACTCGTTCGCCATGGCCAAGTCTGCGCCACTCCAGTTCACCCTCTACCTGAACGGCGGTCGCATCTACGTCGGCTGCCGCAGCCTCAGCGACGGCGGTCTCCTCATCTCGCTTGACGGCGCCTCGCACACCGTCTACTACCGCGAAGAGGTTGGCGCGATGGTCGTCTCGGTCAACCAGCAGACCTGCATGATCGAGGATGAGCGTGACCCTACTCAGCTTCGCTCGCCCTCGCCGGGCAAGCTTGTTCGCTACCTCATCGACAACGGCGACCACGTTGACGCCGGCCAGGCCTACGCTGAGATCGAGGTCATGAAGATGATCATGCCGGTCACTACCACTGAGAGCGGTATTGCGCAGTTCATGAAGCAGCCCGGTGCCCAGCTCGGCCAGGGTGAACTCATCGGTATCCTCACCCTCGACGACCCTACCAAGGTCAAGTTCGCCAAGCCGTTCACTGGGATGCTCCCCAGCTTCGAGCTCAAGAACGGCCGCTACGGTACCAAGCCGCATCAGCGCCTTCGCGAGCACCTCGAGATCCTCTACGACAACCTTGCCGGCTACGACAACACCTCGGCTGTCACCGCTTCGCTCAATGTTGTCCAGTCCACTCTCCGCGACCAGGACCTCCCGTTCGCTAACGCGCACGACGTCCTCTCGACACTCCACGGCCGTATGCCGCTGAAGCTCGAGGAGCAGGTCCGCCAGATAATTGACACCTGCCGCAAGGACAAGCTCGAGTTCCCCTCGAACAAGCTCAAGCGCACCATCGACAGCTTCATTGACGAGAACGTCGACTTCAAGGACCGCCAGAGTGTCACTGCCGCGATCGCTCCTCTCCAGACCCTCATTGACGCCTTTGCATATGGTCTCAAGGTCCACGAATGGCAGATCTACGCCGACCTCCTCAACTACTTCTGCGAGATTGAGGAGCCGTTCGCCGACAGCACCCTCACCCAGGAGGAGATCGTCCTCAAGCTCCGTGAGGAGAACAAGGACCTGGACCAGGTGGTCAAGCTCGTCCTCTCGCACTCGAAGGTTGCTTCCAAGACCAAGCTTGTACTCCAGCTCCTTGACCTCGTCAAGAGCGAGTCGCCCAAGGCCGAGTCGACCACTGAGAGCGGTGTTGCCAAGGCTCTCACTCGTCTCTCCGAGCTCGACAGCCGCCCCACATCCAAGGCGGCCCTCAAGGCTAAGGAGGTCCTCATTGTTGGCTCGCTCCCTAGCTACCAGGAGCGTCTCGGCCAGATGGAGCGCATCCTCAACTCTGCCATTACCACCAGCTACTTCGGTGAGGCCGGCAGCGGTCACCGCCTTCCGTCCGGTGAGGCCCTCAAGGAGATCACCGACTCCCGCTACACGGTCTTCGACGTGCTGTCGACTTTCTTCGACTACAAGGACCCATGGGTCGTCCTTGCCGCCCTCGAGGTCTACATCCGCCGCGCTTACCGCGTGTACAACCTCATGCACCTCGACTACGAGCCGTCCACTGAGACTGGCGGCCCCAACATCGTCACTTGGAAGTTCAAGTTCGGTGGTGCGGGTCTCGAGGCCGGCACTCCTCGCGTCGACTCGTCGCGTGACATCACTCGCCTTGCCAGCATGAGCGATCTCACTTACCTCGTCCACGCTAAGTCGGAGCCCATGCGCTTCGGTCTGATGACCTCGTACAACTCGCTTGAGGAGCTCAAGGATGGTTTCGCCTCGCTCCTCACTCGCTACCCTTCGTTCGACCGCGAGGAGTTCCGTGAGAAGTACGGCAATGACGCGCGTGACCCCAACGTCCTCAACGTCGCGCTCCGCCTGTTCCACGACGAGCAGGTGCTGGACGCCGAGCTCCTGAAGGCGTTCCTCGCCGTTGTCAACGATAATGTCAAGGCTGTCGCCAAGACTGGCTCGCGCCGCATCACCTTTGTTGTCTGCCGCAAGGACCAGTACCCCTCGTACATCACCCTCCGTGAGGGTGCCGACGGCTTCTGGAAGGAGCAGGAGGAGATCCGTAACATCGAGCCCGCCCTTGCCTACCAGCTCGAGCTTGGACGTCTTTCCAACTTCAAGATCACCCCCAAGCCCTCGACCAACCGCCAGATCCACGTCTACCAGGCTGTTGGCCGTGAGAACTCGTCAGACGTTAGGTTCTTCGTCCGCGCACTTCTCCGTCCCGGCCGCTTCAGCGGTACGATGAAGCAGACTGAGTACCTCATCTCGGAGACCGACAGACTCGTTGGTGACGTACTCGACACTCTCGAGATTGCACAGCAGGAGTACCGCCAGGCTGACTGCAACCACATCAGCGTCAACTGTGTCTACTCGCTGAACGTCAGCTTCGACGACGTCCAGGAGGCCCTGGCGGGATTCATCGAGCGCCACGGCAAGCGTCTCTGGCGCCTCCGCGTCACTCAGGCCGAGATCCGCGTTGTCATTGAGGAGGAGGACGGCAACCAGATCCCCATCCGTGCGTTCATCGAGAACGTCTCGGGCTTCGTTGTCAAGTACGAGGCATACCAGGAAGTCACCAACGAGAAGGGCAAGACGATCCTCAAGTCGATCGGCGATCAGGGCCAGTTCCACCTCCAGCCCGTCAACTTCCCCTACCCCACCAAGGAGTCGCTCCAGCCCAAGCGTTACCAGGCTCACGTTATCGGTACCACTTACGTGTACGACTTCCCCGACCTGTTCCGCCAGGCTATCGATAAGACGTGGCAGCAGATCCAGCAGCTGCTCCCCAACGTCAAGATCCCCTCTGACCTTCTTCAGGCCACTGAGCTTGTTCTTGATGAGCATGGGGAGCTCACCGAGGTCAACCGCCCGCCTGGAATGAACTCGTGCGGAATGGTCTCCTGGGTCTACACGATGAAGACCCCAGAGTACCCCAAGGGCCGCCGCGTCGTCGTCATCTCCAACGACATTACGTACCAGATTGGCTCGTTTGGCCCTATCGAGGACGAGTACTTCTACAAGGCTACCCAGTACGCTCGCAAGCACGGCCTCCCCCGTGTCTACTTGTCGGCGAACTCGGGTGCCCGCATCGGTCTCGCCGACGAGGTCATGGCTCTCTTCGACGTCGCCTGGAAGGATGCCGCCAAGCCCGAGAAGGGCTTCGACTACCTCTACCTCACGCCCGCCAGCCTCGAGAAGCTGGAGGCCATGGGCGAAGGCTCTGTCCAGACTGAGGAGATCGAGATCGCTGGTGAGCGCCGCTACAAGATCACCGCCATCATCGGTCTCAAGGACGGTCTCGGTGTTGAGTGCCTGAAGGGCTCGGGTCTCATCGCTGGTGAGACTTCGCGTGCCTACGACGACATTTTCACCATCTCGATGGTCACCGCCCGCTCAGTCGGTATCGGTGCTTACCTTGTCCGTCTTGGCCAGCGTGTCGTCCAGGTCGAGGGTCAGCCCATCATCCTCACTGGTGCCCAGGCCATCAACAAGGTTCTGGGTAAGGAGGTCTACACCTCGAACATCCAGCTCGGTGGCCCTCAGATCATGTACCGCAACGGTATCTCCCACCTTACCGCTGGCTCGGACCTTGACGGTGCCCTCCAGATCGTCAACTACCTCACGTTCATCCCTGCCAAGCGTGGCAGCGCCATCCCCATCCTCCCCACTGGCGACTCTTGGGACCGTGATGTTGCCTGGAAGCCGCCCAAGGGTCCCTACGACCCTCGCAACTTCCTTGCGGGTGCTGTCGAGGACGACGGCTTCCGTCCTGGTATCCTCGACCACGGCTCGTTCTTCGAGACCATGGGCGGATGGGCGCAGACCATTGTCACCGGCCGTGGCCGTCTCAACGGTATTCCAGTCGCCGTCATTGCCGCCGAGACCCGCACCATCGAGCGCATCGACCCCGCGGACCCTGCCAACGAGAACTCGACCGAGAACCGTGTGGCTCTCGCTGGTACCGTCTGGTTCCCAGACAGCTCGCGCAAGACCGCGACCGCCATCGAGGACGCGAACCGTGAGGGTCTCCCGCTTATCATCTTCGCCAACTTCCGTGGCTTCTCGGGTGGTATGTCGGACATGGCTCAGGCTATCCTCAAGGAGGGTGCCAAGATTGTCGACGGTCTGTCGAGCTACAAGCACCCCATCATCGTCTACCTCGTCCCCAACGGTGAGCTCCGTGGTGGTGCTTGGGTCGTGCTCGACCCCGCAATCAACCCCGAGTACATGACCATGTACGTCGACAACGAGTCGCGTGGTGGTGTCCTCGAGCCCGAGGGTATCGTCGAGGTCAAGTACCGCCGGCCCCGTGTCCAGGCCACGATGGCCCGCCTCGACCCCGAGTACGCCAAGCTCAAGGCTGCTGCCGAGAGCGCTGTTGGCGCCGAGGATAAGGCCAAGGCCGCTGCTGCCCTCGAGGCCCGTGAGAAGCACCTCGCACCCTCGTACCACAATGTTGCGACCGAGTTCGCTGACCTGCACGACCGTGCTGGCCGCATGAAGGCCAAGGCAAACTGCATCCCGTGCGACTGGGAGAACTCGCGTCGTGCCATCTACTGGGCGCTGCGCCGCAAGCTGTCTGAGGTCCGCATCATGAAGAAGATTGCGGCTGCCAACCCGGACCTCACCTACCCCGAGCGCAAGGATCTCTTCGCCCAGCTCATGCCGTCGGAACTCGGTGACGACGGCGAGGTTGCGGCCTTCCTCGAGAAGAGCAGCGACGCGGTCGAGGACTTTGTCCAGCAGATCCGTGACGACTACTGTGCAAGCAACATCGTCTCGTGGGCCGGCTCGAACCAGCGCGGCGTCATGGAGGGCTTCCAGCGGATTCTCTCGTCGCTGCCGGCAAACGAGCGTGCGCAGTTCGTTGCCTCGCTCTCGCAGCAGTAAACGGCGAGAAGACTTCCATTCCGTTGTGTCCATTGTCTCTGTAGGAAAGGAGCCAAAGGCTCCCGTGTGTTCATACTGCCACACAGATCGTTGCATTCAGTCCATAGAACATATATACAGCGTGCAGGCCCACTTAGGGTGCAATGCATGAGCTTGAATCAAATTCGAACAACTGCCAAGACGCGCCATCCACTGGTGGGTGAAACGATGTAGATTGCGCACACCAGTAGTGAACGCCGAAGTGGAGGGGTGCGGTCACGTGTGAGCGGAACTAAATATTGGTTGGCTTGAGTGGATCACTTAGCTATTGCAACTGCCAGGCTCACCACAACACAACCCAAAGCAACAGTTGCATCTTCATCACATCCCTCCGACTCCCACTCGTCACATCGTCCCAACATGGTCCCTCCACGGGACGCCGGGGACGTCTTGTCCGCTGATGACTACCTCTGGTGCGCTGCGAACCCCGGTTTCGAGCTAACAGCAGGCCAATGACGACGATTCGGGATGCACTCCTCCGTCCCGACGCCGAACGGCACATCCCACGGGGCAAGCTTCGTCCCCTGCTCAAGTGGCAATTCCCCCGCCTACACAAACCGTGGGCACCCTTCCCACCTGCCTCAGACGCTGCGCGAAAGGCACTTCAGGCCGCATCCGTCACCGTCCCAGATTCCACCGCCAAGTTCGACGTGGACGCTGGCTCGCGCGCGCTCGCAGTCCGCCTATCTGACGAGGTCGGGCTCGATGAGGTCACGTCCTTCCTACTCTGGAAGAGCTACGCCATGCACTCGCTCGAAGACCTGCCTTCTGGCCCTGCCGAGGACGCATTGTTCGAACGCCTCATCGCTTGGTATGAGCAGGAGCTCATCGCTGTCCCGCAGATTGTCATGGCACTCCAGTTCGCTGGTGAAGACCTGGCAGACCTGCTGAAGGACGTGACGGGTGAGCAGGGAAAGTACATTGAGGAGCTGTTCAAGGCGTTCGCGGTGCTTGCGCAGAAATCTATCGACGAGAAGCGCCTGAAACGAGGATTATACTGGTGAGTCGCGCCTCGATGCTCGCCCCAGCTGATCCCAGGGCAACGCTCCAGCTGCGACAACAGGAGACTCTCCTTGACCTCCTCTTCCTTGTCCTGTACCAGTTCACGACACGCCCTGCGGCAGTGTCTGAGGGCTTAATCAAGGGCGCAGTCATGTCACTCTTCGGGACACGGCAGGCGAATCGCGAGGTGTGGGACCAGGACACTGAGTGTGAGCGGTTGAGTACGCGTGTGCGCGACCTTGTGCTCCTTATTGCCATCGAGTCGTTGTGTCTTGCGCAGATCGTCTCTCCGGAGACCGAGGACGACAACACGTTCGGCGCGACTCTCATCCACTCGCGCGACAATATCCATGCCGTGCACCAGTTCATTTTCGAGAACAGCGAAGAACTCAGCGACGCCCACCAGCCCGGGCCTGGCGTGCTCCCGGAGTGGCCCATTGCCATCCTCTGCCTCGGATGGGCGATTGTGCTCCGCTCCCTTCCACCAAATCTACAGCCGCCCACCAACGACTACTTCCAACTCGATACGAACGACATGGACAGCGCCGAGATCATGACCTTCATCGACATGGCCAACCGCGCGCTGCGCATCAGCTCTGGTCTGTTCCCGTGGCTCGATGTGATTCTGGCAGGCCCGCTGTACGAGACGTCCAAAGACGCGTTTAGCGGTGATGTCGCGGACGACATGGCCGCTCTCCGCCGCAGTCCATTCAAGGACCTTCTCATCGGCCTCGCCGACCTTCTGAGAATCGACAACATCCAGGACCGCCTCGGACTCTACCGCGTCTGGGAGCTCCTTTTCGGCGGCGGCAGCCGACAGGCCTCGACATCGCTGTCCTCAAACTACTGGGCCGTTGACTTCGTGTTTGACAGTCGCCGTGCTATCCTCGACCAGAGCATGTTCCCGCGCCAGCCGCTGTACCTCTGCGGCGTCCTCGCTGCGCTGACCGGCGTCAGCTCCGATGACGAGATTGTGCTTGGAGACGCAACCACACACACTGTTACCGATGTGTACCAGTACTTCTCCGACCTTCCGTTCGTGACCTTTGTTTCCCCGCCTGGGACGTTCAACTTCGATGGGCGCGAGAACGGCTATTATGCTGTCGAGGCGGCCTGCGACATCGAGCTGCCTGGCGGTAACATCATTCCCCGCCGGACACGGGGCGTTGTGCGCTCGGACCCTGAGGACGACGACACAGTCATCAGTTGGCGTTTCAAGCAGCCCGCATGGCCATTGCTCCTCGACATCCTCCGTGGCGCTACTGGACAGGTGCAGAAGGCTTCCAGTCGGCCCGTCGTGCGCCGCGTCACTCTCGAGGAGCTCGGTGTGTTAGGAGACTTGACTGAGATCCTGCGTGCGGGCCTCAAGTTCCTCCGCTGCGTCCTCCGCTCCACCGAAGCTGCCGAGCACCTCGCTGCTGGCCAGAACGGATCGTTTGGGCGGTCTGTCTTGGAGCTCGCCCTGAACATCGCGGGTAGACGCGACGACGCCCTCGCGGCTCAGTACGCGATCGACATCCTTGAGTCACTCCTCCTCACCGGCGCCAACGACATCTGGCAGCAATTCCGCGGCTCCGGTTTCTTCGACTCAGCATCGAGGAGACAGGGCAGCGTTTCCCAACTCATCCAGAACGATGCAATGAGGGGCGAGCACGGACTAACCATCACGCTACTGCGCCTTGTGCGCTCGCTGGTGTCTGCCAATGCGGGCGATTCGCTCGTCGTTCGCTCGGCCGTCAAGCTCGTGTTTAACGAAGTGTGGAGTCAATTCTCGGGTTGGCGGTATAGAGACGTGTCGAAGCGGTACGAAATCGCGGCTCTGTTACTTGGCGTCTTTGACAGCGTGCTCCGCCACCCACTCGGCGAGGATGCGTCCTCCCCTTCGCCTGCCGCCGCGTTCCTCATCAACGTATTTGTCAAGGCGGCCAGCCCACTCACGTACAAGCCTCTGGTTGATGTGATCACGCAATCATCGCAGCTTGTCACCAAGCTCATCCAGTCGCGCCGGTGGTCCGACGCCAACACTGTGTCCTTAACCTTTGACAATGCGGCGTCGCTTCTTGCGACCCTGGTCCGCCTCGGGCCGTCGCTCAGCGTCCCTACCAGTGCCCTCCCGTACTCGATCTTTGCGTCCGCAGTCGTGCTTCCAGGCGGCAACCGCATCCAGCTTGCCGACCGCCTGTTCGACCTCATCGCAGACCCGTCCATGCAGACAACGAGCCTCCGCCTCGTGCTCCGTCTCGTGCGCGTCTACCTCCTCACGACGCACAGCGGAACGCAGCGTCCGTCGTTGGCAGGCATGCTCCGCCGGGCCGACTCAAGCATCGAGAAGCTCGCCGACCTCGCATTCACGTCTGCGGCCGAGGACGTCAAGCCTGACGCATGGGCGCTTCTCGGGACAATCATCCGCACGCAGCCCGGCTGCGCATCGTTCTGCATCGGGCCCAAGGATGACAAGGTCACCGGACCGCTTAAGATGGCTGTCGATGAGATCGCCGGGTGGAAGGCGCTCATGAACGACGCACCACGCGCGCTCGCGGCCGTCCTCGGCTATCTGCAGGCCGTCCTCGACTCGCCGAGCGCTAGCAAGGGTGTCGCGGCGCTGCGCAAGGAAGACGCGTTCTGGCTGAGCGTGTACGACGTGTCCATTAAGAACGTGCCCAAGCCCTCCTCCTTGGCAGAGGACGTCGTCCAGCGAGTCCAGGACTACGCGTATGCGGTGGAATCCAAGGCGAACGCATCTGGCCTTCTTGCCGCCGAGCTTGCTCTTGTTCTCGACGCTGACGGGCCGGAGACCAAAGCGCTCAGCCTCGTGTTGTCCCTGTTCCGCAACCCAAACGCACTCGAGGACGTCGCTACTGGCGCCGTGCGCACGACGTGCGATCCCGAGCTCCACGCGAACGAGGACGCCGCGCTAAAGGAAGATGGTGTCCAGATCGTGCGCCTGCGGACCATCTGCCTTCCCGAGGAGCGCGAATACGGTGTACAGTACTTATACGACGGGCCGCCTGTAATCCTGAACGACCACGAGAAGCAGGTGGCTGTGAACCGCTCTCTTGCAGTGCTCAACCTGAACTGGTCGCAGCTGGACGCAGACATTGCCCTCACCAAGGCGTGGCGCCTGCTGGCTGAAATTGCTTCCGAGTGGACGCAGGGCGACGACCTGTGTGCCAAGGCATCTCTGCGCGCAGCCGCCGTTGTGTCGCACGAACTTGCCGACGAGGACCGCGGAGGCGACGTCATGCTCGCAATCCAGACTGAACGCCTGGCTATCCTCGCGGTGCTCCTCGACGTCGCGCTCCCGCCTGAGAAGAACGCCACCGAGCCAGATGTCGTCAAGGAGCTGGCCAAATCGGTGCGCCGCATCGTCGAGTCTCCGCTATTCAACCCTCTCGTCTCCTTACGTCACCCTGAACTGCCAAGCATACACCGCCCTGTGCTGCGCGTACTTCTGCGGCTGTCGCTAGCCAAGACGGGAGCTGCACAGGACGAAGTGAGCGAAGTGCTCTTCGGCTCCGGCGCCAGCTTCGCCATGGAATCTGCCGACTGCGTTCTCGACTGGATTATGCGCGGGCGTTCGGCAGCCGAGGTCGACCTCGGCCTTGTCGTCGCCCTCTTGTCTCAGATGGGCCGCGCCCCGCTCGGCGTCTGGCTCGACAAGCTCATGCAGGTCAACTTGATCCCGCGCTCACTCGAGCTCATCGTGCGCACCCGACCCGTTGACGGCGCCCTCCCCTCCCACTTCCAAACCATCCTCCTCCTCCACCTTGCCATCGCCAGTAAGACGCCGACTGCCGAGAAGCTCGCTGTTTCCGGCGTCCTCCAGGCGTACTCGGACAACGTTGTCGCCGTCGCCGCCGAGGCAGCCAGCATTGACCCGTCCAAGGACGAATCGCTTCACCACGCATGGTGCGGCATGCTTCTCACCGTCAAGGCCCTTCTCGGCAGCTTGGGCGGTAGCTTTGCCCGCTCCGACGTGGTGCCTTGGGTTCGCGTCGTGCTGCCACAAATGCTCCGCGCACTCGAGTGGCACGAGAGGCCGCTCTCCCGGCCCGCACTGACCGAGATGGGCCTCGTCGCAGACGTCTTCTACGGCCTCGCGGACACTGCCGGCGCTGGCCTCCTGGACGACTTTGCGCCCGCCGCGCTTGGCCTACTGAGGGGTGTGCGGTATGCGCTCTCGCATCCTCACCGCTTTGCGCTGCTGGTTGTGCCCGAGAGCGAGGAAGAGCACGCCGCGCTCGAGATGGAACTGGAGGCAATCGAGACGCAAAAGGACGACGTCAACCTCGTTGACGCGCGTACGCCCATTGTCGCGGCCGCCACGCGCGGACTGGTGGATACGACGCGCTGTATCGTTACCGCACTTGTTCGGTTTACGCGCGCATTCTCGCTTCTTGCCGGCGACGTCGAGCCCCAGCCTGAGCTGCTGCTCCCGTACGACGACGACGCAATGGTCAGCACGTCGAGCGACCCGATCGGCGTGATCAACGACATCTTCCTCCTCCTCCGCAACCTGGGTGAGCGCCTCGATGAGGCTCAGCGTGTGCCCGCCGAACAGGGTGCCGAGGCGGCCGCCCTCCTCGCCGTCACCCAGCTTCTGGGACGGCGCACTCTCCAGCCCCACCGCTCCGAGATGGACGTCGATGTACCCGAGAAGCGGCGAACTAGCATTGGCGATCGATCCGGCGGCGTGCTGCGTGAACTCAAGGGCGACGTGCGCTCCATGATCCCTGCGGGTGGGGGCTTGTTGGGATACCTTCGGGGCATTGCCGACACAGAGTTCGGAGACGCTTAATGCAGAAATGCGGAAACGCGTAGATCCCTGTTGTACTACCTAAATAGAGATAGGCATTTTGCACCGATGCATTGGTGCATTCTGGTCCAGTACAAGTTCTGTATGTGTCTAAAAGTGTTCGGTCGGATGATGATACATGTCACTCGGGCGCTGGGGCGACAAAGTTATGAAGGTCAAAAGGATGAGAGCTCCGTTTAGAAGATAGGAAACAAACAATGTGTCCTGCCATTGTCCGGGCAGTCTGGCTGCTCTTTGGTGAGGTTGTGCTGGCCGATACTATACAGCTCAGCACTGGTCTACAAGTCTGTTCTTGGGCCACTCGAGACCGGGCATGGCCTCCTGCAGCTGTCCGAACGTTGTGATGTTGGGATTGGTAAAGGCCACCTTGTGATTTTCGATAAAGTCGGCAGTGGGGTAATCGGCAGGGTCGCAACCAAGTCTACTCTTCTTGGGATCCTGGTACACGCGGATGTAGTCGACGTGCATCTCGACGGGCCAGAGTAGGTCTAGGGCCTCAAAGTCGATGAAGCCAAAGTTAGGCGAGATACCCAGGTTGACGATCATGTACATCGGTTCGCGGGAGACGATGCGCTGTCCGATACCGGCGGGCGTGTTTGGGGCCATCGCACCCTCGTGCAAAGTCCAAGCTTTGCGGCCGTCGCTGAGCCACGAGATGT
Source organism: Cutaneotrichosporon cavernicola (assembly GCF_030864355.1). NCBI lineage: Eukaryota > Fungi > Basidiomycota > Tremellomycetes > Trichosporonales > Trichosporonaceae > Cutaneotrichosporon > Cutaneotrichosporon cavernicola. Next base: position 2,588,421 of record NC_083396.1, on the reverse strand, counting down.
ATCCGTCGTTCTTGTCCCCTTCGCTCGGCATCCACTCGACGCCAAAGACTTCGAAGCATCCCTTCTCGTGCGTGTAACACTCCTGGTCGGTCTGCGCAAGAAGCGATGTGGCCTGCTGCCAGATACTACCGCGGTACTGGTTGAAGTGCGATGGGGTCGAGTTGTAGACGGTCACGAGGTCGGTTTGGTTGATCCATCCATAGAAGGGGTTGAAAGGTGCCCACTGGCCGGACAACGACACCTCACCGATCTTGTCGTCGCTGACAGAGGCCTCGAACATGTCGATCTCCGGGGCGGCTCGTCCGACATACGAGCCATCCGAGCGCGTCGGGCCAGGGTGGCTCTTTTCGCCGGGACAAGTGCACGCGGAGAGACGCTGGCCCGAGAGGTACGACAACGTCATGTTGTAACTCGGGTCGCCCTGGGTGAACGCCACCTCCGGCGTGCCGTCGGGCATCGACTGGTTCTTGAGCGTCCCCACATCACAGCTGTCGTAACTGTAAGGCCACATGCCGTCGGTCGTCCCACCGTAGCCGGCGCGGCCGAGGTTACCCATGGTCCAAATGGCCGGCCAGAGTCCCTGGACATTCGACTTGCCGGGCAGCGACACGGCAGCCTCGATGTAACCGCCCGTGAAACAAAACTTATTCCAGGTGTTCATCACTGGAAGTGGTCAGTGCGCCGAAGGAGAGAGTCACTCACTGCCGCCGGTGTAGTTGCGTCTATTATACTGATCCTTGGTGAGAGTGATCACGAGGCTGCCATCGCGCGTAGTGAGTCGCTTGGGCTGGTACCACTCGAGATTGTTGGTGGGCCAGTAGTGGAGGTCCTCTGCCTCCCAGTAGGGGTCGTCACCAGGGTTGAACGAGCGCCCAGGGTGATTAAACTCGTCGCTGAAGATGAGGTCCCAAGTTTCTCCAGTTTCCAGTGAAACCTTGCTATGAGCCTCGACTGGCGTATCCGGATCGATAGGCTGTCGTAAGACTGGCACCTGCCCTGTTGCGTTGGTGCCACCCAGGCCGAAGGCACCGTTAGTCGTCTGATGGCCCTGAGTGTACTCGGTGATGATGGGATAGCCCATGAACAACACGACGAGAATGAGCGTGATGAGGGCGAGGCAGCCAACGTTTGTGAAACCGCGGAACGTCAAGAGCGACCCGAAGAAGCCTGTCTTGTGGGTGGGGTACGTTGCTGGGTTGTGGAGGTCGTCGTCATCTTCTGGACCCATGGCGGCGTAGAGGCCGGGGTTCTCGAGGCCGTAGTTGAGAACAATACGCTTGCCCTCTCTCTTGAAGCCAAAGTGCCCATAGCCCGAGTTTCGCAGATCTTCTTCCGAGCCCTTCTCGTAGTACATGCTGTGCGCTCCCTGGCTGGACTCGTAGTGGTGTTGGCGGAGGTACTCGGCATAGCTCTGCTCCCTCCCTGCCAGCTGCACGTTGCTCATCGAGGTCTCATGCGTTGGTAAGCTGGCCACAGAATCGGCGCCGTAAAGGCTAACTCCTGGCGAGATGCCCGCGCCGTACGGCATATGAACCTGGTCCGACGAGTAGTCGCTGGCATCCGAGTCGGGTCTACCTGGTCGGGGGGAGTTCTCGGACGAGGCGCCAGACGAGCGGTTAACAAAGCTCGAAGGCGGGTATTGAGGTCTCCGGGGCGAGTTGTCCTCGTTTTCAGACGACTGGCCACTGTACGGCCTCTGGGGCGTTGATGGCATGGAAGTGTCCTTGGGACTTTCATGGCCAGACGTTCGAGGTGTGATGATCTTGATGTCGGGAATGGGGTCGCGGATGGGGTAGCCTCTGGCATTGTACCGGGGAACACTGAAACCCGCTCCACCTGGACTGCTGTGAAGGCTCGGTGATTGAGACCGTGTGCGAACCATCTCACGGCCAATGTTGTTGGCGTGTTCGGGAGACTCGGAATGCTTGGAGTAGTGAGGAATGTAGGCCTTATGGTTGCCCGAGCCCTTGTGAGCGAAGCGCGAAGCAATGGGAGTCGACACGGCCGGCAGCGGCTTCTCGGTCATAACACTAGCCTCGGGGACGCTCTCGGCGCGCTTCTTTCTTCTTCCCCATCCGGCGAGAAGGTTCCTGCCGTTTTGCGAGTTGGCCGGGGAAGGGTACGTGTCCTGTTGCGCAGCGAAGATGGACTGGTTGTTGGCATCTGCGGACGCGGTCGGGGAGAGACGGGGTGAGAAGCGCGAGCGGAGCAGTGTGGGTGAGGTGAGAGACGAGGCACGACCGTGAGTTGAGACGTTGTCGTTGGTTGGGGGAGAGCTTGAGACCTTTGATGTGCTGATGTAGCGGCTCGGACCAGCGGCCTGCTGGTGCGAGAAAGGCGCCATTGCGACAATGTGGCCAGAATACGCTGGAGAGAGGAAGGAGGAGGAGGAAGGCGAGGAAGGTGGAAGGGAGAGAGAGAGGAGAGGAGAGGAGAGGAGAGGAGAGGAGAGGGGGGCGGGACTGTGGAGCGGAGCGGTGGGGACCAGAAGATATGAGGCGTGAACGAGTGTAACAAGGTGTAAGAGAGAAATACAAACAGAGATGAGATACTAGATAGCGGAGGAGGAGGACGCGACTGACTGTTCAGTTGGATAGATGGAATATGAATATTGAGGAAAGGGATAGGGGAGTGAATTGGGGTGGGGGACTAGTGCGCAAGTGGCCTCATGTACCGTTTCCTTGGTACAAAAGTGAGGTTTAGAGGTAAAGAAGGCACCACTACAATACAAGTAGAGTTTCTCGTGTTCAAACTGCCGCCTAGAAGAAACAGAAACAGATACAGATACTAGCTACTAACCTGAACTAGCTTTGAATCACTGACCGTGCGGGGAGCAGAGTACTGCAATGTACACAGACCTCGGCCTCCCACCCTCATCTTGAAACCCCCAATCTAACCCTCAAGGGAAAATCTTGCACCCGAGGTACATTACAACGTTTTGTAATAGGCTTTAGGACAAGTATGTAATCCCCAGTCTAAAAGTCGATCTATTGCGGGTTCGGTGTCCGATCTGAACCCTTTAACACCCTAGCCCCCCCTTTTGTCCCTGGAAAGATTGGGCTCTTGGACTCTTGGCTTCTTGGCTTCTTGGCTTGGTTGAGGGTATGTACATGTGTATCCATACAAGTCCATGTGAACTAGACTAGGTACGAGATTCAAGGCGCGTTTCCTCTGCCTTGACTACTAACACCATCAATGATCAGTGTCGTCAGCGGTCAGTATCATCTACGCTACGTTCTCTCATGGCTTGGTTGTCGTAATCTTGACCACGCACTACATTCTCTTCGCATGATGCTAATCTCGCTGCAACATTAACATTAATGCTGTGACGTGAGATGCGCATTCTGTAAGCCGTGAAAGACTGAGTGCGTTGACATGCAAGTCATTTCACAACCAGCCAATTTGTCAAGGGGTAGTTGTGCAACGCTATTCCAGTTGCAATGTATAGACGCTGATGGCAATGTATGTACACTGATTGTGTGACTGATTTCCTGTAGAGTGTGAAAGGGTGAAAGGGTGTGATGAGTGACGCACAGTGTGACGCGACACGTAAAAAGTGGCGCACACTCAAGGCAATGTTTGGGGTCGAGTTTCATCTCACCCCGTCCCAAACACAAAGCGAGAAAGCAGTTTTGAGACATGACACATCAGGTAATCCAACACCAGGCCAGCCTCCCCACCTGCCCCACTCCATCCATCAATGCAACGGAGTTGGATTCTAACTCCACTAAATACAAAATGCTCCCGCGCATTGGGGTGAATTTATTGCCGTAATTTTTATCGAATATATGTTGGTCGAAACTGGCTGAGAGCAAGTGGTGCCTGGGGTTGGGGGTTTGCAGCCTACTTTGCTTCGACAGTCGCAGTTTCGACTTGCTCATCCTCGCCCAAGTCACCGGCCTACCTCAAGTTAACAAAAACGCACCTCGACCAGTTTCTCATTCTCGCCTAACCCCGTGAACGAGTACCAAAAATGATCATCTCGAAGCAGAACCGCCGCCTCGTAAGTATCAAGCCTGCGCTGCCCGCTGCCTTTTGACCGCCTCTTGGTCTCTAGCGCCGTGCGGGTTCGCACCGTCTCCCACGTCTTTCTCTCGAGCTGGGCTGACCTCAGATTTACGAGCAGCTCTTCAAGGAGGGTGTCATGGTCGCGCCCAAGGAGTTTAACCGCCCCTCGCACCCCGACCTCACCACCGTCCCCAACCTCGAGGTCATCAAGGCCATGCAGTCCCTCACCTCGAAGGGCTACGTCAAGACCCAGTTCTCGTGGCAGTGGTACTACTACACCCTCACCGACGAGGGCCTTGCCTACCTCCGCGAGTGGCTCCACCTCCCCGCCGAGATTGTCCCCATCACCCACACCAAGCCCGCTCGCCCCGCTGGCCGCCCTGCCGGTTACGGCGCCGGCCGTGAGGGTGGTGCCTACCGCCCCCGTGGTGGTGACCGTGAGGGCTACCGCCGCCGCGACGACGGTGACAACAAGGAGGGTGGCGAGTACCGCCCCGTGAGTGTTGACGACGAGGAAGCTGGTGGATGAACATGGGGGAAGAGAGTGGAATGCTGGCTGCCAGGCAAATGTTCATGCCAATTGCAAGGCCGCTCTCCTTCCGACCCTGTCTCTGTCTTGCGCGCTTCCCAATTGCATTCTAGTTTATCGCTGACCCCAGCGCTTCGGCGGTGTTGGCCGTGGCCAGGGTGCTCCCGCTTCGTAAGCAACTGGGACGACAGGTGCGCCCGATCGTCGTGTCCGTACAATGATAGCCGCTATCTAGACGGGTCTGTAATGCGACGTTCGGTGCTTGCTGGTACTATTCAGTGTGCTGCATGAGGGGGTCGGCGTGGACGGGTTCGATGTGTCTGAGCTGCGTGGATGAGCTCGATGAGCCCTAAGTGGCAGAGACTAGAGTGGCGGAGAGCTGTGGGCAATGGGCATGACTGTTGCGGATCGTGGGGATGCCGAGGTGTAGCAACATTGGCAGCCATCGCATATCCCTTCCAACAAGGCGAACTGCACGACCGCGATCATATTACTGTACTCCCACGCCTCTCGACACGCTCAGATAGACCTCAACCAGCCTGATATCGCCGGAAGCCTGTACAAAGGCAGATCGTGGTCTCGCGAAAAAGGCCCGTGCATGTCTGACCGACATTGGTATTCTGGACAGGGTCGCCGCTCTCCAGGCGCGGACCAGCGAGTTGGACAGACGAACAAGCATCGTCTGGGTCAGGATCGGGCTCTCGGACTGTCAGGATTCATCGCTATATGCGCGCTGCGGTTTGTGCCCATTAGTTCATTCCAACGACGGATCATTCATTCGTTTGCCTATCACAACGCCCTCGAGCTCGAGTTACAACAAGACCAGCGCAGCACAGCACTCATCCTCGGTAATTTCGATAACCATGGTCATTTACCCGCATCTGCAGAAGCTTCGGCCCGTCAAAAATACCTCGTAAATACCGCATACATTGTTATTGCCCTCTTTTTGCCTCTCCCCAAGATTAAATACTGGTACCATCGCGCACGACCTGCGTCTCCTCGAGGTGCACAACCTCTGGTTTTTCGATACCGTTCTGACCAAACTGGTCGACCTTTGTGCCCTTGAACCGCCACGCCGGAACACGGTGCTCGAAAAGAAGATCGAGCTCGCCATAACTGCGCCCGCGGGTTTCGGGGATCCGAGTCCAGATGTAAATGGTGCAGAGGAAGGCACTAGTTCCCCAGAAGATGCCGCTCTTGGCACCCCAGTTCCACGCTGTTGGGCTCAGCATGCGCGGAACAATGATGCCGCAGGTGATGTTCATGATCTGGTAAGCGATGCGGGAGAGGGCGATCGTCTTCTGCCTCAAGCGGGTGGACGAGAGTTCGCCAATTAGAGTGTAGCACACGGGACCGAGGGAGGAGTTGTAGCAGAAGTTGAGGGCGACGAGGAGGCCGCCAATCGCAAATGTCGTATCAGTGTGGCGCGGGTTGTCATGGCCCACAAAGCCCAGACCACCGATGACGAAGAGAACGATGCTCATCAGCCCCATACCGGAGAGGTAGATTGTGCGACGGCCGAAGAAGTAGAGCGCGATCCAGGAGAAGAACGTTCCGATGATGAACTGGGGTTAGCCGATGAATTACCATACCTCACCATGCTGTTCAGGACCATGTTCAAGCTGAAGGAGAGATTAGTTCCAATTCCAGCTTGCTGGAGGAACTGAACGCCTTGTCCGATGAGGTTTTGTCCGCTGAGGAGTTGCATGGCGAACACCATCATTGAAGCCTCGGTACGCCACCGGTCAATGCCCTTGAAGCACTCGAGGTAGCTCGTGCCCTCCTCGATCGATCGCTCGAGCTCGTTGGTATGTACCATCATCGCGACATTGTTCTTGATATCCTGCTCGCTCACGTAGTCGGGGTTAGTGAGGCGGCGGAGCGACTTCTCGGCATCCTCGAGCCGGTTATTGCGGACGTACCACCACGGCGAACCGGGGGCGCAACAAACGATAATAAACAGGGGAATAACCCACATCCACTGAAGCGTAAAGGGGAGGCGCCAAGACCACTCGCTCTCAATGTCGAGCGTTGCTTTGACGACGCCAGAAGAAAGGAGAATACCAACGCCCCAACACAGATTGACGTAGGCTGTGAGGTAGCCCCGCAGTTGGATCGGACAGACTTCGGAAGCGTAGGTCGTTGTAAGGGTCTGGAACACGCCCCAAGGGATACCGCAGAATACTTCGGCGATGACGAGCATGGTGAGGCTCTGGGCAAAGACGAAGAGGAAGATAAAGCAGGTGAGCGCGATGATTGAGACCTGCATCACAATCTTGGGCCCGAACCGGTCCGCTGCCCACCCATTGATCAAGAGGCCAATGATGCCGCCAGCGCTCGAGCCGTTCGAGAGTGCACTCTGCCACTCCGCGGGGATAATGTATCCGTTAGGTGAGTTGGGCTCGGGCACGCCGAAACGCTTCAAGAAACTTGGGTGGCCATAGAACGAGCCTTTCGTCAGTAATGTCACAGGTGATAGAACGGCGCACCGATCACAACGACGTCGTAGCCCTCCATGATCAGGGCAAAGGAGAGGGCCATCGACCAGAAGATTGCTCGCTTGTGCGTCCGCCACCCAGACGCGAGCGTCATGGTATGCTCGGCTGCCTCGGCGGCAGCCGCGTTCTGGAGCGCTGCGGCGTCTTCGCAACCAGCAGCCTTCTCGTCGAGGATGACTTTGTCTTCGTGGGTCATATTGGAGTCAGAGTTGTGTTGGCCACCTGGGTCTCTGGTTCAACTGACTTATATCAGAGGCGTCGAGGGGTATCTAACTGGCTTGATCCGGGCGTCATTTGGGTGATGTCCGCCTCCCACAGCGGTATCACATGACTCGGACGCGAGATGAGATGAGTAGGAAACGGGCCGTTCTTTCGGTGCGAGATCACCCCGACCCGAGCTCGTTCGAAGGAGTCGATGGCGCTCTGCGTCGCTTTCGAGCTACAGTAAAGGAATGTTGGAGTAGGTGCGGGGCTGGGAATCTGGGTGTACGGAGCCCGATGCGGGTGGGCGGGCCGGGCGGCGCGACGTCGTCTGGTGTGGAGTGAGCAGTGGTTGCACACCGGTGATAACTCCGTGATCTACCCAACACCGGTGATATCCCCCGAGAACCTTCCCTTTCTTAACCCACCTTTGATAGCCAACGCCCCAAAGCGCAAGGAACGAACGTCAAGCTCTGTCTACGTCGACGTCGGCCTAAAGTTAACTGCGTGGTTGGGCTGCCGGAGCACCGGTCTTGTTAACGCCGACCTCCACCCCAAGACCGCCGCCAAGATCGGCCCGATTGTGATGTCACGCCCAGCGCTTGTCTACTACGTGGGCAGCGACTACATTACTGTCGTCCCACGGTTTGGTTCTGCCATCATCTGCATACCCATCACTTACAATGAAGTTCACTGACGGTCTGTGAGTTGCCTGGTGTGATCGAGCTGATGGAAGATGGAGGCGGCCGACGGGCGTCGACTTTGTCGGAGGCGTCGAGGTCGTCGAAGTGCTAAGCGAGAGCAAGGACGGCGTCGAGTTTATCGTTGCGCCGCGACACGTCGCGAACCGCGGCGACACACTCAACAGTGAGATACAAGCTTATAGCGCTGACAGCAGGCCCGCTGCTCACGGTGAGCATCTCGTCGCCGATGGACGACGTGCTCAAGATCCGCCTGGAGCACCATATTGGCGGCAAGAACAACGGACCGCACTTTGAGCTGTTTCCCGACGGGGCGCCGGATGCACCTAAGACAAAGGTATCCCGCCCCGCCGAGAACCACATTGCGTTCATGTCCGGCTCGCTTGGCGTGGACATCAACACTGGTCCCAGGGCGTACGCGCTCCGTTTCAGTGACTGCGACCACGACGAGTTCCTTTGCGCAACCGAGCCCAAGGGACAGGGGTACGCCGACGTGCCGTGGCACCTGACGTTTGGGCAGCAGAGCCAGGCTGGGTGTCTCACCACTTTGGCCGACAGCATGGTGCGGAACGACGACTTTGCGCTCGACACTACCCGCGCCACGGGGCTTGTGCGGTTCATGGTCAACGAACTTACGCTGTCAATTGGCGAGACAATCTACGGCCTCGGTGAGCGGTTTGGACCGTTTGTCAAGAACGGCCAAGTGGTCGGAATCTGGAACCAAGACGGTGGGACGTCGAGTGAGCAGACGTACAAAAATGTCCCGTTCTACCTCTCCAGCAAGGGATATGGGCTGTTTGTCAACCATCCCGAAGAGGTCGAGTTTGAGGTCGGCCGCGAAAAGTGCTCCAAGATCGGGTTGAGTGTTCGCGGTGAACGCCTCGAATACTTTGTCATTGGGGGTGGTAGCATCAAGGCCGCATTGCAAAACTATGTACGCCTGACGGGTCGTCCTGCCCTCCCACCGGCTTGGACGTATGGGCTTTACCTCTCGACATCGTTTACGACGTCGTATGACCAGAAGACAGTGAGCGGGTTCCTGCACGAGATGCGGGAACGCAAGTGTCCCGTGCGCGTGCTGCATCTCGACTGTTTCTGGATGAAGCGGTACGACTGGTGCTCGTTCCAGTTTGATCCGGACACGTTCCCCGACCCGCAAAAGTACCTCGCCGACGTCAAGCGCGAGTACGGCGTCAAGGTGTGTGCGTGGATCAATCCTTACATTTCGCAACGGGCCGTCATCTTTGCCGAGGGAGTCGAGAAGGGATACTTTCTCAAGCGGAAGAATGGCAACGTGTGGCAGTGGGACGAGTGGCAGCCGGGTATGGCCATTGTCGACTTTACCAACCCCGCAGCGTGCAAGTGGTATGCAGGGCTCGTGCAGCGCCTTCTCGACATGGGCGTTGATACAGTCAAGACCGACTTTGGCGAGCGTATTCCCCACATTGACGTCGTGTATCATGACGGCTCGGATCCTCGCAAGGCGCATAACTTTTATTCGCTGCTGTACAACAAGTGTGTCTTTGAGGTGGTGGAAAACAAGTATGGCAAGCACGAGGCGGCGCTGTTCGCGCGCTCGGCGACGGCTGGTGGCCAGCGATTCCCGGTTCACTGGGGTGGCGACTGCGAGAGCACGTACGAGGCCATGGGCGAGACGCTCCGTGGTGGTCTGAGCCTCAGCGCATCGGGCTTTGCGTTCTGGTCACACGATATTGGCGGATTCGAGGGCCATCCCGACCCCGTACTTTTCTCACGTTGGGTCGCCTTTGGACTGTTCAGCTCCCACTCGCGCCTACACGGAAGCGCATCGTACCGCGTCCCTTGGAACTATGGCGAGACTGCCGTTCAAGTCACGGCCAAGATGGTGCGCACAAAGTGCCGCCTCATGCCGTACATCTATGGCGAGAGTCTCAAAGCCCACGAGACTGGTATTCCCGTCATGCGCGCCATGATCATCGAGTTCCCCCAAGACCCCGCGTCCGCCTACCTCGACAAGCAGTATATGTTTGGCGACAACCTCCTTGTCGCACCCGTCTTCCATAACACCAAGGCTGACTTTTACATCCCCGCAGGCCGTTGGACGTGTTTCTGGACAGGCGAGGTGATCGAAGGGCCTAAATATGTCCGCAAGACCGACTACCCCATCGACCAGATCCCTGTCTTTGTGCGGCCCAACTCTGCCCTTCTACTCGGCCCCCAGGACGTCGACAAGCCCGATTACGAATACGCCAAGGTCGGCCTCGAGGTGCGCACGTACGAACTCGAGTCCGAGGTAGAGGTCAAGGTCCCTACAGGCAAGGGTGCCAAGTGGGCCGGGTCCGTCAAGGTCGCTCCAGGAGGCAAGGTCAGCGCGTCGGGCGTCGTGCTCAAGAACTAGTCGCCAGATCAGTAGTGTTAGAATACATTAGTGAATGGACCTTTGATGTTCAAGCAATGCAAGGCGATAACTAACAGAAAAAGAGTGTACCAAAAGAAGATCCATTAACTGTGTTTAGGGGGTGTAGATGACATACAATGCACGTGCATGGTGCACTGCGCAGATGGAGGAGTGTTCGTGAAGAATCATGAGAGCTACGATACGTCCCTTGTCGCGAGCTGGACGGCAATGGTCCGCCGCCCGCCGCGAGGGTATGGGTCACCGAGAACCCATAATGCAACAAGTCCAAAGTTTTACGCAGAGAAGGCAATGGCGGCGAGGACGGCGGCGAGGGCAATGGCAGCCGAGGCGTACGACTTGGTGGCACCCGACTTGGGGGTGACCGAGGCGCCTGCCGGTGACCCCGAGGTGGAGCCAGTGGCGGCGCCGCCGTTGGCGCTCTTGCCGGTGGTGATCTCCGGCGCCGCGCCGGTCTGGGTGCCGACCTTGGGCTGGAAGACGGTGCCCGAGCCGGGGATCTGGGTGGCAGTGACGTTGGCCGAGGTCTCGATGTAACCCTCGGAGTTGGGGAGACCAAGGCACTCGATGATCGACTTCATGGCGTACTTGCCCGATGCAACGGCCATGGGAAGGAAGTAGCCGACGGCAAGGTCAACAGTCTGCTGGTAGAGGTCGTGCTGGAGGACGATGAAGCCGGTGTCGAGCTCGGGGACGGTGTCGAGAATGTCCTGGAAACGCGAGACGGCAGTCTCACCGCTGGCCTGGCCACCGGGAATGTTCCAGTCGGTGGTGTCAAGAGTCTTGCCGTTGTGGCGGGTCCACATGACGGGAGTAAGGCCCATCTGAGCGGCAATGCCACGGACACGGTCGTCAATGTCACCGTAGGGAGGGCGGAAGGTGTTCGGGGTCACGCCGACGACATCGTGGATGGCCTGCTTCGTCCAGCCGAGCTCGGCAACAATCTCCTCGTTGGAGAGCTTGGTGAGCGAGGGGTGCGACCAGGTGTGAATCGAGAGCTGGTGGCCGGCAAGGTACTCAGTGACGACCATCGACGGGTACGAGATGACACGCGAGCCGACGAGGAAGAAGGTCGACTTGATGTTCTTCTCCTCAAGGTAGTCCAGGAGGAGAGGCGTGTATGGGGAAGGTCCGTCGTCGAACGAGATACCCCAAGTGTACTGGTCTGGGCACTCGGCAATGTCGGTATTGCGAGTGCAACCACCGCAAGTCCACCAGCAGCGGCTGGCATCGTTGGCGGCAGCAGGTGAACCCGCACAGGTACCGTCCGTGACGGTCAGGTTGGGGACGAGAGCCCAGTTAATCTCAGAGATCCATTTCTGGACCTGAGGCGAGTTGGTGGGCGGGATCTTGTCAAGCTCGGGGTAGTTGAGGTATGACGGGGCGGTGGGGATGACAGGAGCGCCCGAGATGGTGGGTGTCGCACCCGGAAGGCCCGTCGAGTACATGGCAACCGTCTTGGACGAAGGCGCATCCTTCGTGATCTCTTTGAGGGCGCTGGCGTCAGCCGTGGAACAAGGCCGCCGGGGCCCGCGGGAAACGCATGCCGTGCCATCGCACGGGCCATCATACCGGACATGGTTGCTGGCAAATGGTCGATGCACGACTCAAACCGACTTACGGAATCTGGTAGCCCTCGACGGTGTGGACAGGCATGGATGGGATATCCGGGCGGATACTGGCCGTGATGGAGGGGGCGATGGCCTGGGCGGCAGCACCAGAAAGGAGCGAGAGAAGGACGACGGCGGCCATGGTGACTCGGCTGGTCGGGGAAGGGTGTGGATTAGGTGGCGGCGTGAAAGCGCAAGATGTGAGGAGATGTAGGATAGGTCTAAGGAGTGTGTCGGTGTGGTTGATTAATCAATCTGAAATCAACTTGGAACCGTTGGTGTTGGTTGTTGGTGTCCGAGAAAGTGAAGAGAGCTTGTTGCGAGTCTTAAGAGAAAGGAAAGTGAAAGAGCGTGGAATGGAGAAAAGGTGAGAGAGAGCGTTTGAGGAGATGATGTGAACAAGCGACGTTGTGCACTGACCTCTTATTGTAATAGTCTAGTCAGCTTTGGGCATGTTGCTCCGAGCTCGACCAACTCTTTCAAGAGATGTAAAGGGTCGATTGAGGTCATCCTGAAGTACCTGGAGAGGAGCGTGCATTGTGATGAGGGCTGATAGATTCAGATATTACCTTCAAGTGGCTTGAAATCAGTTCAAGTCATCAGGTGGTGTTTGTATTTCATGATTACTGTAATAAGTGAATTACCTGCCAAGAATCGTCCATGAGTACAAGTCAGTCAGGGTAAAGATCTCATTCACGAGGGTAGAGGCGTCAAAGGGAAACTTCCAACTCCCCCTTTGAGGCGTAGAGGCGTTCACCTCTCTCTCTCTCTCTCTGCTTGTAGGAGAGTACGGTATGAAGATGAATAACTTAGCCGGTCATTGTGACGATTCGAATGTTGTTGTGAAGGGTTTATCAAGTGGATCTTGGCCGCAGCTGGGTTTGGACACGCACGTACTGGTACGAGCACATGCGTACAGTGAAGCCATCAGCTACCTCTCAACCTAGCAGACTGTGTCGGGCATTGCCGTCAGTCGAGAGCCGTGCCACCAAGCAAGGACAAGGGTTTGAACGGTGCACTGACCCATGGTCAGCATGCCAGCTACAAGGGGCAGCGTGGCGTGCGGGGACTCCCGGAAGCGAGCCCTGTCAACCCGTTCTTGTGACGCCAAGACAGCATCTTAATGGGTAAGAGGCCTTGGCAGCAGATGGCAACGACTGGACCTCGGACGCCGCTCGGACCTTGGCTTGGTAGCGTCACGACGCGTGAATGTCGGTCGAAGATGGCGAGTTCAGAATGAGGAGTTTGGTGGCATGGTCTCGATGCGAGATGGAGCGATGATGGGTAGAAACGGCAAGTGCATTTGTCCTTCTGGAGAGGGTGTATGGGATAGGTTAGGCAGTTGTCCTATTGCCCTTTAGCTAGCGAGTTGGATGGGGTAAGGTGAGGGAAGGGTTACGCCCGCGCGATGCGCGCGATGGACAGCCCAAAACACGTGAGTCTATATACTCTCCATCATTCCTGCTAAAGCTGCTGAATAAAAGCCATGTGGCCATCGGGCCATGTGGATTTGCTTTAAACCTTCCCCTATATAACAAGTTGCGAAGATTGTGCCTGATTTGGTGCCGAAAAACCTATGTCCGACACCACGTGCTTAGCGCCGACATTTGAAGGATTGGCTGGCCCTGGGAGGCTGGCCACCGAGTCGGCCGTCCTCACCGTCGAAGCTTGCTCTCTATCCATCAAAACACAGCAACAATGGGTGCCACCAGGTGCGCCGACCGGACACACCAACGACGTCGTGCTGACACAGAACGTTCTTTCCGATCCGCGCGCTCTTCTCGCTTTTGAACCACCCCTTTACCCCCCGCGACACGTCCATTCTCGCGCACCGAATCTATCATCGAACATGTCTGCGTACAGGCTTTACACCAAGGGACGCGTGCTCGGCCACAAGCGCGGAAAGCGCAACTCGCGCCCCAACCAGTCGCTCGTTGCGATTGAGGGTGTTGACACGGCTGAGGCCGCTCGCTCGTACCTCGGCAAGGTTAGTCGCAACGGTGGCACGCGACTGGACGGGAGGGAAGGAGATGGGACGGTGTGTGAGGGAAGGATGTCCGGAGCTCGGGAAGCGAGGCAGAGTTCGAAGAGAACGAGAGCGAGAGATGGGAAATGAGGTCGTCGTCGGTGGTGGTGTGTTGGCTGAGTTGGGAAGGGCTGCTTCCGACCAAAGTCGCTGTAACCTCCCCTCCTCAGCCGTGCACATCCACCTCGTGCGCATCCCAACGCCCTCACTGCGATTCTACTCTCTTCTGTCTGCGCTCCACCCAAGCACCGGGCAATCTTGCACTCCTGCTTCCACCCCGACCCATCACCCAGCCTCACAGTACCAGTCTGCGCCTTGCAAACCGCCCAACCCCAAAAATCATTGCTAACCCCAGCGCATCGCCTACGTCTACAAGGCCAAGCGTGAGGTCAACGGCTCGCGTGTCCGCGTCATCTGGGGCCGCATCTCGCGCCCCCACGGCAACTCGGGCGTCGTCAAGTCCAAGTTCACCACCAACCTCCCCCCCAAGGTGTTCGGCGCGTCGTGCCGCATCATGCTCTTCCCCTCGAACATCTAAAACCGACGTTCGCCATCTCCCTCACGTCACGTTCCTCTTCTCTCTTGCTGGTGCTAGGGGGAAGAGCCTTGCATAGCGCAGCCCCAGGGCTCTGGTACGCGATAATGTATTAGGGTCTGCAGATGCCGCGGGCTTGTGCTGGTACTTGGTCAGCGGGTGTGTCAGAGAGGTCTGTCTGCAACATTGAGTGGAGGAATGGAGGAACGAGTGTAGATGGGTTGCTGAGCTGGCGTTAGTACTGACTTGAGGATGTGGGGCTGGATCAGGAGCGAGATTTCGGGGTCGGGGCAACCTCACAACTTCTAGGATCCCAATGGTCTCTGCCTTATCTCCCAAGTATTGTGCGGAGCGTGCGGTTTCACCAACATAAGCCATACATAAACAGTGCAATGAGGAATCTTGTACAGTGAGGATGTGGGTGAACTCTACCAGCACGCACTTACTTGCCCGCCTGCGCGCGCTTGGCAGCTTTCTTGGCCTTCTTCAGCTCCTTTGCCCGCTCATCTAGCGCAGACACCCGGGGCCGCTTACTCTCCACAGCGCCAGCCTCCTCTCTACCGCGCTTCTTCCCACTGGCGCTGGGCACACTACTAGCGCTAGACACGCTACTCTCTCTGCTGATGCTGAGCTTGTCCTTGAGCTTGGCGTAGAGGTTATCCGACAGATTACCCTTCTTGCCGCCCTTCTTGTCCTTTGGTTTCTCTTTGCCAGCCTTGAGCTTCTCCTTCCCCTTCTCCAGGACCTTCCCTTTCGGTGGTGGAGAGAAGCCCTTTGGTCGCTGAAAGGTTCGTTCCTCAGGCGGGGGTGTGGGCTCGTTCGCGCGCGATTTTGTGCGTTGCAGCTGAACCTCCTTCGTATCCATAGGCTCGTCCACACGCGACTTTGTCCGCGTGATGTCGCCTGCAAAGAACCGCCCCGCCTGCTGTTAGTCGAATGACTGGAATGACTGGCTTTTGAGAACCAAGAATCGACAACTCACCGAGACACCCTTCTTGCCTCGGATGGCGACCTCGTCGTCGCTATCACTCATCAACTCGTCGTCTTCATCTCCACTCCTCTTCTCTTCCACTTTCGCCATCCCAAACGACATGCGACCCGACGCTGCCCCAGTTGACTCGTCGTCCTGGAGGAAGGGAAGGTATGACGCGACGAACTGGACGCGCGGACGTGTTGACGGCCCAGCCTCGGCGTTACGGCGAGGGAGAAACCACTTGGCCTCGGCGTCATCTTCCAATACAGGTGTCGCCGGTTGAGCAGGCGCGGGAACCGGTGTTGCGACAGATGGTGCGGGCGAGGCGGGGGTCGCGGGGGTGGTCGACGCAGATGGACCAGCGGATGCTGGCACAGGAGACGCGGTAGAGGTAGGCGCCTCCGTCTTGGCCGCGCGCGCGGCGGCGCGCTGCATGAACTTGAGGTTCAGCGTTCCGGTCGAGAGCACCATGGGCAGTTGTGTTGATGATGATGGAGCTGCGATTTCAACTAGTGGCAAGTTTGAATCTGTTGATCTTGCGGACATTCCCTAATCTCCGTAAATCAGGCCAAGGTCAACGAACTCAACTTGTCTCGCCAAACCATCAGGCCAACAGATAACACATCTCACAACACATCAAATCACGGCAATGACGGCCACACTCACCGACCCACCCATCCGAACGTCGCTTCTTCTGGCTCTAACGACACAGGGTGCGCTCCTCAACGAGTTATTCACCGCTCTCCCCTCGTCGTCCTCGGACATTCCAGCGCTTCATGCCTCTCTCGTACAGAGCAGTGCGCAGCTTGACGCCCTCGCTGCCGACGCGGAGGAACATCAGCGCGCGTGGGCCGCACTACTGGCCCAGAAGGCTGAGGTAGAGGACCTGGAGAGGCGGATACGCGCACTACTGCGCGAACTCGAGGGCGGGCGTGTCGAGCTCGAAGCACTTGTTGATGAGGGCCGGCGCGTTAGCGATAGCATCGCACTCCGCGAGGACGGTAAGGTCGAAATATGGCAGCGCTGATACCCAGATCCGGTCGGCGTACCTGTGCTCCTGGCGCAGGCGCATGCACTTGCGCGCACGACCAGCGCCCCAGTGTCCAGCTTGCTTGCGCCAGTCGACCGCGCGCAGGCTACCCCCTGGCCTAATGAGACGCAGATGCGCCAGGGTCTGCTGTGGCAGCTTGGCGGTAGTATGAGTGGCATGGGAGATGTCGGTGTCATCGGTCAAGGTGAGCTTGTGTTGTCGTCAGGATAAAGCTCACGCAGACCAAGAGCCGGAGAAACAAGGGGAGCGCGTCGAGGTCGTCCACGAAGAGCAGGTGCGTCGGTACAACCCCGAGGCCGTGTTCAAGCTCGACTTCAACTCGGATGACTCGGACGACGATTAGTCTCCAGGTCCATGGTCCACTTCCACTCGCACAGCTTCGCAAACCATGTATCAGTCTCGACAACCAGTGTTGTATGCATGCAGGGGTCCCAGAGGTATCATGTCTAGAGGTATAAGCGATCACCAGTTGTTGATCATCTCGCGCGAAAGCGGCTCCGTCTCCATCTCGTACTCGACGTTGACGTGCGGGCCTGGATGTTAGCTCAGTCATGGGGATCAGCATAGCTAGACTTACGCTTCTTGCCCGAACGCTTCGGCTCGCGCGGTGCCTTGCGCTTCGTGCCGGCCGCGGGTGCTGGTGGCTTCTTGCCCTTCTTGGGCTCCTCTGCCTCGTCGTCACTTCCCTCCTCGTCCTCGTCGTCGTCCTCGTCCTCGTCCGACACCTCAAGGTCGGACGGGAAGTCCTGCCCCTCGTCATCCTCCGAGTCATACTCGTCAAACTCGCTCCCGCTGTAGTCCTCGAGGTCATTGACGCTTTCGTCGTCCGAGTCCTCGACAAACTCGCGCTCGCCGCCCTCCCACTCCTCCTCGTCCAAGACACTGTCGTCGTCCTCCATGTTCTCGAGTTTGTCCTTTTGCTTGTCGAGGTCGAGGACTTGGCGCCACACGTCCTCGTTAACGTTGAGCGGCGCGTCCCCATACGCCTTGGAGCGCAGGCGCTCGAGCAGCTCCTTCTCAATGCTCTTCTCGAGCTTGGCAGCTGCGAGAGCCTTGCGCTCGCGTGTCGCCTCACGACGCTCCAGCTTCTTCTTGATCCCCACCATTTTCGGCCTTCAGTTAGCGCCAGAGTGATAGAATAACATACTGCTGTGTCATGCTCAGTCGCCGCATCTTGATCAGGTACTGCGTGATCTTAGTCAAACGCTGCTTGCACTTGTGCGTGATGAAGTTGGGCCAGTAGATTAGCTCCTTGTCGATCTGCTCTAGCGCCTTGGTGTAGTTGTTCGACAGCTTGATCCGTTCCCACAGGTTGGCTGGCGAATGCGCACGCTCAATCGTCTTCACGTAGAGATAGAGCACACCTGGCGTCAGCTGCTGCAGTTGTGGCATCGGGAACTCACCTTCCTTCTCGCGCACTGTCGCATACCGCGAGTTGGCGAGGGGGCACGACTGCCTCGAGCAGAAACCCGTCAGGTTGAACTCATTGCGGCAGAAGTTCTGCGTGACAGTCCTTGGGGGTTAGCTAATCCAGACACTCGGCTAGCTACTCACTTGACCTTGTAGGAGCAGAACCTGTTGTTAGTGCGTGCTGGTAGTGGTCGTGTGAACGTACTGCTGGTTGATGACCTGCCAGATGATCTCGTCAGACTGATCTTGTCAGCTCGATTCAAGGAGATTGTTTCAGCTGCTTACCTGCATGATGGGCAGAACAACAGTTGATGATACCGAGATGTAATAGTGTTGACAGTGGTGACGGTCCGCCGAGGGATGTCCTGATCTCGAAATTTGTGTGCTTAGATGCGGGGAACCCAAGTTGGGGGCAACCGGAATCAAATTCGTGCGGAATCCATTCCCTATTTCATTCGCCACCAAAGCCTCCAGCCAGTACACTGGGGCCAAGCAATCCAAGCCGATCAACCCCAGTCGTGACGCGTTTCCCGACCACTAGCATCTCACAATGTTCGTCCTAAGGCAACCATCAACATCACGGGCCGGTGCCATCCTTGCACGAGGTGAGCTCATTGCTGTGAAATACCAAGCTCGTGTTGACGCTCTCCTTGCCCGGCCATCTCTGTTTGAACAGCCACGCGTCCTCCTCTCCGCACTTTCCGCATCTCGGCCACGGCTGCCGTCGCGCACTTTGACACACAGCTCCTTGTCGAACGGTTGCAGAAGAATGGGATGACCCAACAGCAGGCCGAGGGCGTCATGAAGGTGTTGGCGGAGGCCGTTGACGAGAGCGTGCGCAACATGGAGGCAGGGCTTGTGTCCAAGAGCGAGCAGGAGAAGCATCGGTACACGCAGAACGTCGACTTTGCGCAGCTCAAGAGCGAATTGCAGCTGCACGAGAAGAACGACTTGACGTTGATGAAGGTGGGTGCTCGGGGGGCAGGGGTGTGAGGGGGAATGGATAGGGAGAGACGGGAAAGGGAAGGAGAGCGGTGAGCTGGAAGAGATACTGATGCCAGGCCGAGAACGACAGACTCATGGCTGACGTCGAGAAGCTCAAGCAGCGTCTGCGGGAGGAGGTTATGCGCACGCAAGCCGGCGTGCGCCTCGACCTCAACCTGGAGAAGGGGCGGATCCGGGACGAGAGCACGCAGCAGGAGCTTAAGATCAAGGAGGTCGACACGCGCATCGAGAGCGAGATTGCTGGTCTACGCACGCAGATCGAGCAGGCAAAGTTCTCGATCCTGCAGTACCTCGTTGGTGTGGCAACAGGTTCCGGTGCTCTTCTCCTCGCGTACATGCGCATGATGCGGTAGTCTCCATTGGCCACGCGCTCCACCTTTGATTATATGAATGCTAGACTATAGATTGAGAGGGAAAGGGAAAGGCACTTGGTGACTTTGTAGATGGTACAGTAGATTGTGGATTTGGCTCCGCTGTTGACATACTAATGACGCGAGACACCGATCAGTGCACCTTCCTCAATCTCCTCTCTTTACCTCTCCCCGCCTCACAATGACAACGGCACCCCAACAGCAGCCAATAATTACGCCGTCCGAACTCGCAGCCGACCTCGACGCCCTCCAGCGTCTTCCACCAAGCACACTCGCGAAACTCATCGACCCTTCGGCTGAACCAACCCCGAAGCCAGCCGACGCGACCACCCAGCTCGCGGCCTTTGGTCCGTCCTCTGGCCCCGCTGCCAGTCTGGCCTTGACCACGGCGTACGCTGCCGAGATGCGTGACGGTGCGGCCAAGCTGCGCGCACAGGAGATTGGGGGGCCCGCGTCCGCGATCGCTGGTGGACGTGGTGCGGCGTCTGATTTGGCGACGCTGGAGCGGATCCGGAGTGTCGCCGAGGAGATTCAGGCTGCTGTGGAAGAGTATGCGGGTGCAGGGAAGTGAGAGGAAACGTAGGTGAGTCTGGTGTGATGGGATGGGCGTGATGGGATCAGAGTCAGTTGAATCCAGTACCGCCGAGAACTGACACCAGTCTGCCCTCCATATAATCAGCGAGCCGACAAGGCAGCACTTCGGGTGTACATACGGGACGTAGACGGCGTGTAGACACGCCGATAGACGCCATTGGCACGCAGATGATCCAGCAGAGATCGCACTCTCAACTCCTCCTCTGTATTCCCTCCGCATCCCCAGCGTGTCTACTGGGCATTTGCCGTACCATCCGGCGTCCCACTTCCAACCCCTCCCAACCCAGCTAGAACTGTACAACATGCATGATGCCGCTACCGCTTTCCCTTCTTCTTCTTCTTCTTCTTCCCGCCCTCAGCAGCCGGGGCAGGCTTTGGCGTCCCCGGGGCTGCCGGCGACGCGACGCCCGACCCGACCATTGGGTCGTCTCCCTCGACTGCGGGCGTCCCTGCACCGCCCGAGCCCGAGTTGAGCAATGCCGCGGTGGGCGCGCGGCGTCGCGCGTTGGCTATGGTGGAGAGGAGGCGGTGGTTGAGCGTCTCGAAGCGGTTCAGGATGATGGCCGAGTGGGTCTTGTACATGAGGCACTGGCGTTAGCTTGTCTCAAAAAGGCGATAGCTAGACGTTGGGTCGACCCAAGAAAGGAGAGGAGGGACCTGAAGAGATATAGGAGGGTTGATCATGCGCGCCGCATATCAACAAGCGCTCATGTCCTCTCCACACGAGATGCAACAGGTACGCCTAAGAACATGGTCACCGAGAAGGGTCCCGGTACGGCGATGAGCTCCCCCATTTCTCCTGCGCCTGTATACCACCGTCCAGCCAGCGTAACCCACCTTGCTGTCGTCCGTCACCTTGAGCACAAGCTTGCCCGTCTTGGCCTCAAACTTGATGACATACCGAGCCTGGCATCAGCTGTCGTCGTCCGTCTCCGCTGCCGTCTCCGCAACGGTCCTCCTCATCAGGTCCCCGTCAAGCCCCCATCTGATCTCCCGACCCATCTCCATCCAACCCCCTTCTTTCCCAACCTTCCTCGTACACACCTTCCTCGGCGCGCGGTTGTACAGATCAATGACCGCCTGATGTCAGCTGGCAGTATCCTGATAGGTAACGTACACTCTCAAACTCGGTCCACGTTTTGGTGTAGACCATGTTCGCTGGCCCTCTTGTGGGCTTTAGTTGTTAGGAGGTTGAGCTAGTATAGGTAGGTACTTGGCAAGCTGCACGCACACGCGACCTCCATCTCAACTCTTGAGTTGGACGTCAATCGTCAGGGCATATCACTGGACCTGATCAGAATCCTCAGCCACGTCATTGTCAATACACGTGGTCGCCACCTACAGTGCCCTGGACACGCCCCCCCCCCCCCCCCCGTGCCAAGGTATCCCGCGCTCGATCGCGTCGAGTGCACTCCATCAATACTCCACGTCCAACATGTCCGGCTTCCTCAACAGCATTGGGTGGGTACTGATTCAGGCCAGTGGGGGGCCAGTAAGAGAGACTGTCTGCTTCTGACCGGCGTCCTCTTGCAACTGACCCGCACCGCACCTCTCTCCCAGTCCCGCTGACCTCAGCCGTCTGCGTGCACCCAAACGCGCCCCAATCCCAAGCCAGCTCAGTCCCAGCGCCGGAGGATATGAAGCACCTCTAGTGTCTCCCGGCGCCGAGCTGAGTGGCATGCCGCCTAGTCCTGGGCCCAAGCCACTCTTTCTGTGCCAGCCGTTCGTGAAGGCCGCCCTCGTCAAGGGGAGCTTTAAGACAATCGTTGCGCCGCCCAAGTATGTCGACGTTAACGAATGGGTTGCCATCAACTGTGAGTGTTTTCGGAGCTGCTGTTACACTCCTACAACGACATGGACGCTGTGGCCAGCTGAGCCTCTGCCAGTTCTCGCCTGTTCCCTCGTTGACACCAGTGTTCGACTTCTACCACAACTTGAACCACTTCTACTCGGCGCTCACCGAGTTCTGCACCATTCACAACTGCCCCACAATGAGCGCGGGACACACCCTCAACTTTCTGTGGCCAGACCAGAACCAGCGCCTCGTGTCCCTCCCAGCGCCAACTTATATCGACTTTGTGATGAGCTGGCTCCAGAAGCTGCTCGAGGACGAGCACGTCTTCCCAACCAAGTCGGGTGAGTTGCGAGGGTGTAGTAGAGAGAGTGGAGCAGGGAGGGTTGGGCAGGGAGAAGCGATGGACAAGTTGGAAAAGGACGAGAGGATGAAGGCCAAGGAGAAGAGCAAGGAGGGGCTGACAACAGGCCGCGACTTTCCCTCGTCGTTCGCATACACTGCCAAGCACATTTACAAGCACCTCTTCCGGGTCTTTGCGCACCTCTACCACGCGCACTTTGAGCAGGTTGTCCACCTCTCCGTCGAGGCACACTTTAACAGCCTGTTTGCACACTTCCTCGCGTTTGGCAAGGAATTCGACCTGCTCGTCATGAAGGACCTCATGACGCCGCAGGGAATGGGACAGGGCGTCGCCGAGCTCGCCGACCGCTGGCGCGAGATGGGCATTCTCGAGGTTTAGAGACGAGGCGGGGATGTTGTACATTGCATTCGATAGACGACACGCTCATGAACCCTGCGCTTGGCGTGTGTGCGGGTGTAGGTAACACTGCACAAAGGTGTGTCAACAGACTGAAGATCCCCCTGGGTGGCCATGTGTCTCAGGAACTGGACCACGCTCATTCCATTCCGTACATCATCAATATCAGCATGGGGGTTGTCAATTTCATAGACGAGCACTGGAGATAGCAGACAGGACGAGACCAAGTAGGCTCTGGCAACGGGCATAGAATGACATATCAAGTAGTACATGCTTAACTAACTCTCCCCAAGACTCGCCCTGCATATGGTCCAACTTCGTCCACCCACCAAGCATGGTCTGCAGAGCTAATTATAACGCGTGAGTCCTACTACGGGTACAGTAAGACGGGGTAACTGGGTAGCACATGCTAGATCATAGAATACGTTAGATCGACTGTGAGAAGGCGTCGATAAGTGCCGCAATGTACTTTGACATGTTTGAAAGGCTGGCGTCAGGTGATCCTTCAAGGGAGACGTACCGGTCGAGCTTGACGCCTGTAAAGCTCATGTCGGTCAGGCCCTTCATGCCGAGGTCCTCAAGGACCTGGTCACGCGGGCGGACGGGAATGTTCGTTTGGCCAGAGCTCACGCTGGCCGAGTAGTTCTTCTTGTGCACCGACGAACTGCTGTCGGTTGCCTGGCCAGTTGGGAACGTGTATGTGGCATCGGCCATGGCGCGCTCAAAGATTAGGGTGACATTTTGCAGGATTGCCGTCGACGTCGTCGTGGTGAGCACGCCCGTCATGCGCGGGATGAGTGTGTCGTAGGCTGTCGCGACCACGTCTGGTGCGTCCATGCTGGCGTCTGCCAGAAGACGGTAGAGCACTAACTTCTCTGCGTCACTGCTCACGTTGGTGAGGATCGTGACAATGAGAGTGACGAACAGGAGCACCTTTGAGTTGTCCAGCAACGATAGCAGGTCGTAGACGCCGAGGTTGGCAATGTCTGGCATTCTGTCGTTCTCTAACACGACATTGGCGACCTGGAGGAGCTCCCGTACGGACGCCGGGCTGCTGGCCGATAGCGGTAGCAGTGCCGTGAAGAACGGCACGCTCCGCCCCTGTAGGAGTCGGTCACGGTCCTCGATCGTCTCCTCGGCGCATGATAGGCGGAGGAGCTCGGTGAGCGTCTCGATCGTAAGGGCCCGTGTGTTGGGGTGGCGCACGCCCTTGTTGATGATCGCTACCAGCGAGTAGTACGGGTCCGTGTCAAAGTTGACACCGCACATCTGGTCAAGCTTGTTAGCCTGCTCGCCCGTGGCTGCGCGTGCCTCCATGAGCACCCCAAAGATGTTCTTGGAGGACTGGGTTGAGCGCAAATGACGGATGGTCGTGAGCAGCAGCTCGAGCGCCGGACCGAACAGCGGGATGTACGACAGCTGCAAGACAGAGACAGCGATCCAGAAGAGGACGTTGGCGTACTTGCTGTCGGAGTGTAACCCACCCATGACCCGTGCTAAGCAGCGGAGCATGCTGACTACTGGCACAGTGTCGTCCTCATGGAACGAGCCAAAGGCACCACTGAGGGCCACGACAATCTGGTAGACCACGTCGTCGTCCACGTCGTCCTGCGCGAGGTACCCGAGCGCGATGAATGCTTGGGGCTGCGTCGCAGGGTTGTGCTGGAAGCAGGTCGCAGCGACAAGACCCATCCAGCGCGCACGCCAGGCGTTGGCGCAGTCCATCGAGGGAGCACCCGCAGTGAGGACGTCACCGAGGAAGTTAGTCACCTTGTTGAGCGAGTCGAGGTGAGATAGGCCGGTTGGGTCCCAATGTGTGGCGCCGGCAAGTTCAAGACTTCCCTGGTTCTGCACCAAGCCAAACGCGTGGATCATCTCGGGTTGCTGGGCCTGCTGGAGAAGGTGTTGGAGCGTGGTCGCGTCCATATCCCCAGCGGCCGCAATCGTGGCCAACGACTGGAGGATGTTGATTACCAGGCCATACACAATTTGGCGCATCATGACCGGTCCGATGCCCGAGATGAGAACGATGGTGTGGAAGAGGTCCGGCAAGAACAGTTGCGTGTCGAGGGCGTTTGGTGGGCTGAACGCGAGGGCGAGGTTGATCCGCGCAAGCGTGCAGATCTCGTTCCATGACGGGCTGTCGCTGAGGATGTTAGTTGGCTTGACACACGTCTGTCCGATGCTCTTGCGGAGGCGCGCGACGACCTTGCCACGGACAGCTGTTGAACTGAGCGAGACGAGAATGTCGGCCGCGCCCTCGGCCTTCTCGGATCCCGGACCAGCGTTAACAGCGAGGTGCAGCAGTTCCCGGACAATGAGGTCGATGAGCGCTTCGTGTGAGGAGGCGAGCACCCTCCACACGTGCTCCTGGATAGAGAGATGGAGCCGCTTCCGCTCGGCGACAGTTAGGGCGATGAGGCTTCTAACGACGTCGGCAACCTGTTTGGCGTTCTCGACCCCGTCGTCACGTGATGGCTTGGCGAACAGCTCGAGGTTCTTGAGCCAGGGCCCGACGTAGTGCAGACAGGCGGCCTTCTGGGGCGTGTCGGCCTTCGCAAAGCCGACGGTCCACTCCTTCAGGAACTCGAGGGTGAGATTGGGAGCAGTCGTGGCCAGCGCCTTGCTAAGCTTGTAAACAAACGACAGCGAGTTACTCGGTATAGTGAGGCCTGTTGATACCTTGAGGACTTGTGACGCAAGGTCGTACTTGAAGAACTGGCACAGCTCGTGGACGAGATTGTAAGCCCCGAGACGAAGGGTCTCGTCGCTCGACGACAGGTTGAGGAACGCGACGTTGAGCAGTGTTCCGGGCACGTCGGTTGGACGCAGGATGCGATCGTCAGACGGCGTTGTCCTGAACCGGCTGACCGCGGCGCGGATGATCTGGGCGAGCTCGTTACGCTCCACTTACAGGTCAGCAACCCTTGGACTACGAGTACACTCACCGCTCTGGGATGTGAACGTGACAGTCTTGTTATGCGAGTACTTGAGTGTTAACTGGTCGGTGTTCTGTCTACCCATCGTAATCTCGTTGACGTCTGCCAGGTCGATTACGTCGATGATGTACGACTTGACCGACGGAGTGAGGTCCTGTTTCCTCCACTGCGAGTCAGCGGGCGCGATGCATGAATGTACTCACCGACGCCACCTGGATGCTCTCCGTCGACAGCTTGACGACAACAGGAACTAGCTGCTCATGGTCCGAGACACACTGCAGGCTCGTGAAGACGTTCTCAGCATTATATGCCAGGACCTTGGTCCGCTCCGGCAGTTCGTAGCCGTTGAAGGCGGGGATGAGGTCGTGGATCTCCGCGGGCGAGCTCGCCGCGATGACGTTCTTCATCGTCGGTGCGTATGGCTGGAACTCGGCGAGCAGTTGACGGAAGCGTTTCTTGACGTACGAGTTGGGGTTGTACAACACCAGGGTGTGGATTAACGGCATGATCCGCGGTGGACACATCTGCAAGGATCGCCTCAGCCATGGTATGGGGATCTCGCTCTGAGGAGAGAAGTCGGTCATGTCGACGATGACGTCGAAGTAGTCGGTCACGTTGTCCATGAGCGAGAAGATCCGGTACGCGAGCAGGTCGTAGTCGACAAGCGCGACATGCGCCAGGATGAGGTAGAAGATTCGCCTTCCGGCCTGGCTGGGCTGCCCCTCATAGAACGCGGAGGCTGCGCTGTCGGTGTTGCGGCCCGCGTTGTGGCGCATGAAGTCGTCATAGACCTGGGAACGAGCGCTAACGCTGAGCCGCACCGGATCAGGCAACGGCCCAGTCTCGTCCATGATCCGGCGGAGGTTGGCGAGGGCACCCTTGCCGTCGAGGTCGAGCCGCACTGAGCGCGATGATGTTCCCTGGCGTGTCCGGTAGGACGTGGGCATACCTTCGAGCAAGGTCTCGAGACGAGAGAAGTGCTTGTAGATGAACTTCTGGATGATAGCATTGTCGGCCTCGACGTCGATTGAGCGCTCCGTCTCCTCCTGGAACAGCTTGGTCGCGGCTGCCACCTCCCAGCTGCGTGGCCTCTGAGCGACATCAGACAGGAACTTCGTCACCTGGCGGATGTTGTCCGACAGGAACTGGTTGAGGAGCTTCATGTGCACCTCCTTGCTCCCGAACAGAACGTTGTTGGCCAGGTTCTGGATAACCTTTGTTATCAGGACGAGGGCGCGGCGCGTGTCGCGTCTCTCCGCCGGGATATCGAGGTCGATGCTCTCTGGTGAAACAATTGACGGGCAGAAGAACCGCAGGAAAATGAACGAGCCAATGGCGGAATGCCTTGAGTCCGGGAAACGGTCCTCGACAACCTCCCAGATGTGATGGCACAAGGCACGGAAGAGGACTGGGAGGTTGGGGATCGAGTTGTAGATGATGTCGAGGAGTGCCTGGCACATGAGCCGGAGGTGCTCGGCATTGCGGTCGATGTCCTCAACGGCACCGCCTTTTGCCGGGTCTAGCTCAAACGAGCACTCTGCGGGTTTCTCGCCCATCGACAAAACCAGGGGCGAGAGGCAGCTACGGACATAGTTGTAGCCATACGTCCTGGCAAATGTGGTGATGAGACGCGTCATGATCGAGTTGGCGCGGAACAGCTCGGACTCGTGACTTGTGAGAGCGACGTCGCGCTCAATGAGGACCTTCATAAGGTTGAGAAGGTTTCCCTTGGACTCGAAGACACGAAACAGGAGGGATGAGATCTCGTCGAGCTCGTTTGGTGAACACGCCTCGCAAATGGCGACAGCGAGAGCAAGGTTGGGCGACGCAAGAGCGTCGAAGTAGACCTTGGGAGCGGCTGCGTTCTTGACAGCGAGGCCACCGAAGCGTGTGCCCTGCTGCAAGATGTTCGAGACAAGCTGCATGAACGCCGTGCGAATAGTCGAGTCCTCGTGGTAGGCCAGCGATAGACAGTGCTTGAGACCAACGTCGACATTGGCGGAGAGGAGGTTGGAAAGAACCAGAATCGCGAGTGCTGGATAGCTCTCCCCGCCGCCAGCCTTAGTACTCATGTTGGACACTGATCTAGCCACATGCGATGACTCAGACTCGAGGCTGTTGGATCTCTCGAGCACGCGTACGAGCAACACATAATAGCGGTAGAAGAGGCGTGCCTTGGCAACGTTTTGGGAGTCCTCCGAGTCGTCTCCAGCTGAGCGGATGACAAGGCCGTCGGTGATGGGGATCATGGCGCGGAGACACGAGATGTCAAGGTCACGTTGCACCTTGTCCTGGATGCCGATATGGAACTCGTCCCGGAGGGTCTCGATTGACCATTCACACATCCACTCGAGCACTGCGTTGCGGAGTTTGGTTGCGTTGCAGAGGACCACAAACTCAGGCTTGCCAAGGACAGCCTCGAAAAGCTGGCAAAACTTGATCTTGATGCGCTGTGAAGCGTCCTCGCGGCCTAAGCGATGCGTGTACTGGGCGATGAGGTAGAGCAACTCTCCAAGATCCACTTGCACGCCGCTACTCTCGTCCGGGTTGACGCGCTCCACCCACAGGCGGATCACAGCGATAACCTGATCGACGAATGTCGTGAACGCTTCCGACGTCGCCACCCCCGTGGGCCCAGTCGAGTGAGATAGCAACTTGGTCATCTGCACAACCAGGACACGACAGAGACTGAGGGGAAGCTCGTTCCCGAGAGCATCCTTGATAGATTCGCGGACGTAAATCGAGTTGCTGACGAGGAAATCGACGCACTCGCGTAGGAAGCTCTCGACCTGAGTAGCGAGGTCGGTAGCATCATCGTACACGCGCGGCAGGACGCCCTTGCCCACCACTTCCGAGACGTTGGGAATGGAGGCCATGTCGGGAGTGCAGACGCCACTGGTGGCGCACAGGAACGAGACGAGGTTCTGCCACTCCTTGGACTCGTCCTCGGTGAGGCCTTCGATGTCCGCAGCCATGTTACGGCGCCGACTGTAGTCCTTCTCAGGCGCATCCGACTCAGCAGAGTGGATCTTGTTTGTGAGAATGCGCAGGCGAGCGGCGAGGCCGATCCAGACCCCGCCAAGTAAGGTGGAGGATCGGACATGCGTCTTCATGATGCGGCGGATAGCACGCTGTTGCTGATTGCGACCTGTGGCCGGGGGCAGGCTGCCTAGCTGAGCGAGCATATTGCCATGGCTAGATATCTCGTCCATCTGGGCCTGGCTGTTGCTGACCGATGACCGAACAATGAGCATCAGTTTGCTTAGAGCCATGAGCGCGGGTGACGCCATGTTGGTCTGTTCAACGTCGGGGCCTGTCAAGCTTGTAACGGTCGCGACCTTGGCAACAAGTACGGCCGGTCGCGCTGCTGGTGCTTTGGCGAGCTCTGGGAGCGAGGTGACGACGTTCAACATGGAATGAACAGTCGAACGGAATGCGCCGCACATCATGGCCATGTCGTCAATGTCGCCGAGCTGGAAATCGACGAGGAAGCGCCGGCTCGAGTCGATGAGGATCTGCCAGATGAAGAGAGCCGACTGGCTGGCCTGGTTTGCTCTGGAAGGGTCGCTCTGGCACTGCTCGACGAGTCGATCCAGAAGAACGAGGTTGGTCTTCGCTGCCTGTGCGCGGATCGTCATCGGACAGGACACGGCCGTGAGTGAGGAGATACCACCCAATAGGTTGCCGAGCGTGTCCTGCGAGTCGCCAAGACCTTCGTACGCGAATGATGGGTCCAGAGCCATTAGGTTGAGGATCTCCCAAGTGACATCTGTCTGTGTTGATGGAAGGTCGATGCTACTCCGCCCGCGGCGGTTGATGCCGTGGTTGATGACGCTAGGAGCAGTGGACCGTAGCATGCCTCGGATGGCGCGCGCGACTTCCTGGCGCAGAGAGCTGAGCGCAGGATGCCAAGGCAAGCGCTGGCCTTCCATCACCAGCGCAGTGCAAGCGCGGAGACCTATGATCTTGCTGTTGTCTGAGTTGTCGGTCCAGAGCTTCGGGAAGATCACCTGAGTAGTCACGGTTGGGTTGAAGCGGTACAACGCCACAAGGCCGTCAACAATAATGTTGATGTCGGTGATCTCGGTGGCCAGGGACGAGTAGAAGAGTGCATTCTGTTGTCAGCCATGGACGTCGCACCACGCTTACCTTCAAGTCATTCTGCAGGTCTGGCGCGAGGGTGCGAATACCAGACGTCTCCAATCGCGGACTGCAGCACATGGCCGCGCGGACGAGGTCAACGTAGCAGACGGCGCAAGCCTCGAATGACTTGCTTTGGGAGAGGCCCTTGCGCAAGCTATCCAGGAAGCTATGCTTCTTGGCGAAAGCTGACCCTCCTCGGGAGACGTCGCCCATTGCCAACCGCTTCAACGAATCTGGCGACAGGACGAGGAGCATCGCCATAAGCGGGTAGAAAACCTTGGCGCGCTTGTTGGTGGAGGACGAATCCGACATGGAGAGGAGAACGTCGAAGAGTACGTCTGGATTGCCGTCCAGCTTCCGTGTGCCTTCGATGAGGGCTTGGTATTCGGCGGGATAGACGTCGATCCAGTTCCATATCGCCTTGCGGAGTGCGGAGGCAAGCGCCGTCTGGGCTGGCCGCTTAACGTGCAGAAACGGCGTCGAGATCTCTTGCAATGCCTGAGCCAGACGTGTAGCGTCAACATTGGCCCACTCGAGGAACCGCAGCTCGAAGAGTTCGGGGTTCTCCTCCAGCGTCGTCGTCAAGTGAGCCACCCGCGCCTTGATGCGTGACAAGACCAGAGGCCAATTGGACGCGGAGAGGTAGAAGATGACTCGGGCGGTCCTCTTTGTCAACTGGGTGATCGCCGACGCGTGGGACGACGCAGTGGGTGCCAGCAACTTGGCGTGCTCAGGTATGCCTGGCGGTCGTGCCGTCGGCGCGGACGGATACGAGTGACCCTGGATGAAGTTGGCTCCCAGAGAAAATGAGCTCGCGCCGGGCGTGTTGATCTGAGCGCCCCAGGCAGCAACAGAAGTGGTGCTCGGGGACTTGCCATCGCGGTTGGACAGCTGAGGCAGCGCTCCTGCTGAGCTGCTATGTGAGCTCTCTTGGGAGAGCATCCGGATGTAGATGACGAGTACGCCAAGCAGGTGACGCGCCAAGTGGTCATCCAGTGGTGGTGGGTCGGGCCAGCATGCGGGCAGCTCGGAGTGTGGGGGGTTGGCTGCGTTCGCGTTTAGGTTCCAGGACTCTGAGAGGCATTGGACAAGGATTTGGAGAAGATATAGTTGGGAGTGGATGGTGTCGAGAGGGGCATCGACAAGGGCGCCTGTTCCCGAGTACTGGAGCGGATCAGTGTCTGGTTGCGCGACGCCACCTTACCTTGGACAGAGTCTCCAGCGAGCTCGCAAGGGCATGCACGACAAGCGGTAACCGGATTCTTGAGATCTGGAGGAGACTCTCAACAGTCGTCTTGACGCCTTCATCTATCTCCATCATCGCCAACTTGATGCCAGAGTTGCATGGCAACTGGGACGCGTCAGCACTAGCCGAAAGACGCGTCAAACGTCGTACGTGATTGAGAGAACGTAACGACTGCGCGACCGAAGACTCACCTTGTTGACGAGACGCGATACTATTGATGTGACGACCTTCTGCTCGCCGACGAGCGACTCTGGACGAGAGTAACCGCTGCTGAGGTTTGAGGCATCATGCAGTGATGGATTGTCGGTGTGTTGTATGTCTGAAGAACGGATGCGGCTGGTTGTCGAGCTGAAATTGTGGCCCGAGGTCCGTCGAAGCGGCATCCTGGCAGATTGGGACGACAGGATGGCGTGTTCTTTGGACGCCGACTTTGTCAAGCGGGCATACGGGGGGGTTGATGGCGGCAGCGTTAAATGGATGATGGATGGAGAAGGCCGAGTGGAGGGGTGGTTGGACGAGGATGAGGATGAGGACGAGAATGGAGAATGAAAGGATGATGAAGCAGAATCCAGTTCAGGACTGGTAGTCTATCGTGAAGGATCAAGGAATCAAGGATCAAGGACGTGTCGTCGAGGAAACGTGGGTTTAGGTATATTTGGTGGGTACTGGGTACTGGCGAGTACTAGGCCCACTACTACACTACTGGGTATGACCCGAGGCGAATAGGCCAAGGGTGTTGCGTGTCAAGTATGTCGAGTGTTAAAGGGTAGGGTCGAGTCTCGGGTCGCGTTCGTTCGAGATACTCTCCGAAAGGAGGGGTAGAGCAGGAAGGTGCAACGACAATGCTTGTGACTGTAAGGCTGATTGGAAGGCGACTTGTAGTCGAGTGGTGGGAGGGGGAGGAGGAGGAGGAGGAGGAAGAGGGTGCGGACGTGGAGAATAAGGTAGATGGTGAGGGAGTGACGAGAGAGGTTGAAGCAAGAGGATCAGAGGCTAAAGCAAGGAAGGGGAGGGAGGGATGGATATGTGAGGAACAAGGGGATGAAGAGAAGGACCAGTCTGTAAGCCTAGTCGGGAGGGGGACTGTAGGATTCGAGTGGTTGAATGGATGGGATGGTATACGTATTTGATTCCTTTGACACTTTGGTAATAGGCTTGATTAACAATGTCTGACAACATTCCTAATCATCATTAAAGCATGCTCAGGAGGTTGAGGGAAGCGGGCCGGCGGTGCCTGTGGGCTTGTGCAGGCTAAGAGGATTCGAGGCATGCAAGGTGTGAGTTTGAGGTGATGGATGGGGCGCCGGAAGGCGCGGCGGGATGCTTTCAAAGTCTACGTACAGGGAAATTAGGACACATGAGCTATCGAACTCTCGGGCTTTCGGGCCGCTGGCCTCGTGCTGTGCTCTTGTGCTCTGTCTCCCTAGTCTCGCTATTATACTGGAGTCTCGGACGAGCACTAGATTCCAGGATAGACGAGGTGAGCAAGTCACGTGAGCAAGTGGTCCAGAGTCGTGTCGCAGCTTGGCAGGTGTGTCGCAGGTTCAAAATGCCACCGGAGCCACCGTAATTCAATCCTTGTACGCATGCCCTCCATCCCCCAAGCAATCCCCGCGACTCCAACCATAACCCCTACATAAGTACCTGTAACGGACTTTACCGCGCGTGTCATAACCAAAAGCTACTACAGTATACAGTATAGGTATATAAGTACCCTAGGCAATAGGCAAGGAATTCGCAAATCAAGAGCTCAAGGGGGCTACAGTATTTAGGGAATTAGGGATGAGGGCAATCTGACAAGGGTTCATCTTATCCCTCTCACTTCAGGTCTTTGCTCGTCTCTATGCTCAGGGTTCAAAGGCACATTTAGGGATCTAGAGAGCCGATTTTGATATTGCTCAAGGATCAAGGATCAAGGGCTCAAAAGGACATTACAGGCGCGAGGATGGTCAGTATGGTCAGTTTGGTAATGCCCAGCTACAACATTCAGCCCATGAATCATAGTCTTATATATTATCATGGGATTTGATTCCAGGCAATCCCCATCCGCTCTCTGAAAGTATTCTGCTTTTAATACCAAGCTTGCATATTATTACTATATGCTACAGTATATGCTATCGGGAACATGGATTGAACCCTGGCTTGTCGCTGCGTGAAAATCAGAAGTGTGGCTGGCAGCTCGGTAGGCGGCGGTGGCGTCCGGGTAACTGGGCAGAACTAGTTTCCTAGCCATCAGAAACGCCAGACACATTTGGGCAATTCATGAGGCGCATAAAGGTCAACATGAAATCAAGCGTCGACCGTGGGAAAATCAATGACACACGTCTTCATGGCCTCCACCTGGTCATGACGACTTGACTTTCGACCACCTTGCATTGATTGACCTTTGTTGTCACCACTCGTCTCAACCCAACACTCACCGCGCCAACTATGGTCTACGTTGACCAAACAGGCACGTTCCGCCAGCTTATTTCCGAAGGATCAAAGTCTGCCAGCAGTTCACCTGTGTCGTCGCGTCCTCACAGCCGCGCCAGCTCTCGACACAGACAACAGCAAGCGGCAGAAGATGACGGCTTCCTCAAGGAGGCTTACCAGATTGTGAGCTGGCAGGAGTTTCAATCTGACTCCAGTACGGCCATCTTTCTGATCTGGGTCGCTTGCTAAAGGCGGTTCGGAAGCCATACCTGTCTACGACGGAACCTCCACCACTCTCACGGCGGGGACGGACCTCGGCTGCCAACGGAGACGAAGACGAGTTGCACCGCTTTGAAGGGACCAAGTACTTATCCGAGCGGGAGCGCGACGAGATCGAGGTGCGGGCCAAGATGATCCTGCGGCGATGTCGGGATCGGGTCACGACGCTAGAAGTAGACGAGAAGGGTGAGAGTGTTAACCTCCCTCGCTAACGGCAGCACGCAAGGACAAGGTCGCGCCGCCACCACCAGCAATCTTCAACTGGTTGCCCTCACTCGCACCACCAAAGGAAGAGGACGCTGAGCCTCTGATCGCGGCGCACCGTGGCACCATCATCTGGACGTTGAACGACATGCTGGCCAAGCTGTCGGCGACACAGACCAACATGCAGGAAGAGCGTGCGAAGAGGAGGGACGAACGTAACCGCACGCTTGGAGGCGGGGCAACGCGTGAGGCAGCCCAGCTCCAAGTCGCTGCCGAGCGCTCGAACGGGCCCATGCCCGTGCCCGCGGCTGCGCTCAACATTACGCCTGCGGACGAGCCCGCGATCGAAGAACAGCTGTCGGCCCACCAGCTGCAGCAGTTTGAGTCGGAGAACAACGCGCTTCTCGAACATATGGAGAGTCAATTGTCGTCGGTCCTCGCGGCCGAGAAGAGCCTGCTCGAGATCAGCGCCATGCAGACTG
The DNA here is from genome assembly GCF_030864355.1 of Cutaneotrichosporon cavernicola. Taxonomy (NCBI): domain Eukaryota; kingdom Fungi; phylum Basidiomycota; class Tremellomycetes; order Trichosporonales; family Trichosporonaceae; genus Cutaneotrichosporon; species Cutaneotrichosporon cavernicola. Next base: position 2,554,254 of record NC_083396.1, on the reverse strand, counting down.
AGCTCGTGCGCCATCTCGTCCAGCAGACCGAGATCATCGACCGGCTGTACGACGAGGCTGTTGGTAGCGTCTCGGAGATGGGCAAGGCGAACAAGCAGCTCAAGAGAGCCAAAGAGAGGAGCGGGGAGGCGCGTTTCATGCTCCTCGTCTTCCTCATCGGCGCTACATTCTCGCTCCTCTTCCTCAACTGGTACTCGTAGGGCTTTGCAGCAGACGTAGAGCGATACATACATTCGCATAAATTGCCTGTGCTTGTACGTTTTTTGGGGTTGTGATTGCTGGGGATACAGTGTACATCTGTCCATCCGTCTATTGATGTCTATACTTGGGGTTGTCTGGGAGGAGATGGCGCTTGTAGCCTATACCTGCTGCGGACTTGGGACGAGCTCCTCGGCTACCTCATCATCGCTGAAGTCCCCCAAAAGGGCCGTACTTTCGAACGCTTCCGCTGCAAGCTCGCCCTCGTCTGGGTGGCCAACGTGTTCAATGCGGCGCATCTCGCTTAGGGTAAGGCGGTAGATGAGAGTACCTGTCCCGATGGAGATTACGATGGAAAGTGCAATTGATCCAAGGTTGAGCCAGAGACGCAGCGGGTCTGGCTTGTCGTCCTTGTCGTCGCTGAGCGAGTTGAGCCTAGATCCAATGAACACAGGAATGGCGAGACGGGGGATGAACGCGAGGTTGGCGATCATGAAGTGGCTGAGCTCGACGCTATCAATGGACTGCTGTCAGCGCGCGCACGCTTTCGTCTTGCCCATCTCGCTGACTCACAGCGAAGAGGCCATTACCAATCGCCCAAGGGAGCGGGCACCATCTGATCATGATGACGAGTGGCAGGCCCTTGTCCCTCATGACGCAGCCGAATGCTTCCCATTGCTTACTCTTACTTGCACCGAACTTGCGCATCCAGTCCAGGAAGAAGTGCTGCCTGTTAGGTCAAGTCAACTGCCGTTACCTACGCGAATTGAGAACCAGGCAACCGCCGCGCCGAGTAGCGACGCAATGCTCCCGAGGAAGATGCCGAACCACAGGCCATATGCGAACCCTATCATGGTCATGCACGCGGAGAAGCCGAACATTGGCGGGTGGGACGACGCGACTGAGCCGTTCAGCACCATTGCGCCCGGTTACTCACCGACACCGAGGGTGATTAAGACCATGCCCAGAAATCCCATATCCTTCAACTGGGCCGCCAGGTTGTTGAACCAGTGCCCGATGCGCTTAGGCGTAATAATGATGATGGCCGCGATAATCAGGCCGTTGATCAATAGCACCGTCCTGTCATCAGCACGCGCAGCACGGAGCGTTTTAATGCGCACCATAATGTTGCCTAGGGTCAGAACCTGCTGTGTAGTAGTACCCTTGGCAACTTACCTTGCTCTTCTTGTTCAGCTTGCGGTACGGCTTGAGAACTCGGTGAGCCAGTATCTCAAACTGGCCCCAGACAGTACCCATGTCGGGTATGCGGTGTGTTTGCATGCTTGGAATCTTGCGAGATGTTGGAGGAAGGTTACGAGGGTTGTAATATGCGATGAAGCAACGTGGACGCGTTCTGCCATATCTGGGGAGCTGGGGGATTCCCTCATCAGGGTGACAACAACGTGGGGCCCAATGGTTTCGGGGTGAGTGTGAACACGGGCTAAGTAAAAAAGGCTGGATAATTTACACCCATTAGGATTTGACTCTTTTGACTCTTTTGACTCTTTGGCAGGATCACATCACATCTTCCTCCACTCCCTTGTCTGTGCTCCATCAACTCATTCAACTTTCCCCTTCACTTTCATCCATCCACTCTACCACTCCTTGCGTGAGATACCCATACTCCTCACGACATCACAGCCGTATACGTGACGTCCTGGTCTCTTCCGCCCTGCGGCCCATGGACAAGCCAGTGTAATTTATCGACTTTCGCCCCATCCCGGGCTCTTCCCATCGTCACAAGACCTCAACCATGGTGCGTGCCGGGTGGCAAATTTCAAATGTTACAGCAAATGCTGACGCGCTACAGGGTGTTCCCGCTCTCTTCAGGTGGCTGTCCAAGAAGTACCCCAAGATCGTCTACCGCGTCCAGGAAGACACCCCGACCAAGATCCGCAAAGATGACGGCGAGATCATCGAGGTCCCCGTCCGCTACGAGTCGGAGAACCCCAACGGGTTTGAAGTCGACAACCTGTATCGTAAGCGGCTCTCCTAAGGCTGTAGCTAACATGCAGTTGACATGAATGGTATCGTCCATCCGTGTACACACCCCGAGGGCCGCCCCGCGCCCGAGACCGAGGAGGAGATGATGGTCGAGGTGTTCAGGTACACTGAGCGTGTCGTCAACATGGCCCGGCCCCGCAAGGTACTCATGATGGCTATTGACGGTGTCGCTCCGCGCGCCAAGATGAACCAGCAGCGTTCGCGTCGTTTCCGTTCCGCGCAGGAGGCGCAGGAGAAGGAGATTGAACGCCAGGAGGCCATCAAGATGTACGAGGCCATGGGCCACGCCGTCTCCGAAGAGACCAAGAATAAGAAGGCATGGGACTCGAATGCCATCACGCCAGGCACACCCTTCATGGACCTCCTGTCCAAGAGCTTAAAATACTGGGTGGCTACCAAGCTTAGCACCGACCCCGGATGGAAAGACGTGAGTCGGTGCATATAATTCCTTCTAACATTCCCAGCTCAAGGTCATCATCTCGGACGCATCGGTCCCCGGCGAGGGAGAGCACAAGATTGTCGACTGGATCCGCCGCCAGCGCTCCCACCCGACTTGGAACGCCAACACCAGCCACGCCATGTACGGCTTGGATGCCGACCTCATCATGCTTGGCCTGGCAACCCACGAGCCGATCTTCCGCATCCTTCGTGAGGACGTATTTGCGCAGGGGGGGAACAAGGGGCCGCAGACGTGCGGCAACTGTGGCAAAGTTGGCCACATCAAGGCCAACTGTAAGCAGCCCAAGAAGGTCAAGGATCCCAACGAAGTGGAAAAGGCTGTACCTGTCGACCCCAAGCCGTTCATCTGGCTCGACGTCAATGTGCTGCGCGAGTATCTTGCAGTTGAACTCAACGTCCCAAACGTTCCGTTCCACTTTGATCCTGAACTCGCTATTGATGACTGGATCTTCATGATCTTCTTCGTCGGCAACGATTTCCTACCGCACCTGCCTTCCCTTGAGATTCGTGAGGGTGCTATCGACAAGCTTCTCGAAATTTGGCGTAACGAGCTGCCGCGCATGGGTGGATATCTTACGAACCACGGCAAAGTCAATCTCGACCGTGCTCAGCTTATTCTCGAGGGCCTCGCCTCCCGCGAGGACTCGATCTTCCAGAAGCGCAAGGAGGGTGAGTTCGATTGGATTGATTGCGACTAACTCGTGCAGATGAGGACAGACAGAAGAGTCGCGAGAACCACCGTCGAAAGCAGGAGCACGACAGACAGGACCGAGAGAACGGTGTCACGGACGACCCCGGATCCATGCAGTTGAATGGACAAGACTATGTCGCTGTCTCGGCTTCTGACACTGCTCGTGGTGGACGTTTGCATCCGTCATTGCCGACGCGGCCTGGTTTCGACACGGCGCCAGCCGAGTCTGCGGAGCCAGCCAAGCCAGCGTTCAAACCCGGCAAGAAGCTCACATACCAACAGCAGGCTGAGTCGTTAAAGGCAGGTCTGGCTGCCATGGGCGGGAGCAATGCGGACATTGTCAAGAACCGCAAGGCCATACGTATGGCCAACATGTCTGCTGCCGACAAGCTCAGAGCTGAGCTGGAGGGCGACGAGGCGCCTAAAGATTCGTCCCAGGAGATGGACGAGTCCATGGAGGAGAAGCCGGAGAACGGCGACGAGGGGACAGACCTTGACAACGAGGAGCACGAGGGGGATGAGGATGACGAGGACGAGGATGACGACGTCCAGTCTGGTGGCAAGAGGAAAAAGCGCGGTGACACTAGTGGGCAGCGCAAGGCCCGGAAGCTGGATGGCGAGCAAGATGAAGAAGATGAGGATGAGGAGGAAGCGCCGGCCAATCCAGGCGACGAGCACGTATCCAAAAAGAAGCTCAAGGTCAACCCAGACGGGACGGTTGATTACGAGGACACTGTGCGCCTGTGGGAGCCTGGTTACCGTGAGCGTTACTACCGCCAGAAGTTCGGTGTCGAGTTGTCCGACACCAAGTTCATCAGCGAGTGAGTTTTGTTTGGAAGTGCCAAATGAATAGAGTTGACGCCAGGATCACACACGCATACATGGAGGGCCTCTGTTGGGTTCTCGAGTATTACTACCAGGGTGTTCCCGCATGGGACTGGTACTACCCGTACCATTACGCGCCGTTCGCGCAAGACTTCCACAACGTCGGTAGCTTCGACATCAAGTTCAAGGTCGCCGGGCCGTTCAAGCCGTTTGCTCAACTGCTTGGCGTCTTCCCTGCTGCAAGTCGCATCCACCTCCCGGCTCCTCTGCAGACACTCATGATCGACGAGAATTCGACCATTCTCGATTTCTATCCCGAGGACTTTGAGATCGACATGAACGGCAAAAAGATGCAGTGGCAGGGCGTTGCTCTGTTACCTTTCATTGACCAGACCCGTCTCCTCACTGCCCTCGAAAGCAAGGAAAACGAGCTCACGGAGGACGAGAAGCGTCGTAACTCTTTGGGCGACAACATCATGTTCATCGCAGAAGAGAATGCCCTCTTTGAACCCTTCGCCAAGGCGTACAGCGTCAAGCCTGAGGAGGGCAAGAGGCCAAAGCTTATCCCCATCAACCCCCAACAGTCGCTTGGCATCACCGGCTCGTTCCTCACCGACCCCAACTGCGTACCGGGCGCGAGCATGGACACGCCTCTCCCGTCAATCAAGGAGTGCCCTGACCTTGTCAACAACAACTCGCTCTCGGTGAGCTACTACTTCCCACGCCAGCTGCACCGCCATCGCTCGGCCATCCTTCCAAGCTATCGGCCAGGGCTGCCCAAGCTCACTGAGTCGGACCGCGACTGGACGCGCCGCGGAGGACACGAGAGGAGACAAGGCCCTGGACACCGTGGTGGCGGCGGCAACCGCGGACACGGAGGACACGGCGGAGGCCCAGGCCATGCCCGTGGCGGTCGTGGACCGCCCAGTGGCGGCTATGGTCAGACGCCGTATGGCGGCGGTGCCCCGAGCTACGCAGGTGCCGGTGGCTACAGCCAGGGCGGTGGCTACGGCGGAGGAGGGTACCGAGGCGGTGGTGGTTATGGGGGAGGCCGCAACCCGCACGGCCAGCCCCAACCGACCGCTGCGTACGGTGGCGGAGCGGGCGGTGGCTATGGTGGCTACGGTGGTGGCTACAGTGGCGGGGGAGGTTACGGTGGTGGTGGTGGTGGCAGTTATGGAGGGGGGGCATATGGTGGCCAGGGCGGTCAAGGTGGCCAAGGTGGCTACGGTGGCGGTGGGTATGGCGGCCAAGGTGGCTACGGAGGCGGCGCATATGGCGGCGGCCAAGGTGGCAACAGAGCCTACCAGCAGCCGCCATACGGCGCTCCTCCTTCCAACTTTAGCCGGAACTCAAGCGGATACGGAGGTGGCGCACAAAGAGGAGGGTACGGTGGATCGCACGGGTCGAATCGCGGCGGGCCGAGACGGTACTGAACAACGGACGTCATAGAGTATAGCGTATAGCGGAACATACAACTCAGCAGTATGTATCACTACTTCGTTCTGCTACTTTGGAGCACGTTTGCTATCTCTGACTGCAACTGTTGCTCTTGAGATCATGAGACAAACTTGAGTTCGGTGACCAGCAAAAATGGGACAGCACCGTTCAGAATCCAGCCTGACAGCGCTGTGATACAGTGAGAGTCTGGTACAGTGGAGAAGTTGACAACTGGCGCACGTTTCACAACGCGTAGCCCTGTTCAAGTCTATGGCATGCAAGTGCTTTGAAGTCAGACTGGGGCGGATCACCTCAAAGCGCTATACAAATCTGGTTGGAGAAACCCCGTCGATCAAGTCGTTCTCAACCTCTCGCCGCGTTCTTCCTCAATTATATAGGGCTCACAACTCTCAAAAAGAGTGTCTATCATGCTATAATACACTAGGCTACAACACTACCTCCGCTGGCGCGTGTTTCTGCCCACCTCATCCGCGGCACGCCGTTTCCCGTTCTCCTTCACCTCACCGTCCTCCTCCCCGACTTCGCCGTCCTCAAGACCCGGAATGGTACGCGAGCCGCCGGGACGCTGTGGTAAAGTTGGACGAGTAGTGTAACGCTGGCCAGAGCGCGACGCGGGACGTGCTGGCAGGCCATGGCCATGAGTAGCTGCAGGCGTGCGCGATCCGGGTGCGGGAGCGGGGTTACGCACAGCCGGAGATGCGGCGCGAGTTGGCGCAGCGTTAGCTCCGCTCACGCGCGGCTGGAAGGGAAGGGCAGTAGGCTTGAGCTTCGGCTCGGGGTTGGACTCGCGCGCGGCCTCTGGTGCCTCGTCATCGAACTGTGGCATCTTGAGGGCGCGGCATTCTTCCATGAGGCTGCCGATACGAGTGAACGTCTCGACGCGCCGCCGCGCGACATCCAGGACAGCGTCGAATCCCTCGCGGTGCTCGACGATCGAGGCTTCGAGAGCTTCGATTTCGCTGTGGTCAGCTAGAGTAATATCGTCCCAGCCGTAGTACGGTCAGAGTACGAAGAAGGTGAGGAAGGTTGGTGACTCACGCTTGGAGCTCAGCACGCGTCTTGCCGCGAGCCTGAATCTTCCTGGCGACGTCGTCGCACCGCATGCGGTAGTCACGCTCGGCCTGTTCGCGAGCGAGCTGCTCCTTCTCCGCCGCAATAATCCGCCGAAGCTCCTCGGTGCGACTGACTGTTGTCAGTTCCTGTGGCGCGGGTTGGCTGGGTGATGATGGGGGGGAACGCCAAGGTTGCCGGGACAAGCAGTCGATGAGTGGTCTTTCAGATCACTCGGAGATGCGGTCCAGCAGCAGCCGCTTGCCACGCGAGATCCGGCCCAATCGTGGTCTCTCGCCGCGTGAAATAGCGCTCGCTGGATCCAGCAGTGCAAGTTCCTCGCGCGAGAGGCGGTCCAACGGCGGCGGCGAAGATGTGCGCGTGGGTAGGGGATGGCGTATGTTGCGGAGAGTGGGGAAACGATGCGAAGAGGAAGGAGACAAGGAGATGAGCAGGAAAAGAGGAAGGAGACAAGGAAATGAGCAGGAAAACAAGATGGACGAGACAAAACGGGTATGGTGATGGCAAGAGGGAAGGTGATAATGCGAGGAAGGTACGTACCAGTATCAGCCGTCTTGCTGGTGTACTCGTCCCGCTGCCTGTCGAGCGCCGCGACCGTCGCGAGGGTCCGCTCGACGCCGAACTTCCAGCGCTGCGCCTCAAGACGCGCAATCTCGACTTCGGTCTCGGCGTCGTTCTTCGCCTCGAGGTTGGTTTGGGGGAGGTGAGGGAGACGGTTTAGACGCCGCGCCAGGCTGCGGGTCTGGTCGGGATGCGTTATGCGGAAGCGGTTGAGTGCATCTGCTGTCAGCTGTGACTACATACATAGAAGCTGAGACGCTGAGACGCACTTTCGCTGAAGGGCGGCGATGACGCTGCCGACATGGTGGATGGGTGGATTTGACTTGTTCCAACTACTGTTGTCGAGTTCCAGTTCGTTAGTGATGTAAATTGCTTCCGTCCATACCACCCCAGCCATCGTCTTCATAGCCACAAACCTCACAACATAAGGCTGCACATGCACCAGCTGCCGGTACTGTCATCTCATCGGTTCTATGCATACATGGTCTACTCAACAGCAATCGCCTCGCCCTGCGCCGCAGCGACCTTGTCCATCTTCTCCTTCGAATACTTGTACCACAGTTCGCTGAGGTCGTAGTTGTCTGTCGTCAGCCTCCTTTACTCGGAGTAGCTTACCGATGAACTCCCAGCCGTTCTCGCGCACATGGTATAGGTTAATAGAGTTACCAGAGTATGCGTCGCGGTGGCCGGCGGCACAGATCGAGCGACGACCAAGCTCCTGTGCGTCCTCGTCCGACAGGTCCCACGAGTAGCCCTGGTCAAGTACACCGTACGCGTACGTCGAACCCGAGCCGACAGAGAATAGGTCGCCCTTGAGGCGCTGCCCGTCCGAGTCGACGTAGAAGAGAGCGGGACCCTGGGGTTAGCTCATCTACCAAGATCCACCTGATATACTCACGGTCTTGTCCCAGCCGCAGATCATAGTGCCCTGTTGTCAGCTACATGATGCGACTCTAGCGGCTCGTGAATGCCCACGCACCATGCTCAACCCCATTCCCTTGTACTGGTACACGATGTTCGAGAGGATCTTGCTGGCCGCCGCGACCGAGATACGCTCCTTGTTTCGTAGCTCGTGCAGACGGCACTGCATTCCGAGATATGTCTCCCTGGTTGTCAGCTGCCTCGCGGACTGGTCAGCTCACCAATACTGGCAGTCGGCAGCACCACCGGCCATGGTTCCGAGAAGGTAAGGGTTGATCTCAATGACCTTCTTGACGGTCCCGGAAGCTGCTGTCAGCTTTGCCTAGTCATACCTGCTGTGCAGCTGACACACCAATGTAGCTGCCAGCAGTGGCTCGAGAGTCAACAGCGACAATAATACCGCCCTTGAAGCGGAACGCGAGGGTGGTCGTGCCGTGCGCCAGCTTGATCTTGGCCTGAGGGTTGGTCGACATCGAGTCGGTGTGCAACGAGAGAAAAGCGAGGGGCTGAGGTTAGCTGACCGCAATGATGATGTAGCTATCCTGTGCGGTACTCACGTCGGGAACGGCGGGCACAGTCATGCCGCTCACAGCGCCGCTGGCGTCGAGGTTGCCGAACCCACCCATGCTGCCCCACGTCGCGGGCGAGTGCTCGTCCTCGCCATTGGATTGACGCGCGGTTGGTGGGTGCGCAATGTTGGCTACGAGAGTGTCCATGATGTCGTCTGGTCGGGGAAAGTGGTAACAAGACGAACTGTGGATCGATGTATCTAGCTGTTGTTCATGAGCAATGGTCTAGGTGTCAAGGACGCGCGTCACCGGGACTAAGTGGGGGTTGGATAAAAGGGCACGTGGGAGTGGAGGTCGTCTTCTCGAACCCACTGAAATCACTGAAATCCGCCGCGCCGACTTTGCGACCATACTCACAATGGCGCGAACCGGGCTGCAGAAAGAGGTCATCGAGCTGTATAGACAGTGCGTAGCTCCTGTAGTGTCTGAGAAAGCTAACAGCAGAGGCGTGAGGAACGCAATGTCCAAGGCGCCGGTGAGCTTAGAGAGATCGACATCCGAGCTGACAGCAGGATCAGCGCCAGGCGTTCCTCATCCACCTCCGATACAACTTCCACCACCCGCCCCTGACGTCGCGCGACTTTACCGCTGTTGAGTTCCAGGTGGGTCGGGGTAGATTTGGCTGTCTTCGTCGACGTTGAGCCATCGTCCCCGTTATTTTTTCCCACACGAGCTCACGCCAGATCCGCAAGTTCAGGCGCACTCTCGAGATGCTCTCACAGCCATCGACACAGCGTATCGGGCTGAGCCAAGATATGCGGGACTGGTGGGCGAACGAGGTGGAGCGTGCGCACGCACGCGCAACCATCACGGAGATGAAGAAGGCCAAGGCGGCATCTTCATGACCGAGCAGCCGGGCTTGTTGTACACTAGCTAGCATAAGAAGCATTAATGAATAACTCGTCGGATCCTCTAAGACATCTCCACGTCGCCGTCGTCCTCCCCCTCGTCCTCCACCGCATGCACGGCCGGCTTGACGCCGCGCTTCTGCAGGCCTCCAATGAGTTCTTGGAGATGAGAGCCGATGCCCTCGTCTGGGTAGTCCTGCTCTGTGAACAGCTTGGCGGCCTCGAGGAGGGCCCGGAGAGACTCGGCATAGCACTCGTCGGCGTTCATCGGCTCCTCGTCGTCATCCATATCCGCCCAGTTTTGAGTGGGTGCCTCCTCGAGCGTCTGGGCACGCAGGTGCCACGTCCAGCCCTCAAGGTATGCGCTCTCGACCTCGAGACTGTCCTCCTCGCGTCCCGTCGTGATGACGTCCAACGCCTCCATGTGCAGCCCGTGCTCGAGGAGGAGACGAGTGAACTGCAGCCGCACCGGCAAGGGCGGAAGCATGGGATCGACTGTCGTCAGCTAAATGAACGACAGGGAACTGGACGAATGTGGTATAGACTCACAGGGATCCCGCCCTTCCATGTCGCGGTAGATCTTGAGGACCACCTCCTTTGCGTCGTCGAACTTGCTCTGGCTCATCCGAATAGACGCCAGGGCCATGAGCGCTTCTGGGTCGTTGGGTGAGATGGACAGTGCCCGCGCGACCAGGCCGTCGCAGTTACTCGACGCGGCCTCTTCGAAACTGGTGTTAGCTCATCAGATGCCGAAAGCTGAGCTCCCCTTTGCGCACTCACCACAAGTCGCTCATCCAGATCTCGATCATGGCAACGATCGCCGTCAGCGCCATCTTGCGGAGCTCCTCCTCGTCCTCCTCGCCAGCCCGCCCCTTGCCCTTAGCGTTCAGGGCGTTCTCAATCATCGCCGTCGCGGTAGAGTAGTACCCTAAAGCCTCCTCGGGTCCGTCTGCCGTCTGCGCCAGGTAGAGGTAGGGGCTCGGGGAGTCGGGGTTCGCGGCGGCGTGTGGGGGGAAGAGGTGGAGAAGGTGAGCGCGGCCACGGTCCACGTCACCTCCCTCAAGCTCAGCAACCCCAGCCAGCTCGCGCGCCTCAAGGTTACCAGGCTCGAGCTCGAGAGCCCGTTCCAGGAACTTGATGGCAAGGTCAAAGTTGGACTGAGCGAGGAGGACGTTCGCCTTGTCTGCTGTCAGCGCAGGAAGGGAGAGGACTCACCCAGCAAAGAAGGGACGTCGGTTGCTGACGCGGACGCCGCCTTTTCCTTCTTGGCAGTCTTACGCGCGGCCTTCTTCTTGGTGAGGCCCATGGTTTTAGATGTTGGATGAAAGTCAATAACATTCACATCGCTATGTGACGATCAGAAATCTGAGCGTGACATCACGTGATTTAGGTGGCGATTTGCCGATTAGGGGATATTACAAACTGGATTAGGACGGCTCTGTCACCTCAGCTCCGCCCAACGATATGTCTCACAAACTCACAAGCCCAGTTCCATCGAAACTATTGCAATATATGCATACCTGCAAAATATTGCAGACGCTCAGCACTCGAGTTGGTCAAGCAGGCAAAAGTCAAAAAGTTGCAACTTGCCGGGCTCGCCCTGCGCGCTTACAGCTGTCCTATTCTCTTGGAGCTTGAATGCCATACCAGCCAGACTGATCCGTTGCCGGCCTGTCTGCACCCGGAGGTAACTGGCGTGATTACCGAGACTGAACCAGCGCAAATCTATGAGGATTTGGTGGGGCTCGAACACTCAAGCTAGAGGAGACTGGCTGTAGCGAGAGCGCGCTGAAACGAGGATTTCCCTAGAGTTTACAAACTGCTTCCCTATAACCATTACAGTGCTTATTGTGTTTTCATAGCCTACTTAAACCTCTGGCCATTCCTTCCTGTCATTGACCTCCACCGCGCTGACAACAAGTTGATGCACGCCAGCATATTGCTCGTCATCATCATCACATCGCTCATTACTCAACCATGCCAGAGGAGGATCCACCACGGGACGCCGCTCCCCTCATAGCGGCCATCAATCCGACACGTACGCGGCGATGGGCCGTTATGCTCTGCTTTCCCCTCTTCATCGCCCTCGCCAGTCCGTGGTGGTGGGCCACCACGTCCATCGTCCGCCTTCCCCTCCCTGTCGCGCGCATCGCGGCTCTCGAAAGCCAAGGGGTGCGACTCTCCCTAAGTAGGCACTAACTCCAGGACCCAGTGATAAGCACCCTCATCTCGCTGACTGGCAACGACGCCGCGTTCCCCAAGGCGCCCGCCGGGCGCGCAGACTTCCCAACGGCCACCAAGCTCGACGCGCTCGCGACCGAGGTCATCAAGGGCGTGGACGGGATGCTCGGCCGCGATCGCCCGGATGTGCGTGGTACCAGGCGGTGGGATATGGTAACGAACGGGCCGAAGAGCGCCTCGCATCGCGTGCATATCGAAGTCTCGGAGTCGGCGAAAGCGGACTGGCCGCTTGAGCCCTACGTCCAGACCTCGTATGGGACAGCCGACGTGCAGCCCGGAACAGTAGTGATTCCCATTCATCCGTCGATGGTGTCGGACCTGAACCTCAAGCGTATGTTAGCTGATCCCGAGCGGCAGCTAACCCAAGGACACTACAAGATCGCGCTAGTTAACGCTATCCACAACCTCCTTCCCTCACACCTCCCGCCGCTTGCCAACCGCGCACTAGCCTACAGCCCGAACATCACGCTCTCGTTCGTCGTCGTCAACGAGGATGCGGCGGACGGCGCGTTCGTCGACGGATGGGACATCGATGGCGCCCTCCGTGGTAAGCTGGTTCTGAAATTGTAGCTCACGCAGACCACATCCTGCCCCACCTGGAGCCTCTCGCACCCGTCTTTAACTTCTCCGTCGAGAGCCAGGTGCTTTACCACGCGCCCTTGGCATTCGAGCCCACCCATGACGAAGAGGGATGGGTCGTCGATGAGGACGGAATGAAGATGTTCGTGAGCGAGCGCTGGACGCTGGACTCGCTCAGCACGAACAACCCCGTCCTCAAGTTCCTCCTCTTCGTCCCGAGCGCACAACACGCTCCATTACGGCTGAGTGCGAACGCGACATCCTTCCTCATTCCGCAGTTCGGGTCCGTGGTCCTCCTCAACCCGCCTGCCGAAGCAGGCGCATACACTCTCTCTCTCGACGCGCTCGACCGACCCTTCAAGCAGTTCACGGAGCACCTGTACGGCCTCCTCTCGCTCCCAGCCCTGTTCGATAAGCTGCATCCCTGCCCTGAGACGGTACCCAAAGGTGGTAAGACGCGGGCGCAGCGCGGATTGCGCGATCCTCTCACCGTGTGGCAGCTCGACACAATCCTCCGCGTCCGGATGGCTGAGAACGCCGCCGAGGGACGCAAGACGCTCGGTGGTATCGTGCGTCTCGTCGACAAGATTAAGGAGATGCAGCTGGGCTCCGGCGTGCGGGACAAAGTGCTCGGCGCGGTGCGGCGACTTGAGGAGGTAAGACAGCTAATTGAAGTAGATACAACTGACGACAGCTACCAGACACGGCACAGGACATGTCCCCACTCAACGCTTTCGTGCTCTCCCGCGACGCTGTGGGCCTTGCGAATGAGGCATTCTTTGACCCCTCGATGATGGGCCTGCTGTATTTCGTGAGCTCGCTTGAGAGGTTTCATAAGCTGACATCAGCCTGACCAACACAAGTTTGCTGTGTACACGCCCCTCTTCGCGCCCATTGGCGTGTCCATAGTCGTTGGCATCCTCCGCGAGATCGTTAATATCCTCAAGAGGCGCAAAGCGGCAAGGAAGACAGCCAACGAGAAGAAGAAGGTCGATGAGAGGTTAGACATTGGCCCCGAGGCGGAGTCTACAGGCATGACGACGGCCATGGACACTCCCGCCGCCGCGCGCCTCCGCACGGCCAACACTACATAGAGACAGTACACAACCGCATGCATATCCTGCTACAGGCTACTGGCGGGATTGGCGGCTGGTGGCACAGCTATTCCGACACGTTGGATTCGATTTTTGACACACATTTGAAGGCTACGAGACACAGGGCCGGGGCTGCCCTTTCTTTAAGATCGATTCGAGATATGTTGCAGATGTAGCACCGCGTTGCGGTGATCGAGAGATGCCATGGTGGGAGTGTGTTGGGGTGGAGTGAGTTTGGTGATGATGTGGTGATATGATGCTGGATTCATAATGTACCGCTGTTTGACTTCTTCTTGTACTGGTTCCGACTCTTAAATCTGGAAAGTGCGCATGTCCATCGAGACGCCCTTCCGTACGCGACGCCGCTCCTTGCGGCTCATCGGGATAGCCTGGCCCTCTGACGGCTGCAGGACGGGCGAGATCAGCATCCGGCTGGCGGGGTAGGGGAGCGGGCCAGCGAGCGTGCCGGAGAGACCAACACCGCCCACGTTTGGCGTGCGGCTGGCGGTGGACGTGAGCGAAAATGACCCTTGCGACGGTGTGACCGGGGCGGTGCGGTTCCTGCTACCCGACGAGAAGTTACGACGCATGTACGTCGAAACAGGGATCTTGTCGAAGCGGAACAGGTGGCGGAGCTCGGGGCTCTGGGGATCCTCCACGGTCGGGTCCATGTCATTGCCCGGGATGTCGAGCATGTCCTCGAGAGAAAACGCGTTCTCCTCCTCGGACGGGGTCGTTTCGCGCTCAAGAGGGTCCATGAGCGCCTGCGCGGCACGGCGTGCTGCGATGTATCGAGGGTGGCCTGGGATGGACGAGTAGCGCGTCTTCTTCACAGCTGGCGAAAACGGGTCGCCGACTTTGGGACGCCGCTTAGCGGAGACCGAGCCAGAGTCTGAAGACCTGTTCCGCCTCCGGCGAGTGAAGGGCGATTTGGTGGCGGTCTTGGAGCCATCGATGACCGCACTCTCGCAATGCTCGTTGCACACGCTGAAGGTGCCCATGACAGGGCCCATTGCAGGGATCCCAGAGGGTGGACTGGTGACTGGGGTCATAGGGAGCAGTTGCGGGACAATGGGCCCAGCAATGCCAGGAGTGAGCACAGACATGATCCCAGGGGTAGGAGCTCCGGCCGTTGACGGGGTGCTGCCAGAAGGCGATGTGGCGGCAACATCAGTGATGACAATCGAAGGGTTTGCCGCGACTGCTTCGAGAGCAGCCTCAATGGACGCCGCTCCCATTGCCTCGAAGAAGGGGTTAGGGTGAGGCAGCATCGCCATGTTGTACTGCGGGGGGCTTATGACCTGCTGCCCAATAATCTGGTCGAGTGCTGGGCTGTCGAGGACGGGCATGTCCTCTTCGGCCATCGAGTCCGTCGTGTCGCCCCCGTCGTCGTCCTCGACACCAGACCAGTCGGCGGTTGTGTCAGAGTCGTCGTTGGCGTCCTCGTCGATGAGGAGGTGCTGCTCCCCTGCAGAAGCCGAAGTACTTTCTCCGATCGAGCCAGCCGTACGCGAACCTGTCCCTCGCTCGCGCCGACGGGACTGCCGGGGCTGGACGAGGACATACTGCCCGTCCCAGTTCTCCATGAGAACCAGAGGCTCCTCGCCCGCAGTGTGGTTGAAGCGGGTGGAGAAGCCAAACTCGTCACAGGCGTCGTCCGTCTCGGAGGACGAGTCACTCATGGGGTCATCAGACGAGGCGTGGACTGATGACTGCGATTGGAGCTGGTCAATGTCGGAGCCAGTGAGGTTAGCAATGAAGTCCTGTGGGGTTGGTGAGCGACGGTAAACGGTTGGGATCGTCGGACGACATACCTCGTCGTCCTCCTCCTCGTTGGCATCCCCATTCTCGGTCTCATTGTCATTCCACCACTCCATCTCCGCATCATCTTCCATGCTCGAGTCTGGGTGGCCAGCACCATAGGCGAGATCCTCGATCTCGTGGCCTGCGAACGCCTCATGCAGACCACCTATGGACTCGTCCTCGGTCTCATCGGCGTCGGCCAGAGACTGGGTCATCTCGCGCTCTGACTCGTCGTCGCCATACGAAGACGTCGAGTCCGAGTCGATATGGGCTGCGTTCGAGATGCGTGACTGCATTTGGGTCTAGAAGATCAGCGTTGTTCTGACAAGCTCTGGCGCGACTCACAGCACCACCAAAGCGGTCACCGCCGAACCCGAACTTGTCGTCCCGTGCGCGTCTGCGTGCGACCTCTCCGAGTTTGAGATGGCGCTTGCGGTCGCGGCCATTTGGGCCGTGAGCCGACGGGCGTGGAGTCGATCGTGCCGAGGAAGGTGCTGCTTTTGGTGGTCTCGCCTTGGCGATGTGGTTGGGAGAGATGTTGGCGATAGAGTCCCGCTTCTTGTTTTGGATACGAGACAGAATTCGTGAAGAAAAGTTATCGTCTTCGTCTTCGTCATCCTCGTCTTCATTCTCGTCGTCTTCGGCAGGAGTCAGGTCCGAAGAACTGCTTCCATCATCCGAAAATACTCCGCGGTGCCGGCTGGAAGATCCGGGCCGCGACAGCGACGACACCGATGACGGACGGTGATATTGTTGAGTAGAGGGTCGGACGTTGAGTTTAATCTTGGGGAGGGGGGAAGTGTTGATGGGGGGTGAGTGGACAGAGGCGGTTGGAGAGGTTGGGCCTGGTCGTGTGAGCAACAAAACAATCAAGCCGGGGAGGAGCATATTTGGGCGGCGTCATGAGGAGAAGCATCTACCTTGGCCCAGCCAATGCGAGCAGGTTGGAAGCAGAGCTCGCGATCTCACGAGTCTCGGCCAACCGTGGCAGCCACGGAAGGAGAAACCCTTGTGGAAGGGAAGAACAGAAGGGGGTGGGGGTATGTGTGGCAAGGGGATTGAAGCACTCACCACGCTTGCCCTTCCTCCCCACGTTGGTGTTCATCGTGATTGACATGCACGGTACCGCTCAGAGCCTTGCTGTTATCAAGTAATGCGGCTGGCTGCGGAAGACGTGCAGGTAGGGTTTGCGAGTAGAGAGCCTAGTGGCGTGAGGACGGGTGCGGTTGTTGGGGTTTGCGAGATAGTCGTGCGAGCGAGGCTTGTTGGTCTCTTGGAAGATCGCAGACATTTACTTTGTAGGTAAAAGAGGTGTGGTTGAGGGGTTGGACGTTGATGTCCTGCTGAAACGTCTAGCAAGGCGATGGGGCCAGCGTCGAGGCCAGTGTGAATGATTGAGTGCAGGTAATGTTGTTGATAGTATTGGAATGTGAGGAAAGAGGTAGTAGATGTAGTGTAGTAGTGGTGGTGTATTTGGTGGGTTGTGAGAAGTTGAATACAAAGAGGGATGATTCAAAGTTGTGGTGTTGGCTTTCCCTTTGGTTCTAGGTTTCTCATCCTCTGCTCCCTGGCTTGTTCAGACTTTGAGTGTTTCCTTGTGTCGTCTAGCTGTTTCGGTACCGTAGATGCCAGCTCGACTTTGATCATTTCCACCTTGCAATTTCTCCTGAATCCCCTGAATAGGTTTGTCGCCTCTGCTCTACTTCCCTCACACACCCAAAAGCTATGATTCCTGAATATCGAGGCTCATCGGGGCGGAGCTTTGCTTCTGTCCTGGCTTGCTAAAGTTGAGGAGCAAAGACCAAGGGTATTAACATGTGGAGGGCGTAGAGTCTAGCACAGGGCTTAAAGGGAGGAGGGAGGAGTGTACGGTATAAGCGGGCCGGATTGACAGAGTTGGAAGAGGTCCAAGTGATCTCTTGTGCATCAAGAGCGTCTCGTCATCTTGCCTTGAGAGTATGGTCTAGCAGCTGTCAAGAGACAAGAGAAAAAGAGGGATTGGGATTAAGCTCGTGTCCAAAATTTGCTTTGACCGGCAACTCGGCGTCCAAGCGTCCTGGGTAGCCTGAATAGCCTGGATGGCCTGGATTAGCTTCAACTTTTTACTTTTTAGATATTGCGTATTGCGTATATAGACTATATGAGCTCATCACAGAAATAAGAGGTAGGGTATTCGCACGTTGACAACATTTACCCTTAACCTCTTTCCCTGAACACCACCCCACCATCAACCGAGGTCCTAGGTCTACAGTCAGCCTCGGTGGTCCGCTACCTGTTATCCTCTAGTCGCCAATCTTACTGAGATCCAGGTTCAAGGAGCAAGGAGTAGGGAGCAGGGAGCAAGGTGCAAGTGACTTTGTACGAGGCCCGCCGCGTCCGCCACACGTGTTGTGGTCGTGCACCTGACGTCAAAAATCGTCGTTGCTCCCATCTCCCTCACTTGCTCGCATCTAGCTCGCATCTCCCTCCTTACAACCTCGGGATCCCATCTTTCTGCACCACCCGGCCGGTATGAAACAAACCTTGAGTCGCAATGTTGTCATGTAGGCGCAAAACCACCCTCACTCCAACCATTTCTTCTCTTTGGGCCCCACAGTTGCACCATCAACATCAAAGCACAATGACCATTCATATCCTCATGCATCAGTTCTTAGGTCATACCACGATACAACGACACAGCGATACAACCCCTTGCTTCAGCAACTCAAGCACTTGTGTTGGTGTCGCGTTCCAGTGTTGAAATGATCATTGATGCCCTGTCCATCCCAAGTCAGCTGATTCAAATCTTGGTGCCTGTCCTCTCAACCCGCAAAAGAGCATAAGAGTTGCCTTGGCCCTGCCGCGCCGGCCTTGTCCGGGCCGTAAAGCAAATACCGCGGCAGGGTTGCTATAAATTTGTAACCAATGGTCCATGGTCCAATCACTCCAAACTCGTCATTCTGGTGGGCCAATCGCTTTTGTTTGCTATTTGACTAGCACCGCTCGTTGCTAATCTGTGCCCTGCATTAGTCCGACTCCACCTCGGTTGGTCGCTGGGCCGGGCAAAGACGGCAGTATGACGAGGCGTCATCAAGCTTGCTTTTACGCCTGTGGCGTCCGCCCCATGCAATTCCCATGTCTGCCGATCTGCGAATACGCCCTGCAAAACTGCATCCCTGCGGCGATGCGGTGGGCTTTCGGACGCAGGGTCGCGTGACGGCGGTCGAGCGCGGACAAGAGGCACAGGACGGCCGAGCATCTGATGAGCAGGGTTGGGGTTCGGAGAGTTGGAAACCTTTTGGTGACCATGCAACCTGTCCAGAGCGTCATTGTGTGGAATATTCGAAACGCGTTGACAGGGAACAATCAATGGGCATTGCGAAGGGGTGAGAGTGTACAAGTTCCGTGTCCTGCCGTGTCTGTCGGTAAATCTCCTAAATGAAGTACCTCTGATGGTTTGTCCTTAATGAATACCAACATCTGGATCCTGCAAGGTCCCGATCTCGCAACCTCACAACCAAGTGCCCGAGTGCCTTGGTGGCGACGCGTCGACCTCCCAACGCGCGGGTGGCGATGTGGCGGACGCCCAGCCATGGTCAGCAAACTCATCGACAAGGCAGGCCTGTGAGGATGTGAACGACTGTGTGGTTTCAAAGAAGCCGGCTTGTGTGCGAGACGCTGTGGCTGTGGAATGCTACGTGAAGGCACGGTGGGAGTGTGGCGTCTAACGGCGCTCTGGCGTCGCACGCTATGCTATTTCCGCCGCAGACTCTCTGCCTGAGAACGAAGCGGCGGCGTTGCGACAAGTTGGGTTCCGCACTCATGGAGAGGTAGCCGCTTGGCTGTTCTGGTCGCACCTTGCTTTCACGTTCCTGTCGTTGTCTTGTGGGCAGGGCGAGCGGTGCTTGCGCGTCGTCACGGAGTCAGCGCCCATCCAATGTCGGCTACAGGCGGTATCACTGTGAGAATACTTTGGACTGGCTCTGGGCTAAACGAGTGAGGAAAACTAGAGGTTCTGAAACTGTGGCGGTTGAGAGGATGTAGAAACGCTTATGATATTCCCGGGCTTCCATCAAGTCGTGCAACTTCCATACCGCTACATCGATCGCAGGAACGCATTGACGGGCACGGGGTGACTAGTCTTATCGGTACGGATCTACTTCTGGGGCTCCCCGCCTCACGGCACGTCCACTAATCGGCCTACTCGATTGGCACCGGGGGTTCCAAGGAGAGGTCCTAGAGAAGAGTCTCGGCCTGAAGCTCGGCGATCACTCGCAGGACACGGAACTTCTATAGCAAACGGATTCGCACGCTCTCTCGTAATGGCGGCCCAAGATACGCGCATGTGCAATTTGGTTGAGTATAGGCGTACTCGGGCATGTTCCACTCAAGTCCTTCGGATCCGATGCGAATGTGGCAGCAGCAACGGGTGGCAAACTGGTCTGTGGCACAACGCGCTCGGCAACATTTTTGCCACCCGCCCACTCCCAACGAGATACATAGGCGGCGAAGAACTATTCTTCAGACTAGACTGCGCCTCGAGGATGAAGAGAGACGCCCTCCCCCCAAATGTGAGGATGAGAGCCTGACACCATAGGAATTTGGTCAGCCACCTGCCACCTGCCGCAACTAGTGAACAGTATGTCCTATTACAGAGCGGTCGCTAATCTTTCTCCACTTCCTGCAGTCTCGGTATGCATGCATGAGACCACAATTCGAGCCCAAGGCAGGCGTGAGTTTGTGCGATGAGCGGACCGTGCCTGACACTTCCACGTCATTCTCGTTATCAATCCGGCTGGTTGGGGCCCGGGCGAAGGCCGACGGTACCGAGTATAGGCTTGTGCCACTCGCACGGTCAACGCCATCACTTGTGTTACATCAACAACCATACTCGCTCGTTCACGTAGTACAGTGCAGATTGCACAACACACTCGTTAGCAACTGAGACACCTCGTTCCCCATCCCATCATGGCGTCCAAGGTCGCGCAGAAGAGGGTACGTGCCCCCCCCGGTGGCGATAAATAACGCTAATCCCAGCTCCAGAAGGTGTGCACCGCCTCACCAAGCATCCGACTCCAACTACCTCTGCTAACATACAGGAGTACCTCGCGATGCAGAAGGCGCCGCCGCCTTTTATCTGGGCGCTGCCCGAGGAGAGGAACATCCTCGACTGTGAGTACCTTCATTTGGCCTTGGCTGTCCCCTCCTTTCCTCAACCACTGACGCGTAGGGCACTTTATCATTGTGAGCTGCAACGTAACGCGGAATTGACGATAGCGTGGACCACCTGACACGCCGTACGCGGGAGGCGAGTACCACGGCCTCATCTGGTTTCCCAGCGACTACCGTGAGTTGGAGTCGGGCGCGTTGGCTGACATGCAGCCTTCAAGCCGCCTGATGTTAAGATGTTCACGCCGACGGGTCGCTTCGAGTGTGGTGCCAAGATCTGCATGAGCATGACCTCCTAGTACGTTATCTGCAACCAGTTAGATGACCGCTAACGGCAGTCACCCCAGCACGTACGTTACGTGATGCCGTCCCCTACGAGAATGATTACTGACCACATGTGCAGGTGGAATGCAGCTTGGTGAGCCTGTCGCCTCGAGTCTGGGCGAGACTGACGGCCAGGTCTGTAGCTACGATCCTGACAGGTCTGCTTAGCTTCATGCTTAGTGACGAGTGAGTGCTGTGCCCGTGATGTCTCTCACGCGATAGGATCACCGCCGGTGCTGTCAAGACCACCGACGCTCAGAAGCGCGATTTTGCGACCAAGTCGCATGCGTTCAATCTGAACAGCAAGAAGTTCCGTGATATCTTCCCGAAGGTGAGCCGAAAGTCGCATCGGTAGCTTACGTCTGTACGCGACGCCGGCCATGACGGACCTGCCAGACATGGGGCAGCAGCCGTCTGCTTCGGTATGTCACATGGCGTGTGTGACGCTGACTGATCAGAACACAGAAGTGAAAGGAGGTGCGCCAGCCGCTCTTGACACGCCGGTGTCCTCTGGACGCTCGACACCCGCATCCACCAGTTCCAATACTCGCACGCAGTTCCCCGCCGTCAATCCTCCCAATCCCCCCGAAACCCCAACTCTAGCCGATGCCCAGCATGCACCGCAACAGGTCGTGCAGCAACGGCAGCTGCCTAACGCCCGCTGGATCCCTTCATGGCGATGGCTCATTGCCATTGTCGTCCTCGCTGTCCTTGGTCGCATCTCCAAAGGACGAGAATAAAGTAGAGCGTTCGTTGTGCCTGCCATAGTTGTCTGACCCATTTGTACCCTCCATCTGGCATTGCCTCTCCCTTCCTCCCTCTGCATGGCGTATATGTGTGCATGAGTAGCGTGCAAATGTGGACCCGCCTAGAGGTGGCGGTTCATGTCGATACCGTGGCGTCCGCGCATGCGCTCCAGTTCGCGAAGTGTGCGCATGCCAGCGCCCTTGTTCTCCCTGCGCGCCCTGCTCTTGCCGGTACCCGATCCAGGTGGCAACGCCTGCCGTCAGCTCTCTTCTTCCTCCAAGACGTACACCACCGTGGATGATCTGGAGCGCAGCCTTGACGACCTGGGTCTTGTTGGTCGACCCAAGGATCTGGGCGCTAGCGTCGCGGATTCCGCACGCCGAGAAGATGCGGTGAAGCACGTGAGGAACCTGCAGGCCGAATCCGGGTGGGCGCGCACGCATAATCACCGTCGTCGCGCGCCACTTGACGCGCAGGTCGGAGCCCTGGCCGTACAGCGTACGGTTCTCAAAACGCGGCACAGCGTCCATGTTGAGCACGGCCTGGTGGAAGGCGCGAATATTCGCCTGTCCAGCGTTCTCGTTCTTGCCGTGCCCAATACCGACCAGTCCACGCTTCGGGTCGCCGACAACCATTACCGAGAAGAACGAGGACCTGGGGTTAGTCCATCTTGTCTTCTCTCCTCTTCCGTATCCTCTCTTCTCCTCTTCCTCCTTTTTCTCTTCGTTTCCCTCCCAAGTCGGCCGTCTTTTCCTCTCCATCCGCGGCCTGCCACTCTCTTCTCTCCTCTCCCTCTCTCGTCCCTCTCCTTCTTTCCCAACTCACATCTTGCCCTTCTTAGTCATGTTCACAACACGCCGCATATCAACAGGGTACCGGTAAAGGCCCTCAAGCTCCTGACGGGTGTATCCCGTAAGCGCACCCAAAACGCGCATGTTCTTGGCGACCATGTTTTCGCCCAACGCGATCGGGTGCTCGCTCTCCGGCAACGGTGGGAACGTATTGTTGGGAAAGTTGTAGATACGGTGCTGAGGCGCATCCTTCATGTGGTTCGGGTAGTCGGGCGACCGCGCAACAGTGTAGTGAGGCATGAGGGGGCGGGTTAGGTTGGCCACCTCCTTTGGCGAGAGGTTGCCCAGCTCCTTGCCCGGCTTTTGGGAGGTGGGAGCTACAGGCGTTGAAGTCGACGCCGCGCGCGCAAGTGGCGCTTGCGCGCGGGAAAGGAGGCGGCGCGCCGGGCGTACCAAGGACATGGTTGTGGGTTTAGTGGTTGCTGAATGCAAACGAGTTGCGTACAGAGCCGAAATCTCCCTCTCCGAAGGTGGACAATTTGGTTCCGTCGCAAAATCCAGGCACCCAGAGGTAAAGTCAAGAGGCAGAAGGGCATGGCCCAATGCATGAAGCGGATTAAGACTACAGACAGTGACAACATGTTAATGGTTGTATCCCGGAACGAAGCGTGCCCAGTCCTCGCGCAGAGACCAGAGACGGCGAACGGCATCTTTCTCCGCACTCTCCCAGTCGCTAAAGTCGACACCGAGGGCGAGAGCCGCGCGCTCCCCTTGTCCACTCCAGCTCAGGGGGATGGATCGGCGAGCGCGGTGCGTCTCGTCGCGCGTTCCTCGTGGTTTGTGGGTTGACGTGTCGAGGACGGCCTCGAACAACGAGAGGCTGTAGCGTAAGCGGACTTTGGTGGTTGCGTCGTTGGCGTCGAGATAAGACAGCACAATGTCTGGCGGTTCGCAGCAGGTGACGACGAGCTCGCCGAGCGGTGTGAAGACTTTGATACGCGGTGTGCGGCGCTTGTAATCTGTAACGAGGCGGTCGACGAGCTGCCACAGGCTGCGCTGGGACGCTGCCCAGCTCGCCGACTCTGCTAAGCGGAGCACCTGCGGCGCTCGGCCCTCGATCGTCACCTCGTCGCCGGCACGGTTCACGTTCGCGGTCAGCCGGCGGTAGTTGAGGGTGAGGGCTACGGAGGCGGACGGAGAATGCACGACAATCGCGTCGGACGATTTGCGGCTCAGAGGCTCTGGGTGACGGGTGAGCGGGAGGTGTTGGACAAGTATGGGTTCGAGTACTTTGGATTCAGGATTAGGTGGCGTAAGCGAAGTGCGGCGTGTTGGTCTTGGAGGGGACAGACGCGCAGGTCGTGATGTTGCTGAAGCAGGTCGTGTTGGTTCTGGGACGGCAAGTCGTGCTGGCGGTGGAAGTGGCAGGTCTGGTAGGGTGAACGGCGGCGTCGGGTCGGATACAACGGATGGCGGGATCTCGTGGGGCATGGTGGCGGACATGACGCGGAGTGTTGGGATTGTTAGACGCAGCGTTGGGGTCGGCGTGTCGTCTGTTGGCGTGCTTGATGGCTGGGAGGAACGGGATGGCTGGGAGGGACCAGAGGTCGATCGTGATGGACAGGACGGCCCAGACCATCCGCTCGGACCAGACTCTGGCTCGCTTGGAGGCGGGGGCGATACAAAGCGTACGAGAGGCCGCGGGGTTCCTTTGGGCCTCTGTCGGGCGAGGGCGGCACGCGGAGCCGGGCTCTCGGGTGGTGTGAGCAACCCAGTGGACTGGCCGACCGAGTGCTCGTCCAGCACCGCACGCTGTTTCCCCTTGTCCGCTGGCACCGCGGCTGGTGGGTCATGAGGCGGGCGGATGCGGTCGGCACCCCTCTTCGTCCCGAGCTCCGGGCGGTGTTCGTACAGTTCTCGTGCTGTTGGTTGCCGTCGTTGGTCCTCCTCCCGTGTTGGGGGAGCGGGTGGGAGGTCAGGATCGCGTGCTGGTCGCTCTAGTCGTGCTCGTTCTCGTTCCCGCTCTCGGTGTTCCCACTGCCTCCCTGGTCCTTGTTCTGGTATTCGTCGTTCAGCCCGACCTTGTTGTGCTCGTTCACGCTGTTCGGGTTCATGTTGTTGTGCACGTCGCCGTTCAGCCCGATCTGGATTACAGCGGTCACGCTCCCCTTTCCGCGCACTGCGGTGGTGCTCCCGCTCACCGTGTCGCTCGCTCTTCCCTCCGATTCGTTCGACGACAACAACGGGAGCAGGTCGTGACGCGGCGCGGCGTGCGATCCGCCAGCCTTCCTCAAGTTCCTTGAGCTTGGGTGGCGTCTCCTGAAACGCGAGCCGGAGGTATTGGATTGTAGATGATGTGGTGTGGCCCGATACTCCGGATGGCGCAGAACGGGCAGAGGGACCGACAGACGAGGGTGTTGCACTCGACGGCGAGTACCTATCGTACCACGGTATGGATGGGGTCTTGGGCCATGGTGACGGCCCAGCTTGGGCATGGTCCTCGACGTCGCGGAGAGATGCAGAGGGAACGGGTTGTGTCGGTCCAGGAGTCAGAAAGGCGGGGCGTTGGCGTAGTCGCGGTGTGTCCCACCCCGAGGCCATTGCTAGTCGTGCATGGTGTGGATGCATCTGCGCGTGTGTGTCGGCCACTGTTGACAAGTCAGTCACGCTCTAACCTCCACTTTCCGGACCTAATTGTCCCTCCTACTTTGGCACGCCTAACAAGTGCCACAGACCCAATCTCAGAAACGCCGACGAAACCCCCGCCAAAGTTGTCCCAATGTTGAAACGTCGAATTCTGCTCCTTGTCCTTTCATACATCCCAACAGGTGAGTGCCGAGGTTACCGACAGCGAGCGCGCAGTGGAGCGCATCGGACACGGGCTGATCCCCAGGCTCCAAGCGTATTCCTGCTGTTCCAGCTTAAATCGGTTTACGTCGCCATATAAGTGCGTCGTCGCGCTCGACAAGAGCTGACAGCCAGAAAATGAAGCACCTCGCCGCTTACCTCCTCCTCCAGCAGGGTGGCAACACCTCGCCCTCGGCCAAGGACGTCAAGGACGTTCTCGCCGCCGTCGGCATCGAGGCTGACGACGCCAAGCTCGACAAGGTCATCGCTGAGCTTTCGGGCAAGGACATCAACGAGGTGAGCCGCGTCGAGGAGGAGTGGTGGCAGGCAGCGCGCTCCAGCAAGCCAGCAGCAGCGCTGCGACGCACTGCTCCTCTGGTTCAAATTTTTGCACACTCGCTAACTGTAGCTCATCGTTGAGGGCTCGTCCAAGCTCTCGTCCGTCCCCTCGGGCGGTGCCGCTGCTTCGGCTGGCGGTGCCGGCGCCGCCACTGGCGGTGGTGACGCTGCCCCCGCTGAGGAGGCCAAGGAGGAGGAGAAGGAGGAGTCCGACGACGACATGGGCTTCGGTCTCTTCGACTAAGCGTTGCGTCCCCGCATCTCGCTTTCTCCATCCCCTCCACTTCCCGACACGATACGACTTGTGCGCGCCCCGACTGGTTGCGTGTAAATAGGATGTATTGGTTGAGCTAGCACGATCGCAGGGGAGAAAGAGGATCCGAGGTTACTAACTCTGGTCGCGCGAGAAGCAGCATTGGTAATGAAGCAAAACCTTGCGCATGGTCCTCGGTGACCATGGACTTGGCGGCGATCATGTTGGACAGCATGGCAAGAGCCTGCGTAACCTCCGCCTGTTGAGCCACATCAGGAGCCATTGCGTGTAAGGACTCTTTCCGTGAGATGACTGTCGGTGGGCGGAGTCGGCGAAGAAACTTGGGCCGTGAGAGCGAGTGTTGAACGGACGGCGACCTTGAAGGTCCGGGGTCGATTCGTATGTAAAATCCCAGTTCTAGAAAGACAAGACCGAGTGAAGGCCAAGGGCAAAGTCCATGGTGACACCGGCATTAGTTCAGTCAGTCGAGGAGTTTTGTTGCCGACGAGCGGCGCCAGCGGCGCTACTGATTGTCTCGTCGTCCTCGGCATTCAATTCCTGCAGATCTCTTGTCAGAGTTTGCTCACACCATTGCGGGTGCGAGAAGGGAGAGAATCAGTTCTCGGAGGCATTTGTCTGGCAAACTCCAATTCTAGCCCCAACTAGCCAGCAAACCAAGCTGATCTGCAGGAAATCTACACCTCGTCAACTCGGATGCTCCATCGTACAAAAAAGAGAAGGGGCGCTCAGAGCACTGGGAACACCATGGCCAGCCGTATATGAGCGGCTTGGAGTAGTCCCAAATATCAACAATTGATGCGACTGTGGTGTAGTGGTAGCATGTTCGCTTTGGGGGTCAATCTCTGTTGCGAATGGTCCACGGTTCAATCCCGTGCTGTCGCCAGGCCTGGGTAGGCTTGAATTTTTGGAACTTTTTATCCCTTAAGTGAGTCACTGTAGATGAGTATATTCCAGTGCGTGCCTGCTCCTTGGCATTAGAGCAAACAATCAGCAGGTGAGTGCTATATCAATTCCTCGCTGGGGGGAAGGGCGGACTCGTACTTAAGTGGAATGCTACTGGGTGCAACAAATGGAACTATGGGCGGAATACTAGACACCATCCAGACACCCTGTGCACTTGACATGTGAGGCGATGCATTCACGCTTGCATTGGCAGATACCGAGTCTTGCCTGCTCGCGCACACCTCTCTATCTCCCCACGTCTGGTTAGTGAAGAAGCAGTCGCTGTTGGGATCCTCAGACTCGACAACCACTTGGAGCCAGTGGCTGGGTAGACCACATTTGCGACTTGCGAGCAACAACTCCATATTGACCCCCATACGTCGGATGTGGCAGTCTACGAGTCAGCTGGGGGGGGGCGAATTATTAGTACAATCGCCAATGCCCAACACCTGTCCAAGGGCCTGGTACCAACAATGGCGGTTTGCTGGTGCCCGGTGCGATGAGTTGTCTTCTGGGAGGGAGGGCTCCCTCGGGGCACTGGGCCATCACGCCGGGTGGCTGATAAAGGAGTGGCAAGTTCAGTAGAGCATAGAGATTGTGGCAGGCATGGAGGACACGTTGAGTGTGAATGGCGAGCAAGGAAAGTGAGTTTAGTAGGAGGAGAGCGCGAGGGGAAGTGGCGTAATGGGCTTAGCCGTGGAACACGGGTATTGTGGATAGGGAGCATAGGAGTAACAGGGGTAGGTGCGCAGCTGCGTAGATAGAGGAGAGAAGGAGGATAGATGCCCTGTTATATGGTGAGTACTGAGACGTTGGAGAGGAGGCCAGAGCGAAATGAGTGGATCCTTGAACAAGTGGGCCTTCATCAACAAGTTGGCCCTCGCCCAACAACTAGGCCCTCACCCACACCATACTTTAGTTATCGGCTCTCGAGAGACATGAATAGCGGCATCATCGTGCGCATGACCAAGTACTAATGGGGTATCGGAGACCTAGTGGAGCTTGATCAATGTCCATGTTCATGGCCGTGAAAACCTCGACCTCGTCGTCGTCCGTGACCACACTGTTCGGGACTCGTCGGCTAGACTGTACACAACGGGCCCGTGTGTCGTAGGGCTGCCGCGCTTCTGGGGGATGGTGGGTTTGCTGGGGCCATCGGTTGCGAGAACCCGGAAGTGCACGGGCTGCAGACTGTGTACAGGAGGGCGAGGCCACTGGTTGGCGAGGTCGCACTGGCGGGAGAGGGTTAATGCGTACCACGTCCACGTCGTGAATCCGTGGCGACCGAAATAAGGCTACCACTTGTAGAGGCAGTGGCGAGTGATCCGGGCATAGACACAGGGATAGCATCGGTTGCCAAGTCGTACCGAGGCGAGTTGGGGTCGTTTGGTCAGGGCTTTTTCTTCTTGGCGTACGGTACAAGGCTCCCCCGAAGTACCTGCTCGGGTGGACGGGTGGCACGGGCTTGGTGTAGGCGTTGCGCGGAAGCTGTTCTGCGATCATCTACTTGTGCTCGCCTAGGAGTCGCGCCCGATGCTCAGGTGCTCAGGCAGGAGGGACTCCACCAGCTCCGGCCGGAAGTGGTGGGGGTGCATGGGTCGCCGAGGCAGGGCGCGCACTTGCAGTAGAGGGGGACGTCCTTGAGCTTGGCAATGCGTCGAGGAGAACTCGGCGATACGTGGTGGGAATCAGGTCCGGCGGAGGTCCGTCTGCGCTGGCATCTCCGACTTCAACAAACCCAGTATCCTGCTCAGCAGCGGTGGCGTAGGGAATCCAGGACCGCCGAGGCACTGAGCTGCTCGAGTTCCTCATCGGTCTCGGCCATGTCGTCGTCCTCACTCTCCGTGGGCCAAGACAAAGCCGGCGGCAGAGGCCACCGGGTACGAAAGCGGCCAAATCGACCTCCTCAGCGTCGTCACTGCCTGCTCCTGAGGTCACGTCGTGCTCCAGCACAAGGTCTACTAGTGCCTGCTGGCCGGCGTTGAGAAGTGCTGTGCCACCGCGATCAAGAGCGTGTTTTCCGCGAGGCGACGCGCCGCAACCAGCTCGCCGAGGGTGAGGACGCTGCGGCGTAGATTGTATCGGGTTCTACGCAGGGTTGTCCTGCGAGTATCCATGAGCTATTGCGACCGGTTGCGCTATACCGATGCATAAAGTCCCCTTGAGAGCGATGTGACACCAGATGGTCAGGTCAGGCCAGCTGTTAGTAGCCAGCTTTAAGCTTGGACTCTTTGGACATGCGCAGGCACGCGTCCCACGCCACACCATCAGCCACGGCACGGTGCAGTGCTTGCACGCACCTTGCATCAGTCATGAGTCAGTAGCTCGACGAGACAGAATATGGCCATGGCATATCGGCTGGGCGGACATGGATGCTTGCGCAGTGCGCGTGAGAGATGGAGAGACTAGTACAAGTGCGCGATCAGGAGATTACTTGCCGGGCTGCCGTTAGCTGTGCAAGTGACCGAAACGGCTCACGAGTGGTCGCCGGAAGAGGACTGCTGTTAGCTCAAGACGAACGGGCAAGCTCACGGATGTGCGGCTCGGGTGCATGCACCTCAAAGTGTTCCCAGCCGAGACTCTGCGTGATTCCGATTCCCCGCCACTCGTGCTCTTCCAAGATGCGGAGGAGGCCGGAGTCGTCACCAGAGAAGTAGCTGTTGGGCGAGCAAGGCAAGAGGGAGGGGGACGGCGCGCGAGAGGAGGCAAGGTATGCGGAATGGAAGATCGGTCGGATGGCGTGAATCGAGCGCCAAGTCATCAAGAGCGAAGCGTCAGCATAGAAGTCAGGCGAGCCGAGACAGCACAAACCTCTTTGGGATGAGCTTGAGCATGGGCTTTGGGAGGATGACATGGCGATACTCAAAGTTGTCATCAGAGTCTGTGGGATAATGTAAAAGGTGACGTGAGGATGGAGCAGGATGTGTGGAGCGTATCATGTCGGCAGACTGTGTCAGCATCTATCTTTGTTATCGGCGTCCTCGTCGGCAGTGAGGTGATGATTCCGGCAACGCACAGCCACGCGCGCCGGGCCTGAGCGAGCTGCACTTCAACATGGCGACAGGAGCTCGGCACGCGCATGCGGCGATGGATGAAACGGCAAGTGGGTGGTGTGATAATGCCGAGCAAGGTCGAGGAAGGGCAAGTCAAGGACAGCGCGTGCGACTCACATCGCTCCGAGTAGATGATTCTTGTGTCAGCGTATCCAGGATTATGCATACCTCTCGGACAACTCCTCGAGTGTTGACGCCTTGGGGTTGGGCATGGCGACGGGATGTGTTGATGATGAATGTGTTTGTGGGTGGCGGATGCGGATGTGTTGAAGCTAAATGGCGACTGTTCAGCGGATTGAGACGCGTCGAGGATCGAGCAACGTCCGGCCTGGGTTGGACATGGGGCGGAGGCTTTTGTCTATTTGTCTATTTGGCAGGATATGTGTAATCGGGCCTATTGGGTCCACACTCTGCTATTGTATAGTAACGCTGCTAGTTGTCGTTATCAGCGAGCTTGCGTACTAGTGTGACGCCTCGACTGCCGTCGTCTCCCAGATATAAGTAGAGCGAGAAGAGGAAGAGATGCAGGTAGGCCGTTCTCGGCATCATAACCCCCATATTCCGGTCCATGACAACCCCCGGAACTGGGCTGGGCCCGTTCCTTGCATCCCTCTGATGTAGTCACCTGGTCTGCTCTGCTACATTCGATCCATTGAATCTCTGCTGCTCAGCTGTGCGCTGCTCAAAGGCTCAACTTACCATGGTCGACCAGTCGGGTCTGGCCATCATGGATCATGCACCGCCTCATGTCTTCCCCAAGATAAGAGGTGGAGGTCTGTCGACGGGTGGGGACGCGTCGCGGTCGTGCCAACTACTTGACGCGTCTAAATTACCCACGTCATTTTTTTTTTGGGAAATTACTCCCGCTCCTCCACCTCGCACCTCGACTTTAAAAAGTCAAGGACCAAGTTTGTCTCTCTCCATCTACCGACATCCAACGTACCGACGTAACGCATGTTCTCAATGTGCTAGGCGACTTACTGCTCTCTCTACTCCTTCCCTATCCCCCACTCCCTCCCTATCTCCTCTTCCTTCTCCCCCCCCCCCCCCCCCGGGAACACCCCTCCCCGCAGGGTTGCTAGCTCACGTGTGTACGGCTCCATCTGCTCCACCTCGCTGTTCCGTGCGAGACCGGATTCCTGAATGGGCCCAGAACGACTGCACTACAAATAGACCCGCCTTGGGTCCACTCTACTCCTTGGCGGGGTCTCATTTTTGTGCAAACATCACATCTGTACAATGTCAAGGCAAGTAATGCAATCTGTGCTGTATCCTGGCGCGTGTCTTGACGACAACTAACCCTCTTTTCTCTGTCCCTCCCTCCCCGTAACTCCCTTCCTGCCCACACCCTGGCACCACTCATGACTCTCTTGCGCGCCTTTGGGCATATCCCACGCGAGGATGTCAACTAAGTGTGCCTACAGCAGCTTAGGCTGTACTTCTCCAGCGCTTGCGCAATGTTGTCGGTCACATTAAGACGTCGATGTAGGAGGGGTGCAGGCACACTTCCATAGCCTATGCAGTTGGAATATATTGTAATCTAGCCCAGTCACGCGCAGGTCCGTCTAGTTGATCTTGTTGTACATGGATGCCAATTCACAAATGTTACAAGGCCTGTCATCATTGACCTATATACTCCGGCTGACGGCCGGTTCCCTCTCTGTCAACGAGCCCCTCTGTCAACGAGTGTGATGCTAGAGAGTGATGGTACGGTATACGGCAGAAATATCTGGTGGGCTTGGTCGTCGACAATGTCCGTGGACCTCGCTGTGTGTGTGTGAACGCGATCACCGGTGGTGCGGATATTGGCCAGACGGTACTGGCTGTGCGCGCTGCTGGCCTGACGGGTACTGCTGGTACTGACCAGGTGGACGTTGCTGAGAATAAAATCCGCCATTGGTAGGCGACGTCTGCCCGCCCTGCTGGTAGCCCTGGCGCCCGTACGGGTCCGCGGGCGCGTTGGATGACCCGCGTCTAGGTGGCGTCTGCGCCAGGGCCGGCCCCTGCTGTTGTCCAGGTGGTAACCGTTGCGGCTCTCCCCTGTTCTGAGCTGGTGCGGCACCAGGGGGCCGCGGTTGGTTCTGGTACTGCGGGTGGTGGAATATCTGACCGGGCTGAGCCGAGAATATCTGGCCAGGCTGGGGTCCGTGGTGCCCAGGCCGAGCGTATTGCTGGGGATACGGGTATCCCTGGCCAGGTTGGCCTGCGTTACGCTGTGCAGGCCCACCACCGCCACCACTTGGGTACGGCGCGTACATTGGCCGGTCAGATCGCATGGATCCATTGGCCGTCTGCTGTGCTCCCTGGTGTTGCTGTTGAGGGGGCGGGCGTATGCCCGGCTGCTGGGGACGAGCTGGTTGGGCGCCTGGTGGAGGTTGGGGCCGGCGCTCGGGCTGCTGCGAGATGGGTCGGCCACCGCCAGGGGCAAATTGCTGCGGTCGCGGCGGGGCAACTCCTGGTGGATACTCGGGCCACGTTTGCGGATGTTGGTGTGCTGGTGATGGAGGGGACCGCGTGCGCTGAGGATTGGATGGTATGGATGATGTGCGAGGGGCGGGTGCAGGAGCCTGCGGGTAAGACGCCGGAGGCTGCTGCTGCTCTCGCTGTGGAGGGGGTGGGGATGTGCGATGAGTGGACTGCTGCTGCTGTGGCGGCTGCGGAGTTGGCTTGAGCTGCGCAGGACGCATCTCCTGCTCCATCTGCGCATTCTGCTTGCCATACTGTGGCGCGCGGTAAGCTGCCTCGCTGTTGTTTGCGTTTCTGCTGCGCTCCGGCTTAACGAGACCCGTCTTGCGAGTCGGCGACGGCGACAGTGGAGGCGACAATTCCTGCTGCTGCTCGTCCCGTCGCGGCTGCTGCTGTAACGTGGACAGCTGCTGGCGCAGATGTGCACTCTTGTCCTCAAACTGCCCAGAGTCCGGCGATAGGGGTGGCGTTCCCTTGGGCGGAGGAGTACGCTGGGTCTCGTCGCGGTCCTTGTCGAGACCGTTGACCGTGCCGGGCTTTGAGTCCTCCGCGGGACCTGCAGCTCTGCCTATGACGCCGAGGTACCAGAACATGAGGTTCGAGATGAGCACCTGCTCAATCAGGGGCCGGCGCGCATTCGCCAACTTGATGTGACTGAGGCGGTAGACAGCACGCTCGACATGAATCGGATAGCGGGCAAAGTTGGAAAATCCCGGCGAGGTGGGCGATGACGCGCCTGAAGGCTGGAGCGACCTGGCAGATTTGGATGTGCCAAGGAGTGCGGCGGCAGCTGCAGGCCCAGCGGTCGCAAAGTTGGAAACCGACGAGGCCTCCTCTTGCTTCTTCTTTGAGCCTCCGAACAGGCCGCCAAAGAGTCCGTCCTTCTCCTTTTTAGGCTTGTCCTTCTCCTTGCTGTGTTTCTTGCCGAACAGACCCTTCCGGCTCTTCTCCTTCTCCTTCTCTCGGCCAGGGTGGTGATGAGGTGGAGTCGTCGAAGTGGAGGTCGCAGTCGCGGTAGAAGATGCAGATGACTGCACCGACGCGTTCGAGTCTGTGCGCGCTAACGGTGGGCGGCCGATGACCAGCGTCGGAGGAACTGGCCGCTGTTGCCCAGAGGTTGACATGCTGGGCGGCATGCTCTGTAATGGTGGCGCCATTCCAGGCAAGAGAGCCTGCTGGCCCGGAACCTGCGGCTGTTGCTGCTGCATCACTGCAGCAGCCTCGGACGGCGGTGAAGGTGCAGGTGGCCCCTCTTCTTCCTCCTCTAGGTAGGCCCGATATGCCTCGTCCCCAGCGTACACGTCCGCATAGTTGTCCATGAACGAGTCCGGGCGCGCCTGGAATATGTCCTCCGAGGCGCCAGATGGTGGTAACAAGGTGACAGCGTGGAGAGCCGCGCTCAAGTCGGCGTCCTGCTGCGCCGGAGTGAACCCGGGCTTCTCGACGCTCGTGATGATAGGATGTAGGTGAGGGCGTTGCCGCCCGTGCGGCACAGCTGCCTGCGCAGGCTCGTCAGGGCTCGGCGACCTGCTATCATCGTAAGGTTCCACTACCGACGCCCGCGTGTACGCATCGACGATTTGGGATTCGTCCGTCGAGTCGTCGTGTGCGGGAACGTGTTCCACTGCGACGGGCGCAGGCTCGTGGAATGCCTCGCTGGTTTCTTCGCTCGTCTCGTCACTGCGTCGCTCATCGCTGCGCCGATCACCATCCTCCATTGAGGAAGATTCGCCGCGGATGTGCTGCTGGCTAGGTGAAGTGATGCGCTGACGCCGCCCAGACGAGTACCGTCGGCTGCCATCGTTTGGTCCCTTGCGGATCTTTGTCCTCGCAGTGCGACGGATGATGGATCCAGTACGTGGTGGGAGGAGGGGTGCGTCGGTCTCACCGTCACCTTCGGTTGTCTCGTTCACTGTCGTGTATCAGCACAGCTGCACAGGGCAGGCGCACGGGACACTCACATCCAGGTTGCATCCGCTGGCTCAAGCTTCGCCGCAGGACCTCGCGCATCTTGTCCGGGTTCTGCGTGAACTCGGGGTCGTCGACGAGCTCCTCAAGCTTCTGCAGATCACGGAGGGTTGGGCCATGCTCGGTGTGACGCGCCGCCAACGACCCGCGCCTGACAGGAACTCTCTCCGTCTCGACATTGTCGCCAGGCCTAGGCGTATACTGCTTGGACAGCATCGACTTCTTGCGGTTCAGGTGGACAGACATGGACCTGCTACGCGCGAGCCACGACGGGCTGCGCGCCAGCGTGGCCTCGTCCGTATCACTGCCGTCGGCATCTGGATCGACCGTGTGCGACTTGAGAAAGTTGCGAAACTCGCCCGGCGCTAGTTCTGGATGGAGATGCGCTGGCACCCAGAACAGACCCGAGTCGCCGTCCAAGCTGAGCGTCACATCGTCGTTGGACGAGTACTGCATAGCTTCAGACCCTTGCTGGAATGAATCTGGTGGGGGAAGGTCCGGGTCCAACGGGAGCTCGCCTGGACCTGTCCCAGTCGCCGACCTGCGTCGCAAGTGTCTGCGCGTTAATAAGAAGAAAGAGCAGCACGACGACATGATCCAGAATCGGACGATGATGTGCTAACAAGGAGGGGTAAGGAAGATGTGCGGTGGGTGGGTGGGGAAACATCCACGTACTTGAGTGTGCGGACCTCCCTCTCAAGTTCCTCCTCCGAGATGGCCGACATGGCGTCGTGCACGATGCGCAGCCACGGCGACGCGAGGTGTGTGCGTCGTCGTCAAATGCCTTGTTCAATCTCCGCGTTGCGTGATTGCTGAGAAGAAAGCGCAATGTGCGTTTGAGGGATGCCGTACGAGTGGGCTAATGCAAATCGCCTGGTTGAATATGTTGGCGACGGTGGGGACGGAGAGAGACAAGTGGAGTGTGTCACAGTGCGACTGCGCAGATAGCGAGAGTGGTCTCACCTATTGAATGCGAAGGGGTATGTGGAGCGAGTGGCGAGTGAGTGATGATGTGGGAGGGGGCGTGGGTGTTGAGTGTAGGGTGGAAGATGGCAAGTCTGGATGATGGCGTGCGTCGTGCGCGGTGGTGTGTGGTGAGGTGGGTATAGGACCACGTAGAAAAGGGCCCGTTCGTTTGAATGTCAAAGAAACAATGTCCAGTTGAACCAAATCGTCGAGCGCCCAGTGAGAAATGAGAGAGAGAGAGAGGGAGGGAGGGAGGGAGGGAGATGATGCGAGGGCAAAGATGCCAAGTGCGGTGCAACGGCTTGCTCCTTAGGGGTGGTTGGGGCGCGTGGATGGGGAATAGGTGGCGGTGACAATCGTTACACTTTGTACAGATGCGTGTCGTAAAGCGCACGCGCGGTCTTGAGGTCGTCTGGCGTTGTCGAGGTATCAAGCAATGGCGGTCAAGGGGCAAGGGATGACGATGAGAGCGTTGAGGGGGTTTGGGCAAGGAGTGAGAGGAGGCCTGGATAGGCTGGGTATGAATGAAGAGGACAAACGAGTTTGAAGACCCGGGATGTTGGGTGGTGATTTGACAGGGAAAATGCACGACTGCAACGATGGCCAGATACAGAGAGAAGGGGGTGTAGAGAGAGAGGGAGAGAGAGGCGGTGGAGGGGAAAGAGGTAAAGAAGGGGGTTCAAGCACCCAACCAAATGGCAACATACGAAACCCAAGGTTAACCAAGTAAAGGGTCAAAGGGGACCCTTTAGATGTGTGTGGAAAGGGCCCGTTGTAGGGATTCAAAAGGGACCTTTGGCTTCTTTGGGCTTACTTTGGTGGCCAATAAAGTAAAACAGTAAAAGCTGTACTACTCGTATACTCGTATTACTCAATTATTATTGTGATAGAACTCTAAGTACTATAGGGTGGTTGGGGAGGGGTCAACTGAGAGTTGAATCAAACCCAGGGCCCAGGGTTTCAGTCGTGGTTTTGAAAGGCGTCTTTCCGATTTTCTGTTGGCCGTGTCGTCTAATAGCACTTGATAGGAAGGGGGGGGTCTAGAGCGGAGGCAAAAGGGTTAATACATGCAGGGTGAAAACAATTTGGGGACCTTTGGCTATATATCATTGCTTCAAAACACGAGGGTTTACACGTTAATACAACGAGCTCTTTTTGGCTTGGCTTGATTCCTTGACTCGGCATTCATCATCATCCTAACACCCAACCTGAACGCCCCACAGCATCCCATTCAATGATCCAACGTATGCCAAACAGGCACTCACATCTGGGGTCCAACCGACACACTTCCCCCACTCACTCCCTAGAGATACGTCTGTCCAAAATAGTCGCAAGACCTTGATACAGATGTCATGGAATCTATCGCAAGGCTCCGTTCTACATATATATACAAAACACTCAACTGCCAGGCTTGCAATGTTCGCTGTCGATCGCAGAGTTGCCATACCAGTTTGGCGCTGTCCACTCCGTCAAGACGCTAAACAGGAAGTAGATGGCTAACGCTGTAATTGACGTCCCCGCGTCCAGACCAGAGCTGATCACATACACAAACTGCCCGTGCAGCTTGGGATACTGCTTCGCAATCCACCCATTGACCGCGAAGGCAGTGATGCCACCGGTGAGGATAATGTTCGAAGGGTACTCGGGCAACAGGATGGCTGCTGACAGGACGACCGGCACGCACACCTGGTGATATCAGTTTGTGTGCGAAACAGCTATAGCTTTAGATGTCACCTGGTGCTCACCTTGTTGATCTTCATGCCAGGCCACCGCTTGTGCGCGAGCCATAACACGAAAGGAAGGATCGCGCCGAATGGGAAGCCTAGGTAGAGCACCCAATACTTGCCCGCGAAAAAGCGACGCGGAGACACGGCACCCCAGATGATGCTCGCCGAGTAGAAGATGCCAGGCCGCCGGCCGGTCCACTGCCCTGTGGGGTCTGGTGTCGTGCCGTCGAGGAACGGGCGCTTCGAGGAGAGAACGGAGAGGAGTGTCATGTCTGGAACGCTTAGTCTTGGTTCAAAATCGACGCTCACAGTTGGTCAGCGCACCGAGCACCGTTCCAATGATTTGGACAAGGAACATTTCACGCGGCGGAATCGATGTGTACCAGCCGAGTTTCAGGTCTGTGATAAGCTGCAGAGCCTGCGACATGGCCATGTCTGGTAAATCAGTTGAGACGTCGAAGCATTGGCTCACAGCCGAAGCATTTGAATGTCACGCTGATAAGTTAGCCAGAGTCTCAACAACCGGGGTACATACTTGCCAATCGGCTTGCCAGGCATCAAGAAGCCTGCAACGCTGTAAGGTTAGCATGGGCTACGGCTCGCGCTTCACAATTCCGTGATGACGTTCTGTCATGTCAGCGGCTGCATTGTAGAGACACGTACCAGGCCGATCTGCGTGTTAGACACCGCCGCCACAACGCCGATGGGAACGAGGAAGACCTGGGATCAGACGTGTGAAGATCAAGTGCTGCGCGTACCGCTGCAATAGCTAGGGACAAGACGAGTGCCCAGATCGGCGTCTGCAGAGGGGCACTCATGACCATGAGAACTGGATGTCAGTTTGAGCCGGGGTTAGCTCAGCTCACCGGCCGCCACAAAGTTGACCCCGAGAATGGCAATATACCACCACTGCGGCACGGGGAGATAGTTACGCATGAGTGTGCTGAGTCTGTCAGAACGCCCTCAAAGTCCCTCTTACTTGTGGACATCGTTCATCGGTGCCCGGTTTGTGAGAGCTGGCAGTCAGCTGTGCAACCGTTGTGAGCTCACCTTCCTTAATCTCATCGCGGTGCCAGATCCACACATGCACGAGGATGCTCGACAGCGCCGCGAAGGACAAGCCGTATGTGACAGCACTGTCGTGAGCTCGCCAAGGACGAACCGCAGCTCACAAGTAAGGTGTGAGGAGCAGCGGCGCGGCAGTCTCCCAGGCCTCATCGTTGAAGGAGAGGTCAGGATTCAGGACACTTTGGACGTCGAAGCTGGGGTCAATTGTGTCCAGCAGAATACATACTGGTGGTATGTCGCGTTGTACAAGCCAGACGACAGAGGAGAGGGAAACTCCCGCGCGTCCCTACCTATCAGCTAGGAACTCTCCCCCACTCACCAGAAGTTGAAGAACAGCATAAGCGGCACGATCTGCCATGAGCGACATCACGCACAACGACTCACCACCCAGATCATCCCGATGAGGCCCGCAAACCAGTTTGCGAGCGCCCACGGCGGCGTAAACAGCGGTCCGGAAGTGCCGACGCTGGACCAATCAAAGCTAAAGTCGAGCATACCGAGGCCGGTGTACGCGCCCCCAAATGTGCGCATCCACCAGTTCTCGTTGTTGACGAGACACAGGACCGCGACCGACGTGAGCATCGGGAAGAAAAGGAACGGCAAAAACTGCCACAGAAAGGTGAAGATGAAGACGGCGAGGAAGACGTGCAGCCTTCGATTCGTGAGCATGCGCGCCGCCTTGTTCGTGGCCGCGGTGTCGTACAGCGTCGTAAAGAGCTGGACCACTACGAGCGTTGAGGGCCAGTACATTGCCGGCCGGGCAACGAGAAGGTTGTAAAGCATGCCTGGATTCAGCTGGGTCGACTCAACGAAGCTAACCGGCCAGGCCGAAGCCGATGCACTGCGTCGTGAGGAGCAGGATGATGGATGGGATGGTCGCGAGCGGCGCCTTGTAGTACAGGTCGAGCATGGCGAGGATGTCGGCCGCGTACGCAGACATGGCGCCTGACGAGGAGAGGACGCTGGAGTCAGCTTGGCGGAGAACGATTGAGCTGACCTGATGAGAATGGCTTCCTTGACACTGAAGGGACCTGGGTTGAGGTCGACACCGAACAACGTCTTGTGTCGTGAGACGAGGCGTTCGCTCGCGAGCGCATGGCCTAATGGGTAAGTGGCAAGGATGACGAAATAACTGGAGAAACTGGGAGCATTGCTCTTGAAGTAGAACACGGTGGACGCGGCCGCTCCCATAATGCAGAAGAAGCAGCCGAGCACAATCACCCGCAGCGTGAGGGTGGGTAGTGTGGGGTCGTCGATGGAGGGTACGGACTGGGTCAGCGCCATCAGCTAACGACTCACTCGCGCGATGAGGGCTTCGACTTCGGTCGAGCTTACGAGCTCGTCCTCATGTGCCACCTGGACGAAGCCGAGCCCCGAGTCATCCGAGTCCACTGAGGACCGCTTGTCCTCATTGTCCAGCAGGGGAAGCTGCTCTGCGTCGTCGTCCAGCGCATCGAGCTTGGGTGAGCGGTCGAGCTCGGACAACTCGTATGCCTGGGCTTCCTCTGGTCGCACGGACATGCTAGGTCATGTATGCGATTGCGTCGTTGAAGGTTCGGGTCATGATAAGTACCTCCTTGTTTGGCGACGCGGTGGCCCGCGTGCCTGACCTCCACAACCGCGGATGAGCGGAGATGCCCTTGCATCCCATGATTCAATAATTCAATCTGATATCATGCCACGTGGGTAAGACAATGACGTGGCTAGTAGAGACGCGCGTTGCAGCCGTCATCGTTGTCGCAACCTCAAGCTGACCACAACCACAACCACTGGCTTGCAGTCACTCACGTCTACAACTCTCGCGACTACTTCACTCGTTCTCATCAAGATAGAGAGGAGACGCGCCTGAAATTGATCTCGCCTTCACTTCTCTCCACCTCCTAGAACTCTCTTCACAATGGTAAACTGAACGCCGGTGCAACAGCTGATCACAGGCGCGCCGTTACGACAGTGTGTAGCTCCGCGGCTTGGATATGACAACTACGCTAACTAAACAGGTCGGACAACGATATTCTCCCCAGAAGGTGAGTACTGATCAAGCTGCTAGCTGAGAACGGCGCTAACCCTACAGGACGGTTGTTCCAGGGTACGTTGTTGATGGCGAGGAAGGAAGCAACTAACCCCCAGTCGAGTACGCTATGGAGGCGATCTCCCATGCTGGTACCGTCCTCGCCGTCCTTTCTAAGGAGGGCATCGCTCTTGCTGCGGAGAAAGTGGGTTGAGCTGCGAGCGATACGAACGCTACTCCGCTAACAACCCCACAGAAGGTCACCGGCAAGCTCCTCGACCTGTCGCTCGCCCCAGGAGGATCTGGGAAGGGTGGAGAAGGCTCGGAGGCTTGGATGGGCGGGGGCGGTGAGAAGATCTTCCTCCTGAACAAGTGAGCTTACGACTTTACGGATTAAGCTGACCGCAGCAACATTCTCTCGGGCCTTGCGGGTATCACGTCGGACGCCAACTCGCTTGTCAACTATGCGCGCAATTCCGCACAACGCCACCTGTACACCTACGACGAGGACATCCCAGTTGAGATGCTCGTGCAGCGCCTGTGTGACATGAAGCAAGGCTACACTCAGTTTGGCGGTGCGTCTACTGACAGGACGATGGAATTCAGCTGACCCCAGGTCTGCGTCCTTTCGGCGTGTCGCTCCTCTACGTCGGCTGGGATCCACTGTACGGATTCCAGCTGTACCAGTCCGACCCGTCGGGCAACTACTCAGGGTGGAAGGCGACGTGCATCGGCGCGAACCACTCGAGCGCCGCCTCGCTCCTCAAGCAGGACTACAAGGACGACATCACTCTCGAGGAGGCCAAGGCTCTGTGTCTCAAGACGATGGCCAAGACGATGGACTCGACCAAGCTCAGCAGCGAGAAGCGTGAGTTGGAAAGTTTCAGCGAACTGACAGCAGTCGAGTTCGCGACCATGACTCTCGTGCCCGGGGTCCAGCAGCCGCTCGCCAAGATTTACGGCGCGGACGAGCTCGACGAGCTCCTCCAGAAGCTCGAGCTTGGCGGCACCAAGGAGGAGCAAATTGGCGTGGGCGAGGGTACTGGCGGCGGCGACGCTGGTAACATTGCTGTGAGCACGTAGAGTGGGTAGAGTTTGCAATGTATGGATCGGCAGTGTGGTAGCGCTGCGTGGGCAGCTATTGAGACGCGCCCAAGCGATTCTGCATACATGAAGCGCGACAGAAGCGGAACTAGTCCTTGTTGACCTCGGCGTATGCACTGACGAGCTGGTTGACGGATGCAACAGACATGACACTGACAGTGTACGAATGCCGAATTACTCTTCTCGGCCTGAACCTGGCTATCCGCTGCTATAACTTGCCGACTGTCCTCAACGATAAGGGAGTACGAACACGTCTGAAGAGCCTCAGTGATCAGTGAGATGGTACACTTGGCCTCCTTCACCAGCCTGCCAAGACGACTTGGCATTGTTCATTAGTTCTAGTCTAAAGGTAATTTCAACCTGCCCCACTCTCAATCTCCTTCAGGCTATCCCACAGTCAGTGACCCTCAAAGACACGTGGTGTATATGGGTCAATCCTGAATGGGCTCCCAGCTGCCCCACTCCATCACTCTTCAAGCATTACAGTTGGAAACTAATCCAAGCGGCTGACTGCTGGGCTAATGATAAGGTCTGACTTGACAACTCCACCAAGCAACTCAATCAAACTCATACGATGTTCCCGCTGCCAGTATGCGCGTCAAGTATTAGATGCGCTTGGGGGACGACACGGTGGGCATGAGAGGATCATCTTCATCCTACTCAGGTTCCCTGTAGTCCAACGGGTCAACTGAGATCGACAGGCACGCTACACGTGCGAGCGCCATGGTCGGTGCAAACACGTAGTGTGTACGTTGGGATTCAGAGGGCTGCTGTTGCTAGCGAGAGCGGCGTTGTCTTGTCATGATGCTTTATGGAGATATGGTGAGGCTGTAGATAAGGCGGTGAGCCACGAGCGAGATGAGACAAGCCATGTTCCAGGGGTAGCTGCCACCCGGTGCAGTGCGATGGAGGCGGGGGGATGGTTTGTAGGCCAAACCAGGCTTGGTCCACTGATCCACTGTAGATTCAGTGGATTCACACGCAATCGCACGTTGTATCAGTCCTATCGGGCACACTCGGTCAATGTCAATGACACCGTCACCCGGTTACATTGGCCGACATTCATCCCAAAGGTACAGGGGTAAATTGGACCTCGTATCGGGCTCAACAGGCACGGCACAACACAGTCTTCCCCGTTTCAGTCCCTTTGTGCGCACATTTGGCTAGCTACTTACATCCAACACGAGAACAATAATTGCGTTGTCATTTCATCAAGTAGCCAGACATTCCTCTCCACTAGCAGCACGTTATCGTCTTATCCTGGTCCAAGTCAAGGCTGTTGGTGATAAGCAATATCATACCCGAGCCCGCGGGAACACGTTTGACACTCTAGGCACAACATGTTGGAGCAACCGTATCAGGCACGAGGCACCGTATCTGGCTGTGAGTTTGGATTCGTGGCCCCCACCTCTTCCCGACCCCCCCCCCCCCTTCCTTCCTTCCTTCCTTCCTTCCCCCCCCCCCCCCTGGGCCGTGTTAACCGTGTTGTGACTCGGAGTAACTCTTTACCTCATTCCACCCGACCTTGACTGCTCTTTTGTCAACACCACTTTATCATCATCAACCCCAACGAGCCCCACACGACCCACCCTCTACACTCCACAACCTATTCACGCACGTTTGCACGTTTGATCATCCACTCCACACTTCAGCAA
Source organism: Cutaneotrichosporon cavernicola (assembly GCF_030864355.1). Classification (NCBI taxonomy): domain Eukaryota; kingdom Fungi; phylum Basidiomycota; class Tremellomycetes; order Trichosporonales; family Trichosporonaceae; genus Cutaneotrichosporon; species Cutaneotrichosporon cavernicola. The sequence continues at coordinate 2,511,502 of NC_083396.1, read as the reverse complement.
TCTACTCTATTCATCAGTGACAACCTTGACCCCTTCGATATCCATAACAAGCCGCCACCACACACACACTTTCACACATACACAACCCAGTCCAAACAACGACGCCCTTTGCCCCCTTGCCTCGCCTTCCTTCCATGCAACCTACGGCCCACACAGCCCACACAGCCCTCGCTGCCTCACTCGTCGCCTCGGCCGCGCTTGCCGACCTCCGGGCGCTGCGCGCCGTATCCCGGCAATTTCGGGAGGCGGCGGACGCGCGCATTTTCTCGCACGTGCTCCTCCTCGAGCTCGACGGCGACCTCGAGGTGCGCGATGCGCAGGGCCACCGCCTTCCCGGCGTTCAGTGGGAGCTCAAGGTCACTCCTGCGGAGCGTGATGTGTGGGTGTCGCGGCTCGCCCACGCACGTGTAGTGGACTACTACGACAACGTCGACCTCTCCAAGGACCCAGTTCTCGCGGCTGCGCTGGGTCATGCACACACCGCGCGGCGACTGCGAGGCGGCCGCGGACTGTCACCTCACACTCTGATGGACACGCTGCAGCTCGGATACGACGATGCGCAGGAGGACGGGTACGACTCTGACGACGACACGCCATCAGGCAGCGTGGAGCATGTGCCTTCATCCGTCCGCGATCTCACCGTGTGCGTGCGCTTTGACGCACGGCACCACCGCCTCACTGAGGCGAGTTACACCCTCTCGCTCCCGACCCTCGACTCGCTCACCGTCGTGTTTGCACAGGAGGAGTTCTCACGCATCCCCTCGCGCTGCTGGAGCCGCGGATCATGCTGGTCCCCCCGCCGCATGAGCCTTCAGAACTCTCCTGCGCCCCTTCCTCGATGGGGTTTTCTCCGTCCGCTCATCCGCCAGCTCGCTGAGGTGCACACGCCCATCACACTGGTCGGGCTCGAAGCCATTCCCCACACTCTCGTGGGCCTGCCTGCTGACATGGACGTGGACGACGTTTGGCGCGATTTTGCCGACGCAGTCCTGGTGCACGTGCCTCCAACCGCGCAGGACCCCACTCTGATCTTCCTCTCGCTGGACGAGTACTGCCTCCGTGTGGGCAACGAGGCGTTCAAACTCGCCACGTCGCGTCCTGGGCCGCCGCCGAGCCCGCCCGAGACGCCTGACCTGAGCGACGACGACGAATGGGAGGACCAGCGCATGAGCAAGAGCCAGCGAAACGAGTGGGAGAAGCTCGTTCGCACTGCTGCTCGTTCTCTCATCCGCAGCTGTCTCCTGTATTAGATTGAGCCTGTGCGCGCGCCACGTCGTCACGTCGTCATTTTTCGGTCACTCCTCGCACCTTGCACCTCGCACCGCTTTTCGCACCACTCTCAAATCGCGCGGCCTTGTTGGCCGTTGTCTGATGTAGCATAGCAGTTTATATGTACCATACAATATTGTGCTCGTTGGCTGGAGGTGAGTCGCGGTGACTAATACGTGCGGAACCAGGGACTCACCGTTAATTCCGCCCACTAACAAATGCAAACGGAAGGGGACCAGCTGGAAGGAATGCAGGATATGGATGTCGGCGGATATCGATTGTTATTGACACCGACGCCGCCATTTACAAATACATCGGCGGCGACCGCGACCGCCCAGCCTCATTCCCGCAACCAAGTTCTAGTGAAACAGTCTTGTACGCGTCTACCTGGGTTCTGCACCTGGGTTCCTGCATCATCTGACAATCCAGGTCCACATTCACTCGACATTGTGGGGCAAGCATGTACCGGATCCAACTCAATGCTCCAAGTCTAGGCCCCGGGCCTCCGTAAACACGGCCTAGACCCATCGTTCGTGAACGCTATAAGACTTGGATGACAGTTGTCAGTTGTGGCAAAATGTCCACACACTCACAATGCTGTTGCGGTGGCATATCCTCTTCACTCTGGCGGTTGTCGCCCTCGCCGCCCCCGTCGAACGGCAGAACGGGATGCACCTCCTCGGTCTCCTCGCCCTCGTCCTCAACCCCATCATGGTAATTGTCAATGGCGGTCTTCACCGGCGGCATCCAGGCGCGCAAGTTTGCCCCCTCATGCATGCAGAGCTCGTCACCACTCGACGGCGCCAACGGCCGTTCCGAGGACTGCCTCCCCGCGGGCCCTGACCTCGCAGGGTTGGCCAACAACGGTATTAGAGACCAGCAGGTGGCTCTCAAGTGGGTGCGCGAGAACATGGCCTCATTCGGTGGCGACCTCGACATTCAGCGCCATCCTCGAGAAATACCCGAACAAGCCCGAGCTCGGGGCGCCCTTTGGCATGGGCTCCAACACGTTCCTCCTCTCCCCGCTGTTCAAGCAGGCTGCGCCGATCGGCACCGACCTCATGTTCGCCGCCCGCCGCCGCGACATGCTCCGCAAGGTCAACCAGGCCGGGTGGACCAAGACTTGGACGTACCACTTCGTGGGCGTCATTCTCGTCGGCCCAGGCTTCCTGGGCTCGGGCCACGCTTGCGAGATCGCGTTCATGTGCATGTGGAGGGTGGTCAAGCCGTTCCTCCTGTTCTGGAGCTTTGCCGACACGCGCCTGAGCGAGAACATGATGGACTAATGGACGACCTTTGGGCACAACCTCGACCCGAACAGGCCGGGCCGGTCTTCGGGCTTGGAGCGCGCACTCGTTCCCGGCCAACAAGAAGGCAGGTTCAACGACCCTGCCCGCCGGGCCGTGTTCCAATTGCGTTAATGCATTCCGTCATTACAGAATTCCAGTGGAGCGGATCTGTTTCCGATCTTTGTTATCTCCCCCCCTGTTGTCTTGTCAGATGAGCATTCGGTGCCTGAAGATGGAGCACTGACGTCCACCAAAGATCTCTAGATTTTGTACAGCGATCCGAGCATGCGTCGCCTCATCTTTTTGCCTTTGCATCTTCATCTCTTCGAGCTGGGACGGGGATAGCAAGTTGACAAGGTGAGTGATCGCGGCGAGGTCTGAGCAGGTTCTGACCCTCAGCTCACCATGCTCGACCACGCCTATTTCCCTCACATCGTTGAGAACGCGCTCAAGCGCCTCGATCACGCCACCCTCCTCTCCCTCCGCCTGGTGAGCCGGAGGGCCAAGGCGCTGGCAGAATCGCAACTCTTCCAGCATGTCGTCCTTGCCCCTTCACCCGATGGGCGGGGATACTCGATCCGCTCGGTCGAGGGCGCTCTGCCTGTTAGGCCCTGGGCATCTGCATCTTCTTCTTCCGAAGGGGAAACTCGCCTCGTCACCCTGCTGGCCCAGGCCAAAGTGGTCGACATACACACCTCTATCCCCTGCAACACTGCCACCGCTCCCCTCCTAGACGTACTAGGAACCATCCCAACCCGGCGGGCCGAGTATCACAGCCTCGTCGGCCCGTCCCCACAGACATATGTGCAGGAGTACGCAGTGTACATGGGCTCGCACTGGCGCGGTCGGACCTTTTACTTCGAACCGCCCCCTGACCTGGAGCGATACGTCGTGAACCTGCGATACCATGTCGACCGCCGCCTGTGTGAGCTGTACGGGCCCGCACCGAGCTGTGAACGGATCCTCGCATCAGCGAGCCTAGCGAGCGTGACTATACCTGCAATTGAAAGTGCCGGTCAAAACGTCCAACCCGCACGCTCACCCTCCTACATCCTCATCTTCACGGGGCGTCACGAGCCAGCCATCCCTTCCGTCCCAACACAGGGACTGGCCGCATCCCAGCGCAGAACAGTCCATACGCTGCTGTACGAGCTCGCTGCCGAGTTTGAGGGCGTCCGTCGTCTTCAAGGCGGGAGGTTGACTCTCGTTGGGGTCGAGGAGTTTATCACGAGTCTCTGTGGACCAACTTCCACCGCCGAGGCCGCCCAGGTGTTTGAAAGGAAACTCGTGCTTGCTCGCAGGGATATGGACGGCCCGAGAGAGGACATGGCTCCGCCAGTCCAGTTTCTCTCACATGCCGAGTATGAGGCATTGGTTGGAGCGAGGGCGTACGAGGCCGAGACGCGGCCTCTGCAGCTGTACTAGAGCAATCAATTGCATTTAATTCTATACAACGAGAGATGGGTTAGATGGGTTTTCTACGCTTTACAACTCGGTTCAGTTTGCGTTTCTACACCTTGAGCTTGAATTGATTCTGATTCTGTCGATACTCTACCACTCTGCGGTCATCTTGTGTCTTGTGTCTACTTGGACAACCTCGCAGGAACGCGCGCAGGGCGCTCATCTCAGATCTGATCGCAAGTAACATTGCGCCCGTCGGCTTCGGTTCGGGATCCACTGCGTCGGCCGTCACTTCCCTTTCGCGCCCACAGCGGATTTGGCCCGCTAGAGCATTGCCTTGGGCTCATGGTCCGCGAGCTCGCTCTCAAACCGGAACCGACGCATGGCGGCCTCGATCCCGTCCGGGTCCCCAATCACGTCACTTGCCACCCGCCGGACCGCGCGGTACACTGCGCCCTTGAGTTCCCCGGCCGCCATCTCGTCGCGCGGCCAGCTGACCCACGCAGGGTCAAACCTGCGTGCATCGAGGGCAATGGTAAAGTGTGCTCGGTCGATACAGTGGGCGGCCATAGCGATGACATCAGCGAGCATGCCGAGCTCTCGAGGTTCGTGCGCCGCGTCACGCGAGCGGCGAAGCTCTCCTGGCTCCAGCGGCCGGAAATCGAGCATTACGTGCCGCACGCTCGTCGGTGCCCGAAGACCAATACGCGCGCCACTAAGCCCTGGCTCCTCGGGGTCGAACCGGACTGTCACGCGCCATACATGGCTGTTACCAAGCGACGGAGCGAGTGCGGCCTCTGCAACTGGCGGCTGGCGCCACCGCATCCCCCCAATGCCGATATCCGGTTGGCACTGCAGCGTGATCTCGCTCTCGAGGGTTGAATAAGCAAACGGGAGGGGATGGTGGCTCTCCCGTCCACTGCGACAACGTACCGTCCTCACGCCAGTGAGGAAGTGGCCGACGGAATGAAGCCCAGCGCGGCCCTCGAGCTCAAGAACGCGTGTGTGCCTTAACAGGGCTAGGAATCGCTCCCTCTCCTCTGCCTCATACGCGCTCCACTTGAGACCGGGGACGCGTTCGCCCCCCGGCGCAACGGCGCGAACGCAAGGTACAGTCTGTCCGTCCGACATGGTGAGAGAGATACGCCCGTCAGCGAAGAGAGAGAGGTGGGCGCAAAGAGCGGCATCGACGCGGTCCCGGTGCTCCTTGGAGGTGGCGCGGACTGCGAACCGCGTAGGCCGATCGGCATGGCTGATGATCGTGTCCATGATCGTCGGGAACATGGTCGCGTCGATCGACGAGCGTCGCTCAGGTGGTGACATTATGGCTGGGTCTTGTTCGCTTGAGAGAGAAAATTGAACGCGTACAGTGGAGAGGATTTACTTTCTGAAGAGGTCGGAGATGGAGATGCGGGGTGGGGTCCCACCCGGCCTTAACTAGCATAGGGGTGGCGAGGAAGCCTGAGCAGTAATATAGCGGAGAGAGAGTGGTATGAAGCTTTTGCGAATGCATTCCGAGGCCCCAGTACTGCAAGCTCCACGCTCAAGCTCCAAGCTCCAAGGTGGTATCCGAAAGAGCCGCTCGCCTCTAGAGTGGCACATGATTTCGCAGTTGTGACGCAACTCGTTAGAGATTCCTTCGAGTCTCGGCCACTCACCTGACCATTGCACCCGAGTCTGGTCCCAGATCACGTGTCGTCATATGACGCTTAAACCGGGCCGGTATGTTATCCGCCAATCATGTCCTCTACTATCAAACCCTGCATCGCTGCTCGGAAACTTAGCATCATCTGCATTGCGCATTCCGCGATTCCCTACCTAACAAGTGTCGAGTTGAGGATCAAGTCGGGTGTCGGGTAGGCCATAGGTTGCAGCAGGAACATGGGGTGTGGTGTGGTGGTCCCCTCAGCCCCACCACACCACACCCCAACTAGCCAATGGTGAGGTAGTTTCAAACTCCTCGGTGCAAAAGTCTTGAGGTCCCGCGTTCGATTCTTCATCCGTCCTTGCCATGTGTCCTCCTGCCCCACTTCAGATTCCTACCGCAGAAACCTGCCCCACTCCATTAGCTTCCTCCACAGTGGCACCGAAACTTGCATCAGAGATATCCTCATCAAATTCGATACACAACGATGGATAAAAAGGCTCCACTAATATCGGACCATTGAACGCAATGGAATGACAGACGCCTCATCCCCCATCTGTTGCTACACTTGACAATGGACTGTAGCTTGGCTGCATGGCCTATTGTCTCGCAGTATGCTTGTCTCTCGCCGCAGATACAAGCAGCGCCAACCGCGGCGGGGCTCCGGCTAATTGCTACGCATAAGACGGTTGTTCCGTGCGTACTGAAACAAGTCTGTAGGGCCAGTCATGTGGTCAACCATGGTGTAATGTAATGTATTACGATACAAACACCAAGGCTGTTAAATGGAAAACCAGTTGTCAATAGTCCCTCATAGTCCCTCAGTGCCTCATTTCCGATCTCGGACCATTCAGCAAGAGGGCAATCTGCAAGAGGGCAATCTGTCGATCATCGTGGATCTGCACAATCTATGCGATGCTGTCATCCTCCTCGGCGCAAATATCACGGCTACATGGACCAACCTCGCGTTGCAGTGACCGTGCGGCATCAGTGTCGAGCAATGCCATCTTCTCCCACTACGCTGCCTTCCCAGTGGCGCTTGCTCGTTGCACCAGGGCCAGGGCCCACTGCTATTCTAACAAACGTCACCTTGACACGCCCGACAGTCAACTACAGGTTGTGCAAACTTTTTCCTCCACAGCATGCGCAGCAAGGCATTATATCGGCGGCATGTGAGGCGCTTGGCGGTATGCGCGGCTGCGCCGCGGTGATCCTGGTTCGTGGCCCTGCATGGCCACCCACGTTATTGTGGGTTTGTTCGGCCTGAATCAACCTGATGACTGCCTGCCTGCGCCCTTCGGCCAAGGTCGCTGCCAAGCTGTAACCACTGCCTTGGTTCCACCTAACCGACTCCGCTACACACCTTTTCAATAATACATCTTCTGGGTCGCCAGTCCCTGCATGACATAACGGACAGGAGACCTTGGATTGGGCCACCCTGCGCCAAAGGCGTAGATGTCGACTAGCCAGCCAGTCACATTCCGGCACATGCTTGAGCATCCCTGCATGTCGCTTGGCACGCCTCGTCGGTTCTGACCGAGTTCAGATCGTGGAAGAGTCTGGTGCGGGGCCATTGCAGTTCGCACTTGCAAAAGGTTTTACTTGGTGTACCGCCATTGTGTGGACAACACAGCAACTTCTATTGTTCTACGCGGGACGTTTGAAGCCCGAAAGCTCCGCCGTCCCTCACCTCCGCTTTCTCTTCGTCGTTCTGGCACAGTTCGGGGACAAAGCTTGTCCGGCGTCAAAATTGTGGAGAAACCAAGGGCGACAAGGTCTGGAGGACTGCTTTCACCCTGTGGAGTGGCGCAAGGTGTTGAGGGTTCCTTGCTTTTCTCCCCCCGCCTTGAAGGTCAGGGAAGTAAATGATAGGCCGGCATGGCTCGGCAAAGACCAATAGTAGTGGTTAATTTGACAGTGGTAACTTTGGCTTGAGAACACAAAGTCCTCCTAATTCCTGTCATTTGAATCCCTGTGGGTGGCGCCCAGGCCTATAACCTGCAACGCCAGATTTATTAACCGCCTTCGCCACCCCAATCTCAACCTCCCAATGCCCTCCCAATGCCTTCCCTACCATTATCACGGTATTGGCTCTAGGACAGAGCCGAGGATCATCTTGATGCGATGGATAAACTTTGCTTCGAAACATTTGATGAGGGACCTTGGAATGCCTGGCTTGGTGTGGCGTTGCGGGCAGGCGTTGCCAGTTCACCGTCAGCCGCCAGGACGTGTTCAAGGGTATTAGATGGTGGCGAAGCGACGGGTGCAGGGCATATAGTGCGGAGGTGCGGTGACCACATCATCCGGGCTAGAGAGCTGGAGACTCCAAGCCAACAAGCCAACAGTAATTGGCAGCAAGGACCAAGTCGGACCTGGGATGACGATGAGCCCTGTTACATCTGCCTGCCTGCCTTCCGCTTGCCTCCTTTACCCTCCCCCACGTTGTTTGCACTGCGTACTCCTTGGACCGTGCTCCGGACTTGGACCTGTCAGTTTCCGGGACCTGCTGTATTCTACCTGCAGCCTGGAAAACAATGAGCACCTGATACTCTATGCTCGTGTTGGCCGTACCTGCAGCCAGCTAGCTGCTTTGCCTCGGCACGACCATGGTACGTTTACTGTTCAGCTGCTGATGGAGCGCCCCGCTTGCTCCTCAAGAGGCCAGATAGGCAAGGAGAGATACAGGGGCCGCCACGGACGCGCCGTCAAGTAAAGTTGGCAGCTGGCAGGCAAGCCAGGGTGAATGCCTCAGGTCTTGACTGGCTAACTGGCTACTAGCTAGAGAGTGGTAAACTAACCTAGCAAGCCAAAGCCCACCCAGTGGCAAGTGATTCAGTTGATTCACTAGTCCGTGTCCGTCTTGATTCATTCACACTACCATCCCATCCCACTCATTCCCGCCACTATTCCACCACTCATCATCCATCGCTCCATCCACCTACTATCCTACTATACCCCAAAATACAATCTTGTCCTCAACACAGCTCGACTCATACTACTTTGAGGACGTATCCTACTAGGGTCCCTATTTCCGACTGGTCCTCATCCCGAAACACAGAGTGATCACTGTCAACAGCTTTCTCTTCTCGACCATCGACTTGTTGCTTGCATTCCACACTTCGGCCCTTGCATCCCGTTCCACACACCCGCCGTATCCACGCACCAAGCTCACACACTCCATCATCCGAAATCCCTCTAATCCCATCCATCCCCGACTAGGTCGCAGCCTATTCGTCTTCCCTCATCCCCATCCCCATCCATCCCCACGCTCGCGCTCGCCCATCCCCACGCCCCGCTGCCTTGCGGTTGCTGCCCTTGATCGCCCCGCCGGCTCCGTTACCTGTACTGTGCTGTAGGGAAGGAGGTGTAAGAGACGCACAGGATCTCCGGTCGTCCGTGCCAGGAGAAACCGCCTTGCTTCACTGTGAGTTTCTTTCCAACCAAGGCCGGGCTGTTTCGCCCTCGGGGCCTTGGTTTGCCGATCACGTTGCCACCACCACCGACCGCGACCATTGTTCTGTTCTAGTGACTCTTCGCGGGACTCTTCGGGGGACTCTTCGCGAGACTCTTCGCGGTGACAATCATGAGTGAAGCACCAGTGGAGGGATGGGCGTGTGAGCGGCAGGAGAAGAATGTGCTTTGGCGGAGCATGCTGACGGAACCAGAGCGAGGACGACGACGACTGTTAGCTGTTGGGCCCATTGTTCTGCGTTGGCCGAACACACACATCGACACACAAGTGGCGTCCTCCCTCGAATCACTCACACCCCCGCCCTCATCGGACACTTGTCTCCCATCTTGGCCCCATCCCCCTGCTGTGACCAGTGACCCTCGTAGATTGGCGGATCGCTTTCGACGTCCTCAACTCTGACCTTCCCCCCCGCCTGGCCTCGATTTGCCCCTTCCATTCGGCACTCACCCAACGAACACATCAACATTTGTCCATTCCCCATCCTCTCTATCCACCTAACCATCAACACCCCCCACTACTTGCGGCTCTCATACCATCCCATTCACATCTCGCCCCCCGTAACCAGCGAGCAAGGTCTACACGCACCCGTACTGTGCGCCCCTTCCCGTCGTCGTCCAACCCCAACTGGCTTGCGCAAGCAGGAGATTACCTCTGTTGCATAGCCGAGAGGACGAATTACCCCAAGCTCAACACGCACTGTCTGTGACGACGCTGAGCTTGACTTGCGATTGGCGTCCGCGCATCAACAGCAGCCAAGGCTGGACCAAGGCGCTTGTCGAGTGAGTGCGCGGTGACAAGCTCTGCGCTGACCACAGGCACGAACCGCACTCTTCTGCGGACCAAACCACCTCATCTCCCTCCACCTCACTTTGCCTCTCTCTCCTCGCCTTCGGGCTACCCTGTCGTTCTTCGCCACGCTCTGTCTCTAGCAGCCAAGCCCTCAGATCTCGACGCACCAAGCGAGCGTCGTAACCACTCCAGGTTCATCATCGGGCTGCGTTTACGGCCGTGCGCTCGACTGGACGACCCTCGTCTCGCACTCAAGAGTCATCGGCAATCGGAAGTGCACAGTCCTCTGCACGTCGTAGCCCTTGGACAGTTGACCTCTGAGCAGTTCTCGGTGTTGTCGACCTGACCAGTTGCCAAGTCGCCACCTGAGCTGATTGGGCCATTGCCCTTGCGCACAGACCTCGATTGTGTAGATTCCCTGTCGAGTCCTTGTCTCCCACTTGGGCTGGTGGCTGACACCCACCTGTTAACTGGGTCTAATACAACCTCGACTTCCCCACCTTGGAACCCCCCCTTCTCATCCTTCCCTATCATCCAACATCCCACCCATCTCGGTCATCACCCACATCACAGACTCTTTCAACGTCACCCTCATTGGTCGCCACGCCATAACTCACTTCCTTGCTTCTCTACCTCACCACTCGGCGCAAACACACCTTCTGGATTATTCACTCCATCCAGAACACGCGCCTCACCCTCACCACTTCCACACCTCGTCCTCACCTTACGCCCCGCTTTGGTTGGATGTCTGCCGCAATGGCAGCCTCATCTAACCAACAGTTCATGTTCCCGCCCATGGCACAAGCCACGGCGCCGAGCACGGACCGTCTTGCTCCTGGAGCAAACCCTCGTCTCCCGCGAACCTCGTTGGCAGACACAGCGTCCTCACCAAACACATCACCATCCGCGGCCGCAAGAGTCCAGCGCCCACTCATTCCCAGGTTGAACACCTTTCCGGGCCAGGGCTACAACATGACCAACGTTGTTGGCGTCAACGGCGCTGGCCCTCAGATGGGCCAGTACTACGCGGCCGGGGCCCCTTCGCAGCAACCCCAGCCGCAGATGGATGCATCGGGCCACTCCTTCGTGGGCCCTACAGGCCACGAACCGGGGGTGACACCCTCATCCATCGCACCCACCGACGTTGGCAACATGTCGTTTCAGCCTGGGCCCCAGCTCGGCGCGTACGCACAACAGCAGCCATACGTAGGGCAGGAGTACCAGCATCAACTCCAGCAGCAACAATATCTAGGCCAGCAGCAGTTCGTCCAACACCTGGGCCACATGGGGTCATTCCCGTCAAAGGCCGATCCTTCCTCGAATGCAGCGACTGCAACGTGGAAGTCGGGATACGGCATGGCTCCGCCACAGGGAGACGGCTTCGTTGCAGCCTATGAGTACGACCAGTCCACAGGCATGCCCCGGATGCCTTGGGCCCAACAGCAGCAGGGAATGTTCCCACCAACAGAGGTTTTCAGTCGCATGCCGGCTCACCCACCACCCCCACAACAGCATGCTCAGGTCGCCGGCGGTCCACCTGGTCCATCGTACGCCCCCATGGTGCCACAACAATCCGTTTCCCCACCGAGATCACCCAAGGCTGCTCCAAAGAAGCCGCCACGCCCGCCAAACGCGTGGATCATCTATCGCTCAGAGACCCTGGCGAAGATGTCGAAAGGAGAGAGGATACCTCTTCTTGAGCAGGTCCTGCTCGAGTCCTACGGCCCGTCCAAGTTCCCTGCCCAGACGTGGCCGGCGCAAGGCGAGAGCACCGAGGAGGATGACGGCACTGGCGCCAACACGGGACCCAAGAGCTTCCGCAAGGGCAAGAAAGGTGGCAAGGACATCAACTGGTACATGTGGATGCTTGGCCTCATCCGCTCGCCTGACGGCGGGATGCCGCAGTCCGATGTCAGCCGGATCATCAGCAACATCTGGAAGCACGAGCCAGAAGAACGCCGTCAGCACTATGACAAGTTGAGCCAGGCGAGGAAACTCGAGGTGAGTCTACCCGTTCAAGGCGTTGATCGGACTGCATCCACATGCTCATACGTCAGCATCTCCAAAAGTATCCCGGCTACAAGTTCCAGCCTCAGAAGCGCGAGGACAAGCTCCGCGAAAAGCAGGAGAAGCTCAAGGAGAAGGAGGCGCGGCGGCAGGAGAAGGAGGACCGCGTTCACCGCAACTGTAAGACTACCATTCGTGACCTCTTATTTACTGTAGCAGCGCTTAAGCGGCGGAAGCAGAGGAGATCGCCATCTGCCGAGCTGAGCGACTACCATCCGTATCATGTCCCCGGCCATGCCCCAAGTCACAAGCGCAACTCGCACGGTCCAGTCCACGAGCTGGAGCATCTCGAGGTGCCGTTCGATAGTGAGTGTTCCTCCCTCCCCTCCAACTCGCGTTCGTCGACTCACACCTCGCGCAGCTTTCCGCGTGCCCCCTGGCGCCCTCGACTCGACGACGTTCCCCCCCAACATCGGGCGAGACGGGGTGCTCAGCGCCTCGCCATCAGCGCAGACATCCCAACAGGCGTCAACAAACGGAGCCCTCACCGGCCAGGGGCGTTCTCCCAACGAGACGCCTCCTGCTGTGGAAGTTTCAAGCCGGGTCCCCGTCGGAACGCGGCCCGTCGCGTGGATGGACGTGCCTCCTGTGGCGCCGCCAGCGCCTCAGCAGACCAACCTCTTCGCTGATCTGACGTCCAACTATCAGCCCGACATGGGGACTGAGAGTCAGTACTACTTCCAACCACTAACTGGCTCGATCCCTATCGACTTCATGAACAGCGCCTTCGACGAGACTGCCGACGACGAGCTCGACAACCTCGTCAAGGGATGGGCCGAGAACGCGAGCAACGTCAACGTTGACCCCACCGGATTCACTTGGGACAACCACGAGGCGGCGAACCCAATGCCGACAGAGTATGGCAGTGGGCAGATCATGGACGCGATCAAGCAAGATTGGAATAGCTTCTTCGGGGGCGACAACGCAGGTGGCGCTGGCCCCAACACTTTCCAGATGGGTGACTTGGGCGCTGGCATGACGTTCCCCTTTGGTACCAACATGAACCTCCCTCCTGGTCCGCCGCTCGCGGGTGCGCTCCCGCTGTCGCCCGTCGACAGGCAGCAGCAGAGCGAGCCGCTCCCGGAGGCCAAGATTCCAGACTGGGTTGTGGGCTCTAGACCCACCGCGTCCGGTGGCCACAGCGGCCTGCCGTCGCCTTTCAACACTGGCGCCGCACCGTCTTTCACCCTGAGCGTCGACCCGTCGTCAATGGGCTGGACCACGGGTGGCGACCTCGTCTTCGACGACCCCTCCAGCTCGGCGCCAATGGGCGGCGCGCCGATGCAGGCTCAGGGCTCGATGATGACCCAGCAGTCGCCCCAGGCCCAGGGCCATTTGAGCCGCAATCCGTCTGGGCCGAGTGCGACTGGGTACGGGCAGACGTAAAGGACGACTGAACGCGTTGGGGGAGGAGTTGGGGTTTGTAGTATGGTTTGCGCAGGCGGTGGTGGGAGGGCTGAGACGCTCGCCATTCCATCGACGCGCCTCGCCGTGCAGCTAAGAGGCGAACCTGTCGAGACGGGCCATTTGGGAACAGTGTGAAAATCGACTGTATCGAGAGTGTATTACTGTAGAAATGTTTCTCATGGATGTTGCTGCTGCCATGCTTGTGTAGCTATCTGGTGGAGGAATGAAGTACTGGAGGAATGGAGGATGGAGAACCAAAGCCTGAACCCATCTGGACCAAACATCACATTGGTTTCGCCACCCGACACTCACCCAACCAACCCGACGTCATTCAACCAACCCCACCCAGCCCCGCCCCACCTCTTTCAACCACCCACTCCCCCTCACTCGCCACTTGTCAAACTACAACTACACGACTATCCATAATGGCCTGTAAGTCGTGCGCCGCTGTCATATCCAAGGCCCCAATGCCACCGAACATAGCATCAGGAACATCAGCTGACACCAGGCATCCCTATCATCTGTGAGCCTCCGCCGTCTTCATCGCTCGCGTCCCGCGCGTCTCTACCGAGCGCACCCAGAAGCCCAGAAGCCCAGAAGCTGACGACAGTCGGATTCCCCACAAAGGTAAGATAATTCAGAGTAATCCACGGACTTGGTCCCCTCGGACTCGGTCTCACCAGCTCCAACTACGGTCTCACCACCCACGTCTTATGACTCCACCCAAAGGATGGCGCGGTCCGTGCCATTTGGCGTCTCTTGCCGCGTCTCGTCAAGCTCGTTGGGGCCCCGGTCGCGCCTCTGTGTCTCTCCTACCCAAAGGACATCCAATGGCCTCCAAACGACGTCCAAAGGATATGGTGTTGGGCACCATGAACGCCCGAGTCCTCCCCCACTAGTTGCCCCTATCTGGCAGCTCCCAACCCAGGTCGTTGGTGGCTGGCCACTGGCACTGTCATGTCGAGCCTGGAGGAAGAGGTCCATGTCCACTGTGGGTATCTTGGACCGACATCATCCCCCTGCCTATCGAGCGAATCGCCCGACCTTCCTTAGCTCTACGGCTCCAGAACGCACGCCTCATTACCCCGTTCAGAGGACTCCGCTGTGACCCATTGTCGTTCTGCACCCCTCGCAATCGACACTCTTCGCTCTCCGTCTGCACCAACGTCCGTCGTATCCGCGCTCTGCATGTCTCCTGTGGATCTCTACAACTCCGCGTGATGGTCCCAATCAACGCCAATCTGTCCCCCCACGCCCTACACGTCTGTCATATCGCCTACTGTCATTATGTGGCGCGCACCGTGCGCACCTCCTTTGGACACTGCAGTCGCCGGTGACAGGCCTTACACTGTGTCCACGCTGTGAGGACGAGACGCGTGGCGAAGTCCAGAGCTTATCGTTGCGAGAGGCGGTGTGCCAAGACAAACTCCAGGCGGAAGTGGAGATACCTCGACCTCCGCCCTCCTGGTCGCGTGCCTGCAATGTCTCGCCTAGCTTTCCTCCGCCCCCCCCCCACTTCCCCCGGCCCCCACTCCCCCCACACAGCCCACAGCTGGGCTCGTGCAGAGCAGGGACGATGCGCTCTCGGAGGGCCCGACCGTGACGCCCACTGCGTTTCAGGCCGCGTGTCTGAGGCGCAGCGGACAGCCCTGCCTCCTGTCGAACAGTGCCTTCCTCCCTGGCTGATCTCGTTCCCAAGGTGTGGATGGACATGTGAAGCCACAGCTCAACCTGATGATGGGTTGGAATCGGAGATACCGATGCGCAGTCCATCATATCCCTCGTCCCTGGCAACGTGCCCGGTGCTCTAGGTTGCCATGGCACGGACCGCAGGTCCCAGCGCGTGGCGTTTTCCACAATAGCCACGACGTTGTATGCGCGACAAGTCATGTCGCGACTAGATTGTGGTATGCCGAGCTTGGGGACAGGCAGATCCTTTCGATCTCGAGGTGGGGTGGGCCTACTCGGGGCTTATGCAATCTCCCCCAGACCCTCAATCCTGTACCATGCTGGGCACACGACGCCTGCGCCACTGGACTCCAGAATCCTGCGCCACCACACACCAGGGAATGCAAACAACGATCGGGGCTCAATGTTACGCCCGACGCGACCTCCTCTCAGATCTCCTCCCATGACCCAAGACTATCGCTGACCAACCAGATCAAACAGGACGATGAAGTCGGACCGGCGCGCATGTGTCCCCACTGCCACAACGGTAGGTTATTCTACGCTGCGCCGTTTGCTGGTTCCCAGCAGGGGGCTTGTGCGCTGTTCCTGGTTCATATTCGGCTGACGCGTAGCGGGTGTTGTCGGCGCAACGTCGCGCACCTGGTTCGAGCTGTTCTGGATCCCTCTCATTCCGTTCAAAAAGAAGAGCATCTGGAAGTGTGGCGTCTGCCGTGAGTCCCGAGCGGGATCAGGGATGATGGTGTACGCTGACGCTTGCATGTATGTAAAACAACGCTGGCCCCAAATACATTGTTGTCACATATCAACAACCCCCGGGTTCTACACGGACGTCGTCATCTCCCCTCGATACGCGGCATATTCCACCCGTTCTCGGCCTCTCACACAATCACGGAATATCCGGTGTTCAGAATGGCAAATGAAGAAGGGTGACGGATACGATCCACAGCCACCTGGACCCGGCCAGCAAACTGCTGGCCAGCAATTCGGCGGCCACATGTCTGGAGGCTACAGCCAGTATCCTCCCCCGCCTCCTCCTGGCATGGGTGGTCCGGCGAAGCACTGATTATCGTTAAGGGAGGCCCAGGAGTGCGCCTGCCTCTGTGAGAGTACGCCGCCACGTGTGGGACGAGACTAGCCACCTCGAGTTTCCACGCGTCCGACTGACCTTGCCAACATGAATACTGTAGTGTGCAACGTCAGATCTCTGTAGGGCCGAGTCGTGTGGTAACGTAATGAAGATTGATGAGGTGTCACCGATCGATCGGGTTGTTTCAACGTGATTCCTTCTCCTTAATCTCTCAGCTCCCGAGATGACCGGAGCATGTGAGTTGTGCCTGCTCGGATTGCGATGGACATGGACGTGGACGTGGACGCGGGTTACGAGACCATGGGGACTTTAACCGCGCAGGTGTAGGCGTCGGCCGTCTCCGCAAGCGGCAAGGCACGAGCCGCCAACGGCCAGCGGTCAGGGGTGAGGTTGGATAGTAGACGATTTCGCATGCATCCAAGTGGCCGCCGGCGCGCGTCATCGGCAACGGGCGTGAGGTCAAGAGGGTTGACAGCGGCGGGGGCCGACAGCGACTGTTGACGCATTGCTCACCTCAGCTTGTCCAGCTTGTCAAGACCAATGCCCCCATTACCCAAGGTCCAAGCGCAGTCTCATCAGGTTGTTGAGTGAAAACTTGGTGCGGCGTCAGAGCCAGAGACAACTTTGGGAATCCGACGATCGCACCGCACCTGCAATGAATAGTGAATAACAATAAGCAGTATCTCATGGTGGCGCCGAGATATTCAACCTGTATATCCTGCGATCCTGCATTATGGTATGATGAACGCCACGTTACGCCACATCGTGCACGCCATGCAAGCCACGTCATGCACGATACGCCACTTTGGTCTCTAATAGCAAAGCAGAAATGTCGCTGTGCTGCTGTTGAACTGTCGATGAGATAGATGGGTTGCTGCGCCTGGACTTGTTTCCGTCGCGCAATCAGGGCACAAATGCCGGCGGGGCCGTCGGGTGCAAATCCCCGCGATAATGTAGGGGAGAGCCGATCGTCAGTATGGTACAGAACAGGCAAACGTGCTACATTTTCAAGTTGGACGACAAGTTGGACACGAAATGTTCTACGCGTTGGAACATTTCGTGTCCAAGGTCCTCGTTCCCCTTGACTCTAGACAGGAAGGGAGGATCAAGTAAGGATGTAACAAGTACCAGAGGCTCAGCTTTGGATCAGAGGGAGTTGAGAGTTGAGAGTGCAGTATGGGTGGGAGTATGGGACTGACAGGGTCGCGCGTACCTGGTCTACCTGAGGCGTTTAAACCCAGAGCTAATTTCGTTTACCCCAGCTTTTTCGTGGCGGCTCGCTCCATGCCTCTGCACCTTGGGCCTCTGACAACGTGACGGCTACAGAGACCTGGAAAAAGAGATTGATCGGGCAGGTGGTGGCAGAGCAGAGGAGCCTGAAGGTAAGCTTCGGGAACGGTCTCAGGTGGAGACCGCCAATTCACCAGACAGTAGATTGAATGTTGCATCGGCGTACTGTACCATACCATTCAGGGACGATGCGGTAGCCATTGTATATTGTACACAGCCGTACCCGTTATGTTGACGGTGGGAACGATTCGTATGCAATGGCGAGATGGCCATTTCATCAGAGTGCAGTAGAGGTAGAAGAAGAGAGAATGACAGAGCGGTAATGTTTAGGGACAAGGTAGTCCAGGAACCAAACGGCGTGCGGTCTGTACCTCATTTATTGAAAATGACTAGTTTGATGACTTTGGTTAGCTTGCCTATTATTCTGTACCTAACTTTGTACCCTTTGATTTTACCCTTGAACGGCGACTGCTTATACTTGGCTATAAACCCCTTTAGAGCCTTTAAAGGTGACCGACTCTTTATTGCCTTGGCTACTAAACAGAAAGTAATGACTGATTTGGAGTTTGTTGAATGAGGCTAGGGTATAGGTCAGAGTGCATGAGAAGCGACGAGGCGTTGATGCCACGGGGAACAGGCACCCAAACTTGATCTTTGAGTATCCGGTCGACCCGGCCCCAAGGCCCCGCACCGCGTTCGTTGACTTGCGTCAACGCTTTGCGCTTATCCTCCTGTATGATCTCAACGAAACTGGGTCTCTAGGCTACTGAGACAGCTTGATGTGCTTGTTGCTCCGAGTTCTTCCCGCTTCCCCCTGGCCACGGCATGGATTAAACCTAACCTGCGTGCTGGTTACCAACCGCCAGGCCAAGGTGGTCGGCTGCCGCCGACACCTAGAACCAGGCCATCAGCCAAACCCTATAACTCATCGGTGCCGGAGTTGGCTCATCTACAGTACAGTACAGCACAGTACAGGACAGTACTGTAGTACTGTAGAGTTGCTGTAGTATGAACTGTGATTTGCAGTAAGGCGATGGTAGTATAGCGCATGCGCATCCTTCCATCTTCCACACGTCAACCCATTGCTCACATTAACATTTCTCTCAACTCTTGTCCATTCTCCATCTCCTACACTTCTTCTTCCTTTACGTGATTCCCTGTCTACCTTTTCATCATTCCATTCCAACTCGGATATCTCCCCAACCCTCGCTCTCATCTCATCCTCGCCCCCCGTCACACATCTCTCCCTCGACGGCCGTCACGCAACACCCTCAACTTTACACACACACGACCATCACTGCGGTATACGCTACCCCTCTCCGCCCCTTGTCCAACCCTCCTTTAAACTTGTCAACCTAGAACCGATCTCGCGCGACCTCGGTGCAACATTTCAGCTTTTGAGTGCGAGCGAGACACGCCAGCGCACAGACCACACTCTTGAGGTTTGCTTGTCTCACTGGCGCAGACACGGTTTACATAGTTGTCTCGCCGGATCAATTCATTCCACCACCCCCTCACCCAACGTAACTTCCCCCCTCCCCCTGACTTTACGTGGCCAAGGACATTCAAAGGCCTTATTCCTGGACATCCGAGCCGGATTGCAATCTCCAAAGTATCCAAGTAACCCAAAGTCTAGCGATCAAGCGTACGCCACCAAAAGGGCAAACGCCACCACACACTTTAGCAGTATCGCTCAGAGTTTAAAGAAATCGGTACAATCATTAGGATAGCGAGCGAGTCACAGTCATCGCCGCCCTCTGCCCTCCTCGGCCTTACTCCCTACCTCCTTTGCTCCCTCTACCCCACACACCAACCTCCCACCCACACATCTTCCCTCGTACCTCCACCCAACCCGATCCCAATCCCAATCCCCCTCCCCGGTCTGCCACCCACCTTGCACATCCGATCTGCGATCATCATCATCATCTACCAATACACTCACAACTGTCATCACCCAACAACCCCTCAACTTGACCCCCTTCATCGTCACCCCCGCGCACTTGCCTCTAAACCGTGATGGCCTCATCCCAACTCTAGACCCGCGCGAGCATCTCTCGTCATATCCACAAAGCGGCACCTTCCGCCTCCACCGACAACCTTCCCTTCACTTCGGCGGCGACGAGCGACGACGAGAGCTGCCGCAGCCGCTGCCGCTGCCGCCTCGCTTGGCTCTGGCCCCGTTCTCGCTAGTGCTACACTCGACCGCGCACCCCGCGACCTTGATCCGTCGGGGACGACGACAGGCTGACAAAGGTCACCCATCATCGTCGCGGTCCAGACGCACTCGCGCGTGACCGTCGCTTGATCGACAGGGAGCCGATCCGGCAACCCCTTTCCTCCCCCTGTTCTCGTGAATCGCCAAACGAGCTGGCCATGACTCAACACGCAAGCATGGTCCCACAACACCACAGTGGTCACGAGCCATATTCTTCAGCTCCCCATCACATCCTGACCACTCCTCATCATCACTCGATGCCGGCGTCCAATGGTCCCATCCCCCCTCAACAGTCACACCACCCACCGCCCCCACAACAACCTCACGCCTTGACAGCACCCCACGCCGTGCACTTGGCGGCTCCAGGCGCTCTCCCACCAAGAGGAGCGGAATACTACCCTCCAAACGCACCCTTCTACCCACTCCACCACCAGATCCCCTCCCCACATCACATCTCCCCCCCACCACCCCCATTACCTCACAACAGCTCGTCGTCTTCCCTCGGCGGACCATTATCCATGCCCACAGCAGGGCCATCGTCCTTGCGCACAAGTCCTTCCGCTCCTGGTACGGGTTTGGAATGGCCACATAGCGGAGACTCGTCACAAGATCGCCGACCGAGCATCCCAGCGGGCTCGGCCCCACGGTCACAGTTGCCCTCACCTGAACCGGTTGGCGTCCGCAGGGCTAGCGAGATTCTCATGCAACAGCAAGGTGGCGTTCGCACAAGTGACAGCTACTTGGCCCGCGCCACCCACGAGCAACTGGGATTAAACGACCGACCTATGGCCCGACGACCAAGTGACATTGGCGGCTGTGAAGAAGACGACGGGCGTGTCGGTGTTGAGGACCCTTGTGAGTCACCCTCTCCTCAACCCCCTTCCTGCGTGACAACCAGGACAAGCGGCTGACTCGATCGCAGATGCTGAGCGTTCCTACTCTGAGCTCAAGGTCCTTGGTGACGGGTCCTTTGGCACTGTCTGGCTGTGCGATTGGCAGTCGCCGGTCAAGTCCGACGTCCTTTTGTCCGCTATGCAATGCGGGCAAGGCGCTCGTGCGGAATGGGCTGGCAAAAGGCTAGTGGCCCTCAAGCGCATGAAGCGGGTGTGGGAGGGAGGATGGCGCCAGGCACGCACCCTTGGAGAGCTGGCTGTGAGTGTGACTGACGACCATCGCTGACCCATAGTCGCTCCGGAGCATCCCACCTCATCCGGCCGTCATTCCGCTCTACGACGCCTTCATTTCGCCACGGTCACGCGAGCTCTACTTTGTGTTCGAGTGCATGGAGGGTAACCTCTACCAGCTCACAAAATCGCGCAAGGGGCGGCCATTAGCTGCTGGCCTTGTCGCAAGCTGCTTCCACCAGATGGTCTCTGGCTTGCAGCATGTCCACCGGCATGGGTACTTCCATCGTGACATGAAGCCAGAGAACTTGCTCGTCACAACAACAGGATTGTGCCAGTACTGGTCGACGAATGCAGTCGAGGAGATCAACGCGCGTCGCGCAGCTGGCGACACCGACTTCCAGCTTCAGATCCAGGGCGAAAAAGACCCGAACATCCAGATGGACGTCCAGGTCATCATCAAGCTGGCCGACTTTGGTCTTGCACGTGCCATCAACTCGAAGCCTCCATACACCGAGTACGTGTCCACGCGCTGGTACCGTGCACCCGAAGTGCTGTTACGCGCTACAGACTATGGTGCGCCCGTCGACATGTGGGCGCTTGGCACCATCCTCGCCGAAATGATAAATCTCAAACCACTCTTCCCCGGTTCGAGCGAGATTGATCAGGTCTACCGCGTCTGCGAGGTCCTCGGAGATCCCTCCCCGGAATACGGGCCAGACGCTAACGGGCGTATAACTGGTGGAGGTAGATGGAACACTGGCATCAAGTTAGCAAAACGTGTCGGGTTCTCGTTCCCCAAGCGCAAGCCCCTTGAACTAAGATCGCTGTTCCCAAAGGAGACGCCGCGCTCGCTCATCGACTGCGTTGCTAACCTTCTGCGATACAACCCCCGGTACCGCATGACGTCGGACGACTGCATTACCCACCAGTACTTCCGCGAGGTTCTTCCTCACCTCCAGCGCGTGCCACCGCTCCCTCGGATTCCTTTCTCATGGGGCCAGCCATCACCAAGGCCAACGCCAAGTGCTCAGCAGCCGCCCGTCGATGCCAGCTTCAACGTCCCCACACGTCCGCTTCCGCCGTCTCACTCACACCACGAGCCCCATGCCGCCTTTGCCAACGGGGATATACGCACACTCCCGCCCCCAGACACAGCGCCCGAGATCCCCGTCGGGGAGCTTGTCACACCGAACGGTGCTGCTCCTGGGACGTACTTTACGCGGTTCTATCCACCAGAGGCGGAGCAGCGGACGTATGGCGCGTCGGCGCTCGTTCGCCAACTGCGCGAGCTCGACCTGCCCACGGACGATCTTGCGAGTTACGGTGCTCGGCGATGGTCAGAGGCGGAGATCAACGCGAGCCGGCAACGGTACGCAAACCCTGTGCATGCGGGCTCTGTACAGTCAATTCCGGACAGCATATCCAACCCGTCGTACAGCAACTTGAACTCACTGTCTGCGGTAAGCCTCGATATGCTGCAGCCGCACCCGCAACCGCAGCACCCGCACCAGAATCCGGACACACACGTGGTGGCGTACGTCCGCCAGCAGGCAGCCTACCAGCAGCAGATGATGCAGCCGGTAGTGTCACAGTCGACTCCTAACTTGACTCCCACCGCCTCTGCAGCCGACCCGAACAGCATGAGGCAGGCCCAGTCTACCATGACTCTTCCCCTCCCCTCAACGGCCCACTTGGCCTCATCGAGCGGCCACATGCCGGCTCCCCAGGCGACCTCCAAGCTCGGACCTCCGCCACCTGTACCGATCGGCAAGAAGAAGAAATGGGGGTTATCGTCTGTCTTCGGCGCGGCCGGCAAGAGTAGCACGTCCCTGCCTGCGGTCGATGAGCATGCTGCGGCGACCACTTCGCTCAAGCGCACACAGTCAGGCCAGTACGCCGGCGATCGCGTCCCATCAGCTCAACAGCAACAGCCGCCCATGGATCCCAAGGCGTCCAAGAAGGAAGCAGAACGCCAGTCGCGCGAGCTTCTCAAGGCCAAGCGCGAGGCTGCCGAGCGCGCTCAGAAGGAGAGGGCCCGTGCGGTCCTCAACAAGCGTGCGCAGCTAGTCAGCGGGAGGAACGTCGAGCTGGAGTACGCCAACGTCGTCACGGACAATATCACACCTCGCGAAACCAACGACTTGGCAAGGCAGACGTCACGCCCGGTCGCAGGCTACCCGAGCGGCTACCCATTGTCTCATCAATCCACGCTGCCATCGGGATCCATTACCTCGCTTGGATCCTACCACAGCGCGGGCCAGTCGCCATACCTTCAAGTTGAGGATGGGTTGGGCCGCCGCAAGGCCCGCAAGCAGACGGAGGAAGACGACCACAGTTCGATAGGTCGGGCGTCGGCCAAGAGCCGCAGCTTGCTCAGTGTCGCCACAATGGAGAGCGAGTAAGTGTGACAGCGGTAACAGAAAGGATTCATGCTGACAGCAGCCCTGGCTCGCGCCGTAGCTTGCACAACGTATGGCCCGATGCGATGTCGCAGTCGTCGCGCCGGCCGTCTTCAAACGCGTACCTGGGGTCCATGTCGCACTCGTCCGTATCGCTCGACAACCAGCTGTCGTCGCAACTGCAACGCACCACTGTCCAGTCGGCTTCCGAATCGTCGTTGTCGCTTGGCCGCAATCCGATGCCTCCCAACCGCGCTTCGATGTCAGGCCCATCAATCCAGAACCATGACCAGAGCTACCATCCGTCTGCTCCATATGGCTACCCGGCCGGCCAGGCAATGACCGTCGGTGCCAGCGTCAGCCGCCGGAGTAGCCGCGCGCAACTTCCAAGCATAGAGGATTGGCACGCGCCGCCCACTTCCATAAACCCCATGTTCAAAGTTGTGAGCTCAATGCTTGACTGTTCTGACGAGCCCAGCCACCCCAAGATCCCCAGCAGCATCCGCGTGACCCGGGCGCCAACGGCCTGCCGCCGTTCGCATCGTTTGTCAACATGACCAACCCGCATCACCCGAACCCGCCTCAATAACAATTTGACCGCTCCTCCGGACCATGTGCTATCGCGTGTGCCTGTAGCCGACTCGGAAACCCCCGCATATGTTCTTTCCCTGCCATCAATATCACCCCGCATATGGCCACGGCCTCTGTATAGCATCGCGCATCCTCGGATGCATCTCATTCCATGTGGCTGCGCACTTGTTCGTGATCGGGCGCCTGGGCCCTGATCGCGAAAATGCCGGAAGGCATGTTGATGCTTGGCTTGGCACGCCCAAGTCGCTGCAATGCCCGGCGTCTGCTCTGACCTTTTGCTTTGCCACTGAATTGTGCCTTTCCCATGGTCGATTTAGCTCGAGACGGTGCCGTGGCAAGTCTGCGGAATGAATCGAGAATGGAGGCACGCGTTTCGTGTAGAGCAGACTGGCTCATGGTGCTGAATTGCGAGGGCCTACCGAACGAGGCCTAAGCTAAGTGCACGGCCGTCACCATAGCGTCACGCGCACACCACACTCCACTCGATCACTCGACGTTTGCTTCAATTGCTCAAACTCAATCTCTATCGAACTGTCTACCATCTATTCTGTTCTGACTGACGTACTCAATTACACCCTGCAGGATTTTCGCGCCTAGATCCGGCCCGGACGTGAGTCGATGTTGGGTGGCAAATTCGACGCTACTATTTCGGGCGGACTCGTTTGGTCGGAGGTTGGGTGGAGGCCGAGGCCGCCCAGCCTGCACCTGGCCCAGACAAGAAATTTCTGCTTTGGCATACGAGCCGGAACAGCGCTGAGCGCTCTTGCCGCCGAGTGCAGAGATGAGCGCAGTAAAGCTAGAGATGTCATCTGACATTACACTACAAGGTTACAAGATGGACGTCACGCCCGACACGCCCGACACGGCCACGCTCCATGACGATGTGGAGAAGAAGGGGCTGAGCGAGCTGGAGCGGACCGACGAGGCGCTGCTGAAGCGCGAAGGAGATCACGGGATCAAGCGCGACCTTCCGCCGCGCGTCGTGTCCATGATCGCCATTGCTGGGACTATTGGAACCGGCCTGTTCTTGAGCTCGGGGTCGGCGTTGACTTCGGGTGGGCCCGTCGGCGCGTTCCTCGGATACACGGTCATGGGGATCATGGTCGGTTGCATGATGTACTGTCTCGGCGAGATGTGAGTTGGCTCTGCTGCCTTTTTTTTTTCTCCACTGACCCCAGGATGTGCTTCAAGCCCAATGTAGGCGCGTACATTGAGATGGGCGCGACGTACGTCGACCCCGCCGTCGCATTCTGTATGAGTTGGGCGTGCATGATGCAGAGCTGCGTCTGTATCCCCGCCGAGATTAGTGCGATTGGCCTCCTGGCAGGTTATTGGGACAAGAACACGGACCACCTGGCGGGATATATTGCCGCGGGCGTCGTCGCTGTCGCGCTCATCACTGTCATCCCCGTGCGCTGGTGAGTAGTCGTCCCTCGTTCTCGTCTTTCTTCGGCCCCCTCCCTCCCCCTCTCACCGTTCAACTCGCTCACACCAGGTATGGCGAGGTCGAGTTCTTCTTCGCCGCCGTAAAGGTCACGGCACTCATCGGCCTGATCATCTTTGGAATCGTGGTCAACACCGGTGGCGTTCCCGGCTCATCCTACATCGGCGGCCGGTACTGGGTCCACGAGCCCTTCAACGACACCTTCCTGGACCTAAAGCCCGTCTCCAAGGCCCGTTTTCTTGGTTTCTGGCAAGTCATGACGGCGGCAGGCTACTCTTTCAGCGGGATGGAGAGTCTGGCCGTGGTCGCAGGAGAAGCTGCCAACCCACGACACACGATGCGCGTGGCCGTACGTACGGTATTCTACCGCGTCGTCGGCCTTTACTGCCTGTCCATCCTCATTCTTGGTCTCTCGGTATCGCAACACTCGCCCGATTTGTTGGATGCCGTCAATGCGGGGGGCGAGACGGCCGCGTCATCCCCCTTTGTGGTACTCTGTCGCCAGGTCAACGTCAAGGTCCTGCCCGACATTATCAATGCGGTGGTCCTCACTAGCGCGTTTAGCAGTGCTAATGAGAACGCGTACGCCGTCGCGCGCTTCACCATGGCAATGGCTAGGCAGGGATGGCTCCCCAAGAGTATTTTCCTGTACACTTACAACGGTGTTCCAATTGCTGGAGCCCTCTTCGCTAGTGCGATGGGGTGCCTCGCATTCATGAGCTGTAGCGAAGGAAGTAACCAGGTCTTTGTGTGGTTTTCAAATCTCGACGCCCTGTCAGCCATGGTCCTCTGGATCCTCATCTGCGCAACGTATACCCGCTTCCACCGCGCCTTGAAGGTACAGGGTGAGTCCCTCTCTTTGATTAAAATTACAAACAACCTAACCCCAGGCATCGACCGCCGTAACCTCTCCTTCAGGTCTTGGGGACAGCCCTACCTCGCCTACATGTGTATCGTCTTCTTCTCCCTTGTCGTCCTGTTCAACGGGTTTAGCTCGTTCGTCAACGGCTTCAAGGTTAGCAACTTTATCGCGTCGTACATCACCCTGCCCATCTTGTTTACCGCTTGGGCGGGGTTCAAGATTGTTCGGCGGAGCAAAGTCGTGCCTCTAGAAAGTATCGACCTTTCGGGCGGTCCGGCCAAGGCGCTCATCGGCACGGCGTATGACAAGTAGCGCGATAGCGAGGGCGCCGCGTATAGGCTCAGCGAGCGAGTAGTAGTAGATGCACTAGATTTCTGGACATGGATACTCAGCTCTTGTTGGCAAGCTACTGGCGATCAGGCCAGAACTACGCCAACCCGGTTCTGAGTCAACCTCGTCATGTGAGCCGCGCAGAGCAGAGGTTGATGTGGAATGAGTATCAGTACAGGATGGCGTGCTGGGGTTGACCGGAGCCAGCGGATACGGCGCCGAATGTAGAGCACTTGACGGCCATAGAACGTAACGTCGCTATTGAACGAGCAGCGAGCAGTTCATCTAGTTGGGTAGGAGCACGACTGTGCCAGAGAGGTGTCAGCATCTCAGCCAGACATGGCCAAGCACCGGGTCCGGGTCAGTGAAGGACCGGGTCAACCCTGCTTCACAACTTGCATCTAATGGACTGGGTCCACTACATGCGGCTCTGGCGTCACGCATTGAGGTACTTTGCGTGGAACTCGACGTGCTCCGGCGAAAAGGTCGAGATGAAGTAATACGAGTGGTCGTAGCCCTCCTGGCGGCGAAGGGTAAAGTCGTCACTCTTCCTGCTCTTCTTCCTCTCTTCATAAGCGGCCTCGAGTGCTTCGGGGGTAAGTTGGCCAGCCTTGAGGAACTGGTCGTCGGTGCCTACGTCAACGAGGATGTTGAGTTTCTCAGCCTGTGACGCGGCGAGGAGGTGCGATGCGTCGTGCGCAAGCCACTCGGCCGGCGGGCTACTCTTCGTCTTGGCGACCAGGTAATTGCTAAACGCGCCCTGACCCCACGGCACCACCGACGGGTTACAAATCGGTGCAAAGGCTGAGCAACTCTTAAACCGCGCCGGGTCCTTGAGGTATAGACTGAGCGCGCCGTGTCCGCCCATACTGTGTCCTGTAATTGAGAGGCGGGACATATCGAGCCCGAGTCCAGCCTTTGACAGTACATCGGGAAGTTCCTTGGCCACAAGGTCGTACATGTTGTAATGCTTCCACTTTGGGTTGTTTGCGTTGATGTAGAATCCCGCGCCTAGAAATCAGCCACATCCATAATGGTGCTCACCAGTGCCAAGTTGCCAGTCGTCGTCCTCGCCCTCGACGCCCGCTCCGCGAGGAGACGTGTCAGGGAACACGAGGGCAATGCGGTGTTTGCCGGCCATGTTGAACAGGCCGCCCTTCTGCGCTCCAGTGTCTTCGGTACATGTCAGGCCGGCGAGGTAGAACAGGACTGGGACGGGCGACTTGTCCGCACCGTCCGGAACGTAGACGTTGACATTGGTGTCAAGGCCCAACGACGTCGAGGGGAACTTGTACTTTGTCAGGACGCCGTTGGCGACGCGGTTGGCCGAGACTTTTTCCAGCGACATGGTGCGAGGTGGATGGCAGGATGAAGAGTGACAGAAGAGAGAAGAGAAGTAGGGAGATAGCCAGATTGGAGGGTGGGCATGTCAATGCCGGGCTCAGTGACGCAAGTGGCAGTCGGGGGTGTCGGCCTTGTCCGCCAATCCTCGGCCAACACTTTGCTTCTGGCATGTGCTCAGTATATCTAATCACTCAAGTGACTGCGCATCGACGACGGTCAACATGACTGCATGGCTGAGATAGCTGCTGGCCCGTAGCCGACTCAAGATGCTCATGTACATGTACATGTACATGCACCTCTCCCTCTCTTCGCTTCAATGCTGCCAGTCATTTCCACTGTAGCACACCGTGGGAACTCAACCCCGCCCGTCTTCCGTGCAAAGCCCAACTCTCCGCTTCGGAACCAGATTGATAGTACATATGCTTTACAACAGGCCAGTGAAGAGGTCCAGTGTCGTCGCCATGCTACTTCTATTCTACATCTTGCCTGCGCCGCGGCGGGGCCGGCCGCGTTTAGGTCGCGCCGCGGAACGCAGCACGCGGTCACTATCATGCTCGCGGTCGCGAGTGGACGAGTAGTCCTTGTCGTCCCTGTCGTCCTTGTCATCGTAATCAGAAGCGTTGGATAGGGGGGAGGTGGGGGCGGTGGACACTGCCGAGTTAGGCGTCTGCGGCAGCGCATCAGTGGTTGTGGACTCCTGTGACGACGGGCCTTCCGGTGTGAGCGGCGACCCAGAGGTGTCGCGATACCCGAGCATGGCACTGGCACCGCTCGTGCTGGTTGTGCTCGTGTCGCTCTGCGTGTCGCCACGCGCGTCCTCGACTCCCTCGCCATCAGAGTCGAGCTGATCGAAGATAATGTCGATCGCCTTGCTGATGTCGCCTTCTGTGCGGACCAGGACCTGCGCAACGTAGGCGTCGCTGACGCTGTTCCACGGCGGGAGCGAGGCCACGACCTGCGCAACGCGTCCGTCGGCGATGAACCGCGCAGCGGCGGCATCAGAGGCACTGGGCGTCGAGCGCTTGTGCTCCGTGCCGCTCTCGGCGCGCTCGGCCTGTGCAGCTTCGCTCTGGTCGCGCTCGTGTGGGATCACAAGCGAATCCGGCACATCGGCAGGCCCTGAGCTTGCGCCTGGACCCTGCCTACGCACACTCTCATAATGCTCGGCGCCAGAAAAAAGCCCCAGCCACAGCATGGTGTGTCCAGCACGCGGACGGGGGATGGGCTTGGGACCTGTAGCGGTGGACCGCGTCTGCCGGCGTGGCTTGGGACCCGGCACCTCTGGCTCGGTCATCTCTGCCTCCTCAGGTTCTTCTTCACAGAGTTCGATCTCGCCCTTGTACTCGACGGTATATGACGTCTCAGCTAGGACAACGCGGATGCTGCGCTTGAACACCTTGGTGGCAGCGACGAGCTCGATGTGCGAACCATACACGCCGAGACCCCGCATGCGGTCGACGTACGCCGAGTATTCCTCGCCCTCGATTAAGAAACCTGCGACAAAATCTCTCAACTCGCCCTCGTTGCGTGCGAGCTCGTCGCAGATCATCTGGCGCACCTCGGCATGTCGGCCCTGCTCGCCCCAGACCTGGTCCCCAAGCGCGCGAAAGAGACAGTTACCATCGGCGATAACGTCGCGCAGCTGGAGATGGAGGCGCTTGACTTCTGCGCGCAACGCCTTTGATTCGGCTGCAATGGATTCGAGGGTGGTTGGTGTGGCGCTAGTTCTGCGGGACCTGGTAGCACGGCGTCCAGAACGTGGCACGCGAGCAGCTGCGCCGCCTCCTGTCGACTCGGATGCGGTCGCACCGCCACGTCCGCGACCGCGTCTTGGTTTGCCGCCTCCTTGCAGTGGACGTCTTGGTTGTTCAGGGACGTGTCGCATACGCTTTGGGGGACGATCTGAGCAAGTGGGATCTGGTCGCGTGGGTGACAACCGGGGAGTAGAGATTGTGGCAGTGATGACCTCCTTGGATGGGTCCGTTGAGCGAAAGACCAGGCGCAGGCGAATCGGTGGCACGACGTGTTCAGGTGAAGGAGGGGCTGGTGAGCTCGACATCTTGCAGACGGGTGCGAGAGGAGGCTCGTTGTCGTCTGGACGGAGGAGGCCCGTGCTGCTCCCCTCGCCGCGGAAGGAAGGATCTGGATCGAAACCAAGCGAGTACATGACAAAGCGGGGGGAGAGAGGGGATGGGGTAGTTGGGAAGCGAGATGGCGCTCTCGCTGACTTATTTGATGTGTGGTTGGGTACAGCTGGGTAGTGTGATGGCTGGTGCGGCCGTGCTGGCTATTGTCCTCTTACTGTGATACGGTTGGGTGGTTTGGTGAAAGCGTACAGGTGTCTCCAAGGGAATATTAAGCGCTAGACCAGGGACAAAAAAGCAAAGGCGAGTTGGGGGGTTTGATCGCTCAGCACTCGAGGTATCGTCTATCAACGAGCCAAGGACAGAGCAAGCGGAAGGAGGTGTGGAGGGAGGGGGAGGGGGTGGTTGGTGACGGCGGCCACTGTAATTGTGATGGAGATTGTGGCTGCCGGCGACGCGATGTGGAGGGGGGGAAGGGGGGAGGGAGGAGAGAGCGTGGATTGTGGATAATGAAAATGCGGGGATCCCACCTACTTGAATCAGGGAATTCTAATAGTGGGGAGCGGATAATTAGAAATTTGCTGTGGCGGCCTCGGTGGCGAATTGACGCTGGACATTGGACAATTACGAAAGTGACGTCAAGACTCTTGTGACCCATCCTCATCCTCCTCTAGCTAAACGGCCAATTTAAAGACCTTAGCTCCGACATGAGCATTCAAGTCGCATGACTACTGCTAATGTTCAATCGCCAACCATTGGTAGATGACAGTTGTCTCTAGGTTCTGGGCCCTGTGGATCTTCGTTATGGCTACTTGTAGCAGTTAGCGCTCACCGTGGCCAGGCTGAAATCAGTCAGTCACGGTCACAAGACGGCCATGTCGGTCGAAATGACGTTGGGCGCGCAATTCTGATTCTGGTCGTTCTCATCGAGTTCCAGAGCTTGGGAATGGGAATGTGAATGTCGCGAGACGACTTGTGCATGGCTCTGTACCTCTCAGATGGTCTCACGATCTCACGAGGGCGTGGGGACAAGGTACTGATCTACACGCTGCGGGTACCTACGCCGCGGAGTCGCACGTCTATTCATGGTGTGTTTGCAGGTGACCAGTTGACAATGGAATCAGCTAGTACAGTGAGTGGATATCCTAGTACCACTGATGCACTGAATGCCCCGGCCATCCTGATACTCATTACGTTGGTCTTGCGAGTGGTCACTTTTCCGTGCCCAACCATAGGGCGTGATATGCGTATCTAGTGATCCGAGAAAGCCAGCCTGTTAGAAAGAAGTGAGATGCCATCAAACTTGGAACTCACAGGTGGAGGTACCCCACAACCCCGCACGATCCGCATACCTACCGCCACCAACGTGCAACTCGACTTGACGACTTGACTTTCACTCTCTTCACCCACACACGCACAGAATGGGCGGCCACTCCCCGTACCTGCCGTTCGCGGACCAGGCCATCGACACGCCGATACCGACGCAGAGACGCCGTCGGCCGTGCCTACTGCGTGTGGCCATGCTCGCCATCACCCTACTGCTTCTCCTGTACCTTCCTCGCTCCAACCTTCCCTACACTCTCGGTGTCAAGTCTAGTTGCATTTACAATCCTCGGAATGGGACCGACCCGTTCCGCGGCAAGACCCTCGCCCCGTCGAATTACTCTGTCGTCACGGGTCTGTTCCGCCAGACAGAGCCGGATTTCGATCCCGAGGGGTACGACATGTTGGATGATAGCTTTGGATTGTTGGATAAAGGGCCAGGAAGGTGGAAGAGGTTTACCAAGTGAGATGGGTGGGTAGACTCGGCTGACACCAGACACGTCGCCGACCTGAACCGTCACGCCGACGCCTCAACAACCTACAAAGTAATCTACATAGCCCGCCACGGCGAGGGCTACCACAACGTCGCTGAATCGCACTATGGCACCCCGGCGTGGAACTGCTACTGGTCTCTCCTGAACGGCGACGGGAACCTGACGTGGGGTCCTGATCCAACCCTCACTCCATTGGGGGAGGGACAGGCCGAGCGCGCGAATGCGGGTTGGAAGGAGCAGATTAAGGAGGGTGTTCCGCTGCCACAAGTACTCTACTCGTCTCCGTTCGCCCGCGCTGCCGCGACACTGCATATTACCTGGAAGGATCTCCTGTTGAAGAAGGGTTTCGTGCCGCTGGTCATGGAGCAATGGCGCGAGAATATCGGACTGCATACTTGTGATTTGAGGCGGAGTAAGGCGCAGATTGGGGAGGTGTTCCGTGAGTACCCAAGAGACCCAAGAGAGAAGGGAAGTGAAGAGGAGCTGACCCCAGCCCACTTCGCCTTCGAGCCCAGCTTTACCGAACACGATCCCTATTGGGACGCCACGTATATAGAGACGGAGCCGCAGCGCGCAGTGCGCATGCGCATGGCGCTCAACGAGCTGTTTGCGCGCGACGCGCGTACATTCATCAGCATCACGGCTCATTCGGGGGTCATCAACGCCTTCTTCAACGCAATCGGCCACACTCCGTTCCAGGTACAGACGGGCGGGTTCGTCCCCGTCGTCATCAAGGCCGTATCGTACCCCTCAGCCACGATGAGTGCTATCATAAGGGGACAGAGCGGGATCGCGCCGAGCTGTACGGCCGACCCAGCGCCGGCATCGCTCATGACTGGCGGAGCGCGGGTGAGCGCCCAGCCGACGTGGTACCCACCCTGCGGTGACGGGTGTACCCCAACGCCAGTGACGGGGATTCTACCCGCATCAACCATGCCTTGATGTACCATATTTGCTCTCCACACATATGCATATGAGCTACAAGTCGGGGTCACCACGCCCAACGGAAATGCGATGGGAGGCCATAGCCCAGATGCTATCGATGTGCTGTGTATAGAAACGATGTGCCACTCAATCTTACACTCTCTTCTATTCTCTAGGCGGTTACCACCGCATGCCGCCGCCGCCACGCGCCCCGGGCGGCCGGTACACGTTTGGATTGACGGGCGTGGCAGGACGCGATGAGTACGTCGACCGCGCACCCTCGCGCTCGTCCGCGTACGCGTCCAAGATACGCACGACGTCTGTCGTGAGCATGCCGAGCTCGCGAATCTCGTCGCCGCTAAGGGGCTCGATCTTGCGCGTCTGGCGGCGCGCGAGCTCGTTCTGCAGACGCGCATGCTCAGACATTGAGGGCATGTCGTCCTCGTCCTCGCTCTCGTTCTCCTTGCTGTCGTCGAGATCAACCGTCCGCTCGCGGATCCGACTCGAGCCCGACCGCACATCCACCGCGTTTCTGTTAGCCTGGGAGCGTGTGTCGCGTTCCCGCGAGAGAGCCTTGCTCAGGCCCTCAAATACGCGTAGCATACACGTGTCGAGGTACGACTTGAGGCGCTGCACATCGTCAAGTGCGTGCAGGTTGCCGGTGACGGGGAGCCAGCCGTCGCACTCGAGGCCGCGGCCGGTCGCGTACACTTCGTATGCGCCGAACAACATGTACGTCATCGGATCGAGGCGCGTGACCGAGCGCAGGCTCGTGATGCCAGCGTTCGGGTTGCCCGGCTGCACCGAGCGACTCTTCTCTCCGAAAGCATACAGACGCTTCTCGGCGGGGTGGAACGACGCGCTTGGCTCCTCCGGCCCACCCATCTCTCGCCGCCGCGAGTTGACACTGGACGGGTGGATAAAGACGGTCTGGAAGAGTTAGCGCGGTGAACAGAGGCGAGCCTACCTTGTCCTGAGACGTACGACACGTCTTGTCTGACGTGCGGATTGCAAAGTTGGGTGCGCCAGCCACGGCAATAAGTGCCGCGAGCAGCGGGAGACTGTTGTCGTTCTCGCGGAGCACCATTGGTACCTCGGCCCGTCCGCGGAACCCGCGAGGCACGTAGCGGTCGCCAGCAGAAACCGCGATGACGCCGGCCTGGTCGAGCGACTGCAGCAGGTGGCCCTTGACCTGCTTGATCTGCAAGAGGGTGAGTTTGGACAGGAAGTTGTCCTGGCAGAATCGGTTCGCTGTGGTGTACTCACCGCGGTCGTCCATGGCCGACCACTGGTTGTACGCAGCAACGATCGCGAGTGGGTCTGAACGGAAGGCCATAGGCGACCACGAGTTCTTGATCTCGTCGGCCTCGCGCTTCATGGCCAGTGGGGCTAAGAATGGGTCACGGTTTGTGAGCACAGCGGCCAGGGTGAGGGCCGAGTCGAGGCAGCGGAAGAACGAGCCGTAGAGGCACAGCTTGCCTATCGCGGCGTCGGTGGGTAACTGCAGCAGCACGCGGCCAAGTGACGTGAGGTTCTTGTTCCAGTCGAGCGCGCCCAGCATGTGCAACGTCTCGAGGGCAGCCACAATGCGTGATGGCTCTGGTGGCTCGATGGCAGCACCCAGCACCTCCTCGACCTCGCCGAGGTTGAGCGCCTTTACGTGCATGACGACGTCACTGAGGTCGGAGCGCTTCATCTCGACCATCTGGTTGGGCTCGAGCGACGCAAAGCGACGCTTGGAGAGAATGCCGTAATACTCGCCGCTGCGGTGACGACCCGCACGGCCAGCACGCTGGCCTAAGTTGGACGCACCGACCCACGCCGACACGAGCGAGCTCATGTGACGCTCTGGGTCGTACCGCTTCTCCTTGACACGACCAGTGTCGACGACGTAGACCACATCAGGGATAGTAACCGACGTCTCGGCAATGTTGGTGGCTAGGATAATGCGGCGGACACCAGGTGCTGGCGGCCTGAACACTTCCTTCTGCTCGGCTGCGGGGATGGACGAATGGAGGTAATGCACGCTGAACTGGCTGGCGTCGTTGAAGTTCATGCCCAAGAGAGGATATTGCCCAGGGTCGAGGAGAATGTCGGCGACCTTCTTGATCTCGTCCCAGCCGGGTAGGAACACCAGCACGTGGCCGTCGCTAGACTTCTTGAGCGCAAATGCAATCGTCAGAGCGACAAGGGGAAATGGAACATCGAGCTCGCCGAGCATGATACCAGACGTCTGCTGAAACACTGTTGGGTCGTGGCTCATCTCGCGGTTGATGTACTCGGACGTCTTGGAGTCCTGGAAGACCCACCCGCCCATATTGCGGGGCAGCCCCTGGCGCATCTCGTCGAGGAAGTCATCGAGGTAATGCCGTGACACCGGGAACGTGCGACCGGGCACCTCCGCCACTGGAGCCGGGCGACCCAGGTCGTCTTTGAAGTAGTTCTGAAACAACGTGGGGTCGATCGTAGCTGACATGAGGACGACCTTGATCGGCTTCCTGCGCGCCTTGCGGTCGGCGATGAGACGCTTGAGCACCACCAACAACAGGTCGGTATCAATGTCACGCTCATGTACCTCATCGACAATAACGTGCGTGACCTGGTCCATCGACGCGACGGATTCGGGCTGCGCCTGGGCACCAAGCGAAGACTGCATCCGCTTGAGGAAGACACCCGTGGTGCAGAACGTGATACTGCCGTTGGGCTGTGGTGGCTTGTTGTCGAAACGGACCTGGTAGCCGACCTCCTGGCCGAGATTCTGGCCACGCTCATCTGCAACACGCTCCGCCACGGACATGGCAGCAAGACGACGCGGCTGCGTGCACACAATGTTGCAGCGCGCACCATCTCCGCGGTTGATGTAGTCATCGAACAGCATCTGGGGAACCTGTGTCGTCTTGCCAGATCCTGTGGCCGCCATGACGACGGTCACGTCGTTGACCTCGATCTTTGCCAAGACGTCGCTCGAGCGAGTATAGACAGGAAGGGCCTGGCGCGTGGCGCGCATCTTTTCCAAAGCGGGGTCGGTCTCATATTGCATGAGACGGTCCTGCAGTCTGGCCGACTTGCCCTTAAGCTCCGACTCGGTCGCCTGCCAGTGTCGTCTAGGGCCAAACGAGTGCGCAACGTGAGTCACTGGCGCAGACGAGTTGGGTTGAGGCGCATTATAGTATAGGAGCGAGTGCCGAATATCGCTACACAACGTCTGGATGTCGTCGTTTAACATGTCCGACATGCTGAAGACAAGATGCGGCGCCTGGCCAATCACGGCGGACGGGTCTTTCCTGGTGGCCTCGATGAAGTCGTTCCAGAGATCACGGTCGAGCGACTCCAAGTAATGGACGACGTCGAGGTAGCAGCGGATCTGCGCACCCTTCTTGTTCGACGCAGTACCCTGGCCGATACGCCGGTCGCCGACAGTCATGACTGCCTCCCAGTTGGTCGGGCCCATAGCCGCCTTCGCCTTACGTCCGCGGAAGCCAGATGGGGCTGTGACCTTGGTGGCGGATGACGAGAACTCGATGTCAGGTTTGCCAAAGTTATACTTCTTGCAGTACCACTCCATAAACTGGCGCGCGCGGTCGTAGACTAAGAGGGAGCCATCGCTGAGAGTGGCGGTCTCGGCACTGCCGGTCACCGGCGTTGCGCTCCCACCACCGCCTCCGGCAGCGGCAACTGGTGCGTTCTTGGCCGCGGCTCTACCCTTCTCGAGGTAGCCGACGCGGGTGAGCTGGAGAACCGCGCTCAGGGCCGCGAGCTTCTCGGCCTCCTTGCGCGACGTGGCGTCTCCAACACCGACAATGTTGTCCTGGTCGTCCACCAGTACCGAGACACTTGTCATCAGCATGCGTCCCGTAGCGGACAAGCGGACTCACCGGAACATTTTCCTGCCGTCAATCACACCTTCCTCGACCTGGAAGCCCTTGCCTCCGTCGCCGAGGTTTGTTGCGCCGCCTGATCCGCCACCTAAGTAGTTGGCG
This sequence comes from Cutaneotrichosporon cavernicola, assembly GCF_030864355.1. Taxonomy (NCBI): domain Eukaryota; kingdom Fungi; phylum Basidiomycota; class Tremellomycetes; order Trichosporonales; family Trichosporonaceae; genus Cutaneotrichosporon; species Cutaneotrichosporon cavernicola. The sequence goes on along the minus strand of NC_083396.1, from coordinate 2,474,980 downwards.
AGGGGCGCTTTGGGGTTCTCCTCCCACTGTTGCTTGATGCTGATGCCAGCACCATACTCGCCCATGATCTGCTGGCGGTCGTGGACAGGTCCAGGCAGCACCGTTGCTGGAGGGGCTTGGGTCTTGTTGCGACCATTGGCCCTGCCCCTCCCATGTCCGCGATGTCCGTGGGGCATGGGTTCTGCGTTGCTTCCTGTCGATGCTGAGGGGCCGATGCGTGGTGACGGCGAGTGGCGTGTTTCGATACGTCGTCTCTTGGACGGAGCGGAGCGGCTAGGCGAAGATTGGCGCTTGGAGGGGCTACCGTCAGCTGATGGCACGACGATATTTGACAAAGATACTCACCTCAAATCACTTCCGTGAGGTCTAGCGGGGCGTGCGTAACCACGTTGAGATGGGCTCGTGCTGCGGTTACCCTTCACGGTGGGGTCTAAGGCAGACGTGATCGAGGCGCCTGTGAGCGGGGAAGGACGCGCGGGAAGATTGAGATCGCGTGAGATGCGATCACGAAGGCTGGGGAAGCGGGGCTGTTGCTGGCTGCCGCTTTGGGGACGCGGAGGAAGGTTGGTGGACACAAACGAAGGTGAAGAAGACTGAGGCGCAGAGTTTGAAGAATAAGCGTCGCGGCTACCTTGCATGAGGTTCGATGGAGATGGGACCGTGTCGAGACGGGAGGGGCTTCCAGCGAGCTTGACGACGAGACCAGTCGTGAACGAACGGGCCCACGGGCGTCGGTGAATGGGAAAAGGCAATGACCTCAATGAAGGTGCTTGGACGACCTTGGAGGTGAGCTTTCGACCGTAGAGGCCGAGGATCCTGGCGTCGAGCAGCCAGCGGAGGGTGTTGGCCTGGGCTGAAGACGGCACTTTGAATTCTCGCGATCCAATATCCACGAAGGATGGATCGCGACACGGCCCGAGTAAAAGTCGGGGGATGGGTCAAAGGGGAAGTAGAAAGGAGGCAAGAGGAAGGGGGAAGGGTTGGTTAATGGTGTAGAAGATGAGACGAGTGATGAGGGTGATAGATATGTCACTGTCGTCTCTCTAACTTGACCCCTCTCCACCGCGCGTTGGACATTTTAGAATACTCAACTACGACTTCGACGTCGAACGGAATCAAACCCACGTGAGCACATCTACTGGATCATCATCATGCCGTCATGACCTTCATCGGCTGGCAACCCCGGTCCTCCTCGGTTAACCGAGAATACAGACCTACAAAGTGTTGTCTTATAAAGAGGGCAGTTTCCCATGACACGACGACGTTCTCCTCTGTGTCCTAATTACCGCTCCACAGCTCACCTCACGCACACAGGCCACCGTAAAGCCATCTTCAACTCATCCTCTCTGAGCTCGTTCACCTCGTCCAACTGCAGTCATGCCAAACACGACGCTCGCAGCAATCGGCCTCTTCGGCTCGGCTACGGCCTCGTCCTACGTCCTCTTCTCCAACCTCGGCATGTCGCAGTACGGCCTGATCCCGTACATCCGCGGCAAGGTCGCCGACGTCCAGCTCTCCGCTGCCGACAAGGTCAAGACGTGGATGGGCTACTACAACAACGCCAAGGTACTGTATCTCTTTGTCTCAAACCCATCTCTTATACCAGGCGTGGTCGGTCGGCGGCGCCGTCCTGAACGCGATCTGTGGCACGCTCGTGGCGTTCACGCACCCAGCTGTGGAGATCCAGCGGCTCGGCTTTGGGTCGGCGGTGCTCGGACTGACTATTGTGCCATACACGTTTGCAGTCATCATGGCGACCAACAACCAGATAATGGCACTCGAAGCCAAGGCCCGGCAGGGGGACAGTCTTGATGACAAGAAGGTCGATGAGCTCGTCGAGAAGTGGGTGTCGGTGCACAATGTCCGGTACGTGTCGTACGTGAGCTCGTGGCTCCTGTCGGCAGCCGCGCTTGCACTGAACGGCAACGTCCTCATCGAGGTGTTGAATGTCGTGTACAGCGTGCCCGTCGTGCCCGTGGTGTAGTATGGCACCGCCCAGTAAAGAACCTACATTAGCATGTATGTATGAACCGTGAAGCCATGGGAGGCAAGCACTGCGTGCACATGGGGGTTGCGGCCGACGTTCATTACATTCCGGCCCGTTTCAGACTCTCTCATGACCACAATCTCGGCTGGAAAGCCGATCTGATACCACTTGTCAGCCTGGTAAGCCAGAGGTCAGTCTGCCCTTCGCAGATCCACAGCGAACCGCTAATACTATGCATACCCTAGTGGTGGTGCTCCTGCTCATACCGGGCACCGCTGCGTGTCAGCTCCCTCCGTCTTGTATATCTCACCAGTAGCCACAGGTGCGAGCTCCTGGCAGGTCCAGGTTGATGAAGATCTTGGGGTGGCCGAGGGGACCGCCGCCTGGTGTCAGCTTGACTCGAGGAAATAAGCTGGCGCTCGGTAGAACGTGAACAGCAAGGGGATAGTTGGAGGTCGGTGGCGGTCAAGTTCGGGAAGGTTGGACGGGGCAAGAGGGTGGCAGACGAGAGCGAATCCGAGCGGGCAACTGTGTACCTCCCCCACACGACAGACTCTGCATGCGCAAACCAGCCACACGATGTGGACTGGATGTGTGGCAGTCGGATGGTGCTGGGTCGCGGCGGTAGGGCGCCGGATGCGCACAGCACTCAGATGCAGAGAAGGTAGACCAGTCTGCAGACCCACGGGTGGCCCTTTCAGTCGGCAGCCTCCGGCGTAGCGTTGCGCTAGCCTGCACGCCGAGCCGCCAGTGAATCATCATCTCATAGCCGCCGGTTCCCGAGACAGGCCCCGCCTTCTCGGAATGGCCCGACACCGTTCCTCCCATCCCGCCCACTCTCCATCCTCCACTTCGGCTGCTCCTCGGCCTTCTGCTCGCCCCTCTCGTCGTTCCTATCCGTCTCCTCGGCCCTCCTCACGCTATCTCCTCACCACAACCCAAACACCACCGTCTCCTCCACTCCCAGGAGCACACCCTCCCCCCTTCCCCCCAGCACTCACCACCATCACAAACAGCCGTACGGCTAGCAACCATAACAATCGGCTGCTCCTGCGACAGCGTCATAGCGCTCAGGCCGTCCGGCTGAAGCGGCATGTTAACCTGCTCGAAGCGTGCCGAGTCGAACGCGTCCGCCTTAGGCTGCTGGTCCTTGGACCAGGTAGTTGCGCGGTTTGGCGCCTGTCCCGGCGCAGCGGCGCGCGGAGTCAGGTCGGCATTGTTGAAGGCGACCGCGCTCGATGCGCGGGTAAGCGGACGGGCAGCGGGACGGAGGGCGCGGGCGAGGAACATGGTGTGCGGAGTGATGGTGGTGGAGTGGGATGGGTGGTGAGCTAGAGTGGGATGGGTGGGGTTTCGGAGATTTGGACCCGTGGCGCCTTTGAGGGAAGGGCCAACCAACAGACAGCGAGATGTCAACTTGTCAACTTGTCAAACCGCCCATTATGCACCACTAAGTGATGCATAATGCGTACAGCGCGATGATTGCGATAAGATGGGGGAGACTGGGCTGGGGTTTGGGGTTCTCGAGTAGGTTCATGCTGGCTCGATGATGGCTTGAGGGTGATGGCCGACGCCATTCCGAGTAGGCTCTGCCATCTGCGGATTGACAGAAACCGGTCTGATGGCGCACGACAGCTAAACAACTACAGCTGCTTCTGCCAGTCCGTGATGGGCGTACAACGCAGTAATGCGGATGTGGGCCACTCGTGTAAAGCAGCGCGCTCATGGCTCACGGCTCGCCGAATGGTTTCGTCCCAGAATGCCATCAGCATGTCAATTGAACAGATGCTTATCTTAACGAGTTGAAATAACCAGCTGGAGCAGCACAACTCGCGCCCTCTAACTCGTCATTTAGTCATCCCCGCTCCACATCAACCTCTTTCTCATGCAACCACCCTGCCTCGCAGAATTACTTACCTCCCTCTGACGTGACTTTTCCTGTCCTGGCTGAACGAGGCAGCCACCGCTCGGCCCCGCGCGGCCTCGGCCGGCTTACCATTAACGTGTGTCCCAGCGTCCCATCCACCCATCTCGCCCGATCGTCAAGAGCACCTCCCCATGCATGTTCGCCCGCGTGCACCAGTAACGCCGCAGCCTGAACGCCCAGTTCTCTGGAAAGCTGGCACACCGTTATTCATACTCAGGAAAACAGAATACGGGGCCCGTGCGCGCGAGTCCGTGCGTCTTCGGGGGGTGGTTGGTCTCGGTATGCCCGATTGCTCAATCCATCACCTGCCTGGCTGGATGTCTTCATGTCTTCATGTCCGCTCCAATCACCAACCACCCTCGCATGCATCTTTCAGCTTCTCGTCTCGCTGACATCCTATCATAGCGTGCTGACCTGCGAGAGGAAGAACAATACTTGCAATAAAAGCAATGTCACCCTACCCCCCCAGCCCCCCAGGGCAATCGAGTCACCGTGCGCGCCACAGGGTGGCGCAAGACAAAGAACGCACGGTGCATGTTGTCCAAGTTGGCGAGAGTGTACAAATACTCTCCAAGAGCTAAACAGCCCCCTCTGACTTCTGACTTGCTCCCTTCTGGACTTAGGCGACGGACGACTAAAGTCAAAGCCACATCGCCAAGCTCTATAACGGAAGCCCCAACCCACCAACTCCCATGAACGGCAAACGACCCAACGACGCGCCGGCGGATCCAGCCTCCCCAAAACGCCAGTGCCATGTTCACTCTCTGTCACTCTCGTTTCCCCCCGACGAGAGGGAGACGCCGGAGTCGACCCGCCGCGGGGCTGTCGACCTTGGAATCCTGACTGAGGCTCCTGTCTACTCCTTGGCGACGCCGTCCTCTCCCCTCTCCTCCCCGAACTCCACCATCTTCTCTCCGTTCACTGGCTTCTCTCCGGGAATTGAGGAGGACAAAAAGCCCGAGTTCCAGTACGACTTTGATTTTGATATCGCCGCCGGATCCCCATGCTGGCCCACAATCCCCCTCCCACCATGCGAGGACGAGTCTGCCGACCCAGGCGCGCCACCGCCCTGGCCGCTCCCAGCCTTACCGCTCACTCTGAATTTATCGGCACTGGCTATCAAAGACGATGACGCCCTCTCCACTGCTAGCCTTGACAGCGAGTCTGAGGCTGGTATTTGGGAGGCGGCGAGTTTATTGCTCCTTCCGAGGACACGGAGACGGGCTATGAGCGCGCCGTTGAGGCCGGGGATTGTTTGGGATGCGCGGGAAAGGGGAAGGGGTGTGGCTGGTGGGGAGGATTAGGCAGCGGTGGGAGAGTAGAGGCGAGAAGGGGTGGGGGTATGGAGATGGAGAGGAGGGTACAAGAAAGACGAGGGAGACGGACGCTTCAGGCTTATCATATCTCATACATCATATTACCATTCATGTACGTACTTGTTACTGCAACTTCCAAGGTGGCCGAGAGGAGACTGCTACCCCAGACAGCCTCAGTTCCTTTTCAATGCCTCTCTCGCGGTGCCCACGGCAACCAGCAACAAAACATACACCAGGAGGGAGTCGAACCCCCGCCGCGTCGACGTTTCTAAGGTGGCAACGACGCATGATACCGTTTCACCACTGGTGTTGTTGAAAACCGAGATTTTGTCATGACTATGTGGCGAAAGGGTCATCAAAACGCGGGCCGATTTAAGCAAGCAGGACCACCTGCAGCAGCAGGGTACACTTGCGTGTGATGACTGTACACGTTCTGAATCATGCCTCTGATTTCTAGCACCCGTGCTTGTTTGTGGTTGGAGAAATTGCAGAAACGGCTGCTGTCAAGTTGTCACATCAGCGTTCGAGATGAGTTGGATGTTTCGGAGATTGATGCGACTCCGGGAATTGTTAGGGTGTGTTGTACCTGAAACATGAATCAGGGAAGTAGGGTGGGCAAGGTTCACAAGGCCTTTTTTCCCTGCGACAAGAGTCAAGAATGAATCAAGTCTACCTGTATATTTATCACTTTCAAACCATCTTGACTTTGAAACTAATCACCAAACCAAACCACATTGTACTGTAACAAGTCCTCGAGTTTCTCTCTCCATACTTGTCACTTTTAATCAATAACGCGCCACGCTTTAGATGTCCCAATAGTCGATTCAACGCCACCCGGAACCTAAATTGTATATTAATCATCGCGCTGCTATGCTAAGCATGAATTACAGCACCTCAGTATTTATAGCAGGTTCACATGTACGACGCCAACTTGTTTGCTTTATTCCGCTGACCTTGTTTCGTCTCTATTACTCTCTACTAGGGGCAGTAAGCTTGGGTTCCCTGGGGTTGACTTGTGCTTGTGTTCCTGGACTACGTCAGTGGGCGGCATGGGCGAAAGCGAGTAGACCATCGAAAACTCGCTTCAATTCCCGCACCGCAACGCTCAAGGCGGGTGGTCGGCTGATCTTTGGAATGAGAGGGCGTGAGTTGGCTTCCGATTATGAACCGATGGCTGTGGAGTCATGTCATTAAGAGGGATTGAAATGCAAAAGGTGGTTCGGCTTGAGGCGATGACTTGTTCTATAATGGATATTTTAGGTGTCTGATGTACTGCTGGATAGGAAAATGGAGCTTTGAAGGGAGCTAAGGGAGAGACTGAGATTAATAAATGTAACTGTACCGTTCTGAGCTTGAAACCCTGATTCCTGATTCATCCAGGCCAGGCTAGTCAGCTAGTCAGGTGTGTCGAGATATATGCCAAGCAAAGCCTTTACCTGTTACGCTTACATTCTCCCTCTCTCCCTCTCTCCCTCTCTCCCTACTAGTCTCTCATCCTTCTTCCACTTCTTACCTTACCTTCCTCTTGACTCAATAGTCATTCATCTCCACAGCTTCTCCTCCTTCTCCTCCTCTTCCCCTCCCCCAGCCAATAACAACCGCAATGCTCTTCACAGCGCTGGTGGGAGGGTGTGCCCTCCTCGCATGCACAGCGTCCGCCTTCAACTTCATTGTCGACGACAGCTCTGTCAACGAGTGCGGCAACGTCCGGTTCGACTTTACATCTGGCACACCTCCTTACCAGATTGTGGCAATAGGCGTGTTCGACATGCCGGTGAACGTGACCGTCCCGGACTCGGCCGTGAACCAGAACGGCGGTGCATTCGTGTGGGAGCAGTTACCCTGTCCGTGGCCCCAGCTTGCAACACTGACCCTCAGTCAACGCTTCATCCCAGGTAGTGTTCGTCATGTCCGACGCCAATGGCTTTGCAGTGCGTCAATATGCCAACACAAACTAACGGCAGACTGGTGGCGCGTCCAAACTGTACACGGTCGGGTCGCGTCCGTCCGGCGTAGGCGACTGCCTGCGCACCGACGGCAAGGTTCAATGGACGTGGGTGTCTCGGGCCTGCCGACGTTGCGCACAAGCAATGACCACCACGGCACTCTAAAACGCGGTTGCTGACCCCAGGTTTGCCATCAACCCAATGGACTCCGAGGAGGAAGTTAGACTCCCGCAGTGCCAGGCCGTCTCATTCTCGTGGCAAGGCGCCTTTGTCGCTCCCGTTACCATCATTGGTGTCATCCCTAGTGGCATGGTCATTGGCGGTGCTCCAACCCTTGGCAATGGCATCTGTGAGTTGATGTCACGGGATCAAGCCCAGCTTGCTGTGTAACAGGCACGCTAATCCTGAAAGCGTACCCGCTCAATGTTGCTCTTGGGTCTGAGATTGTCTATGTTGCCTGGGACTCGAGAGGTGTCACAGGCGGCACGAGCTACGTGATGCGCGTCACCGATGGCAACAATACATGTTTGGACGGCTCGACCGCCAGCACCACCCCGGTGCCGCCCTGGAACCCATCGCCGACTGCCTCGACCAGCGGCACGTCGAAAACAACAACAACGCACACTGGCGGCGGTGTTGTGACAATGACGGCCATTCAGACTGTTATGCCCGAGAGGTCGTCGGCGTCGTCGGCGCTGACGCCGGGTGCGATCGCTGGCATTGTCGTTGGCGGCGTTGGCGCGCTGATAATCTTGCAGGCCCTTATCATCTGGTGCTGCTGCAAGCGGCAGGTCGGTGCGTTAATCGCAAACCGCAAGAAGAAGAAAGAAGCTCGTCGCAAGTCTGGTTCGGTTAACCTCTACGAGCCGGGAACGGGGCATGACGGGCTGTTGGCTCCAGACTCGATGCGCGACAATCGCACACACGCGTCGTACGGCTACACCGACGACGACCTTGGCTCGACCATTTCGCCGTTCATGGGGGGCACTACCGACAGTGGCTCGTCGCCGCGCCTCTCGATGACCTCTGGCACGACTGGCACCAACTGGGCGGCCACGCAGCCTTGTGTTGACCGCAGCTCTGGACACGGGCCCTTGGCCTACACAACGTACCCGCCTACGAACGGGGACAACAGAAGCACGTCGAACGGCACGGGACAGTCCTCGACCTCGCGCCTGCCGATGAAGATGCAGCTTGCGCTCTCTAATCCAGACAATCGCGTGTTCGAGGACGGACAGCCGTCTCTCAACCCGCCACTCGCTGGATTCCGGCGGCACGAGGACGCCGGGCCGCTCCCCAAGCGCGACTTGGTCGCTAACCAGCCTGAAGACCTGCCACCGACGTACAACCCACAGTGGGGTGCAGGAGCTGGACCCAAGCTGTAATCACGCTTGTGGCTCTCCATCCCATAATCACATACACGACATTGACACGACTCTGCCGGCACTGTACATGGGTGGTCCCTTGATGTATATTACCGCTGGATGGCGCTTTTCGGCGCACTCTTTCTCACACACCCCACGCTGGCCAGTGGATGTCGCCTAGTCTAGAATCATAGTCTACAGTCAACTTGGACACCAGCCAAGTTGGACACTCACTTTATGGGGTCTTGGTATTTCGCATACACACACACTGCAATCCGTGATTCACCCCGAAGCTAGGTACAGCACTCCGTGGAGCCAAGGTGCCGAGGTGGCGGTGGCGGTGGCGGTGGCGTGCATGTCGTGAACATCGGGCCTCTTGGCCCACCCTGCGAGAGGCGGAGGCGCTGGCGGAGCTGGGTAGTGTACAATCCCCCCGTTGCTGGCGCTTCTGCAAACCCGTGGCCCGCGGCTCTTTCTCAAGTTTGCAGGTCAGTCGCCCTCGGTCCGTTTTCCCGATCGGCCTCAACCATCTCCTTGCTTGAACCCTTCCCAGCAACTTTGTTGAGCTACTGCAGCCAATGCTGCCCCACTGCATGCCTATGGTTATACAAGATGACAACTGCCGCGCTGTCCTTTTTATGGTAGAGGGAGATGCTAGACTATCAAACGGGAGACTTAGATGTCCTCCTTCTGGGCGTCGGGGCGGAGGCCACGAACAGTCTTGCCGGCGCGCCAGATCTCCTGGTTGTCGATCTCGTCGAGCTCCTTCTGGAGGTCGTCGCGGTAAGTCTTGCGCGAGTTGAACTCGAGCGAGCGACGGGTCTCGGAGCCGTCACGGACCGACTTGTAGAGAGCCTCAAAGACGGGAAGGTTTGCCTCCTTGAACTTGGGGGCCCAGTCGAGGGCGCCACGGCGAGCAGTGGTCGAGCAAGCGTTGTACATGTAGTCCATGCCGTACTTGCCAATGAGGGGGAAGAGGGACTGGGTAGCCTCCTCGACGGTCTCGTTGAAGGCCTCGGACGGGCTGTGGCCGTTCTTGCGAAGGACCTCGTACTGGGCAAGGAACATGCCCTGGATACCGCCCATGAGGACACCACGCTCTCCGTAGAGGTCAGAGTAGACCTCCTTCTCAAAGGTGGTCTCGTAGAGGTAACCCGAGCCGACGGCGATACCGAGGGCAATGGCCTTCTCCTTTGCGTGGCCAGTCACGTCCTGGAAGACGGCGATCGACGAGTTGATGCCACGGCCCTCGAGGAAGAGGGTACGGACGGTACGGCCCGAACCCTTGGGAGCGACGAGGATGACATCAACGTCGGTGGGGGGAACGACCTTGGTGTCCTCCTTGTAAACGACCGAGAAGCCGTGGGCAAAGTAAAGAGTCTTGCCCTTGGTGATGAGGGGGGCAATCTCGGGCCAAGTCGACGACTGGGCAGCGTCCGAGAGGAGGTTCATGATAATGGTACCCTTGTTGATAGCCTCGGGAATGTCGAAGAGGGTCTCTCCGGGAACCCAACCGTCCTCGATAGCCTGCTTCCACGACTCGCCGCCCTTGCGGACACCAACAATGACGTTGAGGCCGTTGTCACGGGCGTTGAGCGACTGGCCGTGGCCCTGCGAGCCGTAGCCGATCATGGCAAGAGTGTCGTTCTTAAAGTAGTCCTGGAGCTTGTCGAGGGGCCAGTCGGCACGCTCGTAGACGACCTCCTTGGTGCCGGCAAAGTCGAGGGTCTTGACACCGCGGGTGGCCTGAATGTCAGTAACGTTTCTCTATATTGCGGGTTGTGATAAGATAGCGGCGCAATTGGAATTCAACCGTTGCGAGCCATGATCATCAAAACCACTGGTGACTCACGCCAATACGCGACACCATGGCGCCGGCAGCCTTGGGGGCGACCGCGCGGGCGGCGAGCGAGTACGAGCGCGAAGCGCGGGGGGCGGTGCGGAGCGCGGCGCGGAGAGCAGAGCTGCGAGCAAAAGACATGATGAGAGGTGTTGTTTGTTGGGAAAAGGTATGACTGACAAGTACAGCCCTTTTCAACAAGACGTGATCATTCAACTCTCCCGGCTGTCTCAACCGGTTCATCTTTCCATCAACCAATCATTTTGCAAAGCGGAATAAATCAGCCGATATAGCCACTTGAGCCACTGTTTCCGAAGGGTCCCGAATTACCGAAACCCCGGTAGAGTGAGAGTCGTAAAAGTAGGAGCAGATTAGCGGCCGGGATAATGGCGGGTGAGATTCAAGTCGTGTCGTTGGACTCGAAAGTGGCTTGGAATCACGACCTCTTCCTCGAGACTGGCCCGCGCGGGCGAGTAGACACGGACGTCAATGTCAACCGCGTACAGAGATTGTAGCGCCCCTTGCGCCCCGCATATGACAATGCTAGCCGCCTTATCTATGCGGGGCCAGGTATGCATAGGTATGCCATTCATTCTCTTGTTCCTAGACAACGGCGAGGAACATGATCTTTGTACATTGATGGACAAGCTCCGGGCAAGCAAGGGGGGAGCCACGCGACTTCCATGTGACAAAGCCTGGATATGCCGGCCCTTTCGGGCCCTGTGACGTGAACGTTCATGTTCATTTCGACTTTGACTTGTTCACAATCTACATTCAACCATGGCAGAGGACAAGACTATCAAGGGCCTCGGTGCACCGCCCAAGGCACATGACGGGAGTGCGTTCCGTATCGCCATTGTGCATGCGCGCTGGAACGACGATGTCATCAAGGCGCTCGTCCAGGGCGCCGTGGACAAGCTCAAGGCCCTGGGTGTCAAGGACGAGAACATTGTCATCAAGACTGTGCCGGGAAGCTACGAGCTGCCCTTTGCTTGCAAGAAGTGGGTATCGGTGTCTGTGTGGGATGGGGCTGGGCTGGATCCTTGCGCTGGGTTGCCCCATAGCCTGCATGTGGGCGTCGCACGCACTCATCGCGGCCCCCTCAGCTAATCCGTCTCCACCATAGCTGACACCAGGCTCATCGAGGGTGGGAAGGCGCAGGCCGCAAAGGCCGAGCCCAGCCTCATCTCCACAACTAACCTCCTCTCGCTGGTGGACGACGAGCGCTCAGCCACGCCCGTGGGCGACAAGGCCAAGACTGCGACACGCGAATTTGATGCCGTCATTGCTATCGGCGTACTCATCAAGGGCTCGACCATGCACTTTGAGTATATTTGTGACGCGACGACGCACGGCCTCATGCGCGTCCAGCTCGACACGGGCACGCCGGTCGTGTTTGGTGTCCTCACTGCGCTTACCGATGACCAGGCGCTCGAGCGTGCTGGCATTGGACGTAAGGGGACCAAGGGACACAGTGAGTGTTGGGGAGATCAGGTGGACAAGGGGTGGCGGGGTTGGCTCTGGGAAGCTGGGAAGCTGGGGCTGGGGCTGTGGGAGTCGGAATTGAGTGTTTGAGAGCGACGAGCCCGGAGAACAGACACTAGTGAAGACTGGAACAGAGCAGCAGATCAAATCAATCAACTAACCCCAGACCACGGAGAGGACTGGGGCCTAGCGGCTGTCGAGCTCGCCGCCGAGGCCGCACAGTGGGGCCAAGGTAACATCTAGCGCATCAGACACTTGGAGACTCTCATAGATAACATGCAAATATAAACTCTAAGCGCGCCTAACCTCGCTCCGGAACTCGCTAATCGACACGGGCACTCCTGCGCCCTCATCATAATCGTCCCACCTATCCTCACCTTCATCCAGGTCGACCTCAAACTTGGCCCCACTCTCCTCGCCAACAGCCTTCCACGTACCCCTAAAGTGGAACTTTGTGACCTCTAGGCCGCGGCAGTCGAGCGCAACGAACGGGGCGAGCTGCCCGTTCTCCGCAGAGTAAGGGAGGGGAGCAATGCTCTTTGCCACAGGTGGGGCAAAGGAACAACTTTGTTCACGCTAGGAGTCAGATAGATGGGATTTGGAACATACCTTGCAGTTGCCACAGCGCCAAACAAAGTTTGCGCTACCGCGCGATCCACTCAGCTCGTGTACCTCGGTCTGGTTGAACGAGATGGCCTTGGGGTGTTCCTCACGGCACGAGGTGCATGTTACCTGGTGTCAGATGTGAGCAATGTGAGCTACACGAGATTTCATGGAACAGGTGGTCGCTGGCTAGAGGTATAACAAGGACACCCACATTGAAGAAGAACTCGTACCCGTCCTCGGGGACAATGTCCGTCACGCCCTCGCGCTCCATTCCAATCTGGACGAGGAGTTTCTGATGTCAGCTGGTATCGGTTCGAAAGGATACAGCCGACGTACGACCATGGTGTTATGTGTGGTGATGTTGTCAAGAATGTTGCACGGTCGCGCCTATTTCACCTCGTCAGTGCCGCGGAGATTGCCAATTCTCCGCCTCCACCCAACTTGCATTACCCAACTTTGCCCAACAGCTCCCCCCGCCTCCACTCGCTAGCTCGCTGAATGAGGATGCATGGTTTGTCACGATGGTGGTGGTACAATGAGGTATAGCTAATGTTTAAGACTTGATACTACTCTGGGACATCACGGCGCTGTGGGCGGAGTGGTGCACGACGCCCAGCGACAATGGCAGCCTGCTCAATCGTCCACACGACAGCCTTGATCCAATTGAACAGCTCTCGTACTGCCTCGTCCATCCTCTCGGGATCGTCGGCAAGGCGTCGGCGCGGCTGGTCTGGCCTTTCCTCTCTCTCCTCTACCCTCTCCACCAACTTCTGCTTTGCCGCAGCGACTTCGGCAGCCTGAGCGTGTCCCCTTGCGAGAATTGCCCTCGCTTCAGGAGAGTGAAGGTACGGCTGGCGTTCAAACAGCGCCATCGCTTGTTCGGGGGTGAGGTTTGCTGGACGTCCATCGGGGCCGAGGACGAGCGCCTCGAATCCGCGCTCGGGTTCGTAGTATTCCTCTCCATGGCCGTGGGGATCGGCTTGAGAGTGGGAGTGAGAGTGAGAGTGAGAGTGAGAATGGGAATGAGAATGGGAATGAGAGTGGGAGTGGGAGTGGCCGTGGTGGACGTGTTCATCCTCGTACTCTTCGCAATCGCATTCGCCAGGCTCGTGATCACACTCGACATAGCTGTGGTCATGGGAACAGCAGTCGCAGCACTCGTCCTCCGTGTCGTAGTAATAGTAGTCGTCCGATCCGGAATGCGCCGAACCGGGATACTCGTGTGTGTGGCTTGGGTCAGAACATCTTCACCTCACTTGACAATCTTACCCATTCCGCCCACACGTGCACTCTGCGAGCTCGTCGTCCACCGCCACCTCCTTGCCCTTTACCGTTGGGAGAGGTGGGGGAGGCTGGGTTGGTACAGGGCCAGCCATACCGTCCCGAAACCCGCGCAGCTCCTTTTGCATGCGCATGAGTTTTGCCTTTTCGCGGTCGAGGGTGAGTTTGGCTTCAAAGAGGGCTGCCAGACTCTGCGGGAGGTCGATACATGGTCCTTGGCCTTGAAACCCCGCATCGCTGACTCCCGCAGCAGCACCTGCGATCGCGCTCAGTTGAGATGGGGAGAGGGCGGGCAGTTGGCGTAGTTGGTTGAGCTGGTTTAACGCGCTCGTCGACCAACTCTGGAAGGCTGATGGGAATCCGGGGTCGGACGGGTCCAGCGTCGATGGCGGGGGGAAGAGACCCGCCGCGGGATCAAAGGCCGGAGCAACTGGGGCGGGAGGTGGAGCACGGCGGTTCGGCTTTGGTGGCGGCCGCTTGTTTGTGCGCGGCTTGGAGCGGCCCATGGTCGGGATGGGCGGTGGGGTTTCGGTAGGAAGAGGGGAGTGGATACGGATTTGCTCGTCGAAAGGTAGCGGCCGTGTCGATGGCCAGATCAAACGTTGTACAGTAGGACAGATACAGTGTAGATGAACGTTGAGAGTTGAGCGTTGAGAGTTGAGTGTCAATGGTCATGTAACATGTGGAGAAGTAATCCTCACTTCCTAAGCGGGGGTGGGTGATGGAATATATTCACACGTCATTCCTAAATCTCACTACTAGATTCAAAGGAAAGTTGAACAGCCACCAACAAACCAACAAACCAACAAACCATTCATCATGCCGACGCTACAAGAGACAATCGACCCATCGACGCGCATCAGACGCATCACCGTCCTCATCTCTGGCTCTGGTACGTCTCCTTCTCTTATACCGTTAATTCAGGCTCCAACCTCCAGGCGATTCTCGACGCGTCGCTCACGGACCGCCTCCCAAATGCCCAGGTGACGTACGTGCTCTCCTCGCGTTCGAACGCGTACGGCCTCACCCGCGCGGCCAACGCACACCCCGCAGTCCCGACCAGTGTGTGCGCACTAAAGACATTCCTGAACCGCAACCCCGGCGCCACGCGCGAGAACTACGATGCCGAAGTCGCACGTCGAGTTCTCGAGTCTCGCCCCGACGTCGTCGTCCTGGCCGGCTTCATGCACATTCTCTCGGACAGTTTCCTCGACATTCTCGAGGGCCATAAAGCTCCTCCAGCCGCCCCAGCCCTCCCCCCTCCAACTGGTGATGTTGTCCCCAAGCACGTGGCTGCGGCCGACATTATCCCAGACAAGGAGCTCCCTCTTGCGCCGGCGACGCAACACTTTCCTATTCCCTGCATCAACCTTCACCCCGCGCTGCCTGGAGCTTTTGATGGGGCGGCTGCAATTCCGCGCGCGTTTGAGGCGTGGCAGAAGGGCGAGGTAAAGGGGACAGGGGTTATGGTCCACCGCGTTATTCGCGAGGTTGACCGCGGTGAGCCGCTGATTGTTCGCGAGATTGAGATCAAGGACGGCGACACACTCCAGGACGTCGAGAACAGGATACATGCGGTCGAGCACGAGATTATCGTCGACGGAACTAAGAAGGTGCTCGAGGAACTCGAGGCAGAGAGACTGCTCGAGGAGGCGCGCACGGCCATCGACAAGGTCACTATCAAAGACGAGGCTGAGGTCGAGGCTGAGGTCAAGGACGAGGTCAAGGACGAGGTCAAGGCGTAGGGAACGTTCTGCGGACGCGGCCAGAGCGGGGGCCAAAGCGCTGGACACTGTACATAGTATGCATTGGTCGCATTGGGCGCGGGCGGGCAGGACGTGCGGCGACGGGAATGGATCGTGGGGTCGTCGTTGGGGCTTGGTATCGCAGCGATGTTCAGATTGGGGAATGAACATGGCCAGCCCCTGTTGAGCAAAATGTCTGATCACCCTATAGATCGTGGCCCCCCCAAACTGAATCCACCGCACGCTCCGTCGTTCATTTCTGGATCTCGACAACGCTGTGAGAGATCTGTTTCTAGATCAACACCATCGCGATGTTCACATCTTTGCCCTCAACCAGCCCTGCACGCCAGCACCGACAGAGCGCTATATCAGATACATGTACTAGAAGAATATGAGTATGAACGGAGAGTATAGACAACCGGGCTCTAGGCCAGGAATACAACTCGGCAAGCAGATTAGCGGAGAATATGGAGAGATTCATCCACATGAGCAGCAGAGCTCACTGCGAGCTACGCGTCGCAGCGCACTCGCGCAGCTGCCGCGCGTGGTGGCGCGCAGGGTGGGTGTCCGGCACACCG
Source organism: Cutaneotrichosporon cavernicola (assembly GCF_030864355.1). NCBI lineage: Eukaryota > Fungi > Basidiomycota > Tremellomycetes > Trichosporonales > Trichosporonaceae > Cutaneotrichosporon > Cutaneotrichosporon cavernicola. The sequence continues at coordinate 2,458,905 of NC_083396.1, read as the reverse complement.
CCCTTCTCGAGCATGTCCGCGACCGTGTTGAGGAGCGGCATGACCTCCGCTGGCCGGACCGCACTCATGTCTCCTTGGCGCTGTTGCTCCTTGATCGACTCAAAAACGACCGTGCCGGCGAGAGACATCATCTGCCGTCAGCCTTCTTCCCTCGGTCGACTTACGTTCAGGTACGCGGGCGGGATGAACGACAGCTCGTCGGGCTGCGGCCACTGCGAGCACTTCTCGAGGAACCCGACAGCAGCCTGCGTGCCGATCGTCCATGACGGAATCGCCTCAGGCTTGTTGCCGATGCTCTTGGCTGTGGTGCGATTCACAAGCATGCGCGCAAACTCCCAGAACAGGTTGATGTGGCGCATCCACATCCCGTCGAGCTTGTACGAGTCGAGCTCGGTGCGCCACCAGTCAAGGTTGGCATTGGTGCTGTTCGCGAGCTTGACCATGCCGTCGACGGTCGCGTCGACATTTGCGCGCCTGCAGTACCATTCGCGCAGGAGGGAGATGAGGCGCGCGTGGAACGCGAGGAGTACGTCGTTGGGCCGACGCTGCTTTCCGTGCAGCACCGTGTCAGGAAGTAGCAGGTGGCAGTAGGGGCTGGGGTCGCGGCGGATCAGGATCGCGCTGTCGCGCTGCAAGGCCTCAGTGCCGTCGACGATATAGCACAGCAACCAGATGCGCGCCATGTCCTCCTGCGTCGCGTCGCGCTTGATGGGAAGGAGGCCGCACACCTCGCCTAAGGTTGGGGGAAGCGGGATGGTGAGACTGTTCCACTTAATCCAGCCGCGCGCCCAGCTGAACGCGCTCGCGGCGATCGCGCTCGCAATGTCCCGATCGACCGTGAACATCGCGAGCATACATGCACCGACAATCTCCTCGGGGCCAATACCAAGCTCGGGATCGAGTTCGTCCTCGCCGTCGCCATCGTCCCTGCTACCCGAACCGACGCCGATGGCGTTGAGGTGGGCGGCGTTGCTCGAGAACGGGCTGTCGAGTGTGCTGAGGAAGCTGTCGGCAGGCGAGTTCAGGAGCAGCTGGTTCACTTCGTTGCCGAGGGTGTGCTGCAGCCCGTGCATAGCGGGAATACGCTCCGAGCTGATGAAGCACAACACACTCAGGATGAATGGCGTCATGACGCAAGGTCCATTGGGAATGTAAGGGAACTTGTCAAACTCGAGGCGATATCCGAAAAGCCAGCGCACGAGCTTGGAGTGGAAGCTGGGTTTAGCAACAACAAAGACAACAAGCTCACAAGTCCACGAGGATGGTCGCATCATCGTTGCTGATGACGCCGCGCTTCACAATGTTGGGCCTCGGATCGGACGCGCCGAACTGGTCGTGGTCCACGGGAAGACTGGCCATCGAGGCCTCAGGGGACACGCTAGGGCGGGGTGCGCTGAGGAGGCCGAACGCGCCGCCGGCCAGCGAAGACGTGCCTAAAACTTGAGGAGGCACACTTCCCTGCGATGTGGGCCCAAAACTGGCCGTGTCGATGGGCGAAATCGACGGATCGTTGGGCGTGCGTTGGTTGTCGAACGACACGAGGCCGCCGAGCACAGACATGGCTCCGTTCTGCTGGAGGGCCGCGGGACCTTGGGGAAGAGGCCCGTTCTGGATGGCACCGCTCTGCTGGTGGTTCGACTCGGTCATCCCCATGCCGACGTGCATGTCAGCCGGGCGCATGAAGTTGGGCCCAGCTCCGGCGAACTGCGAGAACGAATCGTCCCGGGGGGACGAGCTCTTGCGCTTCTTGCCGAGCTCGCGGTTACGCTCGGCGCTCCATCCCTGGAGCGAGGTCTCGCGCTCAGGCGCCTCGTACATGGGCAGCGGCGGGTCGAGGGCCGGCATGGCGTTCTGCGCCATCATGTGGTGCATTATGTGATACATGGCTCGCGTGAGGTGCTGCGTCTGCACAGCAATGGCGCTGATGTCGTTGGCGATGGTTTGCTGGTAATCCTCGTCGTGGCCGCGCGGATAGAAGACGCAGCGCTCCTTGCGCGAGAGGCAGCGGACACACTCGGTAAAGTCGTCGTTTACGATACACTTCAACTTGGCACGACGGCAGTTGGCGCACGCCTTCTGTTTCTTCTCGCGCACGAGCACGCTCGGGAGCTCGTCCTTGATCTTTTTGCGGGGCGGCTCACCGTCGCCTCGAGCGTTGCCGTTGCCATTGCCCGAATCATAGTAGGTCCGGGCAGGCATGCCGTTCGTCGCGCCGCTTCCGGGTGGGCCGTGGGGCCTGTGGTCCGTCATTTTAACCTTGAGTCTGTCGGCAAGGACGGCGATATCTGGGGAATGGTGGTTGTGGGGGAAGGGCACGGGCACCCTCGCAGAGTGGAGTGGTTTTAGGATTCGGGTTTCGATATCACCAACCAGGCGCAGAGAGGGCGTTATCGAGTACACGAGTTGATCTCTGTGCAGATAACGCTGGAATGAGTAGATTACAATGTCGCGTGATTATGATATGCAGCAGAAGTGGGGAGTGGGATGGAGGTAGGGAGATGTGGAGTGGAGAGTGGCTAGGTCTCGGGAAAATCGCCGCTTTGAGCATACCCGGTTGGGTGAGTTTGGGTGGCCCATGGGTGGGCTCACGTGAGCCTAGTCGGCCCCACCACCATGACATACCGCTTGCTGGCCTTGACAGCGTGGCCCCATGGCACAGGCCTCAGACCTAAGACCCTCCTCGTGGTTTGCATTGTATTGCGAGACATTGAGACAGTCAAATTCAAGGAAATTCAAAGGACTTCAACCGGAGCTCATTCAATGTCGCCGCAATGTGGCACTCGTCGTACTGATACATGCCCCTATTGCTTACTACAACTGCCATTGAATAAATCGAATGTAACAACGACGCAACCCTCGTTACTTGTACGTTGCAGTGCCATCCAGCGCTTGTGTCTTGAAGGTGTCAAAGTCGACGACTGTGTTGGTATGCCGCGCCTTCTCGGCAGCGAAGACGATCAGGTGCGAGTTGAGGACATCATCGGGTGTGATGCCCAGGCATTCCTGCTTGCGTTGCACGACAGCGTCAACAAAGGCCATGGACAGGCCAGCATCGCCGCCACCATGGCCGCCCTCTTCCGTCTGCTTCGGGCTGTGAGATGTGCGCTGGCGCGTCCGGAAGTCGAACACTGTAAACGTGCGCATGTCGCCGACGAGCTCGCCCAGCGTTCCCTGGATATACGTCTGGCGGTTGCACTCGGACTCGGTGAACGCGCTCATTGTCATGTTGGCGGTCGTGCCACCCTCGTACTCGATGTTGACGACCTGGTGATCGACGACGTCGTTGCCTGCCTCGAACACGCACCGTCCGTACGGCCCGTCTTTGAGTGCGGCCTTGACGTTCTCGGGCGTCACGTCGTCGACAAAAACCGACGCCCACCCCTTCTTGCCCTGCTTCTCCACGGGGTCATAGTAGATCCGCTTGGCACTCCACACGCACTCGGGTTCGGCGGGACATTCGAGGCAGCGCGTTGCATCTCCAGCCTTGGTCGGCTTCTTGGATGGCTTGAAGTTGAACAAGTTGCCAAAGGACGACACGCGCACAGGTTTCGCACCGGAGAGGTAAAAGGAGAGGATGTCGAGGTCGTGGCAGCACTTTGACATGAGTGCAAACGTCGTCGTCTCCTCGGTATTCCAGTTACCGCGCACAAACGAGTGCGAAAAGTGCACGTTGCCCACGGGCTCCTGGTGTTGGATGTTGACAATCTCGCCGAGGATGCCCGAGTCAATGACCTTCTTGACAGCGACGTTGTACGGGGAGTATCGGAGCACATGTCCGACTCCGAAGATGGTGCTCGGCGTGATGTCGCGCACCATTGCGACGCAGTCAGCAATCTCGGTCGCCATCGGCTTCTCGCAGAGGATGTGGTACCCGAGCTTAGCGAAGACGTGGACGACCTCGGCGTGCAGCTGGTCGAGCACCGAGACGACGACGGCGTCAGCAAACTTGGGTAGCTTGGCAACCTCGCGCCAGTCCGAGAACAGCTTGTCCTGCGGCACACTAGAGTCAGAGTGAGTATAAAGCGGAGGCGCACTGGAATTGGCGGGCGAACAACTTGCGACGTCCATCGCGTGGGTCCGCGACGGCAGCGATCGTGGCGCGCCCACCCTGCGTGCAGTATTTGGAGTAGATGACCCCTCGCTGTCCGCCACCGAGAACAATGATAGAGATGGGCTGGGGAGTGTCGGCGGTCATCTCGAGGGGCAATAGACTTTGTGTCATTGGGCCACGCTGGGTATAAGTATGACTGGTCCACAGTGCTCCACGTGTGTCTCGTAGAATGCGGGGAAGGTACAGAGACCAAGATTAGGAGTGTGCGCGTGTGTAGATACGGAATCTCGGATAAGACCGGCGCTCACGACCCCGCCTTTGGTATCAGTGACCAATCCCACTGTTGGAATTACGGACGAGAGCGTGCGAACTTGCCGCTTCAATGCCCAGTCAGTCTCGTAGAGCGCACCTATATCCAGGCCGGAGCTGCCGGATGGAGAAAGCGATTGCAAGTTGCCGTTACGTTGCCAGTTGGGCCAACCATCAATGTGATCGAGGAGCGTAGCGAGCGCTAAGAAGAAAAGAAGATGCAATTTGAAGAGAGTGGAATCGGGAGGTTCGCCGATCATGTCAGCCGGTCCGCCGAGCTTGCCGATGCGTGCGTCACGTGAACGTGCACCCCGCTTTGAGTGTTACCGAACTTGTCAGTATCCATCGCTTACCACACTCCACCCGCCATCACCCCGCACGTCTCGCGGTCCCGAGATTACAAGCATGCATGTTTCACAGGCTGCGTAATTATGAGCGATTGAGCGCCAATCGATGGACACGTATAAGCGTATAAGAGCACTGTCCTGGAAGAGTATTAAGGGTTCTGGCGATGAGGCGATTAGGTGGCCGCAATGGGGGGCCCCTGGTACACGCGGCGTGAGTAAGCGAGGTACCAGGCCGATATGAAGATCTTGATAGTTGATGTGAAACATACCACCACCACCCTCCATAAAGATCTAAACACCAGGTTCTGCCACGGATGAGTGCAAGCGGCCGGGACAAACACCCAAAAGGGCCGCCGGTTTAGTTGTTTCCTGTACTACTGTTCCTCACTTGATGACAATATGACGAGTATACCCCATGCACCCCAGAGTCATGTGGCGACCTCGGGCCTTGGTCCTGGGGCCTCCACTGTTCAAGGGGTTATCAACTCGTACCTATGTGGTACGAGGAGACACAAGATACAAGACCAGGAGAAAGCTTGCGGGGTGTGTGTTTTCTTTTACATCAGTCCCTCACCCTTTCAATACACAACGTGCCCAGACCCGCTCACTCGCACCGCGTTGAACCTTCCCCATCCCTCTCCCACGCCCCTTGGAAAACTTACTCGCCTCTTGCACCTGCGCCACTCAAACTCTCACCATGCTCCGGTTCCGCAGCCATATCTCAGAGCAGCTGTAGCTGGATCAGATCAACATGCCAGCTCAAAATACCCCCAACCTCACTGTCGATCCGCAGATCAGGTTCCAAGCCGAACAGCGGCGGTGGCGTTGCGCCCCTACCCAGCCTCGCAAAGTCCTCATTGTTCCAGTTCTAGAATCGTCCTGACGAGAGATCTGGGCGTTGGCTAACAGGAAAGTACTGTATTCACATCACTGCGTATCTGCTAAACTGCTCCTTGTACGGTGACGATTAAACTACGTAGTGTACCGGAACCCCGCAGCCCGGCCGAACTTGTCCTCCTCCACCACCTCCACACGCTCCTCAGGTCTCTCCACCCTGTCGCGCCGGCGGTTCTCGATGCGGAACCAGGTGGTCATGGCCACGGCGATAGCGAGTCCGAGGCACTGGAACGCGAGGTTAACGCTGCTTCCCTTTTTGTATGCCGGTCCCTCAGTCTTGGGAAAGAGGAACGCCGCCGCGACCGAGAGACACTGTCCGACCGAGTTGAGCATGCCGAGACTCGCGGCCCTCTGGCTCTCATTGGGCGAGTTACCCGCCGTCCAAGCGATAATTATCGGGATGTTGGTGTATCCCGCCGTTACGATGAGGATACAAGCAAAGTATCGGGCTGAGAACTGGGCGGCTGTTGCGTGCTTGGGCGGGACGGACATGAGCACTGCCCAACCGATAATGCCGAGGGCGAAGACGCAGGCTGCGGGAATACCGCGCGCTTGTTTCCAGTCGGAGAAGGTGGTGAGGAGGAGCATGAACACCAACGCGACGGCGTAAGGTGGAACCGTCATGAGTTGAGCGCGGGCGGCAGAGTATCCGAATCCATCTTGGATGATGGTTGGAAGGAAGCCGCCCACTGACCCAAGGGTCAGGTTCATGCACGAGTACATGACTGCGATAACGTATACCTTCCAGTCGGTTAGGGCGTAGACTACGCCCTTCCAATCGATACCGGTTGGTTCGGAACGTTGGGCGTTGAGGCGGGTAAGGCAGAGTGTGCGTTCGTCTTCATTCAGATACTTTGAAACTTCGGGCCGGGTGGGCATGAACAGTGCGACGGCGATAGCGAGGAGGAGAGAAGGAATACCTTCGATAAGGAAGAGGATACGCCAATTATCGATTTTGGCATTCTCGATACTGGTCACTCCAAAAGCGATAAGCCCTCCAAAAGCTCCAGCAACCGCGCCGGCCGAAATGAAGAAACCAACGCGCTTGGCCAAGTCTCGCTTCGTGTACCAGAACGAGAGGTGGAGTGCCATTGCTTGGCCGAAGAATGCCTCGCCGACACCGATGAAGAGGCGGCATACGAATAGGCCAGCGCGGTTGGTCACGGCTGCTTGGCATGTGGCTGCGATCGACCAGATCAATGCGCCGGCTGCAATTGAGCGCGAAGGAAGGACGGCTTTAGCCATCAACGTTCCGGGGATCGAGAGGGTGATATAAGTTACGAAGAAACAGGCGAGGGCGATCGAGTAGTTTGTGTCCTTGTTATTGAGGACGGATTTCTCGAGGCCGGCAAGGCGCGCATTCGCCCTGGACGTCAGAAGGGGAGAAGGAAGTTGAAGCTCACAAGTTGCCGCGGTCAAGGTATGCGGCGAGGTAGAGCAACACTGCAAAGGGCATGATGCCCAGATCGAGCTTGAGGAGGAGGCGGCGTTCAGCGCGGGCACGCTCCTTGGAGAACGCGGCACCCTCGGCACCATGGGAAACTAGGCTGCCCTTTTCGCTTGCCGAGGCCGAGCGCACGCTGTGCATGTCGTGGTGCGCGACGTGACCCTTCTCCTCGGTCGGGGCGATTTGGACTTGTTTCATGGCCGAGTCGATATCGTGAGTGTAAGCGATAACATAAGGAGTCGGGCCGCCGCTTTATATGTCTCGTCGTCTGCGGGATACAGTCGAGACACGAGGAGTGTCTCAGTTGCTCGCCCATGCCACACCCATTCACACTTAGGCCTCATGTCCGCCGATAACCGCGTCGGCAACCAAGGTTGGAATGCGGGACTAGGCCAGGCCCCACATTCAACGCATAGCCCAATCGCGGTCCGCGAAGACGAGCCGGGGCACCTTTTCCGCGCACTCTTGCAGTCGATCGGTCATTTCACGCAGTCTCAGTTTGCGCGAGTCGGTGGGGTAGACGTCAATGCCTTCAGTTGGGGGCCTTGCGGGCTCACGTATCGAGGCACGACACGATGACGTGCGGAAGAACCGTGGAATGTACTGCGGGGTTCCCAAAATATCCCACAGCAAGTATCAATAGACTTTCTACCTCGCTAAAGGATTACGTAAACCTTGCCATCCACGGTATGGATCCATGTCCAGGCGGGACGGCACTGTGGAGCGGCCTGAGCCGACGTACGCGACGTGCCACATGGGTTCATAGTCTAGCTGTGTCTGTGTCTGTGTCTGGGTCTGTGGATAACCCCTCAAACCTCAGCTTATGCCTTGGGTCGTGGAGGCAGACGCGGGGGAAGAGTAGGAGGTTGCGGCCGGGCGGAAGACGAGGCCTCTGTCTCAGAGTACGCTGGTGGCGCGTCACGTCGGGGAGGGAGGGGAGGCGGGCCTGCACTGAATGTGGGAGTGTCCTTACCATCATCCTCCGCCTCGGGGTGGATGTAGGCGGGCCTGGAGGACCACTTTGCCTCGATACGCTTCTCGGCTTCCACGACCTCTGGAGTGATCTCGAGACCGTTTCCTGAGCCGAAGATGCCCACTTGCGAGGGAGGAAGGGGCTGCAGGATGTGGTGCGCGAAAAGGTGCTGGCGCTTCTCGAGGTCGTGTGCCCTGAGGTTAGCCGCACGCTTGGTGACCGAGATCATATGCACCCCATAGCCTCCTCCAATACTCTTCTCCGAACAGCGCCGACGGCCCGAGTCGTTATCGCGACGTATTCGAACATTTCGAATCTTATCAGGCCCAGACCTCTGCAACCATCCAGTCAGGTCTCTCGGCCCAGATCTGCTCAGCTGAGTATACCTCCGAGCTGGAGATAGGAGCACGCGACCATCGAAATACCAGCGGTAACTAATTAGGGCAGTTGTCAAGGACTGTTTATTGAAGCCGAGACTCAGCCCCATATCGGCCTCACGACCGTCCAGATCCGACCACAACCCGCTCACTCACCACATGGCCGCACCGATGCGGTTTGAGACGCTGAACGCAAGTCCGAGAATCGGGATACCCTCCATGAGCGACGCGCAGAATCCGAACGCTTCCGTTAGCTGCACACGCAAATCTCACGTACAGCGATAGGCCCACTTGCGCTCCTCGATCCAGCGCCAGATCTGGTCTGATGTCATGTGCTTGCCCTGAAAGTATGGCTGGTGGAGATATTCAGCTGTGCCGAGGGCACGCATGCCCGCGATAGCAAGCGGCACTAGGAGTGGCAGCGTTGGCGAGAGGGGGAAGAGGATGACTGGGGTTAGCCACCTCGACTTCAAGGTCATCACCTCTCGTTAGACACAACACTCACACTGCTTGATAACCATCTGGCTAGGCCACCAGAGCATCCAGCTGACCCACTTGACGCGGTGCTTGCGCGAATCCCATGCACTCGCCTCCTCCCGCGTTGGCTGCGGCGGCTGCGCCCACTCCTCGTAGTAGCTCGTGCTCCAAAACTCGGCTGGCTTGCGGCGCGACGTGAGCGTGAGGTTGTATGCGCGGCCACGGGCGATGCGGAGGTTCTTCCTGATGAAGAACTTGAGCAGGCGTGAGAGCTGGGGAAGCAGCCACATGATGTGGGTGTCTGGTGTGAGCGGGGGGTAAGACGAAGGAGGTTGGTGGAGGGGAGGAGGAGGGTGGAGCAGAGAGAGGAGAGGTTGGAGAGGGGATACACGGAAGGGGAAGTGGCCTCCGAAGTGCTATCGCGGGCTGGCAGTATCGCTCTACCCCCCGCCACCGAGTAAGATACAGCCCTCTGCCGCACTTCCCACCTCTTGAACTAGAACTCACACAACACCAGATCCACAGTGAGCGCAAGGCTTCCCGCGCCGACAGTCACGCGTTCGCCCACCCTCCCGCGTACCATGAACCTCTTGACGACCCAGTTCATCACGCCCCACCCGAAGACGGCGTACGCTGCGCCAACGGCTAACCCGCGGGCGGTGGCATGCTTGAGTTTCGCGACGACGGGGGCGCGAATGCTCGGGTCGTGCCAGAGTCGGTAGGCGCCAACTACGGTGTAGGCTGGTGGGAAGGCTAGGAGTTCGGTTGGCATTTTCAGAGGGAGGGATGAAGGAGGGAGGGAGGAGAGAGGAGAGTAAGGAGAAGAAGGAAAGAAGGAAGTTGCTAACGAAAGGAAGGAGAGAAAGTTGAGAAATTGTGCATTGGGACCAGAGGACCGCTGGGTGATCGCTGACTGCGGACGAGTGATCGACGAGCACGGAAACCTAGCAAGGCAAGGTGACGCACAAGTGGGGCCCCAATCTTAGGTTCATTCCCAGGATGCACGCCTGTGGCGTGCCTACTATATTGCGTCGCAGTTTCTTGCTCTCGTCTGCTCGCGTTTGTGCATCTGCAGGCCGCGTTGAGCGTGCGGGCTGCATGTTCTGCATGGCGGCTGACTGAAAACGCAACCATGTCAGTTCGCGTCCTCATGTGACACAGCGCGGCACGTTAAACCAGCTGTTAACTTCATCCAGGTTTCTACAACTAATCACAGCCCAAAAATGGAAACTTCGGAGAAGCGGCGATGGCCTTCTCACCTCGTAGTATAATCTATGTTCCCAAGAGTTCAAGCATACTACTGCACATGGCACGGAGTCCAACCCTGGCCGGACGGAAGTGGTGATTTTATTTGGAAGACGGATCGACTGGGATATAGTATCGGAAGATCGTTTGGACGCGGGTGCAATCCTCACTCGTAGTCGACGGTTGACCAAGATGACCACTCAGAGTCAGTCGACTACGAGCGGGAGCGGCCCTTGTTCATCTGGTTGGCCGTGTGGATGGAGGCCGGAGCGCGGCTGCTGGGACCAACTGAGAGGCCGAGGGCTGACGGAGACGGGAGCGGCGAGGGCGGCATGACATCGCCGAAGCTGTTCGAGCATGACCCAGCGTCGATGGACATGCGCACGTTCGGGGTGATATGGCCAGGGTTCGAGTTGAACTCGCCCACAGGGGTGGACACGCCGAGGATGCTTCCATCAGCCGAGACTGCCGACACCGGAGTCGGGGGGATCGTGTTGGACGGGTAGTTGGGGATATTCACACTTCCGGAGGGAGGATAAGACCGCGCATGGCTACATGACGTGGAGTGGTGGACGATTATCGGAGCCGGCTGAGGCCGTGTCGAACTGCGCATGGTAGAACGCGATTGCACTGGGTGGATATCGAGCTGACCAAGCTGGCTGGCGACATGCTGCACCACGCCGGAAGGCTGAGCAGGGAGAGAACTGACGTCGTCAGGCCCGACGCTCGTACCCCAGTGCTCTAGGTCCATGGCCGGATCGTTGTTGCCACTCTCGGCCTCCCAACGGATCATGCCGAATTCGATACACGCAGCATTGTTCTCGGCGCAACACCGTCCGCGGGACCTGTCAAGTTAGCGATCCGTGCACTCGTTCTCTCCCAACTCGCGGTCACTCACTTCCGAAGGGTGTCGCGACGCGTGTACTTGTAGTTCTCCGTCCGCTCAACAATCTTGCGGCGCACAGCAATCAGTGCCTTTCCGTATGGCAGGCTGAGTTCGAGCCAAGAGGCCTCAATCTTCCGGCCACAGGTAGTCCGTGGCTTGACAAGGATAGCGAATGCGTCCATCTGTTGAATCACGCGGCGGCCACGGTGGTAAAATCTCTGCAGGATCTCGCTCTTCTTCTCGGGGGACACCGTCTTGGGGATTGTGCCGATCTTGGGAGCCGCCCTCTCGTCGATCGACAAGTCAGGTTCAAGAGCGCGGAAGAAAAGTGGGAAGTCGTGTGGAAGACGGGGGTACCTGTTGAGGAGCTCCGCTCGCGATACGCTGCCGCTGACGTTTTCCAGATTATGGGGCTGGCGGCGCGATGAAGAACCCCCAGGAGAGGACGTGGGCGCCGAGGTGCTGCCGCGTGGGGAACAGCCGCTCCTCTTCTTTTTCTTCTTGTTTCGAGAACTGTTCAGGCCCTTCTTCTGCTTGCGACCAGTGCCCTTGCTCCTACGAGGGTTGAGGTGGAAGTCGTCGTCGTCATGGTCATCCTCTGTGGCGTATTTATCCTCGTCCTCCTCGGAATCGTTTAACGCGCAAGGCCTCAGCCCGGTAAACGAAGACGAGTCACCTGGGTGTTAGAGCCAGTTACTGGATATTTGGTGCTCCTACTCACCTCGAGAAGGGTGCGAAGCGTCGTTCACAACTGCGGCACGGTAATCCTCGGGGTGCGTGGTGGACCCATGTGGGTTGCTGGCGACTGGGGAGGACTGCTGGTGGCATTGCGGCGAGGGGTACTCAGGCTTGACGACAGGGGCGGGGCTTGAATGAATGCTCATGGCCGGAGAGGCGGGCTCAGAGTCGGTGACGCTCGGAGCCGCCTCGGCCTTGAGGGAGAGTCTCTCACCCTGGATGCGGGAAAGGCTGATGGTGGCTGGCATGGGACCCGACGACGCATAGCTTGGAAGAGCATCAACGCGAGGATAGTGACCGCCCACGGTGGCCGAAACGCTCCGGAGCTCTCTGTCATGGGCAAAGTAGTCACAGCCCTCTGACCCTGAAATTGGTGTGTAGTACGACTTATCGCTCGGTGACGAGACTGCGGATGAGTACGAGTTGACGCGAGACATCAGAACGCCATCGAAAGTCGGGAAGAGGTTTGACTCCTGGCGAGGGCTGCTGCCGTTGTAGATGGGGCTTGGGGGATGATTCACATTCGATGAGTGGATAGTGGGGGCGGTCTGTGGCATGCCGACTGGAGTGGACGGAGGGTGCGGGGGTACCTGCCAGAAACCGGGGTTCGCTGGGGCATGGAAATGAGGAGGTGCCCCGTGTCCGATTGCCATTCCATGTTGAGCATGGTGGGCCAAGCGCATGTTTGGGACACTTGCTCTGTGCGCCAGCGGGGACATGCTAGGTGCGGCAAAGCTTGGCGGGGCAGACTGGATCGTCGAGTAGGGATGCCCGTTCCGACCTGGCTGGTAGTAGGGAATGTCGAAGTTGGAGGCGAGGAAGCCGGGAGGAACAGTGGGATGACCTTGACCATGGATAGCAACAGAGCTGTTACTGTTACCCATCTCGGCAGGGTCGGGTGGAACGTGATTGTTCCAGCTGCCCTGGAAGGGCTGGTAGTAGTCACCTTGATTATGAGGCATGTTCAAGAAGAGGATGTTTGTTGGTCCGAGCGGTAGGAGGAGTGGATGGACTACGGTCTGGGAGCTGGAAGTCAGGGGCAGGGCAGGTGAAGTGGAGAGTGATGTGAGGATGGCGAAAAGATGAGGTGCCACAAACAAAAAAGCATCGAGAACAAAAGCGCCACGCATCAGCTAACATACTTCGAGTGTTGAACCTGCATGCGCGAGCGAGCGAGGAGGGACTCACCTTTTAAGCGAGATGGGTTTAGGTTTGGAGGTCGGACTGTTGCACTACAACGAATTGAGAACAAGACCCAAGCTGCGGCTGGAAAAATTCGAAACGTTGAGGGGTAGATCGTGTTCCAGGCAGGCGGAGGAATGTTCAAAGTTTCAAGCACAGATTTGCCTCTGTGCACGCTGAAGTTGAGCACTGGGCCACATGTGCAGGAGCATTCCATGAAGCACCGACGCGATGACTCACGTTGGGGTTGTGTTGGTGACAACGGCTGGTCCGAGTGGGCCTTGTGGAAGGAGTCGAAGATGGGTGAGGCTGTTGATCAGCATCCGGTCACGGCCAGCCACCATGCGGTACACGGTGAAACGCAAACACGAGGCATGGCTTGGCGTGAGATCACCGTCTACTTACAGTGGAAAAAGGTGAACAACACTGGGTGGAGACTGATTGTGTTGCTATCGACGATAGCTTTGAGAGGTTGTTCCCAAGCTATGAGTCGACGGCGAGTGGACGATGGCCAGAGGGTACGTTGATTGCGACGTTACCGGGGGATGACGGAGATCAAGAGTGGGGAAGAATGTTTGTTTTTCCTCTATGGGGGACGGTTGCCTCGAGGTAGTTGCAGGGCGTCTAACAACCTCGTAACTTGTCGTGTATTGAGGGTGGAGTGTGGAGAAGGAAGGGAGTTAGGTAGCTATAGGTAGGAGGTAGAAAGTAGTAGGGGTTTTCCCTCGGTGATCCAGGAGGATTGGAGGAATGAGGTGTAGACTAGTAATGAGGGCGAGGGGGTTGGGATGAGGAAGGAAGGTTTGGATAGTTGGTCAGAATATAAACGAAAGGGAGGAGGGTACCTCTGGCTACTGAATGAACTGGATGGTCTGGATGGTCTGGATGGTCTGGATGGTCTGGATTGGACGAGCAGACGAGTATAGAGGTTAGAGGCCAGAGAGAATCAAGTTGTATCAAGCAACCCATGAAGCTACCAAACAGTTGTCGAGGTTGTACTCAAGGGCTGTAGGGTTGTAGGTTAGATCCTTGTTTGGTGGTCCGAGCTCTTGTCACCAGTGACGTTTGGTACGGAATGTAGTGTGCGCGACCTGAGGCAGCTGGGACCACCTGAACGTAGGGCCGCCGGCCAATGTCAGGGGCTCACGATACGACCTAGGAGAAGAGGACCGTGAGTATGGCTTGCAAGCCTTTGCAGCTGTGTGGTAGAGCTGTAGTAGTAGCTGTGTGGCTTCAAGGGCGTGGCTGCGTGGCGTGGATCCGTGGTCTCGTCTTACCGGCCTCGTCGGTTCGTCTGACGGATGACCATACTAGCGATCAGGCACTTGGCACACCAACATGGCGCCGGCTGTTCCCCGGGAGTGGCGCGCCCTAGTCGGTTCCAGGGGCGTTACTGGCGCGACCGGTGCTGGTAGGCATGTAGGAGTGGTTGGAGTGGTTGCGAGTGGTTACAAGGCAGCAAGCAGAGGAAGAGGTGGAAGGGAACAGTGTACGAGGAAACGAGGGAAGAAGGATGAGCGGGTTCTGCCGTATGCTGGGGCGCCGGGGGGGAGCGTAAGGGGGTTGCAGGGGATGTGCTTGGGTTTCTGAATGTGGATCCCCTCAATCTGCGTGGTTTGTGATCAACGAGTGGGCTACTGACTGCCACTGTCCGGCTGCCGCATGACCCAACGATCCGGGCGTAAGCGTCTCATCCATTCGCATCAAATCGAAGCATCAGTGTTCAATCAAACCCCAATCGGTCCAGCCTCTCCCTACACGCCCAATGCTCCTCGGGATCCGCCAGTACACACAGCCACCCAGCTCTCAGATCTATCCTATCCGGGTGCCTTTCGCTGCCCGCAGCCACCGCTCGGCCTTTATCTACAATGTTGCACAAAATCTTTGTCTCTTTACCTGAAAAAACAAGTTGCGATCCTTAGATGCATGGCAAATATGTCGCCACTCAAGCACCGAGCGTATATGATAACCTTATTCTCTCGCATTCAAACCTTATGACCCCCCTCCCAGCCGGTCACACTGGTCATGGTGTTACACGCGAGGGTCGTCGTTTTCCCACGCATTGTGCAGTACGCACGGACACGTTTGCATAACTTTGATACCCCGCCACGCTTATCGGATTAGCGTTGGATGTGGGGTCGTTGGTGTGTGGTCTGGCCGGCCCTCATTGTCAGTGCAAGTCGAGTCCGCCCGAACCAAATCGGGAAAGTGACAATGCAAGTCGGCAGAGCCGTCGATAAATCAGGAAATGGTAAAATGGTCAGCCGAGTACGTCAAGAGTTTTGGCAGTTGGCGTGGGCGGGTTAGGCGGGCGGTTCCGAGGCACTCGGGACTCTCGAGGTTGGCAGAGTTAACAACGAAATCGCTCTGGAGAGTGTCCTCAGATCCCTTTGTTCTCCAGACCTGTGGTTCAGACGCCGCCACCATCTAGAGAACGGGGACGGTCGTATTTGGAAGCCCAAATGGACCAAGCAGAGCGGGAGCCAGCAGGCCCCATCAGCCTTCCACCAGCTATCTCTACCGAGCTACTATTCAATTCATTGAATGTAGCCGGCACTCCGAGCTATCATTATTCTCTGCACACAAGTAGGAACGTAATCAGTACTTCTCCGTGTGGACCATCGTCAGCCAGTTGGATGTGGCGGTGTGGGTGAAGGCGGTGGTGTGATGGTCCCCGGCCAGCCACCTGGAAGGCGAAGGCGCAGAGTCCGGAGCCGTAGCAACAAGGTTCAGTGGCGCGAGCAGTCATCAGTTGGTTGGATGGTTGAGTGCCAGTGCTACTAGCTGGCTGGCCTGGATAAACTCTCTGGATCTGCTTGCAGCCTAGTGGGTGACCGTCAAAGTGCTCGGGATCTCATGTCGGTGCAGCCCGCCGGCGGCAATGCCCGACTCCTCACTTGGTCTAACACCTACCATCTGCTCTGGCCATCAGTGCGCTAGCACTCATTTCATGGATACGGTGAATGCATTGCGTATTGTTCAATTGCTCATGTTACGTACAATACTCTACAACAGAGGAACCAAATAATGAGGTTGAGGTCGGGAGCCAGGCACAGCACGTGGCGCGGATATCATCGGGATGAGGCGTGAGCCACGAGGCGTAAAGGCACAATGAACCGAGAGGTCGCCTGACCTCGGTCGTGGGGCATGGGAGCGGGAGCCAAACAAGTGGTGCGGCTGTGCGGGCTAGACTTGTAGTGCTGAGACGCGGCGCTGCGCTGGGCTGCGGCGATCCAGGCAACCAGAATGCACAGTACTGTATGAAGGGAGTAGCCGCTACCTCGCCGCTATCGCGCCTCCACCTAGGAGCGCGAGCGGGAGTTGGTCGCGTTGGCGTTGGCGGCCGCAGCAATGCCGCCGGGGCTAGACGAGCGCGCGACTGCGCGGCGTTCCGAGTCGGCGCGGTAGGCTGCGTAGAGCGAGTGCACGAGATCCGCGAACTGGGGGCACGGGTGGGCGCTGGGCGGCGTAGTGCCGGTGGCGGTACGCTGGCGGCCGCGCTCGGGAAGCGTGGGGACGCCGATGGGGGTGGATGGGAACGAGGACTGCATGGTGTGGGTGATCGAAAAGTAAGGTGGGGAGGTAAGGAGGTGGGGAAGTGGGGTTATAGCGTGGTCGCTTGGTACGAGGTGGGTCAAGGTGGCGTGATTGCTACGGTAGAACCAGCGGGAGTACGAGGTGGTCGGTGTTTGGGTCACGGGATGTGAGCTTGACGAAGGTACGGAGATGGGCGATGAATGAGGATGTACCAAACTAGTTAGCTCTTATATGCCTCTATGTGTGTAGGGTATAGGGGGATGAATCGATACCCCATGTATCGCCATTGTCCGCAACTTTGGCACCTTCGCAATCTATTGTTCATTGTGGGGATTGCATGGGTAAGCCATGGTAAGCCATGGTAAGCCGTGCGAAGGTATGTGAGGGCTTGGCACATTCAAGCAGGCAGAGCATGTGTCATATCAAAAGATGATTGCGAAACCTTCAGGGTCTGAGGATGAGTTCCAGCCTTGTCCCTCATCTGTACATCTCATCCTCGGCTCTTGTGCCGTTAAACTCGTCAGCTCGTCAACAAAGTCGCCGAAGACGCCGCGCCGGCCTTGCCCGTACTTGAACGGGCCGGGGGCGGCTTCTCGCTGCATAGCTCGCGAGCTGCATCTGCCAGCCGCATATTCACAGATCCACGAGATGCCTTGCTCCTCGGCAGATTTGACAAGGGGGGTGGGGGGGGGTTGGGGGGGGGGGGGCCTGTTTGATCCCGAGGTAGGCACACTGTCCATTGCCATTTGCCACCGACTTCTAGACCTAATGCATGCCCAAAGTCTATCCATGCTTTGAAATGTCCGAGCGAGTAATACCCCGTCAATGCCGCCCATGCCGCCTGTGCCCAATACCCCGTCCTCATGCCTTATTCTCAACCCTTGCAGGGGTCAATAATCGACAGAGCGCGTCGAACGATATCTGCATTGTGCGATGCCTTGGTTCAATAGGAAGAGAGGGAATGGTCAGCAGGAAGCACCGGAACTGGACCGTCGATGGCTTGATGGGCATGGGCTGATGGAAGCATGGTGGAAGCAAGGGTCAGGACAATCGGGGTCTGCGGGGCGCAACCGGGCCCGACGCGGCCCGACCAAAGACGCGTCCTGTACGTCCTGTACTACTCATCCACGCAGACCAATAGGACTGAACGCGAATGTCAGCAATGGTTGGCGTAGATGCATCTCAGAGCTGGCTTGAGCAGGCTGGATAAAGCACTGCCCTTAACCCGGACGGCCCGGGAATTCCGCTGGATGTACCGCTAACCGCTGTACCGCCGGTTATGGATCTGGAAGGTGCGTGGGCGCGGGATCAAATCATTGACTCGTCCCCCCCTCTGCAACCTGGTCCCTAGGGCCAACGGCGGTCACCCCAGATGGGCATATGAGAGTGGCGTGATGAGTAAGGAAGGTTGGAGTGGCAAGTTCAAAGTGCTGACGTGCGACTCACCCAAATCTTGCGTATGCATTCTCACCTTATTTTCATTCTCCATCTCAACATCTCAACATCTCAACATCCCTTCTCAAAAAGTTAGCTCTCTACACGCTACACACACACAATCAATATCAAACATGACCACTGGCCCCGTCGTCGTCATTGGCTCGCTCGATCGTGCCGATGATTACCAGCGCATCCTCACCGAGCTCAAGGGCTCGGGCACCAACGTGACCGGCGAGATGCTCGACCGCATCCTCGACAATGGTTAGTTGAGATAAACGCCTGTAACTGACAACAGCTACCACCCTTCCCGCAGCCCCGCTGACCCTGCACGTCGTGGTTCCGCTTCCGCTTCCGCCTGCACTCCTCACCGCCGTCCCTGCCGCGTCGAGCGTGCGCATTCACCTTCCCTCCGGCCCAGCCGAGGTCGGGAAGGCGCTCCAGGCGACTCTCGCCCAGCGCGGCTTCATCGCCGACGCGACTGCCTCCTCGGACGCAGTACTGGCGTTTAGCGCGCCGCAGGCCTCCTCGTCGGCCGCTCCGCTCTCCCGCCCACTCGCACTCAAGCGACGTACCGACAAGGCATCCAAGTCCGCGCTCTGGGCATTGGACAGCGCGCCCATGGCCGACGGCGGTGTCTCGCTCCTCACGCCAGAGGACCGCGCACGGCCCGAGTGCGTCTTCCCCACCGACGACGGGAAGAAGGTCAAGCGCCGCCGCGCGTGCAAGGGCTGCACGTGTGGGCTTGCCGACCTGGAGAATGAGGAGACTGAGCGCACCGCCGCAGCTGTCAAGGAAGCGCAGGCGTTCTTCCTTGAGGGTGATGACGACATTCCAGCGCACGTGCGCAGTGCGACCACTGGCGTCGAGGGCGTGTGGCCCGTCGAGTTCCGCGCCGAGGCCAAGAAGACTAGCAGCTGCAACAGCTGCTACCTCGGTGACGCGTTCCGCTGCGGGTCGTGCCCATACATCGGCATGCCGCCTTTCAAGCCTGGCGAGAAGGTGCAGCTGAGCATTGGAGACGACCTCTGATCGGATTATTTGTTGTAGCCGCCGGGCACTCCATGGCTTTGGCGTGTAGTGTACCATTAAACGCGCAGGCGCGCACCGCACATTGACTGAGCATGCACAGCGTGTAGAGTGATGAGGGAGACTAAGTTACATTGTTCAGAGACCACAGTTCAGACAATGCTGACATCGACTTTGTCACATTACAACACCCTACTATGCACTATGCCGCGGTGCAGGTCATTATCCTGGCTGTGTATCGCTACTTTCTACCCACACCCGTCACTTGCGGTTGATCCGCAGAAGATATCGAGACGCGCCGAGGACGCGCATATCGTCTTTATCCCGCAGGATTGCGTGGAAGACGAGACGAGCCACGACCTCGCCGACACCAACAATAATTGCTACAGCAATGAGGAGGATGATTATCCACGTGATGCGGTGGTTGGCGCGCTGGGCGATATAGTCGTGAATGATATCGAGCAGGTCGCCGACGACTGACAACCTGTCGTTGAGCACTTGCACACGCGGCTCAATCTCGAGGTACTGGTTAATTGCCTCGTACAAGGGGTACAGCGAGGCGTCGGACCAGAAAATATCGGGAGTGTCGAGAACGCCTCCGATGAGGTTGACGTCCATGCGGAGCTTGAACAGGCGGCCAGTCATCTGCAACGCCTCCTTCCGGTCGAGATTGAGGTGGCCAGTCGTCGCGAGCTCCTTCGGAAAGAGGGACGTCATCTCGAGCGAGTTCTGCAGCTTGGCCTCGTACACGCTAAGTTTTGTCGACTGGGCAATGGCGTGCGCGAGCGACAGTTTGAACAAGTGGCTTCTGCTCTTGAACGTAAACATGTCGTTGTAGATGCGCGGGCTCTCGGCATCGGGCTCGTACTCGTAATGGAACTCTTCGACCTCCCAATCGTCCTCGGCGCTCGGGACCTGCCACACTCCTGCGTTCCGAATATCTTCCATGATACTCGTCTCTTCGCCTGGCGCAAACCCAAAAAACACGCTCACGCCGTAGTTGAAGAACACGGCCTCGGCAACGGGATGTTTATACCCCGACGAGCGGCGGCGCATTCGCGGTGGAGGACGTATCGTCGGCGTCTCGGGCTCCTCGTAGACCATTACGGGTTCGGCCTTGGGCGGCGAGCGCGCAGGTTCGGGGAGGTCGATAGGGCCAGCCCGTTCATCCCCTAAAGCCAGGCTGTGTTCGACGACGGGTGACGGCGGCGACCGACTGAGGATGTATTCGCTCGGATCGGCGCCGGTAACAGGCTCATCGGCTTCGACGGGGAAATACTCGTCGTCGTACCCCTGTTCCTCGGCCTGCGTCATGCGCTCCATCATACTAACTCCTCCCGGCGACTTGACAGCCGGCGACGAGCGTACCCGATTCGTGGCCCCATACCCCGGTAGCAAAGGGAGGTTGTAGACGGCATAAACGCAATCATCAAACACCCGGACGACGCCGACGCCGTGTTCGCGCCGCAAGAAAGCTTGTAGAAGCTTGAGGCGATATCCCTCGGCCGTATCGTATGCAATGAGTCGTGAGAATCCCGCCTCGTTACGCTCGCGCTTGGTCATCTTCTCCGCCTCACTCCGTTCATCTGATCGACTCGGCGCCGAGACCGAGGTCGAGCGGGCACGCGCGAGGCTGGTCTCTGATGCTGAGCGAGGGAGGGGCGCAAGTTGTGGGTCTTCGGGGAGGAGAACGTGTTTCTCCGTCGTCTTGGACGTGCGGACCGGAAGGATATGTTTCGTTGGGCGGGCGGGTGTACCCTGTCCCAGAGGAGAGGGTACGCGTGGGGCAGAAGTGTTGCGCAGATGCGCTGGGAGGGAGGAAGGGCCTGGCGTCTTTTGTCGTAGCGTCGACGCAGTACGCGCTATTCCGGGAAGCGTACCCGCACTACGACGAGTCGATGCCACTGCTGGGGAAGCTGTCGGCGGCTTGGGTCCCGTAGTCACCCTCGCGTGTCCTTGCGGTCTTGACATGGTGGTGGTTTGTTGTGAGATGGGACAAGACAGAAATCACCTTGGCGTCATAGGACTGGAGGGGTTAATTGGTCCTTGCCTTTAGTGACGTGAGCAGGGCCTTGTTCGGTTGGACACCTCACCCTACATCCCTACACGCCCACAGCCACCAAAGCAACCTATTCCATCTGTTAGCCATCACATCCACATCAAGTCCACATCCAGCTATCCAGTCTCCATCTCAACTCTTGCATCACGACCCACTGCATCTCCATCTAGAATCAAACGGACACATATTCCACACCAGTACCAGGCCTAGCGTTTAGACCGCCCACCATGGCCTACGTCGCAGTCGTCAAGGCGCTGTACGACTACACGGCCCAGGACCTCGAGGACGAGCTCTCATTCTCCGAGGACCAGATCCTCTACATTGTCGAGAAGGGTGATGACGAGTGAGTCAATCTTCTAGGCTTGTCGTTACGGCGCTGACCCGTGCCCCTCGCTTCGACCGACTCGAAACGCATGAATTGTCGCATCCAGGTGGTGGAAGGCCAAGCTCAAGGAGGATGATGGGGGTCAGGATGGGCCGGTGGGCCTCATTCCATGCACCTACGTCGAGGAGGTGATGCTTTGATCAGAGTCGTTGCTAACTCCAGATGCCGCCAATCAACCAGACGAGATCGATGTACTCGTACGAGTCGACGTCACCAGAGGAGGTCTCGATGGACGAGGAGGCGACGCTGTACGTCTACGCTGTCGAGGACGAGTGGTTGCTCGTGCGCGTCTCGGGCGGTAGCGACAAGCTGGGTTTCGTGCCCCGCAACTACTGCGAGGAGATTGACGCTTCGACGAGCGTCGCAGTCGCCGGTGCCGAGGAGAGCGCCGATGTGGTCGAGGCCCAGCGCCGCGAAGAGGAGGAGGCGGCACACGCCCGCGAGGTCGCCGAGCACCAACGCCAGCTGCGTCTCAAGGACAAGGTCCAGACGTGGTCGGTCGCTGAGATGGACGGTAACCGCAAGAAGAACGGTACACTGGGCGTTGGCAATGGCGCCATTTTCTTTGCTTCCGAGACGGACAAGAGCCCCGTCAAGCAGTGTCCGATCACGGATCTCTTGCAGGTCGAGCCCCAATCGGACAAGGTGCTCGTGCTGAGTCTCGCCGGGCCACAGTCCCACCTGGTTCTCCACACCGGCAGCGCTCAGGTGTCCAAGGAGATCATCCACAAGCTCGAGCAGAGCAAGGAAGCTGCTGGCGAGGCGCTGGAGCTCACACACGACGTCGACGAGGCACCGCATCAGCCGGCATCCGAGGACGAGGCGCCCGTGGCGCCACCTCCCACCAAGCAGGTACGGTGGGCCGAGGAGACGCCCGCGAGCCCACAGACGCCTGTGAGCCCTTCGTCCGCTGGGGCGGGCGGTGTCGAGCAGTGCGTCGTGCTTTACGACTTTGAGGCTGGCGGTGACGACGAGCTCACTGTCGCCGAAGGCGAGACTCTCACTGTCGTCGAGAAGGAGGACGAGTGGTGGCTCGTGCGCAACTCACGGGGTGCCGAGGGCGTCGTGCCTGCCCAATACGTCGAGGCGGCTGCTGGTGGCGCACCAGCTGCACCGGCCGTCGACCCAGCTGCCGCGCGCCGTGCTGCCGAGGCTGAGGCTGCGCAGGCTGCAGCTGCGGCGGAGGCTCGGCGCCGGGAGGAGGTGCAGCGCAAGGAGGAAGCGCGCCGTGCGATCGAGGAAGCGGCTGTTCGCCGAGCCGAGCAAGAGGCGGCGGACCACGAGATTGCTGAGCAGATTGAGGTCGAGGAGCGCGCCAAGCAGCAGCAGGTCGACCAGCGTATGCGTGAAGAGGAACAGCGGCGGCGTTACGCCGAGGCTGCGTCGCGGCGGGAGGCGGCTCGCGGAGCCGAGCCACCCAAGGTCACGTCGCGTGGTGGCGGCGACGCGGCGGCCGCTGCTCGCAACCTCCCTAGCGGCAAGGCCAAGGCGACGCCAGCCAAGCCGAGCGACCCAGCACGGCCCAAGCCGAACCCGGCGCGCACACGTGTCTGGAGCGACCGCACGGGGCAGTTTAAGGTCGAGGCCGAGTTCCTGGGCATGAACGGCAACAAACTGCGGCTGCACAAGTTAAACGGCGTGATCATCGAGGTGCCGATGGAGAAGATGTCGCCTGACGACACACACATGATTAAGCGCTACCTCGCACGCAAGGAGCGGCAAGCGGCGGCGGCGGACGACGACGACCTCCCGCTCGGTCAGGCGGTGCGCAAGCCGAGCGCGACTATTAGCCAAGAGTCGAGTGTGCGTGCCGAGGCGCAGCGCCGCGGCAGCGCGCGCAAGCAGGCGTTTGACTGGTTTGCGTTCTTCCTCGACGCCGGGTGCGGGATCGACGACTGCACCCGCTACGCGGCCAACTTTGACCGCGACCGGATCGACGAGAGTATCCTGCCCGAGCTGGACGGGACCACGCTGCGCTCGCTCGGCCTGCGCGAGGGCGACGTCATCCGCGTTCGCAAGGTTATTAGTGGGCGGTATGGCAAGAAGACGCCCGAGCAGGCGGCGCAGCTGAACGCCGACGAGGACTATGCCCGCAAGCTGCAGGAGCATGAGGACGGTGGCGGAAAGGGCCCCGCGCCGGCCCCTCCTCCCGGGCTGTTCACGAACCCGGAGGGCAAGCTCACGAACAACACGCGCCGCGGCCGTCCCGAACGCCGCAACACCCTCACGTCCAACACGGTCGACACGGCTGCGCTCGGCGCTGTGTCTGAGCAGCTGAGCAAGGTGTCGCTCACGCCGATCGAGCCGACCCCAGCTCCGCCTGTTGAAAAGAAGGCCGAGGAAGAGAAGAAGGAGGAGCTGCCCAAGTCTCTGCTTACTGGCTTTGACGACGACGCGTGGGAGATCAAGCCTGCGGCCAACAAGCCTGCGTCACCTGCGCCTGCAACCGCGCCACCGAAGACGGCCAGTCCGCCACCTAAGGCGAACGGCACCGACGCGCTCCTCGCACAGATCAGCAACATGCGCCCAGCGAGTGCGGACGCGCCCCGCGGTGGCAACTTTGACGTTCTCGCTGAGCTGCCGAACCCGCTGAGCGTGCAGGCGCAGCAGCGTGCCACGTCGGCCGCAGTACCAGCACGCACTGGCAGCGCGACCCTTCCCCCGCCATCGACCTACGGCCTGGGTGCGGTCAACTCAGCGGCGCCAATGGCCCAGATCCAGCAGCCTCAGCAGGCCCAGCCGCAGATGCCGGACCCGAACGCGCCCCGCGGTCCCCTCGCACCTGTACGCGCGAACGAGGGGCTCCTCAACCCCCTCCAGCCGAGCATGACGGGCATGTTCGTTCCCACCCACCCGACAGGCTTCCAGCAGCCCATGGGGATGCAGCAGACAGGCATGCCCATCGGCATGGGCGGCGGCATGCTCTCGCCCGGGTACCAGCAGCCCATCCAGCCGGCGTATACTGGCATCCCGTTCCAGCAGCAGCAGAACAACAGCTTCAACGCGATTGCTAATCTGCCACCGCCGCAGCTTCCGCAGCCGACTGGTGCGGGAGGGGACATGTTTGCGCCGTCGAACATTTTCAACGCGATGAAACGCACCGACTTTGGCAAGAGCGAGGAGACGAACCCTCAGGCTGCGAGTGAGTCGAGGCGGGCCGCATGGCCGCCGACATCAAGATGGACCTCTGCATGGCCACCCACGATTCAAGAGCGGCGCTGACTACAGACAAATACGACGCGCTGCGCCCACTCACGACGGGGTACAATGGCGCGCCGGGCATGTTCCCGCAGAACACGGGCATGCCGATGCAGATGCAGGGCACAGGCATGCCCATGGGTGGCATGATGCCCATGGGCCAAGGCATGTACCCGCAGGCGACGGGGTACAACCCGCAGATGATGGGGCAGTACGGGCAGTATGGGCAGGGCGGGTATGGGCAGTACTAGGTGTGGCGGCAGGAATGGAGTATATCGCGATAGGTGTGTAGGTGTAGGCTGGTCGCTAGGACCGCCCTGGCTGCGTGTAGCGCGGTATACCGTAGACTTATGACAACATGACATGGGAGTTGGGTAGAAGAAGGTGGAGGTCCAATGTGTGGCACGTGACCTGCGCCATCTGATGATCGAACGTCGAACATAAACAATCTCTGTCTTCCTTTCCCCATCGCCACTCTCTCCATCTCCCCATCTCTCAACCTCTCCAACCTCTCCAACCTCCCATACATTCACACCATGCGCAAAGGCGCCGGTATCTCCGCCCTCTCGCGGCATTCCACCACCACCGAATCCTACGCCACCTTCTCCTCAACCCTCTCGTCAACCCAGCTCACGACTCTCGAAACCCAACTCTCCTCATTCCGCCAATCTCTTCAGTCCTTTGCGGCAGCCCACAAAACAGATATCAGGAAAGACCCAGCGTTTCGACACCAGTTCCAGAAAATGTGCGCGGCCCTCGGCATCGATCCGCTCGCTGGGACCGGCCGGCCGGCGTGGTGGGCGAGTTTGGGGTTGGGCGAGTGGGCGGCGGAACTGGCTACCCAGGTAGTCGACGTTTGCGTTAGTACGCGCGGCGTTAATGGTGGCGTGATAGAGATGGGCGAGTTGATTGCAAGGGTCGAGGCTATGCGGAGGGGACCGGTGGCATCTCCAACCTCTCCGACCGCTCCATCTTCCAACCACACTACATCTCTCCTCCGCCCATTCCAACAGGCCTCTTCGGACGATGGAATCACTCCCGACGACATCCGGCGCGCGCTCGACCTCCTCGCTCCCCTCCGTGCTGGCTACACAATACACACCGCGGGGGGATGTACGTTTGTCCGCAGCGTCCCGCGCCAACTCAACACGGATCAGAGCATGCTCCTCGTCCTAGCGTCCGACTCTACACCTCGGGGACGACTAGATGCGGGTAGCGTGGAAAAGGGGGCTGGGTGGAGTAGCACTCGGGCTCGAAACGCGTTGGACGACGCGGTCATGCGCGAGGGCATGGGATGGGTTGATGAGGATGGCAGCGTTTGGTTGCTTGCCGCGGTTGAGTTTGGGGATTAGGAAGGATGGGATGGGATAGGGTAGGGAGTGCCTAGCTTGAGAGGGTTGTATGGAGTTAGATAGATGGGCATGGGAAGGTTGAGGTTGGATAGTTGGACTGATACAGGACGACGTTTGTTAGCAAAGATGGACTTGGGGTGCATCATCCTACACTCGAGGCTCCTCGGGAGCCGTTCACATTTGGTATTTGAACGGCCCTGTGGCCGGTGAAGGACTTGGCTTTATCCCCAGGGTGGAGAAATAACCAGGTGAACACTCTCCATCGCGCATAGTCCTGTTCATAGGGGATGGGGACAGATGCTGTGGGCCTCAGTGAGCCTTCACCTCTCACAGCGCTGTTCAGCCGCATCAGCAACGAGGCTGGCCTACACAGACCCACGGTGTCGCATTACCCACTCCCGAAGCGCTCAACCCACTGCACCGCAACGCACAGCAACTAGACACCTCACATACCCTGCACCCGAGCGTGCATCCCTCTGCCCTGCTCTACCAAAGTCCATACTGCGCCAGACAGAGCCCGTGCGCTCGCGCTCACTCGTGCACACCAACTGTGCATGAATAGACCGTCAAGCGGCCGGGAATACGGCGTAAGAGTTACAAGCTGCGGGTATCCTAATGAGTGCGCCC
This sequence comes from Cutaneotrichosporon cavernicola, assembly GCF_030864355.1. Lineage (NCBI taxonomy): Eukaryota > Fungi > Basidiomycota > Tremellomycetes > Trichosporonales > Trichosporonaceae > Cutaneotrichosporon > Cutaneotrichosporon cavernicola. The sequence goes on along the minus strand of NC_083396.1, from coordinate 2,432,355 downwards.
CCTGGCTCATGCGCCGCAGGACGGCGCGGTCATAAGTCGTAAGAATTATGCGTGGGACACGTGGGAAAGCGCACACTCGCGGCGCTCAGGCACTCGCTAACGCTATGCGCGGTCGCGCGATGGGCCCCGCTCCATCTGGAACGAAGGGCGTTCGTCTGCCGCGACACCTGGCGAGGGGGGTGCCGAGCCACGGCTCGACTGTCTAGACCCGGTGCTCGCGGGTCCCTGGAACGGTCCTCGCCAGCTCGGGCTCGGCATTGGCATCGAGTGACCATGGCCGTACGAGCTGCCCGGGCTGATGACGGCCGGGGCGGGCTGCCCGTTGATTGTCGGCATCGGCATCGGCATCGGCATCGTCAGACCTGTTGGCGGGTTCGCGGCGTTGTACACGTTGACGTTCGGCGTTTGATTCGCGCTCGCGGCTGCGCTCACCAGTCCTGTGGGGGTGCCCGGGCCCGGGAGACCTGGACTCGTGGTCGTCGCCCCCGGAACCCACGATGTCGGTCTGGAGTTGGTCCCACCAACGCCGGGCTGCCCTGCCCGTAACGTTGTGCCACTCTCCTCGGACGGCGCTTGCTTCTCGTCGCTCCAGCTGTCTTTGCGATACGGTGGCTGTGGCGCCGTCACAGTGCTGAGTCGCGAGTCAGGCGGGCGTTGGGGACCCCCAGCCGGGCCAGAGTAGGATGGGCGCTGCGTCATGGCGGGGTTGCTGATAGCATTGAGGTTCGTCTGCGACCCGCCCTGACCATGGGGTTGTTGCAGGCCGCGCTTGATATAGTACTTCTGGCAGAGTTTGAAGACCTCCTTGGGCGCGAGGTCCGTGTCCCTCGAGAACAACTTGGAGACCTTCTCGTGCAACACGTAGTTGAGTTCAGGGGGTACACGGTAAAAGTCGTCCTGCTTCTCGAGCAGACTCTGGACCGCCGTGATCGCAATCATGCTTTCCTCGCGAGCAGCTTGTTGGCCCTTGCCGTAGAGAATATTGGGTGTGATAACCGTGGCGAGGTTGGTCAAGTCCATCTTGCTGCCGGAATCTTCATTTTGACCGGAGAAGCTCGCAACCCAGCGGAGGAAGACGAAGACGACCTCGATCGTGTCGCGATTCGGCTTTGGCAGCAGCATCATGAGGAGGTGCAGGCAGCGTATCTTGTCCTGAGGATTGGGCATGGCTGCACGTCAGCGTCACTTGCTACTCCATAACTCACAAGCAGCCGCACACCATAACCTGTGCAGCCGGAAAGTCAGGAGCGGATCGGGAATCTCGCGAAGGAACTTTTTCAGCAACGCCGCCAGCTGTACAGGGTTCTCCTCCGACAGAGCGACCGCGGTGTAGTTTGTGTCGAGCGCTTCTGCGGTGAGCGCAAGCTTCCGGATGTTGCCGTTCTTGCGGAAGATGCCCTCCACTGCCATGTCTAGAGTCAGCAATGACAACTGCGCTAATCACCCTGCTGCCGCATCGTTGCAGTGATCTCCTCCACAAATTCTGGGACACGGAGTAAGACTTTGGGAGAGATGCCCTGCTGCGAGTCCGATCCGGTGCGTTCCACGAGGATCTCGATGGGGACACCAAAGATACCCTTGCGCTTCTGGTCCTTTTTGGCGTTGTTCTTAAACAGCTTAAAGTTCCACCACTGACCCCTGCGCATTTCGAGCATGTCCATGAAGTCTTCCGGTTCCACCAAGTGGCCTAAGCCAGTCTTTTGTAGGTGAAGTAGAGCAAAGTGGCGGATGACCATGGCCTCGAGAGGCTTGAGGTCGGCGACAAGCGGCTGCCCGTCGAACCGGTTCCGTTTCTGCTGTGCTTGAGCTAGTAGCGGAATGTCGTTGAGCGTAATGGCATCGGGCTCCCTTGTCCGCTTTTGGCCGGTTAGTGATAGCAAGACGTCGTGACCCGGCGAATCTTGGACCCGCAACGAATCGCCGTGCACCTCCTGCTCTTCGGAGACGATCCGAACCGAGGTGTTGTTGCGGGCAAACGACGGCCGGATGACATCGACTGCAAGAGTTTGAGACCCTTGATCAGAACCCGCAGGCGTCATGGGCAGTGGCGCCACTGGCTCCTTTGCCATCGGGACGACGTGACCGTTCTCGTCCGCCATCCTGGGCCGAGGGCTCTCAATGACAGTGGAGCGCTGTGGCAACCGTGCAGTCGACGACAGCTTGCGGTCAAGCGTAACCGACTTGACGCGCTTGACATTGTGCGACTCGTGCCGTGAGTTAACTGAATAGGTCAGCATCGGCATGACGATGAGATACTTGCTATTTGGAATGTGGTGATGGTTCCGGAAGTGCAGATAAAGACGGCGGAGACCAATGTGGACCAAAAACACATATTGCTCAAGACGTGAGACCGTCTCGAAGCCTGGCACAGCTGTGGCAGCGCGGTGGAGATTGCACCAAATGAGGTCGGGAGGGCCATACTTCTTCTGCGGAGGGTCATAGAAGAAGTCACCCACACGAGGGGGCGGACGTCGTTGGTGAAGAGCCTTGTCTGGTGCTTCGGAAGCATGGGCAGTAGATCCCTCATGCGAACCTTCGTCTGCCAAAGGCCCCAACCCGCCAGGGCTGTTCTGAATGTTGACGTTGGCAGCATTGTCACCGCAGTTCCCGCACTCAACACAATGTGAGTGCCACCGGTTCCACATGCCCAAGCGGACGCAGTCGTCCTCGACGCTTTCGCCGCAGCGTGGACAACCAGAATTCGGACTGAAGTTGTCGTCTTGTGGCCCACGCAGTGTTGTCTCGCCGGTGATCTCGGGCGCCAGGCTGCGGTATCCATAGGCCAGCCCCTGTGTACTGGGAGTGAAACCCTGCGGCGTCCGCGTCAACGAGTCGTAGCTGCGCCACGCCATCTCCTCGGGCGACTCGTTCCCCGTCCAAGTGTCCGACGGCTTGGGAGGTGTCGGGTGGTCACCACGCTTCGGGAGTGATGGATCTGCGCCGTCAAGAGCCAAGAGATGCAACCTTGCGAGTGCATTTGTCATGGCCTGGGGGTTGGCCTGCTCGCGGTCAAGCTTGATTGCGCTAGTAAGCGCAATGCGGATCGTGATCTTGAGATAATGTGCCAGTTGCATGACCTGCAGCAGAAGGGCCTTCATGTCGAGGAATGACTGAGGCGTCACGTCCGATAGCATAAGGAAGAAGTTGACAAGCCTTTTGCAGAGTTGCTTCGCCTCTCGGGAATGTGGCATGGCTGGGGTGTTAGTGATGCATCCGGTGCGCAACCCAGCTCCAACAACTCACCCTTGGCCCCAACCATAGCAAATTGTGCGTGAAGGTCGTCGATGGCAGCGAACAAGGTCTCGACATGGAGAACCAACCTCTCAGCCACGAGAATGACGTCCAGGAGCTTGTGTTCGTTGAGCACGCGAAGCATCTCGCTGATGCACGCCGCTGAGCTCTCCTCAAAGCCCGACAAGATGAGCCAGATCTGCGATACCTTGAGCTCCATTGCTATCTGCCGATCTTTGAGCTCTTCGGCAGTCACCTCATTGTCCCACCCCGGAGTGGTGTTGGCCGGAGGCGCCGAGTCGTTGGTCATGGGCTCCACACCGCCTTTGGCAGTGATCTCCATTAGAGAGAGCGAGGAGCTAACAGGCGTCGTGCGCGCCGGAGTCGAAAAGTTCCGCGACGCCAGACGGACCTTCCAGAACTTGTGGATCATGTAGCACTCTGGGTGCCAACATTCGTCCATGCCGTTGCGGTTCATCTCAACAAAATGTCTCAAGATGGACGTCTCGCAACCGACACATTTGTTCGCAAAGCCGATCGCGTAGTGGTAGGGGCAGTCTGCCCGTCAGCTCGCCACACCAACAAAATCAACTATACTCACAGGCATTTCCGCCATGCTCATAATACCAGTCGGTGGCGCCAAAGACCTTGTCACAGACATAGCACGAAAAGTGCTCAACGTGGAACTTTTTCCCACAGGCTGTGATGTACTTTGACCGCAGCGCTTGGTCGCACTTGGCGCAGATTAAGCCAATGCGTGCAAAGTAATCGCGAACGCACAGGGGGTACAAACCCCCATCCTCTTCGATCGGAAAGAACTTTTGCGCGACAACCTCGCGACAGTCCTGTGAGGGTCAGCTCGTGTCACGTAACGGCGTACCTTGCAGCGGAAGCAGTCCGTGTGGTAGACCTTGTGCAGAGCTCGGACAAAGGGGCCATGCACGGCTTGGTCGCATGCTGCACAATTGGTCGTGGATCCTGAACGCTTAGGATTCGGGCCTAGTGCTGAATGTTGCTGTATTTGCAAGGGCGTGGCCTGTTGAGACGACAAGATGGAAGTCGGCGTCTCCGATCGCCTTGACTGTTGCTCCATGGCTGCAGCCATGTTTGTTAACGACGACCCTCGTCGTGGTGTTAAGCCGGAGCCATCTTGTGATCGTGACTTGATGTGAGCAGCTGGAAGGTCGGGGTCACCAGCAGCTGGGGAGGTCAAAGGTGAGCTTTTGCCTGACCCTTGGTCACCAGCTCGTGATGGGTCAGAGGCCGAGCGTAAGGGAGTTGCAGCGAATGCCAACGCGGGACCAGTAAGTGGACTTGAGAGAGGGGGTGCGCTGCGCGAGACGCCGTCCTCCGTGACATCAACGCCCGGCGACCGAACGTTGCGGTCGTTGGGCGTTGTAATCCGTGGAAGATTATAGTGTTTACGGGGCTGTTCCATTGGTGAGGGGAGCTGGTTGTGCTGGGGAAGTTGAGCGAGAGTGGCTTGAGGACTGGACGAGAACTGGCCACCAACGCTGCTCGGGTCGCCGTGCTCACGCGGTGTCATCCATGGATAGGTCGAGGATGACGAGACTGACACCGGTGAGAGTGGCGGATTGGAGACGAGATGCGGCGAGGTAGAGTTAGAGTGATGGCTGGATTGAATCGAGTTGGCAGATGGGCGGCGCGATCCCGATGCACCTCCCATGTTGTCGTTGGAGGGTCTGCTGAGTCTGTCAGCCGTGGTCCTGCCCGACGACGACATGTCGGTGAAAGCTCCAGTAGCCTGGTTCAGTCTACCACTGCGGCTACCGCTGGGGCCACTGCTTGCCAGGACAGCGGCCGTGTCGCGGTTTGAAACGGGGCCGTTGTGTGTGGGCGAGGTCATGTGTCCGTGGTAGATGACCTGCGGTAGAAGGCTAGGAGCCGTCTAGGTGGCAAGCAGAGCAGTGCAGAGGGCGCGCACAGTGTGTGAGGTTGGAGGCGATGGGGTAGGACGAGGGACTCTGGAGGAATGGTGGGTTGAGAAACGTCGGTGGAGAGTGTGGTATGAGGGCTGTGCGTGCGCGCCAATGTCGTGGCCAAGTAGAGTGCAAGTGATGAGGATGGTGGTATAGAGGCCAACAAGCAAATCGACCGAGATGTTCAAGTGAGGATTGAATGTCACAAGCGACGACGCGGTAAAAAGGGGGGGAAACAGGGGGGAAACAGACAGGCAAGTGGGTGGAATGGCCGAGAGTGAGCAGAGCGAGTGAGGATCGGGTTGCCGGGGTTTGTGTCGTATGCACGGGCCTTTGCGATAAAGTGGTGCAATGCGTCGGTGCTCGCGTACAAGCAAAGGGGATTTGTGGCTTTGTGGGCTAAAGTGAGGGAGAGAAAGGACGGTGCGAGATGAGGGCAAGAGTGACGACCAAGTGTTTATGTGTGGATCGAGACTTGTCGAGTGATGGAAGCTAACAATGTCGCGAGTACGATGGGGCGGAAGGGAGGGAAGGGAGGGGGGGGGGGGGGGGGGAGGGGATGAGGGAGGGAAGCGAGTAGACGGCAACTAACGCCAGTGTAGGAGGGGCGTAGACGATAGAGAGATGTGGATGTGGATTAAATGGGTAGATGGGTAGACGAGGTCGATGGGGAGAATGGTTGGAATGGTGGGCTGTAATGAGATGTGATGGGATGTGAATGACCTGTGTGAGGATGCAATGATCCAATAGATTCCAAAGGTCAAAAGTAGTAAAGGAGAGGGGTGAATGACAATGACTAGTGATGTTAGAGTGAGGTTTGGTTTGAGTGTACTACAGTATTCTATTCTGTATCCTGTACAGCTTAGAGTGGACAGCGCATAGAAGCAGTTGCCTGAGGACTGCTTTGGTGATGCATGTTGGTTGACTGTCCACGGTGGTGGCCGCACCTGCACCATTGTACCAGGTGGATGGGTGTGGGTCAACAGTTGGTTTGGGTGGGGTGCTTTGCTCATGCCGCTCATTCGCTCGTTGCACTCGTGGCAGGAATCCTATGTGGTTAGGGTGGCCAAAGGTAGCCTGCCCAGGGTAACCTATGGGTTGCTTAGGGTAGACTGTCGAATGGCAAAGCTTGAGGGCATGAAAGGAGTCTCTACTGTTGGGCTTTGGGTGTAATGGGTCCTTTGGGTGTATTGGGTGAGCCATGAGCCATGAGCTATGAACTAAGGAAAACAGGGATCCCTACCGCGCCTACCGTACAGAGGTCAAACCCTTACAGGGTTTGTCCCCGATAGGGTAAAGGTCGGGTCATGAAATGGCATCAGAGCAGAGGAATGTTTGTCCAGTGTCTAGGCACAACCTAGATACATACTCAACTCTGGGTGATGAGTACTGATAATCCTTTTGGCATGTGGCCTCCATTCCCTTCATGATCCGTGGGCTATGTGCTTTTGAGTTGTGACCTGTGGAGCGCCAGTGTCTAGATCTATATGCTAACCCTCGCAACCCTCACGTCCTCATGCCTAGCTCACTTGATTAACTTGCTTCCAACCCTCCCAGCGGATCCCAGCCTAATCCAAAATCCCAAGCCTCATTCTATTCAGCGTAAACAAAGAAACAAAGAAACAAACAAGCAAACAACAATCCATACATATGTATTCGGCAACGAGACCACACCAGAGCTTAACACCCATGTTCAAGTGCTATTGTTTGATTGTTGAATCTTCAATCCTGTCAAGGTGGACGAATTGGTGGGGTGACGTGTCGCGCATGTCATCGATGCAGGCAGACCCAACCCCACCGTGGAATACGGCATCTTCTCCTGCCGTCTCATATGACATCCCGTGCGTTCTTTCAACTTATTCGCACAAGACCCAAGCTCTGGCATTCGTGTACCTCAGGTGCAAGGACGCCCGCTGGATGAGCATAAGAGGGCCAGAAAAGGGTCAACAGAAAGGGCTGCCGGGAAGATTGGATCCGGGACAGCTCGTCAGCTCGTCAGTTGAGATACTACGCGTGTCGCGTGTGGCGCGTGGCAGATGCGGCGCCAGGGGTTAGGTGGGTTGGATGCTACCAGTTACAAACCACTTCCAGCCATCAGATTAAGAAACTCGCATGTAGACATGTCAACGCAAGCCGTGCAACACGTGCAGCACACTACTTGAACCTTCTGCCCGGTCGGTGAAGAGTCGGGATCCATGAACCACGCATCGTCTATCGACAGCTAGTCAGCTAGGAAAGCCTAAGGGCAGCAGGGGCGTACCGTCTCCACATGCCATCTCCTTTACTCTCTACGTCCAACCCCTCGACCTCGACTATGCCACAGACGCTGAGCTCATGTACGTCTTCACCAACCCTCGACTGCCACCTGCTGGCGTGAGATGCACGGGTCACTATAACATACAATGGATCGCACCGCGTTACGGGGACCAGACTACGGCTTGCGGTCAGGCCGGAGTTGAACACGTCAGTGCACATGTCCAAACTCAACTTGCCCTGTGTCCCTACCGCACTGTCACAGCTGTGCCCTCCGAAAGAGCTCTGAGCGCGCCGAAACAGGGGTTGCTCCGCTTTGCCGACCTGAAGCAATGATCAAAGCGTGAGCTCAAGTTTCATGTGAGTATGACAAGTGGTTTGATAAGCTCGCGTGGAAAGTCACGTGATTTAGTTCGCGTGCAAACCACGTTGAAGAATTGTCCGAGTCGGATGCGAGTCGTATTGGTTACCACTCATAATGCTCATCTGCCACTAGCCCATGGGCCACGGGACCTAGAATATCCAGGTGGGATGGATGGTGGGACACATCGCACCTCCAAGCCAGTCAGACTTTATTACGCTCCTCACAACAACCAAAAGTCGCCTCTCGCCACCACCCACTCTCTTCCTTCCCTACCTTACTCTCAGTCCCTTTCACCAGCGCGGCCTTTCCCAGGAGCAGTGTATGCTCTTTGCTCGCGCCCTTCGTCCTCTGACGACTTCTCTTTACACCCGCACATTCTCCATATCCCTCCGCCCAACCATGTCGATGGCAAACTCCAAGCCTGACGTTCCTTCGACGCCGCCCGCCAAGTGGCCCTCCCCGGAGGACTGGCCGGCCTCCAAGGTCCGCCAGACCTTTATTGACTACTTTGTCAACAGCCCCGGCTTTGAGCACACCTTCTGGCCCTCGAGCGGCGCCATTCCGTTTGACGACGACACACTCCTTTTCGCCAACGCCGTGCGTGTAGCTGATGACAAACAGACTGACAAAAGGGTATGAACCAGTACAAGCCGCTGTTCCTCGGCACGGCCGACCCCAAGTCGGATCTGTCCAAGCTCATCCGCGCGGTCAACTCGCAGAAGTGCATCCGCGCTGGTGGCAAGCACAACGGTGCGTGGTTTCCAAGAGGCGACTCTAGCTAGCCGCCACTCTGATACTTTGTGGCGCTCGGCGCAGAGTGGCGCAGGAGCGACTCGGACATGGCCGAGATAACTAATCACTGATACCAGATCTTGACGACGTCGGCAAGGACACGTACCACCACACCTTCTTTGAGATGCTTGGCAACTGGTCGTTCGGCAACTACTTCAAGGTCGGCGCCATCACGATGGCGTGGGACCTTCTCACCCGTGTCTACGGTCTTCCCAAGGACCGTCTTTACGTGACCTACTTTGAGGGCGACGCCGCGCAGGGCCTGGAGCCTGACCTCGAGACAAAGTGAGTTACTGCCGCCACACAGTGCGTAACTAACGTATGCAGGCAGATCTGGCGCGACATGGGTGTGCCGGAGAGCAACATCCTTTCCGGCAACGCCCAGGACAACTTCTGGGGTGAGTGGTGATCAGCTGTTCAGTATGCCTTTGGGGCTAACAGGCAGAGATGGGTGCTACAGGCCCTTGCGGACCCTGCTCTGAGATTCACTTTGACCGCATCGGCGGACGTAACGCCGCGCACCTCGTCAACATGGACGACCCAGACGTCCTCGAGATCTGGAACAACGTTTTCATCCAGTACAACCGTGAGGCCAACGGCGACCTCCGCTCCCTCCCGGCCAAGCACATCGACACTGGTATGGGCTTTGAGCGTCTCGTTTCGGTCCTCCACGACGTCCGCTCCAACTACGACACGGACGTCTTCCTGCCCATCTTCAAGAAGATCCAGGAGCTTACCAACGCCCGCGAGTACCAGGGCAAGCTCGGCGCCGAGGACGAGGGCGATATTGACACTGCGTACCGTGTCATCGCGGACCACATCCGTACCCTCACCATCGCCATCTCGGACGGTGGTGTGCCTGACAAGGACGGCCGTGGCTACGTTCTCCGCCGCATTCTCCGCCGCGGTGTGCGCTACGCGAGCAACAAGTTCAACGTCGAGATTGGCACTTTCTTTTCCTCGCTTGTCGACACCACCGTCGAGACCCTCAAGGAGATCTTCCCCGAGGTGACCAAGAAGATTCCTGAGCTTAAGGAGATCCTTGATGAGGAGGAGCAGTCATTCGCAAGAACTCTCAAGCGCGGCGAGGTCCTGTTCAACAAGTACGCTGAGGCGGCGGTTTCGGATGGCACCAAGACCCTCCAGGGCCGCGACACCTGGCGTCTGTACGACACCTACGGCTTCCCCGTCGACCTGACCCAGATCATGGCCGAGGAGCGTGGCCTCAAGATCGACGAGAAGGCGTTCGAGGAGGCTCGCCTCAAGTCGCTCGAGGCGTCCAAGGCTGGTAGCAAGAAGGCGGCTGCTGGTGGTGTCAAGCTCGACGTCCACGACCTCGGTGCGCTTGAGGCCAACGACGCCGTTCCCAAGACCGACGACGACGCCAAGTTTGAGCGCGGCGATGTCGAGGCCAAGATCAAGGCCATCTACCAGAACGGCAAGTTTGTCAAGTCAACCAAGGAGCTGCCAGAGGGCGAGGCGTTTGGCATCCTGCTCGACAAGACCAACTTCTATGCCGAGTCTGGTGGCCAGGAGTACGACACTGGTGTGATTGCCATCGACGGCCAGGCCGAGTTCAAGGTCGAGGACGTGCAGGTGTACAACGGCTACGTACTGCACGTCGGCACCCTGTCCGAGGGCGAGCTTAAGGTCGACGATGAAGTGATTGCCAACTACGACGAGCTGCGCCGCTGGCCATTGCGCAACAACCACACCGGTACCCACATCCTCAACTACGCTCTGCGCAGGGTGCTCCCCGGTGACATTGACCAGAAGGGATCGCTTGTTGCACCCAACCGCCTGCGTTTTGACTTCTCGCACAACAAGGCGATTGTACCGGCTGAGCTCGGCCAGGTCGAGGCCATCTGTAACGAGTGGATCAAGAAGGCGGCACCAGTGTACTCGAAGGAGCTTCCTCTCGAGATCGCCCGCCAGATCCCTGGGCTGCGCGCCGTCTTCGGCGAGCGGTACCCGGACCCTGTGCGCGTCGTGTCGATCGAATTTGACTTGAACGAGGTTGAGAAGGACCTTTCCAATCCCAAGTGGGCTGAGTCGTCGATCGAGTTCTGCGGTGGCACGCACGTCAAGAAGACGGACGAGATCAAGGACTTTGTCATCATCGAGGAGGGCTCGATTGCCAAGGGCATTCGCCGGATTGTCGCCGTGACTGGGCACGAGGCTGCGGACGTGCAGCGCAAGGGCGCCGAGTTTGCGAAGAAGCTTGAGCGTATTGGAGGACTCGAGGGCAAGGAGCGCGAGGCGGCTCTCAAGCCCTTCATTCCCGAGCTTGACCAGGCCGGCGTCGGGCTCCTCACGAAGCACCGCCTGGCTGAGCGTCACTCCAAGCTGACCCAGGAGCTCGCGGCGGCTCAGAAGGCCCAGATGGCCGCGGACCAGAAGGTGCTCACCGACGCCGTGATCAAGTTCTTCGCTGAGAACCCCAACGAGAACGTCTTTGTCGGCGCCTTCGACCTCGGCTCCAACCCCAAGGTCCTGCAGGCCGGCACTGCTGCCGCGACAAAGGCCGGCAAGGCGGCGTACATCATCAGCACGGACCAGGCGGCTGGCAAGGTCGCGCACACTAACGCCCTCCCCAAGGCGACAGTGAGCAAGGCGTTCGACTGCAAGCTCTGGCTCGCCGAGGTGTCCAAGGTCCTCGGTGGCAAGGGCGGCGGTAAGCCCGAGAGCGCGACTGGTGTCGGCTCCAACCTCGACAAGGTCGGCGAGGCGGTCGCGGCTGCCACCAAGATGTACAAGGACAAGGTCGAGGCGTAGGCCGGTCAGTTGTAGATCGTAGTTGCATTGTGGTGATATAAGAAACTGGGAGCTGGGAGCGACATGAGAACTGACTGTTAAGCTCTTGTAGAGCCAGCAACCTTGTCGAGCAGGCGAGCTACATGCATTCTCTGAGCACAGTACTATGAAGATCGTGGATGGTGAGTGGGCTGAGGACGGATCTTGCTAATGTGAACATCGCTGTGATAACGATGCGTGATCACCACCCGCACAGCAGTGTGCAACCTTTTTATTGAACAATGCTATGGCACGCCAGATGGTGTTCGTCTGACATTTCAGTCACCCTATAGCCATTTCTCGAGCCATCACTTTGTCACAGCAGGGTTTACCACACCATATGAACAGCGCTTCCAGATATCACCCCACCATGCCCCTCACCGCGACACTGATGCCCATCCCCTCTCAAGCCAAAGACGATCACTTCCGACGAACGCAAGAGTAATGCACATACATGCCATGACATAATGGTGATTGGGGAGTTTATGCTTATTCTTCGGACTGGCTGACACTCCACGCTACATCCTAGCCCTCAACACCCCCGCTACTCCTTGACGTACTCCTTCTTGAGCTCCTTCTGCCGGTTCTCCCACCGTCTCCGCTCGTCCTCCTCCTCGTCCATCAGCCCCAGCACGAGGTCCTCGGCGCCGCCATCATCTTCCACCGCCTGACGATACTCGTCCTCCCATCTATCCCCCCATTCAGTGTCCGTGTTCCCCCCTTCCGTGGGGGGTAGGGGGTCCGAGCTCGGTGCCGAGCTCGCATCGTCCTCGATCGTCGCGAATACCGTGTCGTCCTCGAACGATAGTGGTGTACCACCCACTGCACTCCGCCTGCGCCTCTGCGCGCGCGCGTACTCGCGTCGCACGGCGTCAATACCCTCGTTCAAGTTGGCGGCAGCTCGCCGGACCGGAATCGAGCCCCAAAGACCCGCTTTGGAGGGCGAGCCGTTCGGCAGCGCTGGTAACTGCGGAGATGGGCGCGAGTCCATCATCGAATGTAGTGCGGAGCTGAGAGGCTCGTCGAACGAGCCAGTATCAGGCGTCGTGGGCCGGTGAACCTCCACTTCGGGTCGGAACACAAGGCGTCGCGTTCTCGCTACCTTGTCGAGCACTGAGAGGGGTGAGAACTCGTCCGTCGGGATCGCAGAGTAGAACTCGACCTGGTGCGAGAGGTAGATTGAGGATGGGAGGATCCTGGGACTGGTGCTGTGGGTGCGGATCTCGGCGTGGTGGATGTTGGCTCGGCCGCTCTCCCGAGTGCTGGTGTACGCAGGCTTCGACGACTGTTTAATAGGAGGGAGCGCCACGACGTCCTCGGGCCCGCCGCCGCCCACTGGCAGCGCCCAGCGCGCCATGACGGCCGACTTGACGTCGAGATCGCTCTCGCTACGCAGACCTGCCTTCTGCCGCATCATCTCAGTCAAGTTACTGCTGAGCCGGCGATGAGCCTCAGCCGGCGGACTCGCCAACCTAGGCGCGATCTGGTGCACGGCTAGACGAGCGAGGTCGAGCTCTGCCTTGGCCGTGCGGAAAATTGCAATGTCCTGGCAGAGCGTCCCCTTCCCCAGAGGGTGGACGCGGAGGGCCGTGAACGTTGCGACCGCTTTCCCGCTTGGGGTCTCTGCCTCCGCCTTCTCCTTCAAGTTCTCAGATGAGGCCGTTCGGTATGGACGAATGCGGGCGGACGGCGCTATCTCGACAGAGAGTGGTGGGAGGATGTGCGCGTTCGTGAGTTTCAATGGTACATGGCTTGCGGCAGTCGGCTTGCCACCACCAGGGCAGACAGGAAAGACGTCTGCTGTCAGTTCAGCCGAATTGGCCAACTCACGGATTGTACCTCGCCCAGTTCCGACCGCCACATATCTACCGTCATGAGACCACGAAACAGAGCCGACGTTGGCAGGCGTGTTGCCTCGGCGCAGGACGTAAGTGTCCCATACTTCGCCCTTGGGCGGGCCAGGCCGTGCGAGCATCGCGCCGCGAGGTCGCACCTCGAAGATATGGAAATCCCGGCCGTCTGCTGGGGCCGCGAAGAGCCTTGTGCCATCAGGAGAGAAGTCGAGCAGCACTACAGGGTGGTTCCGAACCACGGTGGAGCGAGCGCCTTGTGTTGGCATCGCTGGGACAAAGTGGCGGATAGGGGGTATGCGGAAGTGCGCGATAAGCTCAGTCTCGGCGGATGAGCAGGGGAACAGGTCGACGATCTTGATCCACACACCGCCGAGCGGTTTAGCAGGCGCGATCTCCGTCCCATCCTCCAAGGGCCGGTTCTCGGCCGTGTCTGGGTCTGGAGGGGAAGCATTCTCCAGCACACGGTCGTTGGGCACACTCGACGACATGCGGCCAGAGCTAGCCTGGCTCGCGACCTTTGCGCCGGCCTTGAGACCAGCCCAGACCCCACGCGCAACGCCACCACCCAGCTCAACGGCTGAGTTGAGGATGGCGCCCTGAGTAGTCTGCGGCGCGGCTGTTGAACCCGAGCCCTGGCTGCTAACACTGCTGATGCGAGGGCGGGTCATGGACGCAGTAATGATCGAACCAAGGCCATGCGGGCCGGATGTTGCTGCTGGTTCGCTCGTGGCGTAGGCAATCAGTCGGCCAGAGAGGGCGGCTACAGGGAGCGAGCTCTGAGGGTGACCTGGAAGGCCGGTTACGGATGGCGCAATTGGTTCAAGATCCTTGTTGACGACATGAATAGAGGGTGAGGGGTGCGACATTGTCTGCCATCAGCTCCGCCACGTCGGCAACTTACAATTACAATAGCGCGTGCGGACGCAGACACAGAGGCGGCGACACCATTGCCGATGTCGAGGCGCCGGAACGCCTGCCCAGTACGTAGGCTGACAAGCGAGACGGCGAGGAGAGCTTGGGTGCGTCCAGACTCCGGTGAGAGGGTTCTGTTGTCAGCTACTTGTCTGTCCGCGACAGCTTACGCTACGGCAACAACGGGCCCGTGGTCGCCCCACATCCCGGGGTGGAGCAGACAGGCGTTGAGCACAGTCTCGCCCCGCGCCGCTCGGCACTCCTGCGCACCGGGAAGGGCCGAGAATTTAGCACCTTCAGCATACTCAATGCTTGGGAGGGATGCGACTTCGATGGGGGAGGGGAAGGTCTCTTGAGCATGAGGGTCGTCCGGGATGATGCCGTCGCTGAAAGCGAACACCTGCAGGGCGCGCTGCGCCCAGAGCAGCAGGACACGGCTGGTGTTAGTCTAACCGGAAGGAAGGTTGGGGAAGGTCGGAACTCACGTTCGGCCGCCGCCGAGGTCCGCTTCTGTCCAAGCGCCGCCCGCTTCCTCCACTGGAAGGGGGTTGACGCTCGGGCTCGAGCTCTTGGGTAGCAACGACTTGAGCGCGCCAACGCCTGCCATCTCCGAGATGCCCGAGATAGAGGGAAGGTTGCTGAACAAAGACGAGAGGGACTGTGCTTCGCTATCGTCAGTGATCGCGATTTAACGGAGGCTCACTCGACAGGTAAGGCTACAGTCAGCATCTACCAGTGCCAACTCCGGTGCACTCGCACTCACGTTGGACGGTGCGGGTGCGCCGCACAGCCCCCGCCGTCCGCTGAGCATGTTGCGGCGAGGGCATGTCAGGGTATGGGAAGTATAGTGTGCCGCGTGGCGGCAATCTGGTGAGGTGCTGGAGGTGCGTGGGTGGTGGAGGGACAGGTTACAGATATTTGGGTTGGATGGGAGTGTGGGGGAGTGGAGAGTGGGGAGTGGATTGTGTGGGTAATGTGTGGTGATGAGATGAGTACGATGAGGATGAAGAGGATGAAGAGGATGAAGGAGAGCGGCGCGTCCAAGTGGATGTGCAGTGGTTGATGTGGCGGGAGGGATGGATAGACGGGAGATAAGAGCGATCGGCAGCTGCCCTGGCCTCGTGGTTGGTGGCGACTAACGACTGGTTGGTGAGACTTAGATGTGTGGGGTTGTGCAGGTGTGACGTAGGTTTCAACTTGACCGGATATTCTGACTAGAGAGTGGATAAAGCGTGATGGCCGAGTGGACAGTTGACGAATGCACAATCCCACAAAGAAGAGGCAAGAGCAGTGTTGGTATGCAGACAAGACGAGGTGGGTGGCAAACACGGTTGTGTCGGACAAGATTCGGACGTCACCACACGCAAGCCTCCTTGGCTCAGGTCCCATGTCATATGCTCACCTGACCCATGGCCCAAAAGATGAGCATGACGTCGGCACAGAGGCGAGTCAGCGCCGTTGCCGAGCGCCAAGTGGCCGAGTGGGAGTGGGGGATGCATAAGATATATTCGATTCGGTGCACTTTGAGGTGCAAAGTGCATGGGCCGTTTGCGTCGCAGTGAATGGGGTGGCGCAGTGATTGCAGGGTGCAGATGTATACGGGATTCACGGTGGCGGTGATTGCGCTTCACTCTGATACACGAGACACGAGACGGCGGTTAGGGTTGGATCAATCGTCCCGGTTTGTTGGCACTAGAATTGGACTACGGGATCCTCTGGTCCTTGATCATGTTGCGAGTCGATCCAAATACTCATTTAATAACTGGTTAGTGGGTGGTGCCAGAAACCGCACCATATGTTCTCTTGGTTCTGTGACGGAGCGGAATGCTGTGGTCGTCTGTGACGTCGCTACAGAGAGCCAGGCACGAATGCGGAGACCTCTTTGTGGGAGAGCTGACTTGATGGTTGCTGATATTCCAGGCACCAAACATCCCCACATGCCGGATTCGCCTAGAACAGTCTCCATCCCACTCCACCAAAGCGAGCAGACACATTCTCATGACTTGCACGCTTACACCCATCACGCATGTTGGATAACGCGCAATCTGACATAAGAAAGCCTGACGTTTCGGCTCGCCCACGCCGGCAGTAGTGTTCCTGTCGAAGTCACGGGCGGGTGGCGCGGAGTTGAGCGTTGGACTCCGCTGATCCGCGGCCGCCGGCCCGGCGTTCGCCGTTGGCTTGGCATCGCGCCGACCCATCTCTCGCACCTAACACCCATACTCATACTCGGCAACCTCTGTCCACTCCAGCACAATCTGGCACCCTCTCTTCGCGGCTCACGATTGTGCTCAGGCATACTCACACGATTATGGTTTTTTGTGCATCGCTCGAGCGTCGGTGTTCGCCGCTCACCCCCAGTACGGCCGTTGGGGACAGACAAGACGTTCCCACACGTCCAGCTCGTTGGAGGGCCTTCATCGACGCGGCAGATCGGGGTGAATTGGATTGGTCGCCGGTGAGACTGGTTATGCAATAACATCTAGTCCGCGGCCTTGCTTCGCTCACGTTCGGGGCGCGCCGGCCCCGCTTAACCAGAGGCCGAAGCTCAAAGGTGCCCACGCTCAGCTTCACCTCTCAGTCCTGATGACATATCGCTCACCGACACTGTGTAATATAAGCCAATCCCTACTTGGTGTTCGGGAGGTGGAAAGCAGCGGCCCACGCCGCCGGGTGCCTCACCCTGGACCTGCCGCCAGGCAGGCTCACTGTTGCCTGCGGTCGAGGGGACCCGGACCTCCAATCATTGGCGTGAGACTACTCATTCGCGCGATGTGGTTTATGCGAAGGTGTACTCACTGCTCAATGGCTTGACCGGGACGGCGACTGCCGCCTCGCTCACATGCCCTGCCGCTCACTCGCGCCCCTGCCCCTAATGCGTCCTTACGAGGACACGCTGCGCCCTTTCATCACCGGCAAAACTGCAGCTGCAAATTCAATTCCTTGGATTGTCCAGCTGCAGCATTCAGGTGATCTGAATCGCTAGTGGTTCCTCTGAGCGATTTGAGTTCAATGGAGATGCTCGATCGCGATTAGCAAGCCTCGCTGTCTCCTTTTACGACGACACCGAGATACCGAGCTGTTCAAAGGGGCGTGGTAAGTGATTCCCAGACCGGGAAGGGCATATCAGCAATGCCCAGTGAGGCGTAGTGAGGGGTACGAGTCTTTCTCTCGGGAAGGACGCGGAGCTACTCTGCGGCAAGGGGAAGCGACTTTGAGGACGACGTGAAAATATGTGGCTCTCGCCGTCGGGACATGCCGCTCTTCACTGTATCCAAGGACATCTTTCAGTCGGGGTTGGAGTTGAGTGTTGAGTAATTGGTGATTGTGAGTGTTTGATGGAATTGTTGATCAGTTGACCCTTGACACGACCGAGAATTGACCTGAGTTCGGTATCCGGGTCTGAGGTGTCACGTTGCGTCGGGTCGTACTAAACTGCCAACCGCTTCATCCGCCACCTTGAGTCTTGAAGACTACCCTCCCGCACCTTTTCCCTAGATCCTGATTCAGATCGTCGCCCATGCCCGATCGTTCAGATCCCTCATTATGCATCCTGGACACTGAGAGCCAGCAACGCAGCCGGTGATATGATGTGAGTAAGCGTGTTCTTCTCGTACCCAGGGTTGAATTAAAGCAGCCTCGGCATATGACACGACTGCTTCCTCCGGGTGACATGCTTGAATCTGGTGTGTGATTTTTTGCGGTTGCCATTCAGGTAACCTGGGTGAAGCAGCTACACTGCCTCTCCTCGCCACACGTTGATGGTGAGATTGTGGGACCTCGAGCTGCACAACGTCTTCGGAATGGTTCTGCCACTGCTGCTGCACACTTCAACAACTGCTTCATTCGGGTTCCCTGATTTGCAGCCGATGCATCTGTACCTTCTGCCACGGACACGGGTTTCCCAATATCACGAGGTATTGAGGCAGTATCGACGACGAAACGACAGCGGCTGGTCCATTTCCTGAGTTTGTTGAGTGACTCACATCGAGGAAAGACTTGGTCACCGAGCGCACACCGAGACGCCACGCGGCTTTCCGGCGCGGCGGTCTCCAGCCCCTGTCATGTAAATGTATTAACCATCCGGAGCGTCAGCCAGTGAAAGACAGATCCTCAGGACTCGCAACCGCAGTGGTTTACGCGTACCGCGGAACCCGGACTGCCGCGGCCGTAGGTGTGTTTGAAACGCGATACCGAGCTCCCCCACCCCGGCTCCTCCACACTGCTCATGCGAGTTGCGACTTGTTACTTGCTCTGCACTTTTGCACTGTCTATTCCTGGCATTGTCGAATGGGAAGGACACTGGCTTTCGGGGCCACCACGCCGTAACCGAGATGGACTCCCCAACTCCGCTTCTCTTCACCGAGCTCAAACCGAGGTGCTCAGTAGAGATTTGTAGCGAATTCAATATATATCATACAATGCATGGCGAGATGGGCAAGCTGCACGCCGCGAACTGACAAGGACGAAAATGCTGCTAACGACTAGCAATGACTAGAGGTATCTGGACTAACATTGAATCTACTACTAACCTCTAGGCGAAATTCCAACCCCCCCTGTCCAACCCCCTTGACCAACATACCTAGCCACCACCCCAAACGACCACCCAATCCCTTGCCCTACCCCCGGCCCATGTAGCCACCTATCACAGAGCAACCCCCCCCACCCCCCACCTCCCCTGGCTGACATGACATGGCCATGGTCCGGACCGTTGAAGCATCGCGAAATGTAACGTATGGTCGGTGAGTTGACCGGTCACCGCCACAAAGGTTGTGGCTTGTCGCTTGTTTGGCGCCACAGACTAGACCAGACCCACCGACCACCGACCGACAATCCGCCACACGTGGGGAGCGCGGTTACATAGCAGCGTCGCCAGCCTGGCCAACCTGGCCAACTAACGGATTAACAGACGTCCCTGGGACCGCGACCGTTGCTTTGGACAATTGGACAACCCTGGACCTAACTTGGACCAGCCTGCACTCCCACCCCAAAATGATGCCAATGGCCAAGTGCTACCCAATGGCCTCGTCTGGCCGTCTGGCCAAACCAGCCAAACCATCTCGGCCCACAGTTTACCAGTTCACCGAGGTCACCAAGGCTCCAGCTAATCGCAAACGTCGCCAACCACAGTGCCACTGTGGAGCCAGGGTCTCGGCCCTGGCAGAAGGTAAGTAAGGTCGGTGAGCGATGCCCTGCAAATTAAGCGAG
The DNA here is from genome assembly GCF_030864355.1 of Cutaneotrichosporon cavernicola. NCBI lineage: Eukaryota > Fungi > Basidiomycota > Tremellomycetes > Trichosporonales > Trichosporonaceae > Cutaneotrichosporon > Cutaneotrichosporon cavernicola. The sequence continues at coordinate 2,413,009 of NC_083396.1, read as the reverse complement.
CTCCCACAGGACTGCATGGTCTGCAGGTTGAGTGACAACGCAAGGTTTTATCAGGCTCATCTGTAGGCACAGACTGCCACTGTTTGAATGTGTGAATGTTTGGACGGTTGAATGATTTTCGTCCGAATCCTCAGGACTGCAGGAGGCCTCCCGAGCTCCCGCTCTAAGAGGGTTCGGAGGGGCATGGAAGATGTGCATCCCCTGTATCTCCTGCATAACAGTGTCGGGAGCCCTGATCCTTCCGAAACAAACGGGCAATGCAAAAAAACACAACATGATGCATGCCATGACTTGTGGCCCGCGCCCTACTCCCTGCTCCCTTCTCCCTGGCGCGTGCGTGCTTGTCTCCACCTCGGTCACTCCTCAATCGTCCCTTCCCACGCATCCCTTGTCCAGCCACACGCAAACGATTGTGTGCAGAACAGCTCACCGCCGACCTCAACCGCTGGTAGCCGGAGCGAATGCTGAAACTGCCCGCCCCTTTCCCCCACCCTGCCTCGGGTTGCATGGGGACTAAGAGTCGGAATGAAATGAGATCATCGATCAAAACACATGCGGTGGGCATTGCGCCGAAAAATGCACGTGCATCCTTTGAGGCGGTTTAATCGCCACGGCCGCCCGTATGTGGGCGCTCTTCGCCCCCACCCTGGCTGGGTCTAGGCCCACCACCCATGCCCCGCATGCCACCCATGGACATTTCAACGTAGCGGGTCATGGCGTCGTCGACGCTGGGGCCGAGCTCGAGGTCAAGCTGGTTGCCGTCCGGCATGTGGAACGGCGTCGAAGGCATGGAAGGACCGCCTTGCCCAGGCCAACTGAGCGGCTCCGAGTTGGATGAGACGGGCGATGTTTGATGTCCGGGATGCGTTGGATTGGACGGGTGTTGGTGTTGGCGCTGGCGCTGGTGCTGGTGTTGATGTTGATGGGGGTGCGTGGGGATGCCTGTTGTGCCGTACGGGAAGCCGGGGTCAAAGGGGGGCGGGACAAAGTGCTGTGCAGTCGGGTCGAGTTCCATGTTGGGCCACAAGTGGGGCGGGGTGAAGAGGTGCTGGGGTATTGATGGCGAGGTATCCTGCGGAATGGAGGGGGAGGGGAGAGTATGTTCGGCGCGTTGAGACGGAGTCATGGTTAAGACTGGCGTGGTCGAGATGCGAGGCGACGTGCTCGTCAGCCGGTCGAGTTCGCCTTGCAACTCGGCTGGGGTCATTACGATATCGCAACAGAAAGGATGGAGCTCACCGACTCTGGCTTCGAGTTTGGCGACGGCGGCGCGAGGGTCCTCTGGCTCGGGCTCCTCGGGCTCGTTGTTCTCGTACACGCATTGGACACCGCGTGCGTCCCGTTCCGGATCAGGTTGGGTGCGGGCCAGGAATCGAAAACTGCGAACACAGCTCGAACAGTGTGGTCGAGCTGCATCGCATTTGATCCGTCGGCGACGACAGGTCAGGCAAGCCTGGTTACGGTGTAGCTGGTTAGCGGAGCGGTTGAGTTTACGAGGCGGCTTGTTGCGCGGGGGATCGTCACCTGGGCCCGTCGTAGCCTTTGGCGACGTGGAAGCCGAGGGGGAGGGCGAGCCCATCTGAACGGTGGGGAGCAAAGTTCGGTGACAGGGGCTGGGCGTGGCAGAGGCAAGTGGTGTGGGTGGCGGCGTCGATTAGGGGGCGGTAGTGGCTTATCGGGAGCGCCACTTTATCTATCTCTTCAAGTTATTACCACGAAAAGAAACAACAACCTCGGCTCGAGGCAGAGAGGAGGAATGTTGTGGTATGATGTCAAACAACAGAACTACTGGTGTTGACTCTTGTATCTTGTATTACTTCCGCAAAGATCCGGGGTGTGTGGCGATTGGGTGTGGGGTGTTGGGTGTGGGGGATCCTGGCAAACGCCACTCGGTCTTGATATCGTCCATCAGGTTCTTTCTTTAACATCTAGGCCACCGTTCTGTGCAAGCAAGGCGGTAACTCCCGCCTACATGCGGAGTGCTGGTCGGCGACCAAAATGGTGCATGACAGGAAATGTGGGAACGTGGTGTTTGCGGAGTCTTGGCGCAAGTCCGGTATCGGCCGTGGGCGGCCGGGCTGTGGGTGGGGGGGACCTTATTCTCGGGCATCGGGGTTCTCGGGGTCGGGCGGGAGTGAGTGGCAAGGGCCAAAGTGACAAGGGGAGCATGTTAGTTAGGGTGGTAGGTCCTGGGTGTCGATCATAGGTGATCAACTGATCGTGGCATGTCACTTTGGTATCCTCCTGGACCTTGGATTTGGCTCCGTACCCAGAACTTTCCCACTGTACCAACGTCACACTAACCCCTCATGCTGCCATGCTGTCATGCTGTCAGCGTGGCACTTACCACTCGATTAGAATTGCCCAGAAGAGTCTCCGCCAGGGACAAACTATGACAAACTGTGAACTCTCCCGTACACTTTTCGTAGGACACCGTTTCAATCAATCATCAGAACCACCGAGAATGTTCCCGCGAACAGACAGCTGTAGAATAGATCAGCCGTTTCGCAGATCACGGCGATCAACTGATACCGATGTGACAGATCTGACCAATACCTGAATTTCCTTGTCCTGTTGAGCTTGTGCTCCTCATTAGTGGCGATGCCACCAACATTCCATGCCATTTCGACAACTACTGGTCCCCCAATGCTACTCACGTCCCACATGATTCCTCAGGATTCTTAACAGGCTTGCCATGTGAAGCCCACAGTAGGACCGTCTTTACCCCCCTTGGGAATGCTACACTATGTTCTTGAGGACACCAAGAAAACGGAATATGCTGACACTATGTTGCCGCGACGGTCCCGTTAGTCTTTGCAAGACTCAGTGATCCAGATAATGCCTCGACGCACGTTGAATGTGCCTTGAGGTACCGGTGTTTGGGATTGGTTTAGCCGAATGGACGGCGTTCACATTAATTACGTTGTCAACGTGATTTCAACGAGTTCATTCCCATGTTTTCCAGAACGCTCGGCCAGACACCAACTCATCGTCTTCCATGTCAGCACAAAATACTCATATGGTGCCTGAGTACTGGGCATCAGTACAACAGCTAGCCTGACATCCAACAACGACGAGTGCCCATGTACGACCAATGGGCGTTTGGCTAATTTCATCGAGTGGTAGGCACCACGCCGATTTCGTATACATGTGGCGTCACGTGCTCATCGCGTGGCTCACCTCATCCTGAGCGCGCACGTGATATCATACGCACGTGATATCATAGCACGGTTCAGCACGGTTCAGTCCACTGCGCACTGCCGGAGGTCGGACCGGACTACCGGCCGGAATACGGCCCGGAGCGGCTACATGTCTCTCACCTGATACATATTGAGGCTAGTCTGCGTCTCTTCCCCACTCACAACAGCATCTAATCCATCTAATCCATCATGTCTCGCCCTCGTGTTCTCATCTGCGGTACGTTCTGTCACTAGGAAGCGGCTGACCCAAGCCAACCCCACCACCGGCCTCGTGTGGACCAAGGAGGACTGCGCCGACAAGTTCAAGGACATTGCCGATGTCGTGCAGCTCGACTCGTCGTCGCGTGACGCGTTCTTCAACGACTGGGACGCAAAATACAAGGGCGTGACTGCCATTTACCGGCACAACGACTCGGCGTCGGCCGTTGGTTTCTTCGACAAGGAGTTCATCGACCGCCTGCCGGGCAGCGTCAAGCTCATCGCCCACAACGGCGCTGGGTACGACCAGATTGACGTTGCTGCCGCCACTGCGCGCGGTATCGAGGTCTCGCACACTCCCAAGGCTGTTGACGAGGCCACCGCCACTGTCGCTGCATACCTCACCCTCTCGGCACTGAGGCAGTTCCACCGCGCCGAGACCAACGTCCGTTCGGGCAAGTGGAAGAGCGGGTTGATGCCTGCCCTCGACCCCGACCAGAAGACTGTGGGAATCGTCGGCATGGGTGGTATTGGCTCGGCATACGCCCGCCGCATGCTCGGTTTCGACATGAAGATCATCTACTACAACCGCCGCGAGATCTCACCAAAGCCCGACTTTGAGTGCACTTACTGCAGCAGCCTGGACGACCTGCTTGCCCAGTCCGACGTCGTGTCTCTCAACCTCCCCCTGAACGACAAGACCAAGAGCTCGTTTGGGCGCGAGCAGTTTGCCAAGATGAAGAAGGGGAGCGTGCTTATTAACACTGCGCGCGGTGGCGTCGTCGACGAGGACGCACTCATCGAGGCCCTCGACAGCGGACACCTCTTCTCCGCCGGCCTCGACGTGTTCCCAGACGAGCCCAACGTCAACCCCCGCTTGGTCGCCAACGACAAGATCACCCTCCTCCCCCACATGGGCACTGAGACCAAGGACACCCAGCGCAAGATGGAGCTGCTCGTCCTCGACAACATTGCGTCGTGGATCCAGGGCAAGGGCCTCCTCACCCAGGTCGCTGAGCAGAAGTAGGCCGTGTATTAGACGTTGCATGTATTTTTGGTCGTGTGGGAAGCGTGGGTTTGCTGTATTGGTTATCGGGCCTGTTTCAGCACATGTACGTGTACTAGCCAGTGAGGTTTGCACCGGTTCAGTTGACTGTGAGCGTCCGTGGGATGGCGAGCAAGCACTGTCGGAGCCCCTCGTTGATCGCCAGCCTCTGTGTCCAGCTTCCTGGGCCACTGGGAAAGCAGTGAGTCAATCTGTCCCAGCTGATCCTCGAATTGCCTCCGCAGAGCACATGCGTTTGCTGTCTTATGCTTGAGATCGGCGTGGAGCTGGCGCGTAAATGGATCTATGAGGGGCCTATCGTTAGCGTCCATCCCCAATCTGAAAGGCGGGATGTTGGCCGCGAGTGAGGCGAGGTCAGCGCGCAGCTTTTTCAAGTTGGCGTGGGGCGGAGAAACGTATTCGAATACCTGGAACACGTCAGCCTGTGAGGGCAGCAAGTTGGCCAGGTCTATGGCGACTACGCCTTCGTCGTCATACTCGCTTTCGCCATCGTTTTGGTCGTCGTCTTCGTCGTTCGAACCTGCGTTTTCGACTGCGTCGTTTACCTCACTGAAGAAACGCCGGCGGGTCAGCTGCGATCGCACCGAATTGTAGTGCATCATGGGAACACTGCCCTTCAGGCTGTGGAACGTGACTTTCCCCTGGAACATGTCGTTGTGATGCTCAGCGCTTAAGGGCCAGAACCCGCAGTCAGCCAAGTAACAGCGCAGCACCGGGCAGTTTGCCAACAGCACCAGCTTCCGAGTTGAGCTTGCTCCAGGCCGAGCGGGAAGTATCCCCCGAGTCGGCGAAGCGGGCCATCAACAACGTCGTCCTTGTCTCCAGATTCGAAAGCCGCCTCTCGCCATCGTCGAAAGCTTGGGCCGCGGTAGCCGTACGATTTCTCGTTGGATGAGGACCAACTATCCTCCTCTAATTTGGCCCTCTCGTCTTCGCCTCCAAAGTCCTCACACAGGCGGTACCGCCCCAACGGCGCCTCATCGGGTCTCGGAAAGCGATTCGAAATCGGACGCATCGCGATGATAGCCGTGTTGTCCGACGTAGTCGTGTTCCATGATTCGTCCCTGCCTGTACAATTCCCCTATTCTCATGATGTGACTGGGTTCAAGGTCCACGTTGGTATGCGGATCGGGAGGAACGTCCTGAACCTGGAAACTGAGAGCTTCGAACTTAGGCGTATTCCTGTGCGCGAGTTCTTGCTTGGGACACGTGACGCGTTTAGGGTTCCGCGGCACGTCGCGGTAGTCCATAAAAGAGTGCGTTAGAGTTGTTGTAGGTCAGGACGAGTTTCTGCATGGCGCGGGAGATACGCATCAGCTTTGCGAGATCGTCGCGGCCAGTACTGTGGCGGGAGGCAGGGAGAGACTTCCCATCGTTTGCGTCTGTGGTGCCAGCCGTGTCCCGAAGTTCGAGAGCCTTCATCCCTTTTTCGGTACTTTTGCGGATCGAACAGCGACGCTTTGAAGCGGAGAGTGACAAGGGCCTGGAGAGGCAGCGCAGAAAAACAGACGACGTGACTTGTCCCGCAATGACGCAGCTCATCCGACAGACGGTCCGCTGGGGCCCACACCGCCTCCTCACGGTCGCAGCGCAAGCTCCACACACGCTGCACAGTTGCCGCCGGCAACACGTTTGGCGCATCTCAGTTGGTCCACATTGTGATCGGGTTTGAGAAGGACCAAGTGTCATAGTACGGTGATGTGAACGGAGTGCACGATCCGCCTGCTGCAGCGGCCTTGAAGCGTTACTGTAAAGTATGCACGATGCATCAACGCGAGGACCCCTCCGACATGGTTGACTGTGCTTGGCAGTCTTGAGGGGGTTGCAGCTTGGCAGTCAGTCAAGGCCAGGTCTGGCGATCCCAGCATCGTGGACGTGCTGACGCGTTGACTTGTAAAGTCCAGATTGAGAATTGACAGGGGCCAACTGGCCGACTGGCCGACTGTTTGATTTGTTCTGTGCCTGTGACTGGTAATATACTTCCTGACCGTTCACATGTCGGTATGTCCACTTGTCACTTGTTATATGATAGCCGATTAGAATTGCCATGACTGCATATTGGAATGCGGGCGATGCTGATTGCAAACACTTGCAGAGACAATAGGTTACGAGTCAAGGGACCAAACGAGCTCTTCTCAACTGATCTGATCTGACGATCTCAGGATCTAAAGAGCCGTGGATAATTGATCACGTTAGATTAGTTTGTTACACGTTGCACTGTTCGTTGAGGGGCAAATCAAGGTAACGAGTGCCAACAATGCAAGCCACAGGCCTTAAAGGCCTTACATCGCGTGGCGCTATGGCATGAGCCACGCGGGCCACACCGGACAACCCGGCGCGACCGAGCGTCTCCCTGTGCTCATCCCTTGCATCTGTCCATCCCATGTCCCATCCCACGTCCGTCCGGAAGTGCCCATCCCGAAGGTCCCGGCGCCACATCTCGCTCCCGTGCCTGAGTGCGAGCGACTGCGAGATGTGTTCGCAAGAACGCGACAACTCTTTTGTCTGCGTGACAGCAATCTGGCAATGGTAGATGTAACCTATAATGCCACATACGCGGTTGGCTCCTATAACATGTACCAGAGAAGGTCCAGGTTTACAGGCGCCGGGGTATAGGGTGCTGGCCGTTTAACATGCACTTGAAACAGAGGCTGGAGGGGACGTGACGCGACATAATAAGCACAAGCGGTAATGGCGACGCGCGGCACGGTCGGGACCTTGGCGTGTTTGGTGGCCGTGCTCATGGTCGCGCATGGTCGCGCGGTCAGTTTGGTGTCGCGCGTCGCCGCCAATGACATTAATCGACCTACGACTAGCAAGACCCGTAATAATTTAACGCAGTGTGATGCGTGATCGCGGGTGCTATGGGTGAGTATCGATTCGATGGGCGCGTGACAAGGGCACGCATTGACTGCTCCGGCCCAGTCGATAGGCGTACAGGTGATCCATGGATCGCTCATCGTATTCAGAGCGATCCAAGTTTCAATCGCTTGAACAGAAATCCTACCGGACCTGGCCTAGAACTCCGATAACAGCATAGCAAATGATAAAGTTTATCGTTGCAAGGTTAAAGGTGCTCAGGTGCATCAATGAGCCATGAGCCATGAGCCTATGATCCCGTTGTCTTTGTTATTGTCGTCAGAAGGAACAAGATTGGGCCAAGACATTCGCAACCATTGCGTCAGGGATATGTCGGTATTGTTCCTGGACACTGTGCGCGTGACAGTCAGGGTGGACAAAGGTCCTCGGTCACGCCCGACCCACCCTGAAACGAGGGCGTCATTCCTCTTGGCAGTTTCGCGCCATGCCCGTCCGCCCCGTTCTCCATTTTAGTAACCCAATTTGTTGTATTGGGCAATTTTGCCACCCATCAACTAATCAGCGCTCTTGCTCATTTTCGATTCAATACCTTAGATCGGTAGCTGCAATTCTTTCATCAGGTTGCGGGTTTCATATCTCACGCTAGCTGTTGGGCATTTTCCCACAGTCTACCTCCTTTTCCAGGGTGCCTGCTGTATCCATGCATAGGTGACAAGTGCAGAAGTGTGCCCTACGGCTGTGGAGCGGTGGAGATGTCGAGTGGGTGTGTGGGAACTTGGTGTGTTTTGAGGATCGAGGAACGACGCGATTCTTGACAAGTCGATGTGGTTTCAGGGGCATGATCTCACTTGCCCAATTGCCCAGTCGCGCGGTGCGAGGCTGGAACCCGTGCAATCCAACGGGTAGCGGCCCAAGCGTCAGGCGCGTATGCATCAAGGTCTTGCTCATCCCGGCGTGCCCAGCGTCATCCAAAGACCTGTCCGAAAAAAAAAAAAAAAGTCTTGGCTCATTTGCCTCGACCACAGTCGTTCCCAGACCCTCAAACGAGGTCGCTCATCGGCAGTTGTTGTCAGCTCGCCAGCAGAGCCAGTAGAACCAGTAGAGTAAGTATACCCTACCCTACATCTTGCCGACACTTGTCGCGGGCTTGCGGGCAAACTGTACGGGACAGAGCCGCTCCACTGATACCCCTCGACCCCTCTCGGCCTTGACGGGGAGACATGCAGACAATCGGCAGTGGTAGATTTTTTGGTTCCCTGTCCCTGTGTGTGTGGTATGAGAGGAGCATTACAGCAGAACAGGCGCAGAGCTTTGAGCAACAGAGGTATCAAAGGCTCGGTGGCGTCTGGCGTCTGGTATCTGGCGGTATTCACGACGCGCCATAGCGTTACCCCTTGCCACCCACACCCATCCAACAGACCTCTGTGTCGCGGCCGAGAGGCCCGTCGCCCTCCCCTTGCTCCTTCATGGGCCATGGGCCACGCTGGGTATGCTGGGCATGCTAGGCAGCAGAGCCGTGGGTCCACACGCAACACAACCACCCAGACGTCAACACATACATCCACCTTCCTTGCTTGTCCCCGTCCCATCTGTCCCCTCCCCTGGCCCCTCTGTCTTCCCGCCACCGCCACCATCCCTCTCTCCTTGCTCCTTCCACCCTCACACTTATTCTCCTCTCTTCACTTTCTCCCTCTTGACATCGCTCTTCCTCTCTTCTAATACTCTACTTGCAACCTCGACTCTCGTCGTCGTCGTCTACTCCACCTCTGCATCACACATCGCAGTTCTATCCCCCTAAACCTAGCCTCCACGTTCTTCCTTCCCACCACCTTCCTTCCATCTAACAATGTCCGCCCCCGTCGAGGAGATCAAGGTGAGTAGATTACACAGTCTTCCTGTGTGGTTCATCTGGCTTGTGTGGGACGTATCCGATGCGGGTGGTTGTGGTGCCTTGGTGGCGACATCTCGCCACTCTGTGTGAAGAGGGTGACGGTCTCCTTTAGACTCCTTTGCACCTTGCCCGTCACAGGCAACCGGACACAATGCGATGCACTACCCACTCGGGTCCGGAGTAGTGAGCTGGTCACCTGATGGAGCTCTGGCGCTTGCCCCCTTATCTGGCCGTTTGCCACCGCCACGATGACGCTGACACGGCTCAACCGCTCGTACATTCCTTCCTGGCCCTAAATCAACCGATCAACTTTCCTCCCATGACCCGCCTCATCCTCCAGCCCGTCGTTGTCGTCGCCGAGGCTGCTGCCGAGGCTCCGGCCGCCGTTGAGGTTGCCGAGACTCAGCCCGAGGTCCCTGCTCCTGCCGCCGTTGAGGCTGCTGTTGAGGTACGTGCTGCGTGACACCGAGCGCCGATCACGGTGACTGACGCCTCGATTAGGCCCCCGCTGCCCCTGCCGTTGAGGAGGCTGCCGCCGTCCCTGCTGCCGAGGCACCCGTTGCCGAGGCCACCGAGGAGGCCACGCCCGCTGCGGAGGCCGCCGCCGCCGCTGCCACCGAGGAGACCCCTGTCGCCGAGGTGCGTCAGCCTTCCCTAACCACTCCCCCGTTCTTTGGCTGACAGGTGCAGGAGAAGGTCGAGAAGAAGAAGGTCAAGGCTGACAAGCCCTCGTTCTTCTCCAAGCTCCTCCACAACTTCAAGGAGAAGAAGGAGAAGAAGCCCGCCCCGGCTACCAAGGCTGCTGAGGCCGCTCCCGAGGAGGCTGCCGCTGAGGCCCCCAAGGTTGAGGAAGCTGCCGCCCCCGTTGTTGAGGAGCCCAAGGCCGAGGAGGCTGCGTAAGTCTGGAGATAAGTTATCGTGAGCACCCAGCTAATCAGTTCCAGTCCTGCTGCCGCTGAGCCCGTTGCTGCCGTCCCTGCTGAGGAGGCCGCTGCTCCGGCCGCCGAGCCAGTGGCTACTCCTGAGGCCGCTGCTGAGCCTTCCTCTCCCATCGAGAAGGACGACACCGCCGCCAAGGCCCTCAAGGCCGGCCGCCGTCTCTCGGCTCGTTTCACCGGCTTCTTCAAGCCCAAGGAGCACCACCACAAGAAGGAGAGCTCTCCTCCTAAGGAGGATGCGCCCAAGGACGAGGCTGCCCCTGCTGCCGTCACCGAGGACGCCCCCAAGATTGAGGAGCCTACCCCTGCCGAGCCCATCCAGATTGAGGAGGCCGTGAGTTGGCATGCCGCCACCAAACTGACCGTTAGCCCAAGGCCGTCGCACCACCTGCTGCGCCGGTTGTCGCTGCTGCGGCTTAGAGTGATGACCGAGTGAGATTGGACGACCTGTGTACAACTGTCTTAAAATCCCCTTCTCCTAATGCACCCACTTAGTGGTGTCCGTATTCGCCATCACCCTCCTCCCCTACCGCAACTTGACGCACGCACAGTGGCCCTTGTTTCTCGTTGCCTTGGCAGCGTTGGCAGACTAGTCACCTAATAGCCCAATGCATGAGTGTTTTATGAGTCGAATTGAGGCTGTGAGATGCTGATGGGAGATCAGATGATGGGACGTAGGGCCTGGTCCATGACTTCGCATCGTGACCTCCTACGTTGGATGGAGTTTATGTGAGCCCTGCTCTAAACCCACGTGCCAACCTCCACATTGCCTTCTAAGATTTCGGCGCTCTTGTCCGCGCCGTGTTGTTGGTGCTTTGTGTCGCAAGCATCGCCCAACCCCATCATGTCCCAACAAACAGCATCACGTGCCAAGCGCATCGGAGCGCTCCTCTTCTGCCCCGCGTGTGCAACGCTGCTCGACCTCCCCAGGGACGACCAGGATGAGATCGACTGCCACCAGTGTGGTCGCAAAGAGCCAGCATCGTGTGAGTGTGGTGCCCACGGCAAAACATATGGGAGAAGACTATATGGGAACTGGGGAGGAGTAGATGAAAATGAATAAGAGCGAGACGGCGTATTCTCAGCTGCCATTCCTGCTAGCTGACACAAGCATACGAGAACTTGCCAACCAAGACGTTCTCGTCGGCCGACGCGTTCCCATCCGCGCTGAAAGCCAAGCGCGCGCTCGTACAGAACAACGTGGATGAGTCTGAGGCGGCCAAGGACCGTGATCCGATTGTGAGTAGGGAAAGAGGGAGATGGGGTTTGAGTTGGGAGGTGGTAGGGTTGAAAGAGGGGGGAGAAAGGGTTGGCTCTGGATGTGCGATTGAACAGCCACTGAGCCAGGACGACGGAATGGATGAGGATTGAGGCGCGTGGATGAGGGCAGGTGACCAAGAGGATGTCGTTGAGGGGTGTTGGCTAGAGAAAAGTCAAAACGCAAGCAGTTCCGACGACCTCTCTGTCCACTGGCCGTGGTGTCTGGAGTGTGGGGAACTTCCTACCATCAACGTGCCCTCTTTCCAACCTGCGTTCCTATCCCATCTTCTCTCTCTCACCCGTTCCACAACCTCTACCATACTCATTTACTAACACCAGGCCAACGAACGCTGCGACAACTGCGGTCACATCGGCATGTCGTACAAGGAGATGCAGTTGCGTTCGGCCGACGAAGGCTCGACCATTTTCTACAAGGTGAGCCTGGACAGGGGCTGGCTGACTCAAAGTGTCTCAACTGCGGGCACCAGACGTCGACGAACAACTAGATTGTGTTGTATGCTACTTGGGTTGTGTTGATGGCTGGACAGAGGATGCGGGAGGAGCGTGTTGGTTGGAGAGCGGGAGGAGCTTCATAGACGTTCATGGAGGTGTTAGTGGGACAACGCAACGGAGAGCCCTGGTGAGCTGTTGTGCATGCTCAATGAGCCATATAGCAGATTGGGAGCCCTATTGGGCCCAATGCGCCCACAACCGTGTTTCGCTCTGGTTGTGTAAACCCCATCTCGCCTCCCTCAGCGGCATTGGGACACCTATAATCTGGCCAGCGTCTACTATGATTACTGGAGTCTACGCGGCCCACCTCCTCATCGCCCTCCTCTCCCGCAGATCTCCCCCTCATCCTCTGTTGACTAGATATACTGCATCGCGGGAATTAGCGCATTATACTGCTGTAATGGTACCAATAAGCGTGTCTAATTGCGGTTCTGCTATCCAAGATCCACCCTCCCGCTTTAGTCGACATACATGGTCTGCCGACGGACGCCGCCCCACGCGCGCGCCTTGAACGCAATGCCAATGATGAACATGAGCGCAATGAAGACGAGGATCGTCTCGGCCCACCCGGCGCCCATGAGCGCCCACACCGACTGGCACTTTGCAAAGTTCTGCCTCGGGTCGTCGCACGATACCTTGCTAATAAGCGCGGTGAGAGATGACACGCCGATGAGGAAGAGCAGGAACGCGATGGACATCGGGATGAGGTGGGACAGGATACCGAAAGCGAGGTTGTGGCCTGCAACCTGGAACCCGATACCGAGGAACACTGTGGGTTAGCTTAATCACCCCCGAACTCAGATCTCAGAGAGTCAGAGAGTCAGAAGCCAAACTCGTCTTGCCCAAGCCTACTCACGCGCAAAGACACACGTCCACACTGATGCCACGAGGGTGATGCGGATACGGTCGCGGTACGCCGCATTGTGCTGCGGCGGATACCCGTTCTTATTATAGTACGATACCTAGAGTCAGTCCGAGCGTAAATAAAATGCACGAGGTACCCGGAAATACCGAGGGTGATGATGCCGACAATGAAGACGACGAGGAAGATGAGGCCGTGGGTGATACGGATTGTGCGCTCGTTCATGATGGGTGGCAATGGAGATGAGTAATGGAGTAATGA